>NC_132820.1:26218419-26904044 GCF_048594095.1 Paramormyrops kingsleyae | reverse complement strand
TCTCCAATATATGTTTGTACACAAATGTCATAAGCTGAGTGAAGTCATGGTCCATGGTTGATAACAAGCTTGTACACTTACAGAAAGAAGTAATGTCATTTCATTTTGATTGGCTGTCACTGAATTATAAAACCAAAAGTGAATTTTGTTTTTGTGTGATCTCTCCAGCTTTGCATGTTCTCTCCTCTGGCTGTTCATGTAAAAAAAATGTAAAAAAATAAAAAAATTATCAGTCCCTCAGTTGCAGGTTAATCTCTGTCTGTTTCAAAGTCTGTGTTTGCAGCGTTTGCAGACCCAGTGACTATCTTCCCTGCATTTGGCGCAGGTGAATTTGTGACACTTTACGCAGGCAAACCAGCTGCGATTTCTGCTGCAGCTCTCTTGTACTTGGCACTGAGTTGTCCGTACAGGTCCTCGCACAGCAGCAGCAAACACTGCAGCAGCGTTCCTCTCTGTCTCCATTGCCTTTTGCTGCATGAATCGGCAACGGAGTTCCTTGGCTAGAAGACTCAGAAACAATCTTCTTTTGCCTTTCCACCCTGTGCATGCCTTGTACAGAACGTAGGCATTCACCGCTGCCAGGTCCAGCATGTTGTAAAATACAGCTACTGGCCACCTGCGTGTTGCTGCTCGTACTGAATACATGCGCACCGATGGAGGAAGTTCACGGCGAACTTTATTCACCGTGTCCAGTAGAGTCGTGTTGCGCTGAAGCAGTCTGTGTGACAGAGACAGTGAGGTGAAGAAATTGTCCGTTATGACATTTCTCCCGTCGTCCAGAAATGGCTCCATCAGACTCATGACCACGTTCTCTGCCAGCCTGTCCCCCTTCTGACGACTGGGGTCCTTTCCCAAGTAAGGGGACACGTTGCAGACGTATTTGGTTTTCAAATCCGTAGCCATCCAGAACTTGATCCCACATTTCTCCGGCTTTGATGCGATATACTGTGTGAATGGACAACGAACCTTGGTCGGGAACAGCTGCTCATCTATGGTCATGTGTTCTCCTGGAGTGAATCTCTCAGCACAGTTCTTAGTGAAGCGTGTCCAGATGTCAGATATCGCAGCAAATCTGTCTGTTTTCACCCGTTCTGCCCGCGTGTCCTTGTCATCAAATCGAAGGTGCTGCATAATTGAAAGGAATCTATCTCGGGACATTGTCTCTTTGATTACTGGCACTAGAAAGTTTTCCGACCAGCAATCCACAATGGCGCCAACGGGACACATGATTGCTCTCACAAACAGAATAGAAATGAATGCCATCAGTTCATTAATTGTCAGCTTCCAGTCCGGCTCTGTTCTGCGGGCGTGACGGACCGTACACTCTGTGATGGTCTGCAGCATTCCCACGTCTAACAGGCAGAGGAAGCTTTGGAGCACACTTGTAATTTTACGCTGTCGGAAGATAAACAAATAGAGACTGGTAAATTTACATGAACCTCACTCTAAATGGGTTTATATAAATAATACATGGGTTTATATAAATATCACATGTGCTTTGGCGATGACAAACCTTAGCAGACTCTGTGGGTCCAGTGTGCGCAGTGAAGCGCGAGCGATGTGCTGATGCACTGGGCGTTCCGCTTCCAATGTCCTCCTCTACCCACACAGTGCCGCCTTTTGCCGTCTGGCTCGGACTGGGCTTCCCGGTACCACGGCGCATCTTCCGTGGAGGCATGTCGGGTTCTTGTTCCATCTCTGTTTCGGACTCTTCCGATGAGTCATCTGTGAGCTGCCGGGCAAACGAAACCTGGCCTCCGTCAGAGTCTGCTGCGTCCATTTCCTGCAGCAGGGCCAAAGCCAGAGGCGCTGAGAGGCTCTTCCTGCGTGGCAGTGATGCGGAGGCCATCCTGATGTGCGTCTTGAGAAATGCGAAGGAGAAATGATTCTCCCGCCTCGGTCGCTCTGCTTTTATGCACAGCACTGTGCTGTAGTTATGCAAACAGCAATGCCACTCCCTCACATACACAGTCATAATGGGCATCGTCACACCTTTTGGCCACTCCTACAGCATTTATATGTTGTGAAAAGCCGGACTAATTGCATACAGTCTGCCATACTGCCATCATTGCCATGTCAATGGAATGCTGGCAAAAGTGCCAATTGCCCTCACATTGAAATGGATGTGCTAATTGGCTGGCTTTTCAGCTGTCCATACCACTGAAAAGCCAAAAAAAGCCCCTTGATTACAGTATCGGTCTGTCATCACTTGCCATGTCAATGGAACGCTGCAAAAGTGCCAATTGCCCTCACATTGAAATGGATGTGCTAATTGGCTGGCTTTTCAGCTGTCCATACCACTGAAAAGCCAAAAAAAGCCCCTTGATTACAGTATCGGTCTGTCATCACTTGCCATGTCAATGGAACGCTGCAAAAGTGCCAATTGCCTTCTGATTGTGCTTCTAGCCTAGGAACTCCGTTGCAGATTCATGCAGCAAAAGGCAATGGAGACAGAGAGGAACGCTGCTGCAGCGTTTGCTGCTGCTGTGCCAGGACCTGTACAGACAACTCAATGCCAGGTACAAGAGAGCTGCAGCAGAAATCGCAGCTGGTTTGCCTGCGTAAAGTGTCACAAATTCACCTGCGCCAAATGCAGGGAAGATAGTCACTGGGTCTGCAAACGCTGCAAACACAGACTTTGAAACAGACAGACAGACAGACTGTGTGGGAGAGTAACCACTGAGACAAAAGGCAGAAAGATGATGAAGAGATGAACCTGGAACTGAGGGACTGATAACATTTTTTTTTTTTTACAATTTTTGCTATTTTTACATGAACAGCCAGAGGGGAGAACATGCAAAGCTGGAGAGATCACACAAAAACAAAATTCACTTTTGGTTTTATAATTCAGTGACAGCCAATCAAAATGAAATGACATAATTTCATTCTGTACAGTATGTGTATGAGCTTGTTATCAACCATGGACCATGACTTCACTCAGCTTATGAGATTTGTGTACAAACATACATTGGAGACTGATGTCTTAGTATGTTTTCATTCTATTCATTTCATTCTATTAGCAACTTTTCATTCTATTTTCACTCTATTTTTTTTATAAATAAAACAGACTTGTCTCTCCATATGTTTTGTGAATGTGTGTCTTTCATATTTGCAGGTCAGTCAGTGTGTGAGATATTTTGTATAGATATGGCAGGCTTTTGTGAAGGTTTCCATATTACACACATAGGTTTGGGCTGCCTTGTATTTGAACTAGGAGTCTGAGTAAATAAATGCAAATGTACCAGGGTTCACAGGTAATTAGTGTGTTTGCACAACAAAAGCAGGAGGACAATGGAGCTGAAGGCCTGAACAAATCAGCGCAGGCTTAGTAGTTCTAGGGAATTTACGCAGATTTGCACAGGCTTAGTAGTTCTAGCATCAGAGATTGAAACTGCTTTTGTAAAGATGTGGGCAGTATTTCAATTCCATTTATTTCAGCACCAGGACAACAGCCCATACCCCCCCCCCCCCCCCCCCCATGAGGGGCCCCACCAGAGGACACCGGACAGGGAGCCACCGGCCCAGCCCACCAGAAAGTAAGAAGCTCATTAATCATTAATTGCAATGTGTTTGAGTGCAGACAAGAGCACGGACAGCATTAGGAGAGCCGGACATTGTTGCAAATTGCACTGTAATGTTGGCCCATACATCCACACTAGAGAAACTTAAAACACTGTCTTGACAGTCAGTTAAAACCAGCCACAGCCTAAGGATTAATGGAGCTCAGAATGGGCTGAGATATCCCTGATCTGTCTGCCGGTTCCTGCTAGCATGTTCCAGGGCCCAGTGTTGGGAAAGTTCATTCTCTTCATGAACTAGTTCAGTTCACATATTTTAAAATGAACTAGTTCAGTTCATAGTTCATAATTCAAATTTTCTTAACTAAGTTCGCAGGTTCCAAAATGAACTAGTTCATGGTTCTTTTATTTTTTCCAGTATGTTGCTGCAAGCTGTTACCCTAAGAATACTGGCATTTTCCAGTTGTTGCCCCCATTCAGTCCACACTCGTATCCAGCTGCAGCTTTCACCCTGCAGTATATTCTCAGAAACATGAGGAAGAACGTGCTGCTTGAATGGTTTTTTTAATGAGGAATTAAGAAACAATCTGAGGTAGGAACCAGGCTGAGGTAGGAAACAAGGATGTACCTCAAAGCGCAAAACATTTAAACATTGATTTTCTTCTCAGTAAGTCACTTTTCAATTTTTTGTGAATGTATTTTTTTCTGAGTTGTTTGCCCAAAGAAAAAGAACAGATCTAGAACTTGGGTAATAAAAGTGAAATATTTAGTCCAAATGAATGAGAAAAAACTAAACAAAAAAACCCCTCAATAACTTAAAAACAGTCAATCAGACTCCAAGGCCATGGACATAAATGACTCAAATAATAATAATAATCATCAATGGGGAAAAAAAAAGTCCAACACGTGCTGGGCCAAGGACAGTGTTACTTTCTATCCAGCTTGAAAACCCCTTATCTGAATGAAGATCCTCTGTCACTGGTCCCAGTGGTCTCTCCCTGCTAGGTCTGCTGTGTCTTGCTTCCTGTAAAAACAAGATATGCTCTGTTATTTTCATGCAGCTCACCTCTGCACACCCACACACTCATCTCCATTGTTCTTCTATAGCCCAATAAATAGGTCAGAACAATATTTAAGATACCTTCAGATCTTTTTGTTGGCATTCAAGATCAGCTGCTTCTCAAAGTTGGCATCTCCCAGTCGGTTTCTCCTGGGCCTGAATGAGACGAAACAAGAAATTTTAGCATCATGATTATTGTGCAAAAAATGGTAACAGTAATCTGTATTAAAAGGAATTGTGTACTGAGGCAATCACTGAAATAATTTGACCAAATTTTATATTTAAAACCACAATTACTATTAGCTACATGAGCAGCATTAAAATAATATCACCAAGACATAACTATGATAGAGGGTAGGTATTTACTGTACTTATGACCAAAGCATATTAATTATGGAATATAATCACAGTTTGTCCATACCTGAATATTAGACCACCGACGCTGAAGAGCCTCTCTACTGGAGCGCTTGAGGGCAGTGCAGTGTTGTGTTTTATGAACAGCCTTTTGAGCTTTGAAAACTGCATGTATTCATCAAACCCATCTGTGGTTGGAGCATCCAAATAGGTGTCCACTTCAGTTTTTTGAGAAACCAGAGTTTTTCTGTTAAATCTGAAGAATGAAGCTGCAGAATCTTTCTTCTCCATTTCACCACTGGACTGGGGTTGACCTAAGTCTCTTGCAGCTGAGTTATCAGAGCTGAGGGTTTGAAATTCTCTTTTCAGCATCAATCTGTACAGCACACGTTTTTCCTCATCTTGGACCCAGTCTAGCTTGAATCTTGGCATCAGCATAGCGGAGAGTATGTGCTCCCTCTTCTCCAGAAGATCTGCCAGCCTTGTACTCAGTGACTGCAAGATGCTCTCTATAAGGGGACGGCATGTAATGAGACCCTCTGCAGCAGTCTGCTTCATGCTCTCATCCAACAGGTCATTCATAAGACATTGCAGTTGCACGATGGTTGGAGCCAGGTAGCCAAGAAAGATGTTTTTCTCTGCTTGGAGGATGTTTAATGCAAGTGCTAAAGGTCTCATCACGTCCACAAATTTGTGAATGAAGTTGACTTCATGTGGAGAGAATCGGCGAAAGCCAAACTCATCACTCACAGTGTGCAGAATCAGCATCATGTAGGGGAGTGGCATCATTTGCAGGGGGGACCTCAGCCACATTTATTTCTGCCCTGGTAGTTAATGTTGCTATGCGAGACAGTCTCTCCATGGCAAGAAATACAGAGTTCCATCTTGTGTCATTTGGCACAATAAAGCTAATCCCAAGCTTTTCCTCCACAGTATCAGAAGCCTTTGGACTTCGCTTAACTCGGTTCCACAAAGCAGAAGCTTTTGCAAAAACAGCTCTCGACATTGTTTTGTAACGTGGTTCAGTTACTTTTTCTGTATCTTTGGCCACTAGATTCAAGGTGTGAGCTATGCACCTTCTATGAGGGGGGAGAGAGGGATGATCCAGACCTGAGAGAGAATGAGGCTCCATCTGGTCATCTTCATCTGAGTTCTCACTGGCAGCAGCAAAGGCTGACTCTGGTTCACTGTCATCTTCACTTTTAGTTTCATCAGAGTGGACCACTGTCTCTGGCTCTTCAGTATCAATAGCAACATCCATCCCAAAACAATTGAACGCCTTGACAAAATTTGAAGCGTTGTCTGTAACTGTACACACAACCTTGTTGTGGATTTTGAATTCTTTGTTGACATCTGACAATAATTTTGCCAATACATCATGTGTATGTGCTCCTTTAATACGCCGACATGCCAGGACTGCAGAATGTCTCTTAGAAACATCATTTTTGTTCAGCCAGTGGATAGTGATGCCCATGAATGCTTTGTTCACAGCTGACCAGCAATCTGCTGTTGTGCACACAGCATCGATCGCAGAGAGTTTAGTTTTAAGTTCACATATGTTTTCTTCAAATTTCTTGTTCAGCAGTGTTTGTACTTTTTTTCTTGATGTCACCTTTTTGGATGGCTGCAACCCCTTTATTAAGTTTATGAAAGCTGGGTTTTCCACTTTCCTCAAAGGCTGCAGGTCTCCAACAATATACTGCAAAACCAGGTTGTCCAGCTGCGGCTGGGAGATAACGGAGCTGCCGTTACTGTACGCCGTTATTTGGTTTTGGGTGGTAGAACAGGATCTGTTTTGGCACGCCGTTGCCGTGTCTTTTGATTTTTTAGTGTTACGACCCTGTCTAGGGGTTAGGGTGTAACAGATGAAGGGAAAGGGAAAAGGGGAACGAGGGGAACACAGGGTGTGGTGTACGAGGGAACACACGTGGACAAAGGGGATATTTTTATAGCTTTTTATATTTTTATTCACGCAGGACAGACACAGAACAAATGATCCAGGTGCGTAAAACTCAGGAGTGACTATTGCCAAAATAATAAACAAAACCCACTTACCAAACACAACCCCTTTCTAGCTTAACTAAGTGCGAAAACCAAATAACAAGTGTTAACCCTTACTCCCTATCCAAAAACAGTCACAAAAACTTCCAAACAAAACCGGCAATCACTCCCTAAGCACCAACCAAGCTAACAAAACATACACACAGTAAAGCGTCAAAGTGAGAGGGGCGCGCGAAGACGTAAACCAAAAGCAAGCAAAAGATCGATAACCAGAAAATCAAGCAGACCGGGCAAAAGTACAGAAAAGGGGTAAGGCAAAGAATCATAAACCAAGAAACCAAAACCGTCATACACAATAATCTATCCAATAATGCAAAAACAAAGGCAAATCCAATAACGAGCAAAAGCTCCTGAACGATCTTCCCGTCCGGCTTTTCACTTCCGCCGGACGGAAGTGACGGCCGATCTTGCGAAGCATCGTGGGCGGGGTTCGGACGTGGAGGAGGAGCTGGGTAGGCCGAAGTGCTGTCAGAAGGGCCGGAGTCCGGATGTGGAGGCGGAGTCAAACAGCGGCACGTAACATTAGTGACCTGCACATACCTTAAAAGGTTAGACGGGTGCTTTATTTCAATATGCCGTTTCAAGTTTGCTGTTGACGTTGTTGATGTGCGGAGTTGCTTCTTGAGACCCGGCAGGCACAGTTTACACAAAAAGGTAAGATTTTTCCCACCTGGATCATCGCTGACCTTTTCAAAGAATTCTTTTAGGTGGACATATGAAGTTTCATTCATCATTGAGACAGAAGTAGTGCCGCTGCCTTCATCGGATTTTGCCTCCATTCATCCTTCGCAATTTAATGACGCATGCGCGGTGCGACTCTGTGGTGGCTGGTGTTGCCAGATCTGGTCTTTCCCCCTATATAATAAAGCCCGTTTTAGATTGTGTTGTAGCGGTTGTAGCCTAGATATTGTACAGTCAGTGATTATAGCTGGGATTTTGCCTGGCTCCATGGAAATCTGGCACTCTCTAGAACAAAATTGAACTACGAGAGAACGACGTTCATAAACGCCGGAATGAGCGCGTTCACATTCACGTTCATCAGGCAGATATACAGCACGTTCAGTTCACGTTCACCCAGAATATGAACGAGTTCATGAACGATCGTTCAATGAACTTGTTCAGGCACAACACTGCATATTAAACGGATTTTTGAAACAGGGAGCCGGAAGTGGGGCTTGCCCCGTCTGCTCCAGGCATCGACTCTGTATTGCAGTGCTTCCAGGAACGGTGCACCTCTACTGCCCCCTGTTGTTGAAAGGCAGAACTGACTGACTGAATGGGTGACTAATAGACTGAGTGCCTCTGGATGGCCAGCTAATTAGCCGCTAATTAGCAGCTACAGCGGGATCTAAATTTAATTAGTGACTGGGCTGACACCTGGCAGATGAAATTTAACATAGACAAATGTAAGGTACTCCATGTAGGGAGCAGAAATATAAAGTACAGGTATTTTATGGGACCTACTGAAATAAAGGTAGCTGATTATGAGAAAGACCTTGGTGTGTATGTTGATGCTTCCATGTCTCATTCTCGCCAGTGCGGGGAAGCAATAAAAAAGGCCAATAGGATGTTGGGGTATATCTCCAGGTGTGTGGAGTTTAAGTCAAGGGAGGTAATGCTAAGATTATACAATTCCTTGGTGAGACCTCACCTAGAATATTGTGTGCAGGTTTGGTCACCATATCTTAAAAAGGACATTGCGGCCTTAGAAAAGGTGCAGTGTAGGGCCACAAGAATGATTCCTGGTCTTAGAGGAATGTCATACGAGGAAAGGTTATTTGAGCTAAATCTGTTCAGCCTCAAGCAAAGGAGACTGAGGGGGGACATGATCCAGGTATATAAGATTCTAAGAGGTTTGGATGCTGTTCAACCGAATAGTTACTTCAGCATTAGTTCAAATACAAGAACTCGTGGCCATAGGTGGAAATTAGCGGGAGAACATTTCAAACTGGATTTAAGGAAGCACTTCTTTACACAGCGTGTAGTCAGAGTATGGAATAGTCTTCCTGATAACGTAGTGCAAGCTGAATCCTTGGGTTCCTTTAAATCAGAGCTAGATAAGATTTTAACAACTCTGAGCTATTAGTTAAGTTCTCCCCAAGCGAGCTCGATGGGCCGAATGGCCTCCTCTCGTTTGTATAGTTCTTATGTTCTTATGTGCTGTGAGGGAGGGGCCCTGTCCGTGTGCGGCCCCCATTTCCCGCCGTTTTTCTTTTTTCTTTTTTTTTTTTAAGTAAGGTGACACGCTGTCGTTTGTGCGGTGGGCAGCTGTGCTGAGGTAAGGCATGACTTCATCTTTGCCTTTTGAATTTTCCCTCATGTTTGTTTAAATGATTGCTGTTTTTTGAGAGGACAGGAGGACAGGGAGGACGCCGGTGACTGCGACGCCCCTGGGCATTCTACTCTGCGCGGGGGCGTCACGGAGGCCCGGCTAACGGCGACCCGCTAAGCGGCGGCCCCATATCGACTCGGGTCTCTCTTCGGTCTTCAGGACCAGTACACGTTTCTTCTCCTTTCCGGATTCTAAAAGACAAAGGGCAAAAGTGGAATAGTTGACGAAATGGCGTCGGATGGCGTAGCTTCTAGCGGTGGGGCGTAAAGACCTTGCATTCCAGAGCATCCCCGCGCATATGAGAGTCTGCTCCGTACATCTCCGTTCAGGTAAGTCAGGTTCCGGTGTGATCACTAGACTCCATTCTTGTGTTTGTCCCTAAAGAGAACAGCCAGGATAGGAAATGCTGGAAACCCATCCTGACCGGAGTCCATCCCTTCCCGGTGGCACAGTAACCCGAAAGTGTTTGTGAGTGTGGTTTATGTCAGATTAGGAGAGCTGAAATGAACCTTTTGTTGGATGATAGCCGGTGACCAAAACAAGAGCTAGATCACAGAAAAGTGTTTCAAAAGCGACAGCGTCAAAGTGAAATGCAACGCTGGATGGAAGTTTTCTAGTCCTGATGAAGGATGTAGAATCGGAATCCAGATATGTTTCCATACAAGGAATTTGCCTTGGTGGTGCTTTTACATGACATTACAAAGAACATACATCATTTAGCAAAGACATATGCAGAAAGGTAATAGACAATAGACTGGCAATTTGGTAATATGATAATTATATGATAATTAAGTTTATTAATGGCAGTGATGATGGTATTATGATATTTATATATGTGTGTACATAGTAATTATTGTAGTATGAATATAAACTATATAAATGGCATAATAATTTAAAGGGCTCTTAAATGGTGCCGTTATTAAGTAGCAGCCAAGTCAACTATATGTGCAAGAGTGCAATATGTATACAGAGTTTGCAGTATGTGTGCATAATGTGCAAGAGTGCAGAATATGATCATAGAGGAAGTTTATCAGTTGTTCACTGGTTATGCTGGTGGAATTTTCACTGCAGCTGACAATTAATTGAACGTCCATTCAGAGACTGGTTTGGTTAATGAGAGAGACTACCTGAGGGGAGAAGCTCTTGGCGTGTCTTGTGGTCTTGGTTCTGATTGCCATGAGTCTTCTCCTGGAGGGTAAGGCTTGAAAGATGTGGTGAGCAGGGTGAGATGGGTCCTCAAAGATTTTGTATGCCCGTTTCCTGGTTCTGGTGATGTACAGTACAGTGTCTGGAGGGTAGGCAGGTTACTGCCGATTATTCGCTCTGCTGAGTGGATGATGTGTTGCAGTCTGGCCTTGTCTCGTTCAGTGGCTGATCCAAACCAGGCTGTGATGGAGGAGGTGAGGATGGACTCAATGATTGTAGCGTAAAACTGGGCCATCGTGGTTATAACATGTTATTTTGGATCAGGCACGGACAGTTGTGAGAGTTCAGTCCGCATTAGCTCCGATAGAATAGTATTAAATGCAAAGCTAAAGTCCACAAACAGAATCCTAACATATGTCTCAGGGCACTCCAAGTGTCAGAGCAAGAAATGGAGTCCAGTGTTAACTGCATTGTCCACAGGTCTGTTGGTTCTGTAGGCAGAGTGTAGCCTGGGGTCAAGCGATGGGTCTGTGATGGTTTTAAGGTATGACAGCACAAGTCTCTCAAAAGCCTTCATTACCACCAATATGAGAGCCACCAGTCTGTAGTCACTGAGACAAGAGACTCTGGGTTTCTTTGGAATAGGTGTTATTGTGGATGATTTAAGACACAAAGATCCAGTGACTGGTTGAAAATATCTGTGAAGACAGGTGATGGTTGATCTGCACAGTGCTTCAGAGTGGCTGGGGAGTGTTGGAGTACGCCGTCTCCACTGGGTCAAGAGATTCACAGCTGACACGTGGAGAAGTTGCAGGTCACCAGTTTATTCTCTGACAGATTGCAATCCGGGAGCGACCATCTGACATACATTCGGCACGTACAAGAGGAAGCTCTGCCATATGTATCAGCTGTTTCCCTTTTAAAGCCCTTTGGGCATCTCCCCCCTCTCTCGGTACCTTCCGTCTACGTGACAACCACATGTTTGACATTTGCTCTAGTTAGTCGGTTAGTACTTGTCCTTCTGGAAGGCTAAAAGATAAAGGGGCCGCTGACGTTTTCTGTCGCTCCCTCTATCTGTTCCGATTAGGTCCCCCTGCCCTGCCGGTGCCAGTCAGTTCTCGTTTCAGTTAACTGCATTTTCTAGAATCAACCCCCCCCCCCTTTCATCATGCCCTGCTTTAAGCTATATTCTCCTTTTCCTCTATTCATTGTATGTTCTTTATAAATCTATTGAATCCCACACTACCTAGCAATGTTGGTAGTAACGCGTTACTGTAATTACACTACTTTTGTCTGTAAGGAGTAATGTAACTAATTACCATTTCAAATTAAAAAACGCAAGGTACTGAAATTTCAACGGACTCGTTACCTTTGTCTTGCGTGAAAATATTAATGGATAAAGGCAGCATGTTCCCCTAATTTCCTGTTTATGATGTAACGCCATCCAACCTTACCGTGGCGCAATGAATGGGTGATTTTATAGGTACGCTGATAGGTACAATTAGACAGTTGTATTGTCTGGCACTGTCACAGCAGCAACACTAAAGTAATATAACTACCATGCAGTTTGCTAAGTCACGAAGTTATCTTTTGTCATGTGACTATACCGTTACATACCTTAACACAATTAAGATGTTTTCATGTGTTTCTAATGATACAATTACAACACTAGCCATGTAGAGGCATTAATCGGGAATTCATTTATAAAGGCTTCATGTGACCGAAAAAGATGCCAAACATTCATAGGTACGTATCTAAGAGGATTTTGGGATTTATAAAGAAAAACGTATGCTGAAAACAACTCGCACGTTTTGTGAACGAGGCTGAAGGGGATGCGGTTTCGACAGAATCCTGTAGAGGGCACTGTGTATGCTAAATTGAAGGCTCCAGGAATGTTGTCGGCATTTCATTTCATGGTCACATGGCCATCGGCTCTGAAATTAAACTGTTCTTTTAAATAGAATTGTTTAAATTTGCAAACTGAATTGTATGCTGTGTTTGAATGTTCAGATATCATTAGATATTTCACTGCATATTTTCCAACTTAATTGGTACTCTGTCACTAAGACGTACTACACAAACAAAGCATTTTCTGCCCAAGGTAAAGGCTTCTTATTCAGTTTCCCTACAGTGGATAGCTGGGGTCCGTGGGATGTTTGGATGTTAGTGTCAGGGCATTCTGGTAGAATGTGACCATTGGCAACAATGGGCTGGACAGCTCTGTGCTCATCTTGTCTCATGTGGGACTCCCACCATCACTGCCACTGAGCATCTCCTCTACAAGCAAACACTGGGGTGCCACCAAGACCAGCAGGCTGCTGGTGGCTCTGGGATGCAACCACTACTGAGGCCAGATGAGGGAGCCACTAATGATGGCTTGAAGACATATCAGTGTCAGAATGACATGTTTGAGATAAATGTAGAACTACAGGATAAATTTACAGTTATACCGCCAGGTGTTTTCATAACAGCTCGCTTATAGTAACATTATCACTAGCATCCATTTCACTTGTTGAATGAGAGAGAACTGACAGACTTTTGTCTCTCATACGTTCCCTGTAATTATGCACTAAATAATGAATTGTCATGACCGTTATTTGATAATGTGTGTGGTTTTTATGTTGTCGTATGATAAAATCTTGTCGCCACGGTACTGACAGTAATTTTGTGTCACCAATTAGCTAGCATCGCTCACTTGGTAAGAGGCTGAAGCTAGGTTTGCCGCATAGCCTATGTGTCCGTGGCTTGTAGTAAAATGGCACATGGGATAATGAATGGACATGATCGTTTTACATATTTGTGTGTATAGTTTTTTGTCATAACGTTAAAAAATCTTGTCAGTCCGTTTCTGACAAACTTGTGTTGATCAGTGACCTGAGCATTGCTCACATGGTAGACTATTATCTGTCTGAACAATTATAAATTGCACTGACCAGAAAAGCTTGAGTGTTGATAGCATCACAGGCAGAACCATAAATGATTTTTGGTAACATCTTTTTTTGTTTTAGTCATTTTTAAACACATTGACCATGCGTTATAATGCATTCATGAAGCATTATAAACACGGCTATATTTCTAAAAGGGCATAACACATTGCCATGTTTATTATGCACTATGACTGCCTGATGAAGCTCTCATCTATAATGCACTATAGATACCTTTGTAATGCAGTAGAAAGCTGTATTATTCCGACCATCATAATGCATTATGAGGGTATCTATAGTGCATTCCAGATGAGAGCTTCATAAATCATTCATAATGCATAATACACATGGGTATAATTATAGCCACGTTTCTAATACTTTACGGATTCATTATTATTAGTTATGAATGTGTTTATAAATTGCTAAAGCAATGGCCTTAAGTAGTGTTACCTGATTTTTGGTTACAAACGTAACATTTTTTGCTGAGGGGCTCTCTAACCCCAAAATGGCCTTAGATGAATTTGCAGAGACAGAATTCTTCCAGAAGGAGCTGGTGGCTGCCAAGAAACGGGTGGAGAAGAAGATGGAGAAAAATAGGAAAAGGCCAGACTCACGACAAGCAGGCCGCCTTTGCAGATGCTGCCGCATGAACCTGAAACAGGGACCAAACAGCTAGCCTGCACATCCACACCGGCTTCCCTGGAGTGGCAGGGAAATGCACTTACTGCCCATCTAAAGTGTACTCTGTATACCGAGGAGATTCGGGCGTCTCCTTTGTTTAAGGCAGAGTGATAAAGATGGGTAAACTTAATAATTTTAATTTAGTCATTTTAATGTAATATTTGAATGCAGGCCTTAAATGATCCATATTATTTCAATAAGGCCTCCCTTTAGGGGTATAGTCCATGCTTTTACGTTTGTGTAAAACAAACCAAACAAAGGACACGGCCGCATGACCCCGCGGCGCCGAACAAAGAAGCACTGTGGGACACACGCCGGCGTCCGAAACAGACTGAGGAAACGAGCACATCGCCCGCCCCTGCCCAGAGTCCCGCTCGCAAACGTCCAGTCTAAACTAGGTGACCTAAGAGCGAGGTTGGGGTTCCAGCGCGATGCAAGAAACTGCAATATATCACGTTTCACGGAAACGTGGCTGACCCCCCTGGTACTGGATCTAGTGGTGACTCCGTCGGACTCTTTCTCTCTTTTTCCTGTTTCATAACTGCTTGCTGTTGGTCATTTAGGACTTGCTCTTTGTCCATGAAACTATGTCATAAATAAAAAGGACATTTAATTGAAATATTACACGCTGATTTTTTTCCTAGTTATATAAAATCGATACAGCAGATTCTTTTCTACACACACGACTGCTTTTTTTGTAACTTAATTATGCCATCTAACACGATAGGTTCTCTTGTCATAAGAATATTCCAATATGTTGGTTGAGATTATTTAAGCGGTACATCAACAATCCTTGTGGGGGAAATTAATGATAATTAAACTTTGACAAACAAGGGCATAGCTGAAAAATCAGTACACTGCTAGTGAGTTACTGGCAATATAGCACAGAAATTTACTAGTCAGCTGTGCTAAGAATCAGCTAAACTGAAATGGAAGGCTTGTAGTATAAGGGGGAAGGTGAAGGAGAATGTTTTATGTGTTTTAAGTTGATAAAGCAGGGAGGAGCACTTCTCTTTCTCACATAGTAAAGGTTCATTCTCTCTTCAAATGATTGCTTGTAAATTTAAGGATCTAGGAAATTAGCTTATATAATATGTAAGGGATAATGTACAGGCAGCCGGTAGTTATCGCAGAAATAAGCCCCGACAGTGTGATCAGGACCCGACGCCTGTACATTATCCCGCTTATTACACGGCTACTTGCCACATAAGGAAAAAAACTGGACATGAATATGAATTTGAAACATTTTATTGGCATATTTGTTTTAAATTAACATTTTTAAACGGTAGCCTAATCTTTGTTGGCGCGGAGGGATTTTAAACATACAAGTAGTACCGGCTATGTGTTATTACTTTGGAGCGGTTATTATTTGAAAAGAACGAACCTGCAAATGTCTCAACTGACCAATCAGAATCAAGCATTCCAGAGAGCCGTGTAATAAAATATTATAATATAAATATAATTTTATATATATAATAATAATAATATACAGCTGCAGACTCTTAATGCCACTCTCAGGCCCCTTCCGTTTGGTGGACGCATGTGCAGAAAACAAAGAAATATGTACTTTATCAGTTTCACAAGTTTTCAAAGTAGAGTTGGATGGCACCTTTAACCTTAAAGGCCTGTATTTGCGGCAGAATGGTCATGCAATTTGGGTTTAACACCAAAAACATGTCCCTGTGCTTGCATCATTTAATGAATTGCCCCTCTATGTTTTTTGCATTGCACTTGAGAACTGAAGAAACCTTTAATTCAATAGCAAGTCCACTACAATTCTCTACATGTACATGAGTTTAACCAATCATTATTTAAGCTAATCAAATTTTGTTTCAAACTTCACAATGTTTTAAATAACCACACAGACACAAACCAAATGCAAAATAATCCACATTTATTTATATCTTTAGTCTTATCTTATTCTATGTTATCTTACGTTATACAATCTTATCTTAACCCTCTCAAGGCAGGCGTTGCTGATTTGCAACAGTTAAAAACTAACTACCTTATTACCCCACATACATATTTTATGAGTTTTTTTTACTCAGAAGTACCACTGCAGGACTTTGTCCTGTCCTGTTACTAAAACTTAATTTGAGCCTGAAAGGGTTAACCTTATCCTACCCTATCTTAGTCTTATCTTATTCTATGTTATCTTACGTTATACAATCTTATCTTAACCTTATCTTACCCTATCTTAGTCTTATCTTATTCTATGTTATCTTACGTTACACAATCTTATCTTAACCTTATCTTAATTTACTCTATATTAGTCTTATCTTATTCTATGTTACCTTATGTTATACAAAATCTTATCTTAACCTATATTAGTCTTATCTTATTCTAATCTTATGTCATACAAACTTAGGATAAGTTAAGGTTAAACTATCTTAATCTTATCTTATAATAAGTACTTGTGAGATCTCTCACCTAATTATTTACAAGTTTTATGAAAAACTATTTACATCACACAGATAGCCCATCTCCACAGCCAACTCCAGGACCCCAGGGATGGCACTCAGCTGGTCCAGCGCATCATTAGGAAATATCACCTCAGCTTCATCAACCCAATTGTCACCATACGAGTAGTGAGCCTCTAGGTTTTGGTCCCTCCCCTGCTTGCAGATGGAAATTGCATTTAAAAACTCACTCCAAAACTGGATACACCAATGGTAAGTAAAGCACTTGGCCTCATAGGTCATTTTAGGGTAGTTGCTAAGATAATAGTTATGCAACTTATTGAATCTTTACATTTTTTCAAAAGCAACAGAAGGGGACATAAATGGAGGTGTCGGACCCGTAACCAGCTGAGATGAGGGGGCTGCAGCCTGCGCTGGAACCTGATACGGAGGGGTGGGATGAACCATGGCCGGAGCTGAAGATGGATTTGGGGCTGGGCTTACAGATGAGACTACGCGTGGTGACGGAGGAGGAGGGTGTAAAAAAAGATGGAGATGGAGAGGAGACAAAAGAGGATGGGATGGGTGACGGAACTAATGTGCACTTGTGGTGCAACCACTACTGAGGCCAGATGAGGGAGCCACTAATGATGGCTTGAAGACATATCAGTGTCAGAATGACACGTTTGAGATAAATGTAGAACTACAGGATAAATTTACAGTTATACCACCAGGTGTTTTCATAACAGCTCGCTTATAGTAACATTATCACTAGCATCCATTTCACTTGACGAGAGAGAACTGACAGACTTTTGTCTCTCGTACGTTCCCTGTAATTATGCACTAAATAATGAATTGTCATGACCGTTATTTGATTATGTGTGTGGTTTTTATGTTGTTGTATGATAAAATCTTGTCGCCACGGTACTGACAGTAATTTTGTGTCACCAATTAGCTAGCATCGCTCACTTGGTAAGAGGCTGAAGCTAGGTTTGCCGCATAGCCTATGGGTCCATGGCTTGTAGTAAAATGGCACACGGGATAATGAATGGACATGATCGTTTTTCATATTTTTGTGTATAGTTTTTTGTCATAACGTTAAAAAATCTTGTCAGTCCGTTTCTGACAAACTTGTGTTGATCAGTGACCTGAGCATCGCTCACATGGTAGACTATTATCTGTCTGAACAATTATAAATTGCACTGACCAGAAAAGCTTGAGTGTTGATAGCATCACAGGCAGAACCATAAATGATTTTTTTTTGTTTTAGTCATTTTTAAACACATTGACAATGCATTATAATGCATTCATAAAGCATTATAAACATGGCTATATTTCTAAAAGGGCATAACACATTGCCATGTTTATTATGCACCATGACTGCTTTATGAAGCTCTCGTCTATAATGCACTATAGATACCTTTGTAATGCAGTAGAAAGCTGTATTATTCCGACCATCATAATGCATTATGAGGGCATCTATAGTGCATTCCAGATGAGAGCTTCATAAATCATTCATAATGCATAATACACATGGGTATAATGTGTTATGCCTTTTGATAAATAATTATAGCCATGTTTCTAATACTTTATGGATTCATTATTATTAGTTATGAATGTGTTTATAAATTACTAAATCTACTCCGTCACCCCAACACACATGTAGGGCTTTGAGGTGCATGTGCGTCGCTGGGGGGCAGGGGAGGTATTCCTCCTCTGTCCTCCCGTGACCACCTGTGTCTCAATCATACATCACAAGCACCATGCCCTTCCCCTGTTTTAAAGCACTTTAGAACAACACACACCAACACCACATCTGAGTGGGCGGAGGGAAGCATGGGGTCTTTTCACACCCCCGTTCTCTGCTCGCCATCTGGAGCCAGGGGCTGAGAAGAATAGAATAGAATAGAATAGAATAGAATAGAATAGGATAGAATAGAATAGAATCTTTATTGTCATTGTAGCAATGAGACATTGTACAACGAAATTAAAGTGCAATTCTCCAGTGCAAAATAAAAACACAGTCACTCTGAAAGAGCCTGAACGCTACTTTCTTTCGTACCTACAAACAAACAGTAACAAACAAACTACATATTGCACTTTTTTCCTTAGCCAGTTTTGGCATGAAACATAAGGCTGTAATGTAAACAAAATAACACTGTAGTAATGTAAACATGAACGGTGCCCTGGCTCAAATTGACCACTTAGCAGTGTTCAGCATGGTGATGACTGAGGGGTAAAAACTGTTTCTCAGTCTGTTTGTTTTGGTTTTTATGGATCTGAAACGTCTGCCTGAGGGTAGGCGTTCAAACAGTACATGTCCTGGGTATGATGGGTCCTGAAGAATTTTCTTTGCGTTCCTGAGACAACAGGAGCTGTGAAGTTCTTCAAGTGAGGAGAGAGGACAGTCAACTATCCTCTGAGCAACCTTAATAACCCTGTGAAGCTCTTTTCTGTGTCCCGCTGTGCAGCTGGTGAACCATGCACAGAGACAGTAGACCATGATGCTCTCTACTGTGCAGCGGTAGAAGGACACCATCAGTTTCTCTGGGATGTTGTTCTTCCTAAGAACCCTCAGGAAGTAGAGTCTTTTTTGGGCCTTCTTCACTACCTCTGCAGTATGTGTCCCCCAGGTCAGGTCCTCACTGATGGTGACTCCCAGGAAGCGGAAGTTTGAGACCCTCTCCACACAGTCCCCATTTATGATGAGTGGCTGGATGTTGTCTGCCTTTTTCCTGAAGTCCACGATGAGTTCCTTCGTCTTTGCTGTGTTGAGGAGCTAGTTGTTATTACTACACCATTCTGACAGTGTTTCCACCTCGTCCCTGTAGGCAGACTCATCTCCCCCCGAGATAAGCCCTATGACAGTGGTGTCGTCAGCGAACTTGACAATGTTGTTACTGTGGTGGACAGGAATGCAATCGTGGGTGTATAGGGTATAGAGCAGGGGGCTCAGCACACAGCCCTGTGGAGAGCCAGTGCTCATGCTGATGGGTGTGGAGTAGTAGGGGCCCACTCTAACCCCCTGTACGGTGTTCATTTTAGGACATCCTCAGGTCTTATGAAAAAAACCCTCAGACTTCAGACAAAACGGCATCAGACATCGAACTCAGGCAAAACGGACTCGGGTGTCAGGAAAAAAACCGTCAGACTTCAGACAAAACGGCATCAGACATCGAACTCAGGCAAAACGGACTCGGGTGTCAGGAAAAAAACCGTCAGACTTCAGACAAAACGGCATCAGAACTAACGGACTCAGACAAAACGGACTCGGACAAAACGGCATCAGAAAAAACTTTTAAAAAATTTTTTCGACCTCAAAGCCTGATGAAGCGTCATCAAGCTACGACAGCGGATGATGAAGAGAGTTAGCTTTTTATTATATTTCAAAATTGTAATATTTGGATGTTATTTTGTGGACCGAATCCGTGCTAGCTAGCTTAAGTAGTGGCAATGATGTTAAGTTTAATTGACGATCCGTATATTTGTCAGGTTATGGACAAAGTAAAGGCCTATGAGGATCTTAAAAAAGACCTCGAAAACGGTAACGACTGTTTATTCTGCCTAATGTTGGCACATTCTTGCTATCGACGTAAACTGCCTCATAAGGCTAACAGGATGTTCTGGGCTAATTTAAATTTGATAATTAAGCATTCCTATCTAATTGACTGTACAGATTACCACTTGAGTAAGAATGACAGTCTTCATGTTTACAGTTGCAAATGCTTTTTTCAGAAAAGTCGAGCCGTCAAGCTATAATAAACAGGTTTCACTAACGTTAATTTGTGTGTGTGTGTCTCTGTGTGTGTGTTTAGAATATCAAAGGTAAATCAGATGTAAGACCTCGTGACTACTGCTTAGTACTACATTATTTTCACTCCTTACCTCTTAAAATTTTATTTGAAGGTGAGCTTACTCAAAAAGGCTTTGATACCAACGTGAAAAAGCTATTGACAGCAGACAAAACAGGTAGGCTTTTCTAGTGATGGTTGTTGCACAGCATGTAAAATATTTTGACTCCTAATTTAATGATCTGGTTAGTATTTAGTGTCAGACAAGCAAATGTATTACCTTGAGACAACACATTTTCACAAGTTTACTGTAGAGACGTCTGTGGCAGTAGTAGGATTCTACAAAGCACTGTCCCATTTATATTGCAGATGACTCCAGCTTAAGGAGTGCCAATGCATTTTTCAGTATGGAAAGCCCAAATTATTCCCATTTGTGAGTTCTACTATTGTTACTGTGAGAAGTAGTCACTTTGCATAGGTTTCAGGTACGATATATATATGCATTACAGGTGCAGCACAGGCTTTTGGAAAAGCCAAAAAGCTACTGCAGCTTCAAATAAAGAAAAAGCTTTGTGGATTTCAGTGACAGGTCGCTGGGGGCATCTCCGCTTCAACCCCAAACGTTCTAAAATTCTTCTCAAGTGTCTTTCACTGTTATGCCACAAACCAACCACAACATAGACTTTTTTTTTTATCAAAAGACACTACATCCTGTCCAGTCTCAGAGATGTGTCTAGGGTGACCACCTAATCCACGTCAGGAGGGACACTATGAGCTATGACAGGGTTTGCAAACTACCATTTCAATCATTTCAATTAAAAGGACCTGAATTTCACTTGAGCAAGGAGTTCTTGCTGTGTGCTGATTGGTCAGTCTCCTTCAGTCATGCATGTGTCAGTAATGTTAATGTGAAACAGCTGGATGAGTCTTTGAATGAAGGAAACAAACCAGTAAAAGCACAAAAATTATTATTTAGAACTAGAAGAACTAATTAGCCAAGGAGCCTTTCAGTTTTAAAGTATTTGTAAAACCTGGAGTAGCTCATAGTGTCCCTCCTGACATGGATTAGGTGGTCACGCTAGATGTGTCATATCAATGCTGATACAGCAACACACTTTTCTAAATGTAGGCTTACCTAACTTGATGTCCTTGTGAGCCCAGTACACAGCTAATTTCCCTTTGTTTAAATCCCTGGTTGAATAACAACATTATCATTGCATCTACAAAATTAAATGTGACAACCACCTTTCTATTACCACCTCTACCAGCCAAACATGTTATGGGATTTAAATCTAATTACACCCCAAATTCAAAATTAAAAATAATTACCACATAAGTAAGACAAATGTATTTTATTTCAACATTTTTTCAAAAGGCTACTTTTCTTCTCAATAACTTAGTGGACTAGTAACTTTACATCATATAATAATAATATATACAGGTAGTGACAGTAGGATTTTTCAGCACTCTTTCCACCTCTGCTATCAGACTACTAGATTTTACACTGTGATAACAGCTTCAAACAAAGCCAGTGTCAAACTGCCATAGTTGGAGCATTCCTTGCCAGATGACATCTTGAACAAATGTCAGGAAAAAAAATAAATCTAAGGAAAATAGCGAACAATAATAGTTCTACATTTTTATATTAAATGTATTAAAAAAAAAAAAATTAAGCTTTTTCTGATGCCGTTTTGTCCGAGTCCGTTTTGTCTGAGTCCGTTTGTTCTGATGCCGTTTTGTCTGAAGTCTGACGGTTTTTTTCCTGACACCCGAGTCCGTTTTGCCTGAGTTCGATGTCTGATGCCGTTTTGTCTGAAGTCTGACGGTGTTTTTCCTGACGCCCGAGTCCGTTTTGTCTGAGTCCGTTTGTTCTGATGCCGTTTTGTCTGAAGTCTGACGGTTTTTTTCCTGACACCCGAGTCCGTTTTGCCTGAGTTCGATGTCTGATGCCGTTTTGTCTGAAGTCTGACGGTTTTTTTCATAAGACCTGAGGATGTCCTAAAATGAACACCGTACCTCTGAGTGCGGTCAGTCAGGAAGTCCTTAATCCAACGACAGGTGGAGTGTGGAAGTCCTATGTCTTTCAGTTTGGTTATCAGAGTGTGGGGGAGGATCGTATTGAACGCAGAGCTGAAATCTATGAAGAGCAGCCGTGCATAGCTTCCCTGCAGCTCCAGGTGCGACAAAACAGTATGGAGAACAGTGGTCACAGCGTCTTCCGTAGACCTGTTTGCTCTGTAGGCAAACTGGTGTGGGTCAAACATAGGAGGAATGAATGACATGATGTGGTTCCTGACTACCTGTAGCTTCTCAAAGCACTTCATAACCACGGGAGTCAGTGCAACTGGCCTGTAGTCATTAAGACTGGTGATGGTCTGTTTCTTGGCCAGAGGCACTATGATAGAGGATTTCAGGCAGAGCGGTACAGTGGACTGGGACAGAGACCGGTTGAATATCCTGGTGAAGACCCCAGCCAGTTGGTCTGCACAATCCTTCAGCACGCGTCCCAAGATGCCGTCGGGTCCAGCTGCCTTCCGTGGGTTGACAGTCTTCAGCGTGTGTCTCACCTCGTGCTCCCCTACTGTGAAGATGGGGTTATTGTTGGTTTCTGAATGGAGTCCGTCTGTCTCTGGGTGGTCCACCTCGAACCGGGCAAAGTAGTGATTGAGTTCCTCCACCAGCGCTAGATCACCCCCCACATCACCGGTACTGGTCCTATAGCTGGTCATATGCTGGACACCCATCCACACCTGCCTGCTGTTATTGCTGTCCAGATGTTCCTCAATCTTCCTCTTATAATCTGAGCTGGCCGTCCGGTTGGGGTCTGGGCTGGTGGGCTTCTCGGCTGCGGTGGAGTCCGGGGTGGTCTTCTTGTCCCCACGCCAGAGGAAAAAAAAGGGATCCATCTCTGGGGTCTGGTGACAGATTGCCCCTCTGGGGGTGGTGGTGCCTGGATCTCGGAGTATAGAGTATATATGGGGAGTGTGAGTGTGTGTACGGCATTCATTTCTGTGTGTCTCCATGTTGGGCGAATGGGTGAACATTTGTTTATGTGCGCATGAGGGTGGGAACGTATGCTTGTGTATGTGAGCGCCTGTTTGTCTAAATGCATGTGTCAGGTTGGGTCTTACACTCCACCTGAAATAACATCTCAGGCTCTATTGCCCCCCGCCACACTCCCTGCCGGTGGATGAGGCCCCAGCTGCCAATGTGTTGGTGGTTCTCGATGTCTGGGGCTGGATGCTCTGGTGTGTGCTGGCTCACTCTCGGCGGTTGCCTGTCGGGGCCTGGTCCTTCCGGCTTGGTCGGGGCCCCGGCTGGGGGGTGGGAGGGCCCTTGGACCTCTGGGCCCGGGGTCCGGTCTGCCCTGGTGTGGCCGGCCGCCGACGGAGCCTGCATGCTCGCCGCCACGGCGCCCTGGGGCTCCTGCGATGTGGCTGCCGGATGGCCCCCCTCCGGAGCGCTCCTCTGCCCTTTTCTGGGTGGGGGCTGCAATTGTCCCTGCGGTGGTCCTCCTGGGGTTCCCGTGCCCTGGGGGGCCTCTGGATGTTTGGAGGCCCGGGTTGGCTTCATGTCCTGGGTGGGCGGGGCTGTGGCTCCCCACACACACTACTAGACATTTACATGGAGAAACCTTAGGAACACCAGTGCGCTGACACACACAGGTGTGCACACAGGTGCTCACAGACACGTGCTCACGGACACACACTATCTTGACCGACTGTTGCTTCTGGGCATGTGTTGTAATGCTGGTTGTGTGTGCTGTTCAACAACATTTAACGTTTGATGGTCGTTGTGATTAGTACAGATGTTGTAGACTCACCTAAAGGATTATTAGGAACACCTGTTCAGTTTCTCATTAATGCAATTATCTAATCAACCAATCACATGGCAGTTGCTTCAATGCATTTAGGGGTGTGGTCCTGGTCAAGACAATCTCCTGAACTCCAAACTGAATGTCAGAATGGGAAAGAAAGGTGATTTAAGCAATTTTGAACGTGGCATGATTGTTGGTGCCAGACGGGCCGGTCTGAGTATTTCACAATCTGCTCAGTTACTGGGATTTTCACGCACAACCATTTCTAGGGTTTACTGGAAAAATTGTTGCCTGGTGTGATGAGTCTCGATTTCTGTTGAGACATTCAATTGGTAGAGTCAGAATTTGGCACAAACAGAATGAGAACATGGATCCATCATGCCTTGTTACCACTGTGCAGGCTGGTGGTGGTGGTGTAATGGTGTGGGGGATGTTTTCTTGGCACACTTTAGGCCCCTTAGTGCCAATTGGGCATCGTTTAAATGCCACGGCCTACCTGAGCATTGTTTCTGACCATGTCCATCCCTTTATGACCACCATGTACCCATCCTCTGATGGCTACTTCCAGCAGGATAATGCATCATGTCACAAAGCTCGAATCATTTCAAATTGGTTTCTTGAACATGACAATGAGTTCACTGTACTAATATGGCCCCCACAGTCACCAGATCTCAACCCAATAGAGCATCTTTGGGATGTGGTGGAATGGGAGCTTCATGCCCTGGATGTGCATCCCACAAATCTCCATCAACTGCAAGATGCTATCCTATCAATATGGGCCAACATTTCTAAAGAATGCTTTCAGCACCTTGTTGAATCAATGGCACATAGAATTAAGGCAGTTCTGAAGGTGAAAGGGGGTCAAACACCGTATTAGTATGGTGTTCCTAATAATCCTTTAGGTGAGTGTATGTTGTCTTTCTCTTTTTAGCAGACATGGAAGCAGATTATCTGTTTTGTTTTTTTTCTTTTCTCCCTTTCTTTCCCCTCTCTCTCCCTCCCTCTCTTCCCCCCTTCTTCTCCTTTGTCCCCCCCCCCTTCTTTCGAGGAAGTAAATAAAAATAAAAAATAAATAAATAATAAAATAAATAAATAAATACAAATAAAGTAGTCCTCCGCAGAGGGGGGGTGGAGGAGGGAATATTTATTAAAAAAAATTAAAAAATAAAATAGAAAAAAATTACCATGCGAATGCGATCTGAATACGCGCTAATGTGGCTATTTAGAATGTGAATAGCGATCTTCGGGTGACAGTGGTACTACACACCCCCGATGCAGGTAAAACAAAGTAAGGTGACATGGTTTACTTTTTTGCCGATTTAACCTAATTTTTAAAAGTTTAATACTTCCGACAATGGACGTTTTGAAAAGAATGCAGATTACAGATTTAGTCAGCATTTTTTTTTCATGTTTCTATAATAAGATTTCAGCGAGTCATGAACTGAAATACACAAGAAAGATACACGGCATTGCCGACGATGCCGTCGACTCCAGAGGGTTAAAGGTCTTAACTTTTTAATAGCATGCATAGAAGGTGACATTTTAATTGTTTTATTGACCATATAATTGTAATTAGGTTTAAATGGTGTATAATTGTATTTGCTGGTCTTATTGCCCTTTTCCTATTTTATGGGTAATAGTTCCCCAGCAGGCATTTTCTGTTGTAAAGATGTTGTTACAACGTTGTCTCTCAACATTGAATAACCGTTATCAGAGTGTTGGTTTACATAATATTTCCATATTGATTCAATGTTGAGATTCAACTTTGTTTATACAATAAATGTAAACAGAATTAGTTAATGTAAACAGTGCAACAGTTAAGACAGTAAATGATGTGAATAGTGCAGTACCACTAACACTGCCAAAAAAATGTAAATGTTCATGTTGGTTGTAGAAGAAGAATTAAGATTTAACATATGTTGTATCAAAGACACTTGGGTTTTTTCCTAACTGGAATTCATTTTGTGTTTGCCATCACCTCCTGCTCTGCACAGCAAATGTGCCAGTGTTAAATTAACACTGCATGGTGTCTATATGGGTCCACACCATTCAGTGTTACCTTTAACACTTTTCAGTGTGCAGTGACTGTTGTTTTTACAGTGTTAATATTTATGAACTCTTATAGTGTTCAATTTACAACCTAGAGTGTTAAGACAATGTGTCTCCACCTCTTCCCAGATTGCAAGCCCATAAGGGTGGCACACAGGTACAAAATGGGTGGCCCATATCTGCCCTATTTTAATGTCTCTCATTTGAGCTCATTTGGGCATTCAGCTGCTGTGTTTTACTAACCCACCATAATAAGAAAGACTCAGACCAACATAGCCTTTTATCTTTTTATGCAAGTTTCATTTCAGTTCAGCTCTTAATAACCAACAAACTGTGCTGAGAACCATCTGTGGTATAAAAGTGCGTGAAATATATGGCACCAAACACCGACTATGAAGCTAATCTGTGTTAGACTGCATAACATAGTTGTTTAGCAGGGCTGAAAGAAGGTGAGAGCTATCTTAATGACTGAAGGAGTGTATTTCGCTAAAACAGATACAATGGGTGGTGGCCTCATTGCTTTTAGACTACAACTTGCGATAGAGGAACAAAAACTGGTTAAATTTGCAGACGACACTAAGGTGGGCGGGGTAGCAGATACTAATCTAGCAGCAGAGAGGCTTCAACGGGATCTGGATTTAATTAGCGAATGGGCTGATACTTGGCAGATGAAATTTAACACAGATAAATGTAAGGTAATCCATGCAGGGAGCAGAAATATACAGTACAGATATTTTATGGGTTCCACTGAAATAAAGGTAGCTGATTACGAGAAAGATCTCGGTATGTATGTTGATGCTTCCATGTCCCACTCTCGCCAATGTGGGGAAGCAATAAAAAAGGCGAACAGAATGTTGGGTTATATCTCTAGATGTGTGGAGTTTAAGTCAAGGGAGGTGATGTTACACTTATATAATTCCTTGGTAAGACCCCACCTAGAATACTGTGTGCAGGTTTGGTCACCACACCTCAAGAAGGACATTGCTGCCTTAGAAAAGGTGCAACGAAGAGCTACGAGAATGATTCCTGGCCTTAGAGGAATGTCTTACGAGGAGAGGTTAGCGGAACTGAATCTGTTCAGCCTTGAGCAAAGGAGACTAAGGGGGGATATGATTCAGGTCTATAAGATTCTAACGGGTCTGGATGCTGTTCAGCCAAATGACTATTTCAATATTAGTCTAAATACTAGAACTCGTGGCCATAAGTGGAAATTAGCGGGAGAACATTTTAAAACAAATTTGAGGAAGCACTTCTTTACACAGCGTGTAGTCAGAGTATGGAATAGTCTTCCTGCTATTGTAGTGGAAGCTAAAACCATGGGTTCCTTTAAATCAGAGCTGGATAAGATTTTAACAACTCTGAGCTATTAGCTAAGTTCTCCCCAAACGAGCTTGATGGGCCGAATGGCCTCCTCTCGTTTGTAAATTTCTTATGTTCTTATGTTCTTAAATCAAATCACTTTGCTCATTTAATATTAAGACTTTCATTAAGCTTAATTTTTAGAAACCCACCACGATTGAGGATGGTATGGCACTGATATTAGTCTTTACCAAATTACCATATGTGTTTTTTTGTGTTGGTGTAAGCTGATTTGTCTGAGCAGTGTAGTTCTTATATATCTGCATCCCCAAAGAAATCTCAATTGACAAGGCACATAATGTCCAAATGATCTTCCTAGAGAGCCCAGGCTTAGAAAAGAAACAAAATGATTGGTTTTCTGTAGCATTTTTCACCCAGCCAATACCTTCTCTTGTTAAGCCATAGAGGCCAAACCACACAGCAAATTGTCCAGTGTTCATTTAACTCCACAAGTGTACATTTTACACTTCTATAGTGTATATATAGGTCCCACCAGTCTGGTGTTTAAGTAACACTTTCAAAAGTGTTGAATATATACCCCTTGACAGAGTATCTTGTTTTACACCATAAGTGTACAATATACTCTAGTGTACACTGTATTACTCTCTGCAACAGTGTATTATTTATTATTTTTGACACTGACAGGGTAAAGCGCTTACCACACAGGTTTATTCTAAAAATGTACAAAGATTAACTGTGCTTTTAGTACTATGGAATTAAAAACATTTGTAAATTTCCAAATGTTCAGCATTTTGCATTTATTTTATATATATATATATATATATATATATATATATATACACAAAAACAAAATCACACAAACCCTTCAAACCAATTTGATTTATTTTCTCAAATTCAACCGGCCACAAACTCATGTTTTGTTTACAAACACAATTAGTACAGCGTGCATAAAAACAGTGTAACAGCATTAAAATAATAAATTTAAATTTGTATGACTGTATGAATTTTAACCACTTGTGCAATTTCATATTACTGAACAATATCATACACACTTAAATGTGTATTGTATTAAAATGTTAAAAGTATAACTACAAAGGAACAGACAGATTCAATGAGCACAAAAGCACTGTGGAAAAAGCTCAAAAAAAGTGCTTTATAGTAACAGGAATATCATCTTTCAATTCTGAACAAACAAGAAGTCCTGAGCGGTATTCTGTCCCAAAACAAGAAATCCAAGAAAGTATTAACAAAACAGTCAATGTCAAGTTGCAGTTTTAAAAGAACAAATCATTTATATTTGTATGACTATGAATTTCAGTCATTTGTGCAATTTCATATTACTGAAAAACAACATACACACTTAAACATGTATTGAACTCAAAGACCTGAGCACAAAAGCACTCTGGAAAAAGCTCTAAAAAGTGCTTTATAGTAAAACATGTAACGGAACAATATAAAGGTCATTTTGCTGAAATCCATACGTTGTTTGAAGGTCAAAAGGCTTAAAGAAATGCAAGGTTTTGTCATGATTCTGGGCGGTTCGGGCACGGGAGCGAGGCATGGTGCAGGCACAAAAAAAGGGCGGACGACCCACTGGCGGCTCCAGGAACACAAAAACGGGGTTTATTTAACAAAACTGAAAACACTATAAACACAACTAAACCAAAAAGACCACAAGGGGTCAAAAACAGAAAGGGGACAAAACAAGACTAAATAACAAAAACCGAATACACGCAGAACACTGAAAATATCAAAACTATCAACCAACGACAATCATAGACATAGACAATGAACCACTCGGGAACTGAACACAGGCAGGAACTAAAATACTAATGGGTAACGGGACTAACACGGGGCAGGTGAGGCTGATTAACAAAGACTAGGGAAACAGGACACAGGTGAAACCAATTAACTCAAAGACACTGAAAACAGGGAAACTAAGAACTAACCAAGGAAACAAACTAACACTGGGGAATTACAGAACAGGTAAAGACACAAGCAGGGGCACCAGGAACAAAACCAATAACCAAATACAAAATCAGACACAAGAAACTCAAATGAAACACTAGGGAGCAAAATACAAAAACAGGAGGTGGGATTCAAACATAGGACAGAAGGGTACTCAGGACAGAAGGGTAAACAGACAGCACATGCTTAATACATTGAGCCACGAGACCAGACAAGTGAGAGGGGAGAAACAAGGACTGACGTATGGACGGGATGACCAGCACCACCTGCTGGTCAAACGGGGAAGGGGCACGGAAGGACCACAGCGGGAGGCCGACCCTGACAGGTTTCAACATTTAAAAGGGAAACTTTCCTGCAAAGCCCCTCATGGACTTGAAATGAGTGAAGATGTTCAACAAAACATACGGTTTCAAAATCAGAAGTCAACAAAAAATGCTGACCATTGAATTCAATTAAGTCTGTAATTTTACTGAAGACAGGAATATCATCTTTCAATTCTGAACAAACAAGAAGTCCTGAGCGGTATTTTGTCCCAAAACAAGAAATCCAAGAAAGAGTATTAACAAAACAGTCAATGTCAAGTTGCAGTTCACAATCCAGCAAGTTAGAAAGCTGAGGTTAGTGCTGAGAAGCATTTCAGCAGTTCAGGTCCAGGAGTCACTTGCCTGCTGGGATTGCTGTAGAGGCTGCTGGGATTGCTGTACTGATCGGGAGTGGTGTAGTCGTTGTGTGCACTTGTGTTGTGTTGTGTGCCTGTTGAAGCGGTTGATTTGATTTGAATTATCTGTAAAGGTATATTTGAGCGTTTGTGTGCCAGCACGGTTACGTGGGTGGTTGTTGTTGTTTTCATTTTTTACTCTTATTTTTACGTGTGTACTTGTCTGTCCTTGTGAGTGTTACCGACAGCTGCGGGCGCGAGCGGCGTTTCTGTTTGCGTCCTTCGCATCAAACACCCGCGGGTAATATTATCGAACATCGGTAACATTAACTCTAAAAGGTCGGTTGCTCCGGAGCTTTGCTCGGTCGCCGGTCGGGGCCGGGAGGACATTTTCCACTTTTTTTCCCGCTCCGGCAGTAGCCTGCTTTGAGAGGGTTTTTGTGGTTTTTTGGCCTCCCTAGAGCAACTTCGCTTTAGTTTAGCTAAACGTGGTTCAGCAGGAAGTTAATCTCGGGTAAGTAATTGTAAATTTGGTTATTTTAAAAGTAAAATTTAAAGGTTGTTATCGCTGACGCTGCCGGATAATTTATAATAAAGTACCGATTTAACGCAAGTGTTAATTTAGTGCTTTAGTGTACTCGGCACTTTGTTTTAACTATACGTTAATTAGATCAACTAAAAGTTTAAATAATCTCTATTAATATACTGGGCTGGGAGTAAAGGACGGGGACATAGTGAGTTAGGTAATTATGGGGCCAACTCAGTGTTGTGTTTGCAAGATGTTTGCCCTTCTGGATGCTTGCGTCCAGTCGGACTTCGTCTGCGAGCGATGTGGGTTAGTTGACTCACTCATGGTCCAAGTTCGTGACCTAGAGGAGCGACTGGCTCTCATCCAGCATAGCAATGAGTTAAAGGAGAGAGTTAATACGCCTTCTAGGGAGACTATGTGTACGTCACAAGCGGGGAGGGGGGAGAATGATGAACAGGTAGGTCGAGAGAGCTGGGTGAACGTAGGTCGTAGACGTAGAAAAGGGCGTACACAGTTCACAGAGGCGGCATCACCTGAAGTAACGGTTTCTAACCGCTTTCAGGTGCTTCCAGCTTTAGAGCCGGAAGAGACTGGGGAGGCAGGTGGGCCCTTGGGCACCAAGGAGCCACCTAACCCCAGTAGGAGGGAGGTTGTGGTAGTAGGGGATTCAATTATAAGAGGTGTAGATAGTTATGTGTGCACCCGTGATAGAGGGTCCCGTACGGTGTCTTGCCTGCCTGGTGCCCAGGTAGGGGACCTTCCAGATCGAGTGGACAGGCTTTTGGCCCCAGCCGGGGTGGATCCAGTGGTCGTGGTGCATGTTGGCACCAATGACATAGGAAAGGGCAGAAGGGCTGTTCTGCAAGATAAATTTATAGAAGTCGCGGATAAGCTTAGAAGCAGAACATCCACGGTGGTATTCTCTGGAATACTTCCCGTGCCACGTGCAAGTCAGGCAAAATTAGCTGAGATAAGGGGATTAAATGCGTGGCTAAAATGGTGGTGTAGGAAAGAGGGGTTCAGGTTTATGGGGCACTGGAAGACCTTCTGGAACAGGTGGGACCTGTTCAAGCCGGACGGGTTGCATCTGAACCATAGGGGAACCAGTGTATTGGGGAGGCGTATGTGCAGAATAGTTGAGGAATGTTTAAACTAGGGACTGGGGGGGCAGGGAGGTCAGTTATGAATTTATGTGGGGAGAGACGGAAAGCCCAAATAAATATTAAAAGTAGACAATGTAAAAGGCCTACCATTAGTGGTCTGTATTTGAATGCTAGGAGTATTAGAAACAAAATTAATGACTTAGAGGCTTTAATTTCTTCAGACAATTACGACATTATAGGAATAACTGAAACATGGATGAGTGACAATGATGGTGATGAATATAATATGGATGGTTATACGTTGTTCCGTAGAGACCGGATAGGCAAGAAGGGAGGTGGTGTTGCAGTATACGTAAAAGAAAACTTGCAGGCAAGGGAACTCACTGATAAAAATAAAAATTCAGAAGCTGTATGGATCAAACTTGATGCTAAAGATTCAAATGGCCTAATTGTCGGGGTTTGTTATAGGGCACCTAATGTAGCTGTAGAGGAAAGCAGAATATTATATGATGATATCAGGATTATGAGTAATAAAAATGATGTGGTGGTTATGGGTGATTTTAATTTACCTGGGATACAGTGGGACACAGTCTCTGGCTCTTCTGTAAATGAACTTGAGATGGTGGAATTAGTACAGGATTGTTTTTTTACTCAGTTTGTTAATACTCCTACCAGGGGAGAAGCCCTTCTTGATCTCGTTTTTTGTAATAACCAGGATAGGATTGGAAAATTAGAGGTTTTAGACCCATTGTACGGTAGTGATCATAACATGGTTAAATTCGAGGTTAATTTTAGTGTCCGAAGAGCAAAGTCTAAATTAAAAGTATACAATGTTAGGAAGGCTAACTTTAATGGTATGAGACGGAAATTAGAAACTGTAAACTGGACAGAGTTAAATAGCAAAACAGTTGAAGAGGCATGGGAATTTTTCAAAAGCACATTGTTGCAAGTGCAAGAGGACTTCATACCTGTTTCCAGCAAAACTAAATCTAGGAAACGACAACCAAGGTGGTTTACTAAGGAAATTAAGAATAAAGTCAGGAGGAAAAGGGCTCTGTTCCACAACTGGAAAATAACTAATGATTTCAAAATCAAGCAGGAGTATCTAAGTCTACAGGCAGAGTTAAAAAATGACATTAGGCTATCAAAGAGGGATGTAGAAAGAAAAATTGCATTGGAGGCTAAGCATGACAGTAAAGGTTTCTTCCAATATTTTAACTCTAAGAGAGCACTAAAAGCTGAAATCACTAATTTGCAGGATAGTAAGGGCCTTATAATTGATAACGAAATTGATATGGTAAACGAGTTTAATGATTATTTTTCAAGGGTGTTCACAATAGAGAACACAAGTAATTTACCACCAATTAATACGAATACAGCATCGTCTATGACCAATATATGTATAACTGAGGTTGATGTGATACTAAGCCTAGCTAAACTCAAAATAAATAAATCGCAGGGGCCTGATGGCATCTTACCTTTAGTCTTGAAAGAGATGAGGGATATTATTAGCCAACCTTTGACTTTAATATTCCAGAAATCGTTATCTGCGGGTGTGGTACCATCAGATTGGAAGCATGCTAATATAACACCCATATTCAAAAAAGGGGATAGAAGTAATCCAGCAAACTATAGGCCAATCAGTTTAACTAGCATTACTGGAAAAATAATGGAAGCTATAATTCAAGTGAAAATGGTAGATTACCTAGATGCAAATAACATTATAAAGGATAGCCAACATGGATTTAGGAGAGGTAGATCCTGCTTAACGAATCTGCTTGAGTTCTTTGAGGAAGCTACAAGTGAAATTGATCACAAAAAGGCCTATGATGTGATTTACTTAGATTTCCAGAAAGCCTTTGATGTTGTCCCCCACAAACGGCTCTTGTTAAAGCTTAAAGCTGCAGGAATTTTAGGAACTGTGGCAGCTTGGATCAAAAACTGGCTAACTGATAGGAAGCAGCGAGTAGTTATTAGAGGCACTATGTCACAGTGGGCCTCCGTTTATAGTGGGGTACCGCAGGGTTCAATTTTAGGACCACTATTGTTCCTAATTTACATTAATGATATTGACACGAATACATACAGTAAACTGGTTAAATTTGCAGACGACACTAAGGTGGGCGGGGTAGCAGATACTAATCTAGCAGCAGAGAGGCTTCAACGGGATCTGGATTTAATTAGCGAATGGGCTGATACTTGGCAGATGAAATTTAACACAGATAAATGTAAGGTAATCCATGCAGGGAGCAGAAATATACAGTACAGATATTTTATGGGTTCCACTGAAATAAAGGTAGCTGATTACGAGAAAGATCTCGGTATGTATGTTGATGCTTCCATGTCCCACTCTCGCCAATGTGGGGAAGCAATAAAAAAGGCGAACAGAATGTTGGGTTATATCTCTAGATGTGTGGAGTTTAAGTCAAGGGAGGTGATGTTACACTTATATAATTCCTTGGTAAGACCCCACCTAGAATACTGTGTGCAGGTTTGGTCACCACACCTCAAGAAGGACATTGCTGCCTTAGAAAAGGTGCAACGAAGAGCTACGAGAATGATTCCTGGTCTTAGAGGAATGTCTTACGAGGAGAGGTTAGCGGAACTGAATCTGTTCAGCCTTGAGCAAAGGAGACTAAGGGGGGATATGATTCAGGTCTATAAGATTCTAACGGGTCTGGATGCTGTTCAGCCAAATGACTATTTCAATATTAGTCTAAATACTAGAACTCGTGGCCATAAGTGGAAATTAGCGGGAGAACATTTTAAAACAAATTTGAGGAAGCACTTCTTTACACAGCGTGTAGTCAGAGTATGGAATAGTCTTCCTGCTATTGTAGTGGAAGCTAAAACCATGGGTTCCTTTAAATCAGAGCTAGATAAGATTTTAACAACTCTGAGATATTAGCTAAGTTCTCCCCAAACGAGCTTGATGGGCCGAATGGCCTCCTCTCGTTTGTAAATTTCTTATGTTCTTATGTTCTTATGAACGCTTGTTACAGGTCCACACTCTATACTCTTGAAAGGCTGAGATTCCCAGTGGTATGCGATAGCCATTTGATGTTTAAGTGCTAATGACTTCGTAATGTTTTTGAAATTCTTTACACTTTTTTTAAAAAAGCGATGCTTTGCTTCGTAACGCATCCCCCAAACATGAACAAGCGGGCCTATCTTCCTGATGCATCGGGGATAATGGATCATGAAGTGATGCTTGGGAATAAGATTCCTTGGATAGAGTTCTTTGAACAGCGTGTGGTGTTCACAGATCAAATGTTTCAGATAAACAGTCATTCCATTCGAGATGACTGGAGAAAACACAATATTTATTATCTGCAGTAGAAGCAGCAGTAATCTCCAGTGCTTATTTTCTACTTCAACCAGATCTCCAAAAATCAGTGGCAGATTTCTAATGAGGCAAAATGTCTGGATGGCATTGAGACCCAACCCAGTCCCAGCTTGTTCAAACTTAACCATGGTAGGTCGGTTTTTACATTCAACATAACCATAGTTAAATTAGTAAATTCTGTTGCTCGCAGACTGTAAGGATACAACATTGCTCTCCGACAGATAATCAAAAAGCAATTTCATCTCTAACTGTGCTACTCCCTCTAGTAAATCGTGCATGATATCCATGGCATAGTTTTCAGAAATATTAACACTAGAAAGACTGACTGGGTCAATTGACCCAAATCAAACAAAATCACTGCTATTTCTCATTGAAGTTCTTGCTACAAAAATCTGAAAAAATCTGACTTTTATTTTTTTATCATTCTTGAACAGAACATGGTAACACAAATGAAGTTGCTGGTGAAATTAGTATTTTACAGCAGTATATACCTAGAAAGACTGACTGGGTCAATTGACGTAATGTCATGCAAATGAATTAGATAACCAAGTCATAATAACAATAACATAATAGTCATAACACCATCACCGACAGGGCAACTTGAGAGAAGAGTCAGCTGTCAAGTCACGGTCGCTTGTAAACGCAACAAAACTGTCACTACCTGTGACACGTGCAAGCGTCCTGTTTGCGGCAAATGCTTGGCCAAAATATGCATGAGCTGTCAAACGAAAGCTAACTGAAGCTAACTTTTTTCAGATTTTTGTAGCAAGAACTTCAATGAGAAATAGCAGTGATTTTGTTTGATTTGGGTCAATTGACCCAGTCAGTCTTTCTAGTGTTAAAATACTCCAACTCGTTAAGTAAACATGTTCTTTTGACACCAAATGATGACTGTAAACCATCATCAGTAAGGAGGCTTTGACAGTGCTCAGCATGTAAAACTCTGTCACGCAGTGTGATGTCCGGATGATCGTCAAAGAAAATGGTCTGAGAAGAAAGCTTATCAATTAGACAAAACCTGCAAAAATAGTTTGCGCTAAATGACTGTACAAACCCAAAGAGTGTGTGCACTCCTAAATTATAACCAGTTACTTGAGCTATTGTTCCACGTATTGGTTCTTCAGAGAGTGGCAACTTAATTCCAGAACTCTCAAGAATTTTAATATCACACACAATAGGCTCCAGAATTGCATTAAAGCCATACCACTTGAGATCTTGTGTGTGAAAAAGTGCCAAGAGATGAATATTCATTAGGGCAGAGTTGACCTTAGGAGACATGTTTCTCAAAACAAAATACATACTCCCAACCTTATGAATGCCATGTTTGGATCCCAGAGGATTTGAGGTTTCAAAGTCATCATAAAAAAGTTGTATTTGAAGAGACTTCTTTTCTTTGGAAAAAAGGGAATGCTCTTTAAAATAGCTACCATCACAAAACTCTCTTAAAATTTCCCTCTCCTCACTTGGCTGTACAAAATGTTTATGGATTTCTTCATTTCGGAACATGAAACTTAACGTCTGCAATACAGGAACATATACGAATTTATCAGTGACTGGCACTTGATCATATGTACCTGTAGTTGTATTTCGCCTAGTGTCATATCTCTGTCCTAAAGGTATTTCAATTGGTTCTACAACACCCTAAGTCTCAAAGAAATACTTTTTCCATTTTGTTTCTGTTGTGAACTTAGAGAAGGGATTCTCAAGACAGTCAAAATATTCTTCAATAGCTTTCCTATGTTCATCAGTTTCAATCAAGTTAACAACATCCTCTTTAATGTTTGAGTGCAATTCATACACAAGTTCCTCCATATTTTCAGCCACTGATGTAACAACATTGGTGGGTACTCCACTACTCTGCAGTTTTGCAATTAGAGATGCACACATTTCTTGGGTTCGCAATGTTCTCTCATGGCCACTTGTGCTTGGTTTTTCTGAAACTGTGCGGGAGGGCTGCATTAAAGAGGGTCTAGAGGGAGGTTCTAATGAATGCATGTCAGAGCTTTTACTCTTGTGTCTACTTTGGATGTGTTTTCTGAAGCCGGAGAATGTAACAAATCTTTGACAACACCCATCCTGATCGCATACCAACTGTGACTTTCTGCCAGGAAAAATAGCATGAGTAAGCTTGAGATGGCGAATTAACTCTGTTACTGTATCAGAAATCAACTTGCAAATAAAGCACCTGAACATGTTTTAAAGATGACTGTGTAACAACGCTTAATTAAGAAACTTGGCTCGAAGATCTCTGACTCGTGGGCTTTCACGGGTAATGCCTACATCAATGTTGTAAATCGTGGTCTGAAGAAAGGTAAATATATTGTGCAAAGCGGCATCATATGAAATGCCAAACACATAATGAACTTTGAAAAGTTCGTCAAAGGCTGAGAGAGAGGACTTAGCCATGCAGGGGATGAGCCACTTATCCACAGCAATGTAGTAGTCATGGATGCTACTCTTCGAAGTGCCAACTGCCAAGATGTAGGGCTGTGTTGTCTGTGTTGATCCAAGGACTTCTTCAAAACTGCAACAGGACTGAAAACAGAAAAAAGAGTCACATTTAAATTAATGTACATCTAGATGTTAAACATTCTAGGCATGACATGCAGTTCTACATAAAATTAAGAGTAAGCATACCTTATGAAATCTTACTACGCGATCCAAAGCTTCACGAACACTGATCTTGACAAACTTCTTATTTCCGCTAGAAGGTGGTGGCAGGAGATAGACCAGCAGTAACAGGGAAGACATATCACAGTCCCAGTCTAAATTCAAAAAAGAAAAAAGCAAACCATAACAAATCTATATAAGCATATATACCAATATACATAAGTTATTTTATATACACATAAAATGATTATCATTACTCTTGATTAGCATACATAATGAACTGTCTGTACCTTCTTGACAGGTGTTGCAGTTTTCTGCAGACTGAATCAGACAACTCAAAAGTGGTGACTGAGTGAGGTTTTTGGCTTCTTGAATTACTTTTTGCTTCAGAGTACAGTCCCACTTCTCCAGAAGTTTAGATGCAGTCTCCACTCCAAACAGTAACTCAAAGTCTTGAAGCACCTAAAGTTGTATACAGTTAAAAGCAAGAAAATAATTAGTTACATTACAGAGTGTTGCAGCTAAATAGTCCATTCAATTTTGAACAACAACAACCTATTGTGTGCAACACTTACAAGTCCTTTTGTGTCAAGAAACCTTGGAAATAAGGAAAGAACAGATGATGATTTTTCAGGATCTTGGATCATTTTCTGGCGATACTGGAAGGTAGATTTCATTTTTGCAGTAACTTGTTCTGGATCTGAGCAATGTTTCAAAAATGAAATGGCTTCTTGACAGCGATCTCCTTCTAGCTGCTTTTCTGTTGGGGAAGACTCTTTCGGTTCGAGGACCCCTCCTCTCACATTTATCATCAGAAGTGGTTCTGCTGCAGCGGTTGTTACGTTGAACTGTCTTCAGTCTCCAGGCTATATATCCTGAGTTACCTTCTGCATCATAGAAGTGTTCCTACAATGTAAACAATAAATGTAAAAATTACAGCACTTACATGAAAGACAGTTTTACGTTGATAAATGAAATATATAAACAGACCTAAAAGTAGTGATAATTATATGGTAGGGGTGGAGCCGAACCCGAATACGGTATTCGGAAAGGCACAAATAACGTGTTTTTTACGAATACTTATTTCAAACAAACATCAACCAATATTGCATATCCATAATTATTATAATGGATATAATTAAAGAATACATACACTATAATGTAAATTAGAAGTCTAATGCAAAAAACTGAATTTTTATGCCTATTTTGAATTTTACTCAAATACAAATACAAATACAAATAGTTTTCCCCCCTCAACAAATACAAATACAGATACAAATACCGGCTGCTTTGCACATCCCTATTATATGGCATGCTAATAATAACAACATGCATCCCTACTAAAAAGTAAATTAGAGAACTCACGTAGCCTTTTCTGGAAAAGGGATCTTTGAGAGAGGGAAACAGAGTCACAATCCCAACTGCATATTTAACTCTGATCTCCTTAGGTGGAATACTCCTAAGTAAACAAAAAAAAGCTACATTGTTCTATTTAGTCATTAAGTGTGCTTAACTGAGTAGTTAGAATGGTTATTCACACACTGTATAGTCAAATTATTTAAACAGAGTAAAGGGAACAACATCCTTTACCCTACCCATATTTATCGATCATGTCTCCAACTAATGCGTTCACAAGAATCCGTCTTGTGGAATCTGTGATTTTCCCAGTTGTTTTGTATTCCTGCAATATCTTCTCCCCAGCAGGCTTTTTTTCTAAAACACTTTTCACAAGCTTAAAAACAAACAAAAAATAAATAAATTGTAAAATCATCTAACAAAACAACATTCACATTTTAGTAGGATTGCGACGAGCCTGCAACAAGTTCATCAGCAAGTGGCACATATATAGCAAAAGCACATATTACCTCCTTAGCTTCTTGCAAATGGTCATCAGAACGAGTTCTTTTAGGTGGGAAGAAAGGACCATCACTGTCTGATGGCTGTGTGTCTGACGATGATGCAACTGAATGAAGTGATGGTGCATCTGTCTCATTTGAAGATGGATAGCTTGTGTGTGCAGGAGAGTCTTAAAATCAAATAGAAATTTAGAACAAAAGCATATATACACATTTACACACATATACATATAATTACATCTTTTCATACCTGTTACAGCCACAGCATCAATTACCATCCAAAGAGTGTCAGGCTTCTGCTCAATAATGTCAGCAAAAACATCTTCATCTACTTCTGTTCCAGTCTCGTCAGCTAAAAAAACCTTATGATCTGTGGAGATGTCAAACTTCTGCTTGACTGGAAAGACAAAATGGAAATTACGGAACAGAAATAGGTGAACAGGAAAAAAGATTTAAATAAAAGATCTCATCCATCATGCAAAAATCATGCATTCTTAACCATTTCCCTCAAATTCACTGATTTTGATTTTGAAGTTGACAATTTACAGCAATTGACAAAAAATCCCTGAATCTGATCTGGGGAAGTTACCTTTTTAGTAACCTAACCTATCCACGTATAAGAGGTGAAAAAGAAATAATTAATATAGAATAAAAAAAGCAATGTTTCTGCTTTTACATTATAATTGTTCTTTCATTTTATATTTACAAAAGAAAATATCCTTGAGCATCAAAGTGGGGGAAAGACTTGTTATTAACAATGGAATGCATATAAACCATATTACAATTATTAGCCAGATATCACCATTGAGGAGCACTTACAGTACCATCCTTGATTACAGAATCATAAGACGATCCAGTAAGCTTTATGTACTTTTTGTGATGTTGGTACTGCACTTTTAACAGCATAATGTTGATGTTTTGCTTAAAAAAACATGTTTAAAAAAGCATTCCTACATTAAAATAGGCATATAAATTAAAAAAAGGTGTGGAACACGGTCTTTGTATCAGAAATTAACTAATGCTTAGGAGTGTAACGGTACACAAAATTTATGGTTCGTTTTGTACCCATTTTAAAACGTAAAATTGATTGTCTTTTAAAATTTAAATTAGTAAAAATCAACAGTTCACATATATTCAATATGAAACACTATAAATAATTTTATTTATCAAAACAAACAATCAGGAGTGTAAGTCTTACCTGTGGCTTTATCTTGCATTGATTTGCGAAAAGACCATAACTGTCCTTCAAGCGCGCTGTTTCAAACGACCAACAACATGACGACTGCAATGTCCCGTATGTAAAGTAAGCACCGAACCAGTGTAGATGTTCGCGCCAAAGTTTCTATGCAAATTGAAATTATTCGATTAAAAAACAGCCTACGGCCATATATGAAATTCAGTTTTCACTAACAATTAACAGTTACAAAACGTACAAAATAACTTACTAAAATGCAGAATGTTTTAAACAGCTTTAACATTCAGGCACCCTGCTTCAGAAATAGGTATCCTCTATAATAACTTTTTAACAACTTTACTTTTACACACTAACCACATATAACTTACTCAAATTATAAAAATAGATTGGCCGTCATTTAAAACAAACATAATCAGAATTGTAAGCCTTACCTGTGTTTTTATCTTGTATTGAACAGAGAAAAGACCATAACTGTGTGCTTCAAGCTCGGTTCTCCTTTCTTTCAAACGACCAACATGACGACGGAAATGTCCCGTATGTAAAATAAGCACCGAATCAGTGTAGATGTTCGCGCCCAAAATTCCTATAAAATTGAATTAATCCGATCAAAAAATAAAGCCGTATAGTCACAATAAATAACGCAGTTCTAATGTTTCGAAATGTCCGATTTCACTAAAACTAATGTTACAAGATAGGCCTATATAGCCTGCCAGTGACTCACTAAAGCTAGTTTACGTTGCGTCTCATGGAAATAAAACATATTAAAATGAACTCTGCGTATCAATTAAATGTATATATAGTTGTATTAAAACAACATGTTAAAAGTGAATATTCTTAATCTTACCTTTGTGTTTTGCTTTCGATCGCAGGACTCTACCGAAAGAGACGCCATTATTTTCACAGTCAAATGCGGACTGCATTGCCTCAATTGCTCAAAAGTTCCCGTATGTACAATTAACACTGGACAGGTGTTTGGAAGCGCAACACCAAAATATTACACCACTTGGGGGCATCATTTCACACAAGCTGGTGTTTATTACAGTAAATGTACACTTTTATTTTAACACTTCAACACCATAAGGCCTTACACTGAAATTTTAACACCACCGAATTTGCTGTGCATCCCTCCTGGTCCCTGGCTGGCACGCAGGAGCCATTTCTGGGGTTTTTGTTCTTGCCTTATTCATCACAATCGCGGTGGATTTAAAAAAAAAAAATCTATTAAATCAACAACAGTACTGTGTCATGCTATGCAAATATACATCCAGCACCACTGGTCTACTGCGGAGGAGGTGGTACCAGGAGCTGCACAAAAAAAGAGTATCACAACTTTCCTGACACCTTTCTACATATGTTAATCATCCAAGGGAAGGACTGGCAATCAAACATATCCCCACGCCATTAGAATATAGACTACTCCGGAGAGATACCCTATACTTCTGCAAGAGTCTTTTCTCTGACTCAACAGCAAGATGCTATAAGACCACAGCTCTCTATTCTTCAAGATCAATCACAAGATCATTGGCCTCACAAATAACAAATCAATGAATGAACATTAATAACTTTTACTTTAGATGTTGGTCAACTTCATGATTGCCTATGCTTACCTTTTGGATTGCCTGTGCCTAGGATCCACCTCTTCGACAGCTTCCAAGTGTTTGCAAAACCAGAGCAGCGCTCAAGCGGGAGACCGTTGGAGAATGCAGGAAGTGCGCATGCGCGAAGGCGGTTCGGCGGTCAGTCCAAACCGAGAGATTACAGCATTTTAAAAAAATATACCTCCAAAATATTAATAAATGTTTGCAGAGTGCTACCAGAATGATTTTTTCAACTTTTTTAAAAAATATATTATATTGTTATATTTTGACGCAAGATCAGCATAGTGCCAACGCTGTTCCTGCTTGCTCACAGCAGGCATTGAAATCTCAACATCATATTTATGTTGAAACAATGTTGTCAACATAAAGACAGGATTTCAACTGTCATTCAACGTTGTGACAATGTCGGATGCCTGCTGGGTATGTATATTGGTTTGTATATTTAGTGTCTGTCCTGTGCTGCCTTATGCTGTCTTACACAGTCTTAATTACTTCTGTGTAAGAAGTGAAATTTGCTTTGTGTTATCCTTATGTTGACTATGTGCATCTTTTTATGTCTGCACATTGAGCCTGGGGATATGCAATTTTGTTCAGCTATGCTTCCGTTGTTGTACTGTTGTATGGAGTGAATGACAATAAAGTTCACTTACTTATATAAATGATTTGATTCAATAGTCAGTTCTTGATGCCAGCATTTGGATTGAGTGGGCTGCTAGCCTTGGTGCACATGAACCTTTCCAGCGTTGCCATTCTCTATAGTAAATGCTGTTCTGCATATCAGGCAATCTGTGCACTGACTGGTGTGTTTTTATAGGTGAAGTACCCCAACGGAAATGCAGGCGGCCCAATCCGAGACCAGCGCGTAAGTCTCCCAAGCATTCGTTTCCTGTCTCCAATGAGACAATGAGACGGCAGTATTTTTCTCAATGTGCAGTACTGACTGCCAAGTGTGCTGTCTGTCTGTCACTAACAGCCATCAATTGATTTGACTCTTGTATTTTTACACTTTATTTTGCATAATTGTACCGTCATTCTTTTATCAGGACGAAGGAGGAAACCTAAAGGACGGAAGGGGGCCATATACCAAGAACTTACAAAAGCTGCCTTCGATTCAACCCATGTGGGATCGCTACCATCCTGCATCGAGTCCCAACTATGTCGCACCCTGAGCCCTACTCACCAGCCTTATCATCAACTTCCTTCTTAGTTCCCTCACCAGTCCCATCCTCTTTTGTTTTACCTCCTTCTCCATCTCTTTTTATGGACTCCCCTCCTTCATCCCCATGCGTAGCCTCACCAGTTAGCCCAGCTCCAGAACCATCTTCAGCTCCAGCCGTAGTTCATCCCACCCCTCTGCCTCACGTTCTGGTGCAGGCCCCCTCATCTCAGCTGGTCATGGGTCCAACACCACCGTTTTTGTCCCCTTCTCTTGTTATTGAAAAAATGGAAAAATTCAGTCATTACTATATAAGCAACTACAATAAGATGACCTATGATGCCAAGTGCTCTGCTCATTACTGGTGCCAGGAGTTCTGGAATGACTTCATGAGCTCAGCTCACATCTGCAAGCAACAGAGGAATGGAAACTCTGAGGCTCACTATTCGTACGGGGATAATGAGGGTGCCCCTGCGACCGAGACTTGATGAAGATGAGGTCAAATTTCCTAGTGATGTGCTGGACCAGCTGAGTGACATCCCTGGGGTTCTGGAGATGGCTGTGGAGATGGGCTATCTGTCAGATGTAAATAGCGACACTTCACATAACATAAGATAACATAGGATAAGATAAGATAGGTAAAGGTATGTTTAAGAAACAATTGCATGGGAACTTCCGGTTGACGTTCGACATGTGAGGCTGTGAGGTCCTGGAGCTCAGTGAGCAATTTCATTTTCATTATATTTACATACTTGCAGAAGCCATATTGATAGATAAATATTTATCCGAAAAGTTTAACATCACTAATTGAAGGACTAAGGCAGCAAGAAAACGCGTTTAAAAGTTTTGTTTTCCTCCTCGTTTAAAAATGGCTAGTCACTCACAGAAACCTGCTACAGCTACAGTAGCAAGAAGGCTACCACTGAGGGCGATGCACAGCAACTTTCTTCGGATTCGGTTGAGAAAATTATGACAGCGATTGAACTATTGGGCACGAAAATAGATACACAAACTGCTGTCCTCTGGCAAGAAATAACTTCTATCCGCCAAGAGTTGCATTCTATGGCTAGCTCCTTACAGACTGCTAATGCACAGCATTCCGAGCGTTTGGACGACCTCGAGCAGTCTACCACGGTGTGGAGCTCTACAGTCTTTACTTTGGAAACTGCCGTGAAAAAACTGCAGTCAGATGTGTGTAACCTGACAACTAAATGCATTGTTGGAATAGAGGAGGGCCAAGAGGGGACCAACCCGCGGCAATTCTGCGCAACTGCTTTGAAGGAGATACTGAACCTGGAGGAAACTCCACGTCTGGACCGGGGCCACCATTCATTAGGACTGAGGCCATTCATAATCCGCGTACATCATGGTGACGTGAAAGATCGCATCCTTCGTCTCTCCAGCCAGAAGAAGCAGCTGTTTTACAAGGAGAAGCGTGTGCACATCTTTCCGGACTTCACTCTGGCGATAGCAAAGAAGCGAGCTGCCTTTAAAGAGCAAAGCAGCTCCTTAGAACTGTTAAGGATGTGAAATTTGGTCTCCGTTATCCAGCTACATTCCGTATCACATTTGATGGCGAGGAAAAAACCTTTACCAATCCCCATCGGGCCATCTCGTATATAAAGACTACCATTCTCCTCCATCATGATCAGGTACAGACATAACTTTCAAAAACGGTCAGTGTTTTTTAAGTGACCAAACTGTACAGGTTTATTTCACCGTCAGTGTCAAAGTTGAATTAACCAGGTCTATAGCCTACTAAATGCAGATAGTGCTATGTTGCTCAATTTATGAGAAAGACATTTATTTTCCCTTTTTTCTCTCGGTTCTTATTAGTCTATGGAAAGGTTTGGTGTAGGCACTTTTTTCAACATGCCGGGAATTCTTGTTCTCTTCCTCATATAAATGGGCTATAACATATGAATAGTTGATTTTCTTGAGCTGCTTTTGTTTACTATAATTTTAAACCATTAAACCATAGTATTTCACATTAGGCTACTGAATTGAAAACCAATGGGCTGCTCTTTGATAGTACACTATGTTTAGTGGCCTAATATTAGTTTAGGCCTACTTCATTTGAGACATTACAAAATACATGGTATTTTGCACTATACAGTGGTATCTCGGTTCTCGAACTTAATCCGTTCCGGACTCCAGATCGAATCCTAAAAAGTTTGAGTTCTGATCTAATTTTTCCCATAAGAAATAATGGAAAACCAATTAATTGGTTCCCGGCCCCCCAAAATTACACCTAAATATGTGTGTGTGTGTGTTTTTAAGCATTTCAACACAAAATGAACAGGATAAAACAAGAAGAGCATTTTTTTTCTTAATGACTTCCAAAACGATAAAGATATTATCCCAACATTACCCCTGTCCTGCCCCGATCGTCCGCTCCTTCCGTGTGCCACGCCCCCTCGTTAAGCTCGTGTGGGATCCCCATGTGATCAGCTGTTTCTGGTTGTTGTCATTAGTCCTCTGTATTAAGTCCGCTTGTAAATTTTGTTTCCCCAGTCCGGTCATTGGGTGCGTTCGACTTGCTTACAGCGCTGGCTTAAAGCAACGCATTCTGATCCTGACGCAATGCATTACGATTAGATGCATTGCGACCTCTCACCCGGCTGCACAAACTGGAACCGCCTCCGTGACGACACACCTTTGCCCTTATTGGCTGAAGAGTTTAGTTACATGCATGACGTTTGTATCCTAGGCAGTTCTGATGCGTAATCTGCTATTTCTCCCGAATATCACGTAAAGCAGTGAGAAGTGGTTTTCAGTTAATTTACCTGGTAAAATAAAGTTTAAATAAATGACATAAATGCTCTAATAGTACACGTAAGTTAGTGGTTTATTTATTATTACTGTAATGTTGCGCTGTTTTATTTGGTTAATCATCCAGTCTGGGAAGAAGGCATTCAAGTAAGAATTGCATTGTAGTATGACTCATGGCACGTACAATTTATATTAGGTCAGTGTTCATGGTTCGACTTCTGATATTCAGATCGAGTTCTAGGTCAAACTGGTTTGTTCGACTTTCAAGAAATTCGAGTTCTAGTGAGTTTGAGAACCGAGGTACCACCGTATATATATTTCTGAATGTGATTGCTCGCTGTGCTTTGGGTAGTTTTTGGTTAAATTAGAGACCCAAGTTAGAATTTTGCAGTGTTTTGCTCTTGGGATATGCACTGTGTTCGGGATAGTGCTGGGGGGTGGGGGTGGTGGTGTTTTTGTACTTAAAGTCTCTTTTTTATTTTGTTGTTTTTTTTGTCTTTCATTTTGTCCATTAGTGGTTACACTTTGTTTCGAACATGACATCTACCAGAGTCACAGAATTAATTTACTGCAACTCAGATTATGTCTGCTGGATATTACCAGTATTAAATATGGCTAATTCAAATATGGCTCCTGGGAGGAGTGGCCAGTCAGTTAAGTTTACTAATTGGAATGTGAAAGGCCTAAATCATCCTATCAAACGCACCAAGGTCCTTGCTCATCTTAAGTTTTTAAAAACGGATATAGCCTTCTTAACTGAGACGCACATGCGCAGGTCAGATCATTTGAGTTTAAAAAGAAGCTGGGTTGGACAAGTGTTCCATTCAACCTTTCGGAGTAGGGCCAGGGGGGCTGGAATCTTGATCAACAAATCAGTATCATTTGAAGCTTCTGAAACAATATTGGACCCCAATGGCCGCTTTGTTATTGTGGTGGGTAAACTGTACCGTTTGCCTGTGATATTAGCTTGTGTAGCTTCTACTTTTGCTAATTTTAGTTCACTTTCTTTCTTATCTCTAACAGAAACTTGCGCCCATAGACGAGTTGCTTCTGTTCCTAATGCATCTCTCCGTGGCTCTGCCTCTCTGCGATCATGCCAACCATTTTGGTATCCACCGCACCACTGTCAGCAGAATTATAACGACCTGGACACACTTTTGGTACCACCTGCTTGGTTCTATCTGTCTGTAGCTACCAAAAGAAGCCATACAAGCTCAATTACCACCAGAGTTTTCCCCATATGCAAACACACAAGTGATGCTGGACTGTACAGAAATCTTTTGTCAAACACCATCATCTCTTGTTCTGCACAGCTGACATGGGCATTATGGTGGACATGGGGTTTCTTGTGCACACTCTTGTACCCTGCAAGGTTTACCGGCCTGCTGTCCTGTCAAAGAAAACTCAGATGAGTAAACAGGATGTTGAACAAACACAGTCCATCGCCCGTTTGCGGGTTCATGTCGAAACGTGTATCCGGAGAGTTAAGGAGAACAAACTTTTTGAGAAAGTTATTCCCTTATCTGTGTGTGGAAGTATTGATCAGTTGTTCCGTGTGGGTTAATTCTTGGTAAACCAACAGAATGTCGCTTGTCAAGGCATGGGCAACTGGACAATGAAAGTCTGTACTCAACTCAAAAGCCTGGACTGCCACCTGACTGGACATTTCTCTGTGAGCTTTCATATGCTGTCTTGTATTTTGTCATGTTAACAGTGCTGTTTGTTTTTTGTACCCTGTGATATACCTTTCAGTAAAATATCTGAAATATTTACATAATGGTTACATTTGCTTTTTATTGTCTCTTACATTGTCACTTATAGTAACGTGTTGCTGGAATTTGATTCGTTTTTAGTAACGGAGTAATTTAACGCGTTATAATTTTAAAATTGATAATGAGATTACTGTTACAATTTCAAGTAACTTTATGTTACCGCTGCGTTACCAATAAAATCAAGTGCTTTAACATCTATATTGTAAAAACAGAAATAATAATTCACAGTAACCTGTCAGCGGCAGGCAGATGTCTGTCTGACAGTCGCACGCGCGACGTCATCTACGGGAGACCTACATGCATGAGAAACCAGCTCAAACAAAAACAAAGTGAGCATAGCGAGTGAGAAGTACGCCTTCAGGAGCTGGAAATATAGCCATTACTTTGAGTTCATCATTATTTGTTTTTATGTGTTATGTTTTTGTGTATTATGTGTTATTAAACATTCTAAATGATTTAAGCGGATTTAGCTTAAGTTGTAACTTTTCATGTGGAATGAACTGCAATGTCTCTGAATTAATTTAATTAATACTCATTACGATCAGTTCATTTACAGTTCTTAATTTCAGGAGCCAGTTAATAAATCTAATTCATTTACAAGTATTTCTCCTATAATACGTAATACATGTTTACAATAATTCCCAGGGAAAGCATTTCCGGTAAGGCAGTGCTCATTGACACAAATTATAACGCTTGTTAGACTATGCAACATTATTTAGCAGGACTGAGAGAAGGTGAGAGCTCCCCTAGTGGCTGCAGAAGTGCATTTCCCTAGAGCAGATATAATGGGTGGCAGCCTCATTGCTTTTTAATCACAACTTGGGATACAACAACAAATTTATTAATTTTGCTCATTTAATATTTCGATTTTAATTAGGCTTCATTTTTGGATATCCATGTTTACATAATATTTAGAATCCCACCGCAGTTGAGAATGGAATGCCACAGATATTAGTCTCCACGACATATCATTGCTTGTTTTATTTCAGGATTCCTTTGGTTGTTTAAATTGATTGCTCTGTATCAGTTGGCTTGGTGTGTTTTGAGATATATAACTGCCAAAGAGTCCTGAAAAGCTGATGGTTTAGATACCAGAATTAGTATGAGCAGGACTTAATGTGTGTTCTTATGGGGGGGATGTTAGAAGACATTGAGATTATTTATTCTATCTACATCCAATCTTAGCCTCCCACCCAAGATCACTCCATAGAGTACGAACCACCAAGATCCATTTTAGCTGTGGTAGCCAATATATTTGAGGTTTTATGCGCTTGTCCTATTCAACATCATAACAGTGAATTAAAAATCTACTAAATCAAAGGCAGTACCATGTCATGCTATGCAAATATACATATACATACAGCTCAGGCTCTTTTCTGCAAATATAAGGCTACAAGGCCAAGTGTGGGTAATCAAAATGGCCTTACATTAACAAATACATCACCCCAAAAAAGCATTACATGAGCAATCACAGCTATTCCATTTTTTTTTATCTCAACAGAGAACATCTTGCAAGGTCAGTATTTGGGAGAGTTTCCTTCATGACGGTGGGTGAAATATACCACAGCTGCAGAACAGCCCAGTCTTGGCAGAATAGCCACATTAATGAGCTCTTGAGCAAAGACCTTTACTCCCAAAGGGACAGAAAACTGTATCAGGCCATGCTGGCAAAGACCCTTGTTTCAAACCTGGTACCACTTTGCGTTGAATGCTGAAAAGGGCCCTTTAAATACATTAGGTATGTTATTTGATAAACTTGGGTTTACTTTACTCATAAAAAATAATACCCCAATTTACCCAAATGAGTGAGTACAAATATTGATTTGAAATATTAATTAATGTTAATATTCAAATTAATTAATATTAATATTAAAATATTAATTGATTTGAGTAAATCTTATAGGATGGTACTGTGACAGTAGGTAGATTATAGCTTTATTTATTTAAAATGTTTCCTAGAATTGGGTATACTTTACTTAAAAAGGGTTTAAAGTCAACCCAAAAAAGTGAGTGCAAATTGTTACATCATTCAATCTGAGTAAATTCTACAGTTTATTTTTTTGAAGTTCATGCACAGAATTACAGTACATTACAGTATTTTATCGGCAAGGTTGTCATAAATATTGCCCAGAAAGCATTTTTTCTACAGTATTGTACTATTTTAAACAGTATGTTACTGTAATAATGTCACTGTTTATTACAGCAGGGGTGCAGATTGAACCCATGACCCTGGAGGCGTGAGGCTATAGTAGGAGCAACGGGCCACTATTCATACTGTGAGAAATGATGTATGTTTAATCATACATTGTAACTGATATGTCGTTACACTGCTTGTGTATGCTTTGCACCTTGCCTTTCTCCCTTACTTGTGTTTCTTGTTCTCCACACCTTGTGAGCTTCAACATGAACTGATTGATTGTTTTTCATAAGGCCCCAGGTTAGTTAGGTCCAGTCTCCTGGAAAATCACTAGAATGTGTCCTTGGCTTTGGAAGCTAAGAGCATCTTATTTTCAGGGAGAGCCCTGTAATATTTATTTTAATAAATTATTTTTATTGATAAACCTTCATACTGATAATCCTCTTGTAGTGGTCCTAAAAGAAAACATGACTGAAGATATTATGTTTGTTTTATCCATTTCAGTACAGACACATTTCACGATTCAGTAACCTGACTTGTCCAATAGATGGCAGTGTAGTACTTCGACTAGGACGTGCTCTGGAAATTGCCGGTAAAAGCTGGTTTTCCATTTTAAACGTTTGTCTGACTGAAATGACCACGTTGTACATATGTAATCGTACTATACCTCTAACCTTCAGCGTTGTATTACCTGCCTTAATTATCTGCAGCAATAAAATATGTACGTGTAATTGGGCAGCTGCAAGTTAAGCAATCTGTCTGATTTTACATTAAAGTAGGCTGTACTGTTTGCAACAGTGATTTCAGCATTGCCCATGACGGTTTAAACGATTGTAAAAGGCATGTTGAGGTGAGTTTAACAAGTGTCATTTCATGTGCTGTATTATTCAGGTCTACACTAGTTAGACACTTGGTTAGTTGCTAATGCTGTCATGAAAGACTCCTTGAAGACTTTTGTAAAGTAGCAATGGAATAAAATTAAGGAATTTGCATAAATGGTAAAATAATCTACTTATATTATTGTCAAAATACATAATTTTGACCTTCGTAATTTAGTGCGCTGCCTAGAGGAAATTAATGAACAAATTAAACTGTGAAATCAAGTTTGTTGAAGTTATCTCCCTCCTTGTCGGGGGGTTGGGGGCACCTCCCTGAATTGAGTTTTTGCAGGTTGGGATGTCTGAATTATCCCACCTTAGGGAAGGGAGGGGGTGCTGACTGTGAAAGTTGGGGGGCGGCGACAGACGATCCGTAGCCACGCCCAACATACGATCTGTAGGCACGTGGCCACTTCCCTGCGTTTGATTGCTTTTATTTCTGTGTGGACAAATTTCCAGGATGCTGCACATTATTCGGGGGTGTGAGGGAGCTGTGGTTCATTTGCGGGAGTCTTTCGGGAGAGGTGTGATGTCTACATAAGATTATGTTTTAAAATGCGATCCAGTTGTTTAAATGTTCTGCCACTACACATTTCTATGCAGGACATAATTCATGGACTCAAACAGAGCAGTAGCACCAAAATGTATTGGTTATTTTAAGAAAGCAAGATAAATTACTGCGCATATGATACAGTAAAATGAGGTCAGTAAGAGCTTTTTTTAACGTTAGTACTGCTAAATCTCACTATTGCGGCGCGCGTCAGTCAGACGTAACACGCGAGAGTATGACAGACTGCGGTCAACGACGTTGTGTGGCGCGAGCGGCACGTGGTTGTCAACGGCCAGAGTCCACACCCTTTTACTAAGGGAGATGTACGACGTTTGAGCTCCGGCAAACAAAACCAAAACCGTATTTATTTTGATAATTTCTGCTTAGACTTTATTAAACTAATACATGTATGTTTCGTGGTAACTTATGTACTTATTGATGTAACTGAGTTTCGATAATTTAGAAGTTAATTGCGAATTTTTACCTGGTTAGCCAGTTCTTGCTAGTTGGCCCTAGCATTGCGTTGTGTTTTCGTTGGTGTGACTCTGGGTTTTTTGTCTGTTAATCTATTAATTACTACAGGGAAATTTACATCGTGTTTTATAGTGAGTGAGAAATACCTCTGTGTTAATATTTCGGGAAACTATTTTTCGGATTGTGTGATTTCCATACATGTATATTATATAGGCGTCACTTGGTTTACCATAACTTGGTGTTAACTGCAGATCTGATTAGTGATTCTGAAATTGCCCAGCACGTGTCACACTGTCTTCTGATTACTGGTTGCATTAACAACATGTCACATTATATGTAAGTCACAATATTTTGTCTGTCAGGTATAGAAATAATAATAATTTTTGGATAAATTCAGTTAAACTAATCGATAGTTAGCTGTGATAAGCTGCCCTACACACAAACGCTCTGACCCCAGAGGTAAGCTGACATGTACCCAAACACAATGATCACAGAGTTAAGCTGTCATCTACTCAAATGCCCTAATTCCAGAGGTAAAGCTCCAATCCAACCAACTGCATCCAACCAAGCGCCTTGACCCCAGAGTTAAGATGACATAAACCCAAACACCCTGATAATAGAGGTAAGCTTTCATCCACTCAGACGCCTTGATCCCAGAGGTAAGCTGCCGTCCACCAAGCGCCCTGGCCCTAGAGGTAAGCTCCCAAACACGCAACCGGCCCAACCACAGAGGTAAGCTGCTGTTCATCCAAGCACCCTGATCAGACAGGCAAGCCGCTGTCCGCCCAAACACCCTGATCCCAGATGTAGGCTGCCATCCACTTAAACACATTGTTCCCAGTAATCAGCCATTCACCCAACCATGCTGATCCCAGAGGCAAGCTGCAGTCTACCCAAACACGCAGGCCCCTGAGGTAAGCTCACATCCACCAAAATGCCCTAACCCCAGTGGCAAGCTGCTGTCCATCCAAAAATGCAGGCCCCTCATGTAAGCTCACATCCACCCAAATGTTCCAACCCCAGAGGCAAGCTGCTTTCAACTCAATCCCCTGACCCCAGAGGTAAGCTCGCTTCCACCCAAACACCCTGATCACAGAAGTAAGCTGACATTCACCCAAACCCCCAGGCCCCAGAAGGAAGCTGCCATCTACTTAAACGACCTACCCCCAGAGGTAAGTTGACATCCATCCAACTGCCTTGATCCTAGGCGAAAGCTGCCCCGGTACGTCTAGGTGGTGACACTCCATCCTACAGGGTTGACATGATGCATTTTCCTGAAGCACACAGAGGACACGTCGGGTTTTAGGTAAGTGTGTTTTGTTTTTCTGTGCGTGTGTTTTATTTGGTATGGATTTTATTTATTGACATGTAAAGATTTTACTGAGCACTGTTTTGGTTGATCACTGTTAGCACTTATTCATCAATGTTAACTTTATTAATATTTATTAACATTTTGATCTGTTGTGCTGTTTATTGTGCGATTAACCTATTTTATTCCCAAGGTTACTGATTTTATGTGTTTTGGGAAGGTGTATGATGCCGTTTTAGCCCAACTCTTGTGCAGAGCTTGGAAGTCTGCGGATGTGTTCCTTTTTAACCCTCTGGAGTCTAGGGGTAGGAAACACACTTTCACTAACTGGGGCATGCTCACACATTTCATTCAATATCAAAAACTTAATTCCTGGCAAATAAATTATTTCTTATATATTTGGTTTGGCAACAAACTCATCTTAATCTTAGTGTACTTTGTAAATATGTTAGATTTATGTGAAGTTTGTAATTTGATATTCAAAGTATAGACATTGCAAAATGCAGTTTGGAACACTTGCAGAAACATTATAAAACTACATTGTAAGCAATGCTGGCAGTTTGTTTTGATCCCAGATATCTGATCACCAAAGTCTTGGCTACATGAAGATGACTAACTGGTGTAGTTGCAATATTTATTTGGATAAATAAACAAGAAAAACCTAACTCATGTAACTATTTCTGGCTCCTTTCATTGAATATGTAGCAACTTTCATGTGAATGAATGAGCCATTGTCACCTGGCCACTTCCCTCCCCCTTTTATGGCGCTGATGGGGACGTATCTGGATCGCGTTTCACCGTTGCGTTGTTCATCAAATTACCATGCGAATGCAATCAGAATACGCGCTAATGCAGCTATTTAGAATGTGAATAGCGATCTTCGGGTGAGAGCGGTACTACACACCCCCAATGCAGATAAAACAAAGTAAGGTGACATGGTTTACTTTTTTGCCAATTTAACCTAATTTTAAAAAGTTTAATACTTCCAACAATGGACATTTTGAAAAGAATGCAGATTACAGATTTAGTCAGCATTTTTTTCATGTTTCTATAATAAGATTTCAGCGAGTTATGAACTGAAATACACAAGAAAGATCGTGGCATTGCCAACGATGCTGTCGACTCCAGAGGGTTAGAGGTCTTAACTTTTTAATAGCATGCATATAAGGTGACATTTTAATTGTTTTATTGACCATATAATTGTAATTAGGTTTAAATGGTGTATAATTGTATTTGCTGGTCTTATTGCCCTTTTCCTGTTTTATTGGTAATAGTTCTGCAGGTAGTTCTGTTTGTTTAATATTATCTTTGAAAGTCTTATTGTACTGTGTTGGCATGATTTGCATAGTGTGGGAATGTTTCAGCTTTATAGATTGTGATTATGTGTTAATGTAAGTAGTACAAGCATAATATTTATTATTCATGTATTTGAGCTGATTTACATTGTGTTTTGGTATGAAAAGGTTATTTTGATACGTCCCCCATGGAGGGGACCACATATTAAACAGATTTTTGGAACAGGGAGCCGGAAGTGGGGCTTGCCCCGTCTGCTCCAGGCATTGACCCGGTATTGCAGTGCTTCCAGGAACGCTGCACCTCTACTGCCCCCTGTTGTTGAAAGGCAGAACTGACTGACTGACTGACTGAGTGGGTGACTAATAGACTGAGTGCCTCTGGATGGCCAGCTAATTAGCCGCATGTGCTGTGAGGGAAGGGCCCTATCCGTGCGTGGCCCTCGTTTCCTGCCGGTTTTCTTTTTTTTTTATTTTTATTTTTTAAAGTAAGGTGACACGCTGTTTGTGCGGTGGGCAGCTGTGCTGAGGTAAAGCATGACATCATCTTTGCCTTTTGGAATTTTCCCTCATGTTTATTTAAATGATTGCTGTTTCTTGAGAGGACAGGAGGACAGGGAGGAGTCGGGGCCCCGACACTGGCGGCTGCGACACCCCTGGGCATTCTACTCTGAGCGGGGGGGGCACGGAGACCCAGCTAACGGCGACCCGGTAAGCGGCAGCCCCATATCGACTCGGGTCTCTCTTCATCCCGTATAAATCTTTCGCTTTTTACTAAAGATTTCCGTGGGGTATAGTCATAGTTGTTTGGGTTAATTCTGACTAGCACAAAAGTTTACAAGCCCTATTTTGGCAAGAGCTAATCATAAGAGCTAATCATAAGAGCTAATCATAAGAGCTAATCCTAATCATTTTCATCCTTGCCGTTTAAATCACTCATGAATAGATGTGTTTGTGAGAAATTGGTTTGTTTTAAGCATTTTAAATTTAAATAAATACTGCAATACTCATTGCAGAAATACATCTTTTCCAATATTGTGCAGCCTAATAATGAAGTACTTACTACTACGAGATATCTAACAACATACGATGCAACATTCAACAGGGGGTAGTGAAGTGATATGTGGCAGAGCAAAGTGCCAATTCGATGTGGGGCCGTGATTAGTATGTGGAGAATGCTGCAGCAGTATTACAAAATCAGCAAATCTTTTAAAAATAATAGTGATATAAATATATTATTTATTCATAAGTATATAGAATCAGTACACAAAGTATAAGTATATAAATATAAGCATATAAAGCATGTAAGTACATAAAGTATAAGTATATAAAGTTTAAGTATATAAAGTATATAAGTATAAAAATCAAGTATAAAAATGATATGAGTATAAAAAGTTTAAGGGCTCAGAGGACCGCTTCTCCTACTCATCAGAGTGGTTCTGGTGCCTGAACTTCTTTTTCAGAGCCTCTGATAAGATGGAGGTAATGTCGTCTGAGGCCATGGGCGTCCCCTGTGTCAGTCCCCTCCTTGGCACTGGCGTCCCACCTGGCGACCTCAGCACCGGGCGCAGTTTAACACGGGGCAGCTCCGCCAGGACATCCACCATGTTGGGGCCATTGGTGGTTCCTGCGCCACTTCCCTGACGATGACTCTGCTTGGGGCCCTGGATACTAGCAGGTGGAGGAGGAGGGGGCGGGAAACAGCTTGGAGCTGAAGTGGGGACTACAAAAGGAGTCCCAGTGGTCTGCGAACTGCTCCGTGATATATGTGGATCAGTCAGGGCACCAGCAAGCACGGAGATCTCAGACCTTAAACGGCCCACCTCGTCTTCGAGGGCAGCAATCTTTTTCCAAACTGCCGCCCACTCGGACCCTGCCTCTGCTGCAACAGCAGCATGCTGGAGATCCCCGTGTCCACTGGGGAGGTGGATGCCACTCCCGACCTTTGCAGGGGCGTTGCCATTTATAGCAACCCCCGTTGCAACAGTCGAGGATGGTGCAGTGGGCTTGCGCACACGAAAGCTGGAACGCTTAAAGCATCCCAGACAGGTGTGTAGAAAACCACGCAAGTGACTGAAAGGAGCCATTGCAGACATTATTTACAGCAATGGAACACAAACAGTAAATGAAGATCACCCAAATCAAGACCGAGAGAAATAAAAATTACAGCTTCTGCTTCCAGATATACGTAGCAACAACCAATGAGCACGCAGAACCATTCGAGGTCAACTTAGCCGACCGTTTCACGTTCTAAAGTTTACAGGATACAGTGGTACCTCAGAACTCGAATTTAAATTTTTTATTTTTTTTTCTCTCCCAAAATGGCGGCGCGTGCACACGCTGCAGCTTAAATTTAAATAAATACTGCAATACTCATTGCAGAAATAGATCTTTTCCAATATTGTGCAGCCTAATAATGAAGTACTTACTACTACGAGATATCTAACAACATACGATGCAACATTCAACAGGGGGTAGTGAAGTGATTCGTGGCTGATCAAAGTGCCAATTCGATGTGGGGCAGTGATTAGCATGTGGAGAATGCTGCAGCAGTATTACAAAATCAGCAACTCTTTTAAAAATAATAGTGATATAAATATATTATTTATTAATAAGTATATAGAATCAGTACACAAAGTATAAGTATATAAAGTTTAAGTATATAAAGTATATAAGTATAAAAATCTTAAGTATAAAAATGATATAAGTATAAAAATGTTATAAGTATAAAAATGTTATAAGTATAAAAAATTTAAGTAAAAAAAGTTTAAGTAAAAAAGGTTTAAAGGCCTCAGAGGACTGCTGCTCCTACTCATCAGAGTGGTTCTGATGCTTGAACTTTTTCTTCAGAGCCTCTGCTAAAATGGCAGCAAAGTCCTCTGAGGGCATGGGCGTCCCCTGCGTCAGTCCCCTCCTGGTCACTGGCGTCCCACCTGGCGACCTCAGCACTGGGCGCAGTTTAATGTGCGGCAGCTCCGCCAGAACATCCACCATGTTGGGGCCATTGGTGGGTCCTGTGCCACTTCCCTGAGGATGACTCCTCTTCTGCTTCGGGCCCTGGATATTAGCAGGCGGAGGAGGAGGAGGAGGGGGCGGGAAACAGCTTGGAGCTGAAGTGGGGACTACAAAAGGAGTCCCAGTGGTCTGCGAACTGCTCCGGGATATATGTGGATCAGTCAGGGCACCAGCAAGCACGGAGATCTCAGACCTTAAACGGCCCACCTCGTCTTCGAGGGCAGCAATCTTTTTCCAAACTGCCGCCCACTCGGACCCTGCCTCTGCTGCAACAGCAGCATGCTGGAGATCCCCGTGTCCACTGGGGAGGTGGATGCCACTCCCGACCTTTGCAGGGGCGTTGCCATTTATAGCAACCCCCGTTGCAACAGTCGAGGATGGTGCAGTGGGCTTGCGCACACGAAAGCTGGAACGCTTAAAGCATCCCAGACAGGTGTGTAGAAAACCACGCAAGTGACTGAAAGGAGCCATTGCAGACATTATTTAAAGCAATGGAACACAAACAGTAAATGAAGATCACCCAAATCAAGACCGAGAGAAATAAAAATTACAGCTTCTGCTTCCAGATATACGTAGCAACAACCAATGAGCACGCAGAACCATTCGAGGTCAACTTAGCCGACCGTTTCACGTTCTAAAGTTTACAGGATACAGTGGTACCTCAGAACTCGAATTTAAATTTTTTATTTTTTTTTCTCTCCCAAAATGGCGGCGCGTGCACACGCTGCGGCTTAAATTTAAATAAATACTGCAATACTCATTGCAGAAATAGATCTTTTCCAATATTGTGCAGCCTAATAATGAAGTACTTACTACTACGAGATATCTAACAACATACGATGCAACATTCAACAGGGGGTAGTGAAGTGATTCGTGGCTGATCAAAGTGCCAATTCGATGTGGGGCAGTGATTAGCATGTGGAGAATGCTGCAGCAGTATTACAAAATCAGCAACTCTTTTAAAAATAATAGTGATATAAATATATTATTTATTAATAAGTATATAGAATCAGTACACAAAGTATAAGTATATAAAGTTTAAGTATATAAAGTATATAAGTATAAAAATCTTAAGTATAAAAATGATATAAGTATAAAAATGTTATAAGTATAAAAAATTTAAGTAAAAAAAGTTTAAGTAAAAAAGGTTTAAAGGCCTCAGAGGACTGCTGCTCCTACTCATCAGAGTGGTTCTGATGCTTGAACTTTTTCTTCAGAGCCTCTGCTAAAATGGCAGCAAAGTCCTCTGAGGGCATGGGCGTCCCCTGCGTCAGTCCCCTCCTGGTCACTGGCGTCCCACCTGGCGACCTCAGCACTGGGCGCAGTTTAATGTGCGGCAGCTCCGCCAGAACATCCACCATGTTGGGGCCATTGGTGGGTCCTGTGCCACTTCCCTGAGGATGACTCCTCTTCTGCTTCGGGCCCTGGATATTAGCAGGCGGAGGAGGAGGGGGCGGGAAACAGCTTGGAGCTGAAGTGGGGACTACAAAAGGAGTCCCAGTGGTCTCCGAACTGCTCCGGGATATATGTGGATCAGTCAGGGCACCAGCAAGCACGGAGATCTCAGACCTTAAACGGCCCACCTCGTCTTCGAGGGCAGCAATCTTTTTCCAAACTGCCGCCCACTCGGACCCTGCCTCTGCTGCAACAGCAGCATGCTGGAGATCCCCGTGTCCACTGGGGAGGTGGATGCCACTCCCGACCTTTGCAGGGGCGTTGCCATTTATAGCAACCCCCGTTGCAACAGTCGAGGATGGTGCAGTGGGCTTGCGCACACGAAAGCTGGAACGCTTAAAGCATCCCAGACAGGTGTGTAGAAAACCACGCAAGTGACTGAAAGGAGCCATTGCAGAAATTATTTAAAGCAATGGAACACAAACAGTAAATGAAGATCACCCAAATCAAGACCGAGAGAAATAAAAATTACAGCTTCTGCTTCCAGATGTACGTAGCAACAACCAATGAGCACGCAGAACCATTCGAGGTCAACTTAGCCGACCGTTTCACGTTCTAAAATTTACAGGATACAGTGGTACCTCAGAACTCGAATTTAAATTATTATTTTTTTTTTCTCTCCCAAAATGGTGGCGCGTGCACACGCTGCGGCTTAAATTTAAATAAATACTGCAATACTCATTGCAGAAATAGATCTTTTCCAATATTGTGCAGCCTAATAATGAAGTACTTACTACTACGAGATATCTATCAACATACGATGCAACATTCAACAGGGGGTAGTGAAGTGATTCGTGGCTGATCAAAGTGCCAATTCGATGTGGGGCAGTGATTAGCATGTGGAGAATGCTGCAGCAGTATTACAAAATCAGCAACTCTTTTAAAAATAATAGTGATATAAATATATTATTTATTAATAAGTATATAGAATCAGTACACAAAGTATAAGTATATAAAGTTTAAGTATATAAAGTATATAAGTATAAAAATCTTAAGTATAAAAATGATATAAGTATAAAAATGTTATAAGTATAAAAATGTTATAAGTATAAAAAGTTTAAGTAAAAAAGGTTTAAAGGCCTCAGAGGACTGCTGCTCCTACTCATCAGAGTGGTTCTGATGCTTGAACTTTTTCTTCAGAGCCTCTGCTAAAATGGCAGCAAAGTCCTCTGAGGGCATGGGCGTCCCCTGCGTCAGTCCCCTCCTGGTCACTGGCGTCCCACCTGGCGACTCAGCACTGGGCGCAGTTTAATGTGCGGCAGCTCCGCCAGAACATCCACCATGTTGGGGCCATTGGTGGGTCCTGTGCCACTTCCCTGAGGATGACTCCTCTTCTGCTTCGGGCCCTGGATATTAGCAGGCGGAGGAGGAGGAGGAGGGGGCGGGAAACAGCTTGGAGCTGAAGTGGGGACTACAAAAGGAGTCCCAGTGGTCTGCGAACTGCTCCGGGATATATGTGGATCAGTCAGGGCACCAGCAAGCACGGAGATCTCAGACCTTAAACGGCCCACCTCGTCTTCGAGGGCAGCAATCTTTTTCCAAACTGCCGCCCACTCGGACCCTGCCTCTGCTGCAACAGCAGCATGCTGGAGATCCCCGTGTCCACTGGGGAGGTGGATGCCACTCCCGACCTTTGCAGGGGCGTTGCCATTTATAGCAACCCCCGTTGCAACAGTCGAGGATGGTGCAGTGGGCTTGCGCACACGAAAGCTGGAACGCTTAAAGCATCCCAGACAGGTGTGTAGAAAACCACGCAAGTGACTGAAAGGAGCCATTGCAGACATTATTTAAAGCAATGGAACACAAACAGTAAATGAAGATCACCCAAATCAAGACCGAGAGAAATAAAAATTACAGCTTCTGCTTCCAGATATACGTAGCAACAACCAATGAGCACGCAGAACCATTCGAGGTCAACTTAGCCGACCGTTTCACGTTCTAAAGTTTACAGGATACAGTGGTACCTCAGAACTCGAATTTAAATTTTTTATTTTTTTTTCTCTCCCAAAATGGCGGCACGTGCGCACGCTGCGGCTTAAATTTAAATAAATACTGCAATACTCATTGCAGAAATAGATCTTTTCCAATATTGTGCAGCCTAATAATGAAGTACTTACTACTACGAGATATCTAACAACATACGATGCAACATTCAACAGGGGGTAGTGAAGTGATTCGTGGCTGATCAAAGTGCCAATTCGATGTGGGGCAGTGATTAGCATGTGGAGAATGCTGCAGCAGTATTACAAAATCAGCAACTCTTTTAAAAATAATAGTGATATAAATATATTATTTATTAATAAGTATATAGAATCAGTAAACAAAGTATAAGTATATAAAGTTTAAGTATATAAAGTATATAAGTATAAAAATCTTAAGTATAAAAATGATATAAGTATAAAAATGTTATAAGTATAAAAATGTTATAAGTATAAAAAATTTAAGTAAAAAAAGTTTAAGTAAAAAAGGTTTAAAGGCCTCAGAGGACTGCTGCTCCTACTCATCAGAGTGGTTCTGATGCTTGAACTTTTTCTTCAGAGCCTCTGCTAAAATGGCAGCAAAGTCCTCTGAGGGCATGGGCGTCCCCTGCGTCAGTCCCCTCCTGGTCACTGGCGTCCCACCTGGCGACCTCAGCACTGGGCGCAGTTTAATGTGCGGCAGCTCCGCCAGAACATCCACCATGTTGGGGCCATTGGTGGGTCCTGTGCCACTTCCCTGAGGATGACTCCTCTTCTGCTTCGGGCCCTGGATATTAGCAGGCGGAGGAGGAGGAGGAGGGGGCGGGAAACAGCTTGGAGCTGAAGTGGGGACTACAAAAGGAGTCCCAGTGGTCTGCGAACTGCTCCGGGATATATGTGGATCAGTCAGGGCACCAGCAAGCACGGAGATCTCAGACCTTAAACGGCCCACCTCGTCTTCGAGGGCAGCAATCTTTTTCCAAACTGCCGCCCACTCGGACCCTGCCTCTGCTGCAACAGCAGCATGCTGGAGATCCCCGTGTCCACTGGGGAGGTGGATGCCACTCCCGACCTTTGCAGGGGTGTTGCCATTTATAGCAACCCCCGTTGCAACAGTCGAGGATGGTGCAGTGGGCTTGCGCACACGAAAGCTGGAACGCTTAAAGCATCCCAGACAGGTGTGTAGAAAACCACGCAAGTGACTGAAAGGAGCCATTGCAGACATTATTTAAAGCAATGGAACACAAACAGTAAATGAAGATCACCCAAATCAAGACCGAGAGAAATAAAAATTACAGCTTCTGCTTCCAGATATACGTAGCAACAACCAATGAGCACGCAGAACCATTCGAGGTCAACTTAGCCGACCGTTTCACGTTCTAAAGTTTACAGGATACAGTGGTACCTCAGAACTCGAATTTAAATTTTTTATTTTTTTTTCTCTCCCAAAATGGCGGCGCGTGCACACGCTGCGGCTTAAATTTAAATAAATACTGCAATACTCATTGCAGAAATAGATCTTTTCCAATATTGTGCAGCCTAATAATGAAGTACTTACTACTACGAGATATCTAACAACATACGATGCAACATTCAACAGGGGGTAGTGAAGTGATTCGTGGCTGATCAAAGTGCCAATTCGATGTGGGGCAGTGATTAGCATGTGGAGAATGCTGCAGCAGTATTACAAAATCAGCAACTCTTTTAAAAATAATAGTGATATAAATATATTATTTATTAATAAGTATATAGAATCAGTACACAAAGTATAAGTATATAAAGTTTAAGTATATAAAGTATATAAGTATAAAAATCTTAAGTATAAAAATGATATAAGTATAAAAATGTTATAAGTATAAAAATGTTATAAGTATAAAAAATTTAAGTAAAAAAAGTTTAAGTAAAAAAGGTTTAAAGGCCTCAGAGGACTGCTGCTCCTACTCATCAGAGTGGTTCTGATGCTTGAACTTTTTCTTCAGAGCCTCTGCTAAAATGGCAGCAAAGTCCTCTGAGGGCATGGGCGTCCCCTGCGTCAGTCCCCTCCTGGTCACTGGCGTCCCACCTGGCGACCTCAGCACTGGGCGCAGTTTAATGTGCGGCAGCTCCGCCAGAACATCCACCATGTTGGGGCCATTGGTGGGTCCTGTGCCACTTCCCTGAGGATGACTCCTCTTCTGCTTCGGGCCCTGGATATTAGCAGGCGGAGGAGGAGGAGGAGGGGGCGGGAAACAGCTTGGAGCTGAAGTGGGGACTACAAAAGGAGTCCCAGTGGTCTGCGAACTGCTCCGGGATATATGTGGATCAGTCAGGGCACCAGCAAGCACGGAGATCTCAGACCTTAAACGGCCCACCTCGTCTTCGAGGGCAGCAATCTTTTTCCAAACTGCCGCCCACTCGGACCCTGCCTCTGCTGCAACAGCAGCATGCTGGAGATCCCCGTGTCCACTGGGGAGGTGGATGCCACTCCCGACCTTTGCAGGGGCGTTGCCATTTATAGCAACCCCCGTTGCAACAGTCGAGGATGGTGCAGTGGGCTTGCGCACACGAAAGCTGGAACGCTTAAAGCATCCCAGACAGGTGTGTAGAAAACCACGCAAGTGACTGAAAGGAGCCATTGCAGACATTATTTAAAGCAATGGAACACAAACAGTAAATGAAGATCACCCAAATCAAGACCGAGAGAAATAAAAATTACAGCTTCTGCTTCCAGATATACGTAGCAACAACCAATGAGCACGCAGAACCATTCGAGGTCAACTTAGCCGACCGTTTCACGTTCTAAAATTTACAGGATACAGTGGTACCTCAGAACTCGAATTTAAATTTTTTATTTTTTTTTCTCTCCCAAAATGGCGGCGCGTGCACACGCTGCGGCTTAAATTTAAATAAATACTGCAATACTCATTGCAGAAATAGATCTTTTCCAATATTGTGCAGCCTAATAATGAAGTACTTACTACTACGAGATATCTAACAACATACGATGCAACATTCAACAGGGGGTAGTGAAGTGATTCGTGGCTGATCAAAGTGCCAATTCGATGTGGGGCAGTGATTAGCATGTGGAGAATGCTGCAGCAGTATTACAAAATCAGCAACTCTTTTAAAAATAATAGTGATATAAATATATTATTTATTAATAAGTATATAGAATCAGTAAACAAAGTATAAGTATATAAAGTTTAAGTATATAAAGTATATAAGTATACAAATCTTAAGTATAAAAATGATATAAGTATAAAAATGTTATAAGTATAAAAATGTTATAAGTATAAAAAATTTAAGTAAAAAAAGTTTAAGTAAAAAAGGTTTAAAGGCCTCAGAGGACTGCTGCTCCTACTCATCAGAGTGGTTCTGATGCTTGAACTTTTTCTTCAGAGCCTCTGCTAAAATGGCAGCAAAGTCCTCTGAGGGCATGGGCGTCCCCTGCGTCAGTCCCCTCCTGGTCACTGGCGTCCCACCTGGCGACCTCAGCACTGGGCGCAGTTTAATGTGCGGCAGCTCCGCCAGAACATCCACCATGTTGGGGCCATTGGTGGGTCCTGTGCCACTTCCCTGAGGATGACTCCTCTTCTGCTTCGGGCCCTGGATATTAGCAGGCGGAGGAGGAGGAGGAGGGGGCGGGAAACAGCTTGGAGCTGAAGTGGGGACTACAAAAGGAGTCCCAGTGGTCTGCGAACTGCTCCGGGATATATGTGGATCAGTCAGGGCACCAGCAAGCACGGAGATCTCAGACCTTAAACGGCCCACCTCGTCTTCGAGGGCAGCAATCTTTTTCCAAACTGCCGCCCACTCGGACCCTGCCTCTGCTGCAACAGCAGCATGCTGGAGATCCCCGTGTCCACTGGGGAGGTGGATGCCACTCCCGACCTTTGCAGGGGTGTTGCCATTTATAGCAACCCCCGTTGCAACAGTCGAGGATGGTGCAGTGGGCTTGCGCACACGAAAGCTGGAACGCTTAAAGCATCCCAGACAGGTGTGTAGAAAACCACGCAAGTGACTGAAAGGAGCCATTGCAGACATTATTTAAAGCAATGGAACACAAACAGTAAATGAAGATCACCCAAATCAAGACCGAGAGAAATAAAAATTACAGCTTCTGCTTCCAGATATACGTAGCAACAACCAATGAGCACGCAGAACCATTCGAGGTCAACTTAGCCGACCGTTTCACGTTCTAAAGTTTACAGGATACAGTGGTACCTCAGAACTCGAATTTAAATTTTTTATTTTTTTTTCTCTCCCAAAATGGCGGCACGTGCACACGCTGCGGCTTAAATTTAAATAAATACTGCAATACTCATTGCAGAAATAGATCTTTTCCAATATTGTGCAGCCTAATAATGAAGTACTTACTACTACGAGATATCTAACAACATACGATGCAACATTCAACAGGGGGTAGTGAAGTGATTCGTGGCTGATCAAAGTGCCAATTCGATGTGGGGCAGTGATTAGCATGTGGAGAATGCTGCAGCAGTATTACAAAATCAGCAACTCTTTTAAAAATAATAGTGATATAAATATATTATTTATTAATAAGTATATAGAATCAGTAAACAAAGTATAAGTATATAAAGTTTAAGTATATAAAGTATATAAGTATAAAAATCTTAAGTATAAAAATGATATAAGTATAAAAATGTTATAAGTATAAAAAATTTAAGTAAAAAAAGTTTAAGTAAAAAAGGTTTAAAGGCCTCAGAGGACTGCTGCTCCTACTCATCAGAGTGGTTCTGATGCTTGAACTTTTTCTTCAGAGCCTCTGCTAAAATGGCAGCAAAGTCCTCTGAGGGCATGGGCGTCCCCTGCGTCAGTCCCCTCCTGGTCACTGGCGTCCCACCTGGCGACCTCAGCACTGGGCGCAGTTTAATGTGCGGCAGCTCCGCCAGAACATCCACCATGTTGGGGCCATTGGTGGGTCCTGTGCCACTTCCCTGAGGATGACTCCTCTTCTGCTTCGGGCCCTGGATATTAGCAGGCGGAGGAGGAGGGGGCGGGAAACAGCTTGGAGCTGAAGTGGGGACTACAAAAGGAGTCCCAGTGGTCTCCGAACTGCTCCGGGATATATGTGGATCAGTCAGGGCACCAGCAAGCACGGAGATCTCAGACCTTAAACGGCCCACCTCGTCTTCGAGGGCAGCAATCTTTTTCCAAACTGCCGCCCACTCGGACCCTGCCTCTGCTGCAACAGCAGCATGCTGGAGATCCCCGTGTCCACTGGGGAGGTGGATGCCACTCCCGACCTTTGCAGGGGCGTTGCCATTTATAGCAACCCCCGTTGCAACAGTCGAGGATGGTGCAGTGGGCTTGCGCACACGAAAGCTGGAACGCTTAAAGCATCCCAGACAGGTGTGTAGAAAACCACGCAAGTGACTGAAAGGAGCCATTGCAGAAATTATTTAAAGCAATGGAACACAAACAGTAAATGAAGATCACCCAAATCAAGACCGAGAGAAATAAAAATTACAGCTTCTGCTTCCAGATGTACGTAGCAACAACCAATGAGCACGCAGAACCATTCGAGGTCAACTTAGCCGACCGTTTCACGTTCTAAAATTTACAGGATACAGTGGTACCTCAGAACTCGAATTTAAATTATTATTTTTTTTTTCTCTCCCAAAATGGTGGCGCGTGCACACGCTGCGGCTTAAATTTAAATAAATACTGCAATACTCATTGCAGAAATAGATCTTTTCCAATATTGTGCAGCCTAATAATGAAGTACTTACTACTACGAGATATCTATCAACATACGATGCAACATTCAACAGGGGGTAGTGAAGTGATTCGTGGCTGATCAAAGTGCCAATTCGATGTGGGGCAGTGATTAGCATGTGGAGAATGCTGCAGCAGTATTACAAAATCAGCAACTCTTTTAAAAATAATAGTGATATAAATATATTATTTATTAATAAGTATATAGAATCAGTACACAAAGTATAAGTATATAAAGTTTAAGTATATAAAGTATATAAGTATAAAAATCTTAAGTATAAAAATGATATAAGTATAAAAATGTTATAAGTATAAAAATGTTATAAGTATAAAAAGTTTAAGTAAAAAAGGTTTAAAGGCCTCAGAGGACTGCTGCTCCTACTCATCAGAGTGGTTCTGATGCTTGAACTTTTTCTTCAGAGCCTCTGCTAAAATGGCAGCAAAGTCCTCTGAGGGCATGGGCGTCCCCTGCGTCAGTCCCCTCCTGGTCACTGGCGTCCCACCTGGCGACTCAGCACTGGGCGCAGTTTAATGTGCGGCAGCTCCGCCAGAACATCCACCATGTTGGGGCCATTGGTGGGTCCTGTGCCACTTCCCTGAGGATGACTCCTCTTCTGCTTCGGGCCCTGGATATTAGCAGGCGGAGGAGGAGGAGGAGGGGGCGGGAAACAGCTTGGAGCTGAAGTGGGGACTACAAAAGGAGTCCCAGTGGTCTGCGAACTGCTCCGGGATATATGTGGATCAGTCAGGGCACCAGCAAGCACGGAGATCTCAGACCTTAAACGGCCCACCTCGTCTTCGAGGGCAGCAATCTTTTTCCAAACTGCCGCCCACTCGGACCCTGCCTCTGCTGCAACAGCAGCATGCTGGAGATCCCCGTGTCCACTGGGGAGGTGGATGCCACTCCCGACCTTTGCAGGGGCGTTGCCATTTATAGCAACCCCCGTTGCAACAGTCGAGGATGGTGCAGTGGGCTTGCGCACACGAAAGCTGGAACGCTTAAAGCATCCCAGACAGGTGTGTAGAAAACCACGCAAGTGACTGAAAGGAGCCATTGCAGACATTATTTAAAGCAATGGAACACAAACAGTAAATGAAGATCACCCAAATCAAGACCGAGAGAAATAAAAATTACAGCTTCTGCTTCCAGATATACGTAGCAACAACCAATGAGCACGCAGAACCATTCGAGGTCAACTTAGCCGACCGTTTCACGTTCTAAAGTTTACAGGATACAGTGGTACCTCAGAACTCGAATTTAAATTTTTTATTTTTTTTTCTCTCCCAAAATGGCGGCACGTGCGCACGCTGCGGCTTAAATTTAAATAAATACTGCAATACTCATTGCAGAAATAGATCTTTTCCAATATTGTGCAGCCTAATAATGAAGTACTTACTACTACGAGATATCTAACAACATACGATGCAACATTCAACAGGGGGTAGTGAAGTGATTCGTGGCTGATCAAAGTGCCAATTCGATGTGGGGCAGTGATTAGCATGTGGAGAATGCTGCAGCAGTATTACAAAATCAGCAACTCTTTTAAAAATAATAGTGATATAAATATATTATTTATTAATAAGTATATAGAATCAGTAAACAAAGTATAAGTATATAAAGTTTAAGTATATAAAGTATATAAGTATAAAAATCTTAAGTATAAAAATGATATAAGTATAAAAATGTTATAAGTATAAAAATGTTATAAGTATAAAAAATTTAAGTAAAAAAAGTTTAAGTAAAAAAGGTTTAAAGGCCTCAGAGGACTGCTGCTCCTACTCATCAGAGTGGTTCTGATGCTTGAACTTTTTCTTCAGAGCCTCTGCTAAAATGGCAGCAAAGTCCTCTGAGGGCATGGGCGTCCCCTGCGTCAGTCCCCTCCTGGTCACTGGCGTCCCACCTGGCGACCTCAGCACTGGGCGCAGTTTAATGTGCGGCAGCTCCGCCAGAACATCCACCATGTTGGGGCCATTGGTGGGTCCTGTGCCACTTCCCTGAGGATGACTCCTCTTCTGCTTCGGGCCCTGGATATTAGCAGGCGGAGGAGGAGGAGGAGGGGGCGGGAAACAGCTTGGAGCTGAAGTGGGGACTACAAAAGGAGTCCCAGTGGTCTGCGAACTGCTCCGGGATATATGTGGATCAGTCAGGGCACCAGCAAGCACGGAGATCTCAGACCTTAAACGGCCCACCTCGTCTTCGAGGGCAGCAATCTTTTTCCAAACTGCCGCCCACTCGGACCCTGCCTCTGCTGCAACAGCAGCATGCTGGAGATCCCCGTGTCCACTGGGGAGGTGGATGCCACTCCCGACCTTTGCAGGGGTGTTGCCATTTATAGCAACCCCCGTTGCAACAGTCGAGGATGGTGCAGTGGGCTTGCGCACACGAAAGCTGGAACGCTTAAAGCATCCCAGACAGGTGTGTAGAAAACCACGCAAGTGACTGAAAGGAGCCATTGCAGACATTATTTAAAGCAATGGAACACAAACAGTAAATGAAGATCACCCAAATCAAGACCGAGAGAAATAAAAATTACAGCTTCTGCTTCCAGATATACGTAGCAACAACCAATGAGCACGCAGAACCATTCGAGGTCAACTTAGCCGACCGTTTCACGTTCTAAAGTTTACAGGATACAGTGGTACCTCAGAACTCGAATTTAAATTTTTTATTTTTTTTTCTCTCCCAAAATGGCGGCACGTGCACACGCTGCGGCTTAAATTTAAATAAATACTGCAATACTCATTGCAGAAATAGATCTTTTCCAATATTGTGCAGCCTAATAATGAAGTACTTACTACTACGAGATATCTAACAACATACGATGCAACATTCAACAGGGGGTAGTGAAGTGATTCGTGGCTGATCAAAGTGCCAATTCGATGTGGGGCAGTGATTAGCATGTGGAGAATGCTGCAGCAGTATTACAAAATCAGCAACTCTTTTAAAAATAATAGTGATATAAATATATTATTTATTAATAAGTATATAGAATCAGTAAACAAAGTATAAGTATATAAAGTTTAAGTATATAAAGTATATAAGTATAAAAATCTTAAGTATAAAAATGATATAAGTATAAAAATGCTATAAGTATAAAAAATTTAAGTAAAAAAAGTTTAAGTAAAAAAGGTTTAAAGGCCTCAGAGGACTGCTGCTCCTACTCATCAGAGTGGTTCTGATGCTTGAACTTTTTCTTCAGAGCCTCTGCTAAAATGGCAGCAAAGTCCTCTGAGGGCATGGGCGTCCCCTGCGTCAGTCCCCTCCTGGTCACTGGCGTCCCACCTGGCGACCTCAGCACTGGGCGCAGTTTAATGTGCGGCAGCTCCGCCAGAACATCCACCATGTTGGGGCCATTGGTGGGTCCTGTGCCACTTCCCTGAGGATGACTCCTCTTCTGCTTCGGGCCCTGGATATTAGCAGGCGGAGGAGGAGGAGGAGGGGGCGGGAAACAGCTTGGAGCTGAAGTGGGGACTACAAAAGGAGTCCCAGTGGTCTGCGAACTGCTCCGGGATATATGTGGATCAGTCAGGGCACCAGCAAGCACGGAGATCTCAGACCTTAAACGGCCCACCTCGTCTTCGAGGGCAGCAATCTTTTTCCAAACTGCCGCCCACTCGGACCCTGCCTCTGCTGCAACAGCAGCATGCTGGAGATCCCCGTGTCCACTGGGGAGGTGGATGCCACTCCCGACCTTTGCAGGGGCGTTGCCATTTATAGCAACCCCCGTTGCAACAGTCGAGGATGGTGCAGTGGGCTTGCGCACACGAAAGCTGGAACGCTTAAAGCATCCCAGACAGGTGTGTAGAAAACCACGCAAGTGACTGAAAGGAGCCATTGCAGACATTATTTAAAGCAATGGAACACAAACAGTAAATGAAGATCACCCAAATCAAGACCGAGAGAAATAAAAATTACAGCTTCTGCTTCCAGATATACGTAGCAACAACCAATGAGCACGCAGAACCATTCGAGGTCAACTTAGCCGACCGTTTCACGTTCTAAAGTTTACAGGATACAGTGGTACCTCAGAACTCGAATTTAAATTTTTTATTTTTTTTTCTCTCCCAAAATGGCGGCACGTGCACACGCTGCGGCTTAAATTTAAATAAATACTGCAATACTCATTGCAGAAATAGATCTTTTCCAATATTGTGCAGCCTAATAATGAAGTACTTACTACTACGAGATATCTAACAACATACGATGCAACATTCAACAGGGGGTAGTGAAGTGATTCGTGGCTGATCAAAGTGCCAATTCGATGTGGGGCAGTGATTAGCATGTGGAGAATGCTGCAGCAGTATTACAAAATCAGCAACTCTTTTAAAAATAATAGTGATATAAATATATTATTTATTAATAAGTATATAGAATCAGTAAACAAAGTATAAGTATATAAAGTTTAAGTATATAAAGTATATAAGTATAAAAATCTTAAGTATAAAAATGATATAAGTATAAAAATGTTATAAGTATAAAAATGTTATAAGTATAAAAAATTTAAGTAAAAAAAGTTTAAGTAAAAAAGGTTTAAAGGCCTCAGAGGACTGCTGCTCCTACTCATCAGAGTGGTTCTGATGCTTGAACTTTTTCTTCAGAGCCTCTGCTAAAATGGCAGCAAAGTCCTCTGAGGGCATGGGCGTCCCCTGCGTCAGTCCCCTCCTGGTCACTGGCGTCCCACCTGGCAACCTCAGCACTGGGCGCAGTTTAATGTGCGGCAGCTCCGCCAGAACATCCACCATGTTGGGGCCATTGGTGGGTCCTGTGCCACTTCCCTGAGGATGACTCCTCTTCTGCTTCGGGCCCTGGATATTAGCAGGCGGAGGAGGAGGAGGAGGGGGCGGGAAACAGCTTGGAGCTGAAGTGGGGACTACAAAAGGAGTCCCAGTGGTCTGCGAACTGCTCCGGGATATATGTGGATCAGTCAGGGCACCAGCAAGCACGGAGATCTCAGACCTTAAACGGCCCACCTCGTCTTCGAGGGCAGCAATCTTTTTCCAAACTGCCGCCCACTCGGACCCTGCCTCTGCTGCAACAGCAGCATGCTGGAGATCCCCGTGTCCACTGGGGAGGTGGATGCCACTCCCGACCTTTGCAGGGGCGTTGCCATTTATAGCAACCCCCGTTGCAACAGTCGAGGATGGTGCAGTGGGCTTGCGCACACGAAAGCTGGAACGCTTAAAGCATCCCAGACAGGTGTGTAGAAAACCACGCAAGTGACTGAAAGGAGCCATTGCAGACATTATTTAAAGCAATGGAACACAAACAGTAAATGAAGATCACCCAAATCAAGACCGAGAGAAATAAAAATTACAGCTTCTGCTTCCAGATATACGTAGCAACAACCAATGAGCACGCAGAACCATTCGAGGTCAACTTAGCCGACCGTTTCACGTTCTAAAGTTTACAGGATACAGTGGTACCTCAGAACTCGAATTTAAATTTTTTATTTTTTTTTCTCTCCCAAAATGGCGGCGCGTGCACACGCTGCGGCTTAAATTTAAATAAATACTGCAATACTCATTGCAGAAATAGATCTTTTCCAATATTGTGCAGCCTAATAATGAAGTACTTACTACTACGAGATATCTATCAACATACAGTACGATGCAACATTCAACAGGGGGTAGTGAAGTGATTCGTGGCTGATCAAAGTGCCAATTCGATGTGGGGCAGTGATTAGCATGTGGAGAATGCTGCAGCAGTATTACAAAATCAGCAACTCTTTTAAAAATAATAGTGATATAAATATATTATTTATTAATAAGTATATAGAATCAGTACACAAAGTATAAGTATATAAAGTTTAAGTATATAAAGTATATAAGTATAAAAATCTTAAGTATAAAAATGTTATAAGTATAAAAATGTTATAAGTATAAAAATGTTATAAGTATAAAAAGTTTAAGTAAAAAAGGTTTAAAGGCCTCAGAGGACTGCTGCTCCTACTCATCAGAGTGGTTCTGATGCTTGAACTTTTTCTTCAGAGCCTCTGCTAAAATGGCAGCAAAGTCCTCTGAGGGCATGGGCGTCCCCTGCGTCAGTCCCCTCCTGGTCACTGGCGTCCCACCTGGCGACCTCAGCACTGGGCGCAGTTTAATGTGCGGCAGCTCCGCCAGAACATCCACCATGTTGGGGCCATTGGTGGGTCCTGTGCCACTTCCCTGAGGATGACTCCTCTTCTGCTTCGGGCCCTGGATATTAGCAGGCGGAGGAGGAGGAGGAGGGGGCGGGAAACAGCTTGGAGCTGAAGTGGGGACTACAAAAGGAGTCCCAGTGGTCTGCGAACTGCTCCGGGATATATGTGGATCAGTCAGGGCACCAGCAAGCACGGAGATCTCAGACCTTAAACGGCCCACCTCGTCTTCGAGGGCAGCAATCTTTTTCCAAACTGCCGCCCACTCGGACCCTGCCTCTGCTGCAACAGCGGCTTCTCTCTCTCCCGACTAAACAGTGTTTTCGTGTTTTTCGTCCTGGAAGTTGCAGTGTTTTTGTACGTCTTTGTCGCGTTTATCTGTTCTTAAGCCCGTATATAGGCGAACATTTTTGCTCAACATCGGCAGAAACAAACTTTTTAAGTTAGACTCTGTGGATGCCGAAGAGCTGAATGATCTGGGTCTGCTCCGCAGGCCTACTCAATCACCGACCCCCACTCCTGCACCTCGCCCAAAATGGAGGTGCCTCAAGCGGCGTGAGAGGAAGCAGAAGAGGGGTAAGAGCGGAGGTATCCGAGCTAGGCTGGTGGCTTGCCCACACAAACCCGCTATCCCCTCCATCGGTCTGGCCAACGTACGCTCATTGGATAAGAAACTGGCCGACATCCGACTACTATGTTCATCTCAGAGGAATGTAAAGGACTGTTGTGTTTTTGTGTTCTTGGAAACATGGCTCAACGCCTGGTGCTGCGATGCTGTTGCGGTCTGCAAATACTGTTCACCAGTGTTGGAGTTTATGGTTATTAAGTGCCGGCCGTTCTATCTACCGAGGGAATATACAGCTATACTGTTGTTTGCTGGGTATATCCCTCCCACCTCCAATGGCAGCAACAGGAGGGAGGCACTGAATGAACTGTACCAGCATGTATCAGTGAGCAGCAGACAGCCCACCCAGATGCTTTTATCATCTTGGCTGGGGATTTCAATCATGCAGACTTAAAGAGTGTGTTTCCCAAAATACAGCAACACATAGACTTTCCTACACGGGGAAATAACACACTGGACCTTGTTTACACCACCCAAAGAGGAGCTTACAAGGCTTTCCCCCTCCCCCAGCTCGGTGCCTCAAACCACATTACTGTCATGCTAATGCCTGCTTACAGACCGCTCATTAAAGTCACCAAACCGGTTCGGAAGCAGATACAAGTGTGGCCGGAAGGGTCTTCAGAGGCTTTACAGGACTGCTTTAACACCACAGACTGGAGTATGTTTAAGCAGGCTGCCACATACGACAACACCACTGACCTCCAGGAGTACTCACAGACTGTTACAGCCTACATTAACAAATGCACTGAGGATGTAACAGTTACCAAAACCATCACTGTCCGTGCCAACCAAAAGCCATGGATGACAGGGGAGGTCTACAGGCTGCTGAAAGCTCGGAACGTTGCCTTCAGAGCTGGAGATGAGGCAAACCTGAAGACAGCTAGGGCCAACCTGTCCCGTGGCATCAGGGAGGCTAAGAGACAGTACTCCAGAGGAATATCCCATCGCTTCAAAGACAGCAGAGACACATGGAGCCTATGGCCATCACAGATTACAAGCCCCCACCACAGACCTGTGATAGCACCATCTCCCTGCTGAATAGCACCAGTGCACAGAAGACCCCTCCCTCTCCTGGTGACCAGGTGATGACTGTCCCCAGACAGTGTGAGGAGATCCCTCAGCAGGGTCAACGTACGCAAAGCTCCGGGTCCTGACAACATTCCTGGTCGCGTACTGAGAGACTGTGCAGTGGAACTCACTGATGTCTTTACAGACATCTTTAACATCTCACTCAACCAGGCTATCGTCCCCATTTGTTTCAAAACCACCACCATTATTCCAGTCCCAAAAAAGTCATCTCCCTCCTGCTTTAACGACTACCGCCCTGTTGCACTTACTCCCATCTTAATGAAGTGCTTTGAACGACTAGTCGTGCAGCACATTAAGTCTGTCCTGCCCCCCTCCTTGGACCCCTTCCAGTTTGCGTATCGGCCCAACCACTCGACGATGACGCCATCCTCACTGCACTCCATTCAGCACTCACATATCTGGATAAAAAAGACTCATATGTCCGAATGCTGTTCATAGACTTCAGTTCAGCATTTAACACTATAATCCCCCAACAGCTCACTCAAAAACTGGTCCAGCTGGGGCTCAACACCTCACTGTGAAACCGGTTGCTGGATTTCCTTACCGGAAGACCACAAGCAGTACGGGTCGGCAGTAACATCCAGCACCATCATTCTTAACATGGGGGCCCCTCAGGGATGTGTGTTGAGCCCCCTCCTCTTTACTCTGCTGACCTACGACTGCACACTGTTGATAGATATCTCTGCACAGCTCCACGGAAGAGCCAAGGCCCCACGTTCCCACGACAGCCGCGTCCCCACCCCAGCAGGAGGAGGAGGGAGGTCCCAGGCGCAGCCCCCGCAGCCAAAAGGGCACGAGAACCAGAGGCAACCCCGCGAGGGTGACGGCCGCTCCTGCACGGGCCAGGACCCCAAGCGGCCGGGAGACGGCCGGCCCCCGGCAGAGAGCCCCACCCGCGCCAGAGAGGCCCGAGCCCCCCCCAGGCCACCACCCGGGGAGGAGGGCCAGCAACCATGCCAAGGAGGCAGCCGCGCCCAGGAAGGAGCAGCTAGCCCCGGACCCAGGCCCACACAGACACACCTCTCAGCCATACACATAGACCATACACCCACTCACACAACATACACAGACACATACACAGAGACAAAAAGACATAAGCCCATCCACTCCGGACCAACCTCCACCATGCGGGGGAACGGACGCCACCCCCAGCGCCAACCGCAACCCCAGGGTGCCGCCAGCCGGACGACTACCCGAGTGCCCCCCCACCATCGCGGGCAGGGAGCAGGGGTGTAGGAAGACCCGCCCACTCTCCTCCCCCACGCACCTGTGTGAGAGGTGGAGTGTTGGATGCATGTGTTGGTGCATGTGAGTGTATGTGATGTAAGGGATGAGTATGACTGTTGAGAAACTTAAGATGGATTTAAAATTGACGGGGGAAGCGAGGAGGAGCGCTGCTTGCAAACAGCTCTCCTCCCCATCACCCCCCCAAGACCCTCAATGTATATGGTGTGAGTAAAATTGAGGGGCGGGCAGCAGTGAAGAGGTGAGTGAGGCCACCTCAGCGGCCCCACCTACCAACCTCTGAGTAGTGCCCCCACCCCCCAAGGCCCTGTGTGTATACTGATATGTGATGACTAAAGTGCAATTAAAACAAGGGGAGGCAGAGGGCCGCGCCGCACAGCGAGTAAGGCCATGTGAATGGCCCCATCAGTGCGTGCGCGGCACATTCCCACCCCGAGATCCTACATGTGTGCGTGGCATGTTGTGTGAGTGAAGGAGGAGAGGGGCTGGGATTCATAATAGCAGGGGGGAGATTACTACCCCCCGGCAGAAGAGAGCCAGCTGGCTCAGTAGGCACCCCAGCCCCCCACCGCTACATGGGAAGGAGCGGACCCGAGGCCCCCGGCGACAACATCCCGGAGCAGTGCCGACGCCAAGAGCTAGCCCCCCCCACCCCGAAGGGCAGCCCGTACTCAGTCACCCACTCATTCGACGACAAATAGTGGCAGACCAGCCCGGGCTCGAGACATGCCACCCCCCACACAGCACAGGCTGGACCTCCTGACACGGACTGACCCACCCCCCCCCCCGGCAGTGCCCCGGAGGGAGCACAGGCCACCCCCGCGCAGGAAGGCACCCACCGAGGAAACGGCCAGGCCCCGGGCACCAGACCCCCCACCCAAGCCCGCACCGAAGAGGCCAACCACCCATCCCAGGGCCAGCCCCCGTCACCACCGGTACCCCAGACCCCACGCCCCATGACTGCCAGGCAGCACCCGCCCAAGCCCCCCCCCACACCACCAGCCAGGGCAGACACCCAGACATCACAGGATGGCAGCCACAGCCCCCCCAGCTCCAAGAAGCCACTAGCCGCCCATATCTAATACACTTGCATCACCTAAAATGCACAATGTAGGTGAGGTTGGGATATAGCAATTAAACCAAATTCATAGATCTTCACATATCCTTTGCCAGAACTTCTGCACCGGTGTGCAGGACCATATGGCATGCATGTAGTTCTCCACAAAGTTACCTGAGCAGTGGGTGCATAGGTTTGAGTGTATAAGGCCCATTTGGAACATCCTTTGTCCTGTATAATGAGCTCTATGCAGAGTTTTGTATGGTATAAGCTGTAAGTTGGGGTTTTTAGTCATTTTGAAGGTGTTTAAACATATTTCTTTCCAAAAGTTTTGATCTGGATCGATGGATAGATCTTGCTCCCATTTTGAGGTTGGGAGGGAAATTGAGTCATCCATTTTTGACAATAACTTATACATTTTTTGCAATAATTTGGGGCTAGAAAGATTTAAAAATTCTAGCACCCATGGAGGTATTTCTAAGTTAAACTGATTAAGATTGAACCTTGCCTGAATTGCTGGTACTCAAGAAATTTACTGTTGCTAATTCCGTATTTTGAGACTAGTTCGTCGAATGAAATCAATTTCCCGTTTTGCATAACATGTTCAAGATTTCTAATCCCTTTATCATGCCATAAGGGAAAGCTCAATTTTATCTTTTTTCGGCAAATATCTGGATTGTTCCAAATGGGTGTTAATTTGCAGGGGATAAGTGGAGACCTAGTTATTTAAAAAAAATTCCCACCAGGCTGTTAATGAGGTGTTAATACTAAGGCTCTTAAAACACTTATAAAAGGCAGATCAGACAATTTTACTTCTCCGCAGATTGCTTGTTCTAAGTCCAGCCATGGACTATCTACCGGGCTTGATTTGATCCAATTTGTTATATACTGCAGTCTGTTGGCTAAGAAGTAGTGATAGAAACTTGGTACAGTAGTTCTAGACCACCATTACCTTTGGCTTTTTGCAGAGTATTCTAGCTAATTCGTGATGGTTTGTTCTTCAATAAAAATGACAAGATGCTTGAGTCTAGTGATTTAAACCAAGCCATAGAGGGTTTATTATTGATCATTGAGAACAAGTAATTGATTTTAGGTAGGACCGTCATTTTAATGGTGGCAACTCTTCCAATGAGTGATAAAGGTAGAGATTTCCACTGCACAAGATCCTCTTCCACTTTTTTTTAACAAAGGAATATGATTCATCTGTACTAGATCTGAGAGTCTGGTGGAAAAATTTATGCCTAAGTATCTAAGGTTACCTGACTGTAAAGGAGTAGTAGTTGTGTTTTGGAAACTACAATTCAAAGGCAAAACTGTTGATTTGCTCCAGTTGACGGAGTAGTCTGATATAGATGAGAACTTATCTATAAGTGATATTGTCTTCAGAAGAGAGGTTGGAGAATTCCTAAGAAAATGTAATACGTCATCTGCATAAAGGCTTATCTTATGGTCTGTTTTTTCTGTTTGAATTCCTTTAATATCTACATTTTGTCTAATTAGTTTCTTGTTTTTAATTGTATTTGATCATTTTAATATTTCATGGCCAATTTTAATATTGTCACTTTGAATGTCAGGGGTTTGAGGAACGTTTTAAAACGCACGTTGGTTTTTAATCAGCTGGCATCTTTCCCTTCAGCATTTGTTTTCTGCAGGAAGTCCACCTCCGGGACCAGCGGGACGAGGCTCTCTTTTCACGACAATGGAAGAGGGGTAGATCCTACTGGAGTGTAGGTGGTGTCCACTCCTCAGGCGTCGGGATTCTTTTTGGCGACCGCGCCTTTGAGGAAGTAAGTTAATTTACCGTCCTTCAAGGCAGGGTTTTGGGAGTGGACGCCACATGGAGGGGACAGCGCCTCCGGGCCATATGCATCTACGCTCCAGTGGAGGCCTCGTCCCGTATAACTCTCTCTGAAGAGTTGTCCCCGTTCTGTGTCACAGATCGACACTTGATTTTAGGAGGGGACTTTAACATCGCGTTGGAGGGTAGAGAGGATGTCAGCTCAGGGCATTTTCGCCATTTTATTCATTCCTTTAAACTTGTGGATGGTTTTAAAACATGCAACCCCAGCATGCCGGGCTTCACCTGGCATAATAGTCGCGGAGCCAGCAGTCGCATCGACTACATTTTAGCTTCACCCCCCGTTGTTTTTGAAAAGGTGTCCCTCTCCCCACAGTGGCCCACTGACCACTTGGCAGTGGAGGCCACTGCCTCCATAGACGCTCCTGTATATGGGGGCGGCTATTGGAAAATGAACCTGCAGATCCTGGAGGAGAGCGATTTTAGACACCTTTTCTTAGATCACTTCTCCGAGTGGCAGAAGGACAAGCCTACCTTCCCCTCTGTGGCCGAATGGTGGGAGAGTGTGAAGGACAGGATCCGAACCTTCTCCATGCAGTATAGCAAGCAGCGCAGGATGGAGAAGAAATTCTCCATTCTGCAGCTGGAGAGAAGGTTGCGGGATGAATATGCCACTTACAACAATGGGGGCATGTATTAGGATGAATTCACGGACGATTACGTCACCCACGTGGCATGGAATTAATCCTTTTACTATAATATTCTGGGAAGTTGTAATTGTGGATTAATTCTGATCGTATGTGGACTGATCGTCCTGAAATTCAGATCAATCGTCCATGATTCACCCCGAATGTTACTAGACTGCACGAACATGTTATTTACCGATCCCCTGTAAAACCTAATTTTGCCATAAATAACTTGGGCTCATAAAAAGAAACCAGGATGCTCATCTTGCATCAAAAGCATGCATTTGAGATGACATTTTAATTGTATAAATGGCCATATGTGTTTACTTAGATTTTAATGGTGTGTAAATATATTGGTTGCTTTTATTGCTTTTTTTTTTGCTTATTTTATGGTGAATGGTTCTGCAGATAGTTTGTTTAACACTATTTTAAAATATTTTCAGTAATGTCTTATTGTATTGGCATTCACTTGTATGATGTGGGAAAATTTCAGCCTGTTATATTATGACTATTTCTGAATATCATTGTTTTAGTAGGAAAATGTTTTTAATTCCCTTGTTGACAGTGCCAATTTTTTAAGTGCAGTTTCTATTATATGTTTTAATGTGTTTGTGTCGATGTACATAATTGTGCAGAACTGTTTAATAAAGTATTTGGATCTGAAAAAAAAAAATCTGTTTTATCAGTTTAATATCTGATACGTCCCCTATGGAGGGGACCACATATTAAACGGATTTTTGGAACAGGGAGCCGGAAGTGGGGCTTGCCCCATCCGCTCCACTATTCGACCCGGTATTGCAGTGCTTCCGGGAACGGTGCACCTCTACTGCCCCCTATTGTTGAAAGGCAGAACTGACTGACTGACTGACTGACTGACTGACTATATAAAGTACATGATCTTACCACACTGACATTTCTGATTTTGCTAACAATCATGTACAGTAAATTTAAAAGCTTTTTGTTTTGTCATAAATTATTTATGCTATTTTACAATGCAGATAAAGTATTCCTGTCGATACAAGGAGGATATATTTTTTTTCTCGATGGATATCGTTTTGAACCTAAAGGTTGTTTTTTTGGAAGAGCAGTATATAGTTACTGGCTACATTTTTTGCTGTGCATGTGATTTTGATGAGAATATTACATTTTTATATCTCTGCGTAGATTTTTTCAGCAATAATTGAGTCTATCCTTGTGTATTTAAGGTTTTGGTAATTCATGATTACCAAATAAGATTTGGTGTCATTGTACAAATATAAGAAGATTCAGTGTGCAGTTACCAGGTTACAAATAAACAAACAAATAAATAAAATGGCATCAGAAGAGAAGTACGATGACAGTAAAATGTGTGAAAGTAGTGGAATGTGAAAAATGTGTGTGCATATAAGTCTCCACATGTATAAAGCAGCTGTATAGCATAACGAAAAGGAGCAATGGATAACTGACATAAAGTGCTTACTGTCCATAACGACAATGAGTCATGTACGGCGTAAGATAAACACAACATGCGTTAACTTTGGATATGCATAATGCGCACACAAGAATCATATGTCTTTGGCATCGAGAGAACTATCAGATAACTTCAACAAGTTACCAAATGGATGCAAAATCAAAGATAGGCTATTAATTTCTGCCTGGCACTAACCTTGTATTCCTCTGTCACATGACCGGTGGGAAGTAGGACCCAAATGCAAGCTGTAGGGCAGAACCCCCTTTGCGGGGAGCTTTTCTGGCAGGCAGGCTTGGGCACAGAGACGCAAACAGACAAGGACAGAACTGGAGAACATTGGCCTGGGCACTTTACCAAACTGAGGAATGGGAAAACACAAGGCAGCTGGTAGTTACTGACAGAAGGACAGGAACATGAGGTGAGACTAATAAAGACCAAGCGTGGCTCATTAGGGCCACGTCAGGGAGGAGAACTGGAGAGTAAGGTTGACAGGACGGGCAGGCCATGACAGTAACACCCCCCCATCCCCCAATCCTGTGCCCTCCTGGTGCAAAGGCATCATTAAGGGGACACACAGACCAGGGTAAAACCAAGGACAGCAGGGGAGACAAACCGCCAGGACACAACTCATGACAGGCCAGGTAACCCGGCAGGGATGCAGACTAGGGACCAAAAGACAAACAGCGGGTGTCAGTGGGCAAGTGGCAACAAAGGAAACAGAAGAAGGAGACAAAGGGAGGGATTGGACTCCAAAAGGACCAAAGGTGACACAGGACAGACAGGGCAGGACACAACCAGACAAGCAATGTGCAACAAGAATAGGGCCAGGAGAGGGAGCCAGGGGGAACCTAAAGTGGGAAGCAAGAGTGACTGGAGTGGGGGCTGGAAGAGTGAAATCGGGCTAAGAGGTGAAACCAGGGAGAGCCACGGGGAAGCAAGACTACAGATCAAGCTCCGAGGTGCCGCAGAAGGGTCGCGGCCAGGGGGACCTTCGGAGTCCTGTCTGGGCCTGTAGAAGGACGAGCTCCTCTCGTCTGCGGCAGCCGAGGGAAGAACAGCATCGGTAGACGGCGAGGGGTCGGCAGAGCCGGAGGGCATCGAGGAGCAGGCAGGACAGGAACCGGACCACACCTTGGACCCTGCAGAACAAAAGCACAGGCCAGTACCAGTGCCGGAGGAAACCGCAGGTGGTTCCTTTCGGGAACCAATGGATGGGGTCCCCCGAAAGACCCCCTTGGACCGAGCCGGGATCAGGCGGTAAGTCTGGGAAGCATACCCCAGATTTTTCCTCCTGGAGCCGAGCCCCCGACCAGTTTTCCTTTGACCCTGCCGTTGTCGCGGCGATAACCTCCTCGGCTGGGGAAACTCTGGTCACGGGGCTGACACCACGGACTGGGACATAGGGCAAGAACTGGAGGGTCCCACTCCATGTCCTCCGGGGGAATGTCCTCCGGGCCTGTGCCTTAATCCATACTAAATGTAATTAAACAGAATGAAGCTTAAAAGAATAAAATGGTAAAGAGAGGAAAATTTAATGTGTACGTTTCAAAAAACGGGCTCTTGCTTTTATCCAGATGTTTGCAGGCGTTGTGACTCTGTGATGAATGCTGACGTATGAGATCCTGAGAATGGGCTACGCCTCCAAGGGTGAGTGGCAGGTGGCATTTCCCAGGAATTACAGGCTGGAGATGTCTGAGGAGCTCTCCTGGAGTGAAGACAAAAGAGAAGAAGGGAACAAGCAGAGGGTGTGGGGAGAAAAAGACTGCAGATCCAGTTACAGGTGAATTGTACAAATGCCCTTGAAGTCTTGGTCCATGAGGGATCCTATTTTTAATTTAAAAAAAAAAAAAAAAAGACAATAAATTATTTAAAAATAGAGCTTATCATTTACATCTGTCTAGGAGTTAAAACACATAAAATCAATTAACTTACCTGGTGATTTTGGAACTTCTGACCCCAAATCAAAATAATATAGATTATAACTAAATGCATCATTTTATTTGGGAAAAAGGGATAAATTAAATAAAAGGTTAACTTTGGAATCTAAAACAAAAACAGCAATTTCACATCAGGAATAAATATCATTTCAAGGGTCTTCAGTACATTTTTCCTGTGTCTGCTCCATTTACACGTAGATAGTGATATAAACATGTACCTTTAAAATATATTATGTTCAGTTTATAAGCTTAATTATTTCATTTGTAACAAACAAGCACAATACACAAGTGCCCTAAAGCCCAACACATGGTTCAGAAGCTTCCTACCCCACCTTACACCAGCCACATGGACGCCATCTGTCCAACTGGGCATCCTCAGTGTCTTGTGCCTCCTGAAACATCACATCAGTTTCTTCTTCTTCCTCACATCCTTCTTCCTGAATGGTTTCCAGCAATGATCTGCCTCCTTGTGACAAAGTATATCCCAAAACATTCCCTCTCTTTTCTCTCCTTCTCCCTTAACCTCCTCCACATTCACTCCCACCTCACATCCATTCTCCTCACCTCCATTTACCATATGCATTACATCCATAGCAGCCTCTGCCCCCTCCATCTCACCATCAGAGGCATTCCCCTCAAATTTACCCCTTTCTGATATCTCCTTATTTTCCCAAGTAGCCCTTTCTAGGGCTACTGACAGTTTGGCTGCCATTAAAAAGGCCCATTAGTGATATGAAACTGTGTGACGCTACCTTTACGTCAAGATATCTCAGCAACGACTTAAAAACCAAAGACCAAATTTTCTGGATATGTTCATGATATTATTAGCTAGCTTTATTAAAAAATTGATCAATTTTGAAATATAGGTTTTTTTCTTATTGAATTTTAAGGCACATGATCGAGCTGGACAATAGCTTCAAAACAATATGAGGACCATTTCTGTGCAGCTTATATTAAGGTAAATATAGCCAGTCAAAGTCATAGTTCCCCCAGAAAAAGTTAAAACTTTGTTCGCTTAAATCTCCCACAATATTGATCCAAGACTCGCCCAATTTCAGTTTCATGAGTTACTCATGTGACCAAATCAGCATGCCAAGTTTCATTAAAATCCATGACAATGAGGTTCGAAAGTGTGACGATTTGACATGGAATGACCCAATACACCATATGCACAATAAACAGCAAATGACACCAAATTATAACTAACATCAAATAGGAAACAACAGCGCTCCACAACAAGCGAAAACCCAGATGAATGCTACCAAGAACTGTGTTAACACTGATGAAACTAAGAGTATTTTATTTTTATTCTATGCAACATTGTTTTTTAAAAATGTAATAGTCAGCTTGAAACATTTACCTGATTCCGAAAGCAATGCCCCAAATTACTTAAACATTTTACCATACATTACCGTAAGGGTTCCCAGCCCCCGTCCACACTCAGTATTCTGGGGGAGGGGGGGGGGGGGGGGGCTGCCTACCGTCCCGTTTATTACGGGTTCATGCCGTATTAAAAAGAAAACTGTCCGTATTGATTAGTCCCGGATTTCCGTTCGCATCGCCAATCTCCCACCACTCAACATATTTTATCGTGGAAACCCCGGCAAATTACACCGCCGTTTTAGCGGTCAGGGACATTTTTGGAAATATAAATATAAGATTTGAAACCCTAACTAAACTAACCTGTTTGAAAAGGATTTACTAACCAAATAACTGTCTGTCAACACTTCAGTATAAGAACATCCCCAATAAAAATAAAAACCACAAGTTTTAATGACATTAAAACGTGCAATAATTTTAATGTATTATTGACATGTACTACACTGTAAAAAAGATATTTTTTTTTACAGTTTTTGCCAATGAATTTGACAGTGTTTTCCCTGTTTTTTTAAATTACAGAAATGTTTTATTACAATTACAAAAAAAAAACTGTTTATTGACTCATGTGACGTAATTTAACAGAGAAACTTTGTATAAATGGAATACAGTATATATCTGTTTTTTAACAGAAAGTGTTTGAAAAATCTCAACACTGCAATTTTTTATTTTTTTTTTGGGAACAGATTCATATTCTGTTTCCTTTGCTTCCAGTAAAAAAAACTGCAGACCTGGTCAAATTCATTAATAATTTGATTTGGAGTAATTTTTCCATTACATCTGATATATGGAAATAAAAGCTATTAAAAGTATTTATACTTTATTCACTTTTTTAAAACACACTGCTATTTATTTGAACTGTATGCAACTTGTCTTTAATTCTGTTTTCTTGTTGGGTTTTTTTACACATGTGAAAATGTCAAATAAAAATAATTTTTTTTTAACGTTTGCAGGCATACTTTCAACATTTCAGGGATTTTTGAAAAAAATGCAACATGAAAAACCAATGGCGCACTTGCTGCACGTGGAGATGGTGGCCCTAGTTCGAGAGCTCCTCAGCAAATTTATGAAGCCGGAAGCCATCCCACTGAGCGCAAAGGATATCATCAAGGTTGATGTCCGGAGTAAAGATTTGCAACTATAAGACAAAAGGTTGTCTGTTGGAAGATACTGCTACTCGGCACTAAACAAGGCCCGTGTGGAGAGGCTGATATGGGTGAGAAACATTTACAACTCTCTCAGAGAAGGGTTCATGAAGTCATCAGAGTTCCTTCTCAAAAACCTTCCTCTGGACAACAAGATAATCACCTCACTTTCTGCACTCACTCCCTCTCTGATTCAAGATGACTCCATCTGTGGGGCTTTTATCACATCAGGAGAGGCCTTGCCTAATGTGGTCGCACCAGAAGAGATTGGTCAGGTGGAGGAAGAGATACGGGCGTACCAAATAGAGGTGGACCTGGTAACGTGTGCCCAGAACTACATTGAAGAAGAAGGCCGAGTTGATGTAGATTGGTGGAGCAGAGTTGTATCCATGAAAAATCCAGAGAGAGGTGTGAGATTTCCCATTCTGGGTCAGCTGGTCAAAGCACTACTTAGCATTTTCACAGGCCCCCTGGTTGAGGGATCATTTAATCTCATGGATGATATTCTTGAAGCAGACAGATGCTCCATGAATGTGGAAACTTATGAGAGCCTTGCAATTGTAAAATCCACGATTAAAGCAAGGGAGTGGACAGCATCGACAATGACAATAGACCAGCCATTAAGGTGGTCTTGCCTGTCATCGTATCAAACATATCAAAAACATCTGCAGAAAAAGAAAGAGGCAGAACAGGCACAAAAGAAGAAAAGGGTGAATGAGGCAGCAAGGATTCGGCCATCACAGATGGCAAACAAACTCATACGGCAGGCCAGGAATATCGCTGGATCAGCCAAAGCCTCCTCTAGACGAGCCAAACACTCATCCTCCTCCACTGGACCATCCAGACCTTTTTCAACCTCCTCTGGACCAGCCAGACCCTCACCAACCTCCACTGGACCATCCAGACCCTCACCAACCTCCACTGGACCATCCAGACCTTTTTCAACCTCCTCTGGACCAGCCAGACCCTCGGCCTCCTCCTCTGGACCATTCAGACCATTTTCAACTTCCTATGGACCAGCCAAACTCTTTCTCTCTCCCTCTGGACCAGCCAAAGCCTCATCTTCATCCTCTGGACCAGCCAAAGCCTCATCTTCATCCTCAGGACCAGCCAAAGCATCATCTTCATCCTCTGGACCAGCCAAAACCTCATCCTTATCTTCTGGACCAGACTCTTCTGGACTAGCCAAACTCTTTCTCCCTCCCTCTGGACCAGCCAAAGCCTCATCCTCATCATCTGGACCAGCCATAGCCTCATCCTCCTCCACTGTACCAGCTCCATCTTCTGGTCCAAATATCTTAAAAAGAAAGAGTTTGCAAGACTTTGCTTACAACCCAGAAAAAAAGAAAAAATAAGTGATAATGGCCTTGATGTCACTTCTAATCTTCAGTTTAGCAGTTCAGTTCTTTAGCACTTTGAGCACTTGTTATTTATGCACTTTAAGCACTTGCTATTGTTTAGCAGTTTTTTTTTGTACTTTATTTTTGTTATTATTGTCAATATTTGAAGTAAGTCCTTCAAATAAAAAAGTCCCCTGTATTGTTATGATGTCTGCACTCTGTGCTTATTGTCCTTTGTGGGTTGCTGTAGCGGCAAGGGGAATTGTGGGATGGCGGAAGTGAATGATATGGTATGTTGGAACTGCACGAGCAGCAATAAAGATAGATGGTGGCTCACAAAGCAGATTACGGATATTTATGCATAAGTCTACGGGCAGAATATTACATGGTGTCAGAGTAGATCGGACTACACGCACACTGGCAGCGCGAAATGGATTCGTTGGGAGTTCCTGCACCACGGATGGACTGGGATTCAGCCAATCTTCCCGATGCCTGGCGGAGGTTCGTACAACACGTGAAGCTAATGTTTAGCGGCCCGCTAAGCGGTAAGCCCGAGGAGACCCAGTGCAGCTATCTTCTTCTGTGGGTGGAAGAAAGAGGCAGAGACATTTATAACACATGGCAGCTATCTGATGAAGAAGCTAAAAAGCTGACCACCTATCTCGATAGGTTTGAACAGTACCTCATGCCGAAAACGAACACCATTTTTGCTAGATACAAGTTTAATGAAAGACTCCAAGGCGAAGGGGAGACATTTGAACACTTTGTGACAGAGTTAAAGTTACTCGTCAAGCAGTGCGGCTATGTTAACAGTGATGAAATGGTCCGAGACAGGATTATCTTCGCAACCAGTTTCCCACAGGTCAGAGAAAAGCTGCTGAACCAAGGGTCAGATTTGACTCTAGAAAAAGCCATAGACATTGCACGCTCCTATGAGATCGCACAGAACCAATTGAAAGCCATGGTCGACCCGCACACGTGCCTGCAGGGAGCTGCGCCTGCGCATGCGATATCCGCAAAGCGCCAGAGCGTGCAGCGAACACAAAGGTGGACACCTCATCATAACAAAATAGGAAAGTTGTGCGGAAGATGTGCACGAGCACACAGCCCGAAGGAGCAGTGCCCTGCAAAAGGGAAGAGGTGTAAAAAGTGCAATAAAATGAATCACTTTGCCAAAGCATGCCGCTCAGAAGCACCATATCAACCCAACCCAGTGTATTCTATTAACCCTGACACTCCAAGCGATGAAGCGGAGCTATTCATAGACTCCATAACAAAGTGCAATGAAGGGGAAGCCGATGAACAGGCTTACGCTGACGTGGAAGTAGGCCCACTGCGTCACACTGTGAGTTTTAAGCTTGACACAGGAGCCACTGCTAACGTCATCCCTGCCCGATTATTCGGGAAGTGTTTCACGCAAGTCAGCTTGGCACCACCCAAACGCACACTATCTGGCTATGGTGGAGAAAAACTCAACATCAAAGGCACCTGCCAGTTGAAGTGCAAGTGGAAAGACATTTACAAGATGCTGACCTTTGACATAGTAGAAACTGCAGCGCCCCCCATCTTAGGGTTGAGAGCATGCCTGGATCTAAACCTAGTCAAGCTGGTCATGTCAGTACAGTGCACAAGCATCATGGAGGAGTTCGCAGACGTGTTTCAAGGCATAGGGAAATTCCCTGGAGAATACGACTTACACATTGACCCAGACGCCACGCCCGTCGTATGCCCCCCACGGAGAATCCCTTTCGCACTGCGGGAACGACTGAAACGGGAGTTGGATGACATGGAGAAGAGCCGCATAATCGTCAAAGTAAAAGAACCCACAGAATGGGTAAACGGACTGGTGGTCGCAGAGAAACGTAATGGGAAACTCAGAGTGTGCCTTGATCCTCGCGATTTAAACAAAGCCATCAAAAGACCCCATTACCCTCTGCCAACATTGGATGACATCACACCAAAGCTGACAGGAGCACGGTACTTCAGTGTCATGGATGCTCGCTCTGGCTATTGGGCCATCCAATTAACCACCAAATCATCACTCCTCACCACATTCAACACAACCTTTGGCAGGTACCGCTTTCTGCGTCTTCCCTTTGGGATAATATCAGCACAAGACGTTTTCCAAAGGAAAATCGACGAGACGTACGAAGGACTTAACGGAGTAGCAGCCATTGTGGACGACATCCTCGTGTTTGGCAGGACAAAGGAGGAACACGACGAGAACCTCCGAGCCATGCTTGAGCGCACAAGGGAGCGAGGAGTGCGTCTCAACCTAGAGAAATGTGTCATAGGCGCCACAGAAGTGAGTTATTTCGGACACAAACTCACCCAGGAGGGCATCCAGCCAGACCCAAAGAAAATACAGGCCATAAAGGACATGCCACCTCCGGAGAATAAGAATGAGCTCGAGACAATTCTTGGAATGGCGAACTATCTGTCCAGATTCGCACCACGACTGTCAGAAGTGAACGCACCGCTGCGTCAGCTGCTCAAGCAAGACTCGGAGTTCATCTGGGACCAGAATCACGACAGAGTCTTCCAGCAAATGAAAGATCTCATAACCAGGGAACCAGGCCCCATACTAGCATACTACGACACGACCAAGGAGCTACGGCTACAGGTGGATGCATCGAAGTACGGTTTGGGAGCTGTGTTGATGCAGGACGGACACCCAATAGCATATGCTTCAAAGACACTGACCCCAACAGAGGTTAACTATGCACAGATCGAGAAAGAGCTCTTTGCAGCGTTGTTTGGATGCAAACGTTTCCACACCTACATATACGGCCGAAAGGTCATCGTCGAGTCGGACCACAAGCCGTTGGAGCACATACTGAAGAAGCCAATCTCTGTAGCCCCCGCTCGCCTCCAGCGCATGCTGCTACAGCTGCAGAGATACGACATAGAGATCGTGCACCGACCCGGGAAAGATATACCTGTGGCTGACACACTGTCCAGGAAACCATTGCTTGACCAAGACAGCACGCTGAGTGAAGGCATGGAGGACCAGGTCCACTCAGTGATGAACAGCCTCCCAGTAAGTGACAAAAAGCTCTCAGAGATACAGGCTGCAACAGGATGCGACCCGCAGCTCACCCTGTTGGAGAGAACCGTACATGATGGCTGGCCTGAGGATAGAAAGAAATGCCCCAGAACCCTCTTGGACTTCTGGAATTTTAGGGATGAAATTTCACACTTCCACGGCATCATCTTCAAAGGTGACAAAATCATAGTGCCAACAGCCTTAAGAAGCAATATGCTAGAGAGAATCCACACTGGGCACATGGGGATTGAGAGGAGTAAGCAGAGAGCAAGGGACGCCCTCTTCTGGCCAGGCATGGGCAAGGACATAGCTGCTACGGTGGAAAACTGTTCCATATGTCAGGAGAGGCGTGCAGCAAATCCCAAAGAACCTCTCATTCCACACCAGATTCCCGAGAGACCATGGCAGGCCGTGGCTTCAGATCTCTTCACATGGCGTGGACGAGACTACTTAGTAGTTGTGGACTACTACAGCCGCTACTTTGAGGTTGAAAGGCTATTCTCTACCACTGCAGGGTCTGTCATCAAAAAGCTAAAGGCTATATTTGCCAGACACGGTATACCAGAGAAGCTTATCTCAGATAACGGCCCACAGTATAGCTCTCGAGATTTCAAGGATTTTGCAGTCACATGGGACTTCGTCCACATGACCTCAAGTCCTTTGTACCCACAAAGCAACGGCCTTGCCGAAAGAACAGTCAAAACGGCCAAATCAGTTCTGGAAAAAGCTCATGCTCAGGGAGCAGATCCCTACCTGTCTCTATTGGAGCAAAGAAACACGCCAGTCGACGGCTTCAGGTCACCCGCGCAGCTCCTCATGAGTCGACGGCTGCGCTCAGTGATTCCCATCACCGGGCACCAGCTGGTACCTCGCATCATAAGCCAGACGGTCGTGCAAAAAACACGGATGGAAAGACAAGAGCATCAGAGGCGGTACTATAATCGCAGCGCCGCATCACTACCGAGGCTGCAGCAGGGGGACCACATTCGCTTTCAGCATGAGTCCGGAAGCTGGAAACCGGCTGTTATCATCCGACCTGCAGAGACTCCCCGCTCTTTCGTGATCCGCACTGGCGAGGGACAGATTATACGGCGTAACCGACGGCACCTGAGAGGCGACAAGGCGTCACCGACACCCTCAACACCAACATCCGATCCGGTAATCCAGCTAGATCGTGCAGCTCAACAAGAGACAGAGCCCCTGTTGTCATCTGGAGACACCAAAACACCAGGCATGGACACTAGCCTTGCACTGACCACCAGATCAGGGCGAGTAGTCAAACCAAGGGTCATCCTTGACCTGTGATTGTAAAGGGTGTAGGCGGATCGCTGCCCTAAAGAAAATAAGCATGTCAAATGTTGATGTACTGATGAGTGCATACCCTGTTACATTGTTGATGAGTTGAATGCCGCGTTGGTTTTGCACATGACAGTGTTGGTAAACTGTTCCGTATATGCATGTCCAGGATGTTCTATGTTGAAATGCATATCAACTATGTTACTGGCAGACATTTAAAAAAAAAGGGAGATGTATTGTTATGATGTCTGCACTCTGTGCTTATTGTCCTTTGTGGGTTGCTGTAGCGGCAAGGGGAATTGTGGGATGGCGGAAGTGAATGATATGGTATGTTGGAACTGCACGAGCAGCAATAAAGGTAGATGGTGGCTCACAAAGCAGATTACGGATATTTATGCATAAGTCTACAGGCAGAATATTACACCCCCCCCAAAAAAAGTTCAGGCTCAGTTTTTTTTTTACTTTAACCCCTGTTAACCACTATACATGACATAACACACAGCACATTTATAATCACACAAGCGATTACTGAGAACTGTTTATAAGCTATCATCAGTCCAAGGAGTGACGCCGATGTTTCCGTTCTGCCTTATTTGCTGTAACTGTAGTTCCGCTTTTTGCCAGTAGGCTGCGCACAGACAGCGTTTCTGTGGGCAGCACATTGTATGTTGTTAGATTAGTATTTCATAACTGGACTGCAGGACATTGCGTAAAATCATTTTCTGCAGTAAGTATTGGAGTGTTTATAAAGGATCTTTTTAAAAAAATAAATAAATCAGTTTCTCACAAACACCTCCATTCATGACTGACTGAAATATCAAGGATGAAAGTGATTAGGATCAGCTCAGAGAGCGCATGCCGAGCTGTTGCTAAAGTAGCAGCAGTCAACTTTAAACCAATGTTAAACAAATACTAGTTAATACTGAAAACAATCAGTCATTAAAATTAAACAGCTTGCTAAGTTGTGTTTCCTTTAACAATATAAATGTTATAGAAAAATGGAAACCCCACGCTCTCCGCGAATATTAATCACCAAGATTTATAAAAACCGCAACTGTACTGAAAAATAACGTTGCTTATGAATGTTGGCAAGTAAAAAAGTATTTGTACTTTGTGATCAAGTGCCATTCTTGGCACATCACACAACGACGAAATGTGTCCTCTGCATTTTAACCCATATGTGACATATTAGCTATATTATTTAGCTTCATTCTTAAAATAATAATACTAATACCAATAATAATAATAATAATAACAAAACCAAATGTAGCCAGGTCTATAAAGCTACCATAAGGCTTTGAAGCTATTATAGAGCGTAATTTGTAAAGAGGGAGACATGAACCTTACAATAAGTGTGTGTATACCAAAGTGGGCAGCTGTCTCTTTAAGACGTTCCTGAGTGCCGAAAGGTAGGGTGGGAGTTTTTTTTCCGGCGGGTTTTTCTAGACGGAGGAAGGCGGGTAAAGAGAGCGGAAAGAGGAGTGAACGGCAACTTAGGGAAATAAACGTATATATACATATATATATTTGTGTAGATGTCAACGTTTAGAGCACTGTTTATTTTTTTCGGCCTAAGCATACAATTGCAGCAATTAGTGGATAGAAAGATTTTGGTGCAAGTGCTCTCTTTTGGATATCCTGGTAGGTCAATTTACCTGTTTGAAAATATAGATATAGGGATCATTAGTGTGAAGGAAAAACAGTCAGGATATGAATGTGAACCTTTGCTGATTGTGTGGTTGATTATTTTCTTTACTAATGTATTATTTTTTGTAGTTGTATGTAAAATGCTAAAGCTACCTATAAGGCTACTTGCTAATTGATCGGAATACGTTGACTGTGATATGGTGTTATACAGTTTAGCCACCCTGTTAGTACCATTGCAGGTTGAAATGTTTATAATGTGCATATATAAGTATATACATGTATATGTGTATATTAATGTTATTCAGGAAATCTGTATAGTATGGCCTAATGTGAATCTGAGATTGCGCTGTATGTTAATGGATGATGGAAAAAAATATAATTTTGTGTGATGTTTAAGTAAGACATCTAACTCTCTGTACTTTGTGTGCAGACTGTTTTTTTTTGGATTTGATTCCGTTCCGAATTCAGTATTTTTTCGACCAAGGAAGATCGCTTGTTTCACAGAGTCGCCCCCTCTGCGTTGAACTGCGCAATGTAACAAGTTTTTTGCAACTGGAGATTTTTTTTCTTTCCCAGCGCTTTGTGAAGACATCCTCAAGTGTTGCAACGGGGATTGCTATAAATGGCAACGCCCCTGCAAAGGTCGGGAGTGGCATCCACCTCCCCAGTGGACACGGGGATCTCCAGCGTGCTGCTGTTGCAGCAGAGGCAGGGTCCGAGTGGGCGGCAGTTTGGAAAAAGATTGCAGCTCTCGAACACAAGGTGGGCCGTTTCCGGTCCGAGATCTCCGTGCTTGCTGGTGCCCTGACTGACCCACATATATCCCGGAGCAGTTCGGAGACCACTGGGACTCCTTTTGTAGTCCCCACTTCAGCTCCAAGCTGTTTCCCGCCCCCTCCTCCTCCTCCGCCTGCTAATATCCAGGGCCCGAAGCAGAAGAGGAGTCATCCTCAGGGAAGTGGCACAGGACCCACCAATGGCCCCAACATGGTGGATGTTCTGGCGGAGCTGCCGCACATTAAACTGCGCCCAGTGCTGAGGTCGCCAGGTGGGACGCCAGTGACCAGGAGGGGACTGACGCAGGGGACGCCCATGCCCTCAGAGGACTTTGCTGCCATTTTAGCAGAGGCTCTGAAGAAAAAGTTCAAGCATCAGAACCACTCTGATGAGTAGGAGTAGCAGTCCTCTGAGGCCTTTAAACCTTTTTTACTTAAACTTTTTTTACTTAAATTTTTTATACTTATAACATTTTTATACTTATATCATTTTTATACTTATATACTTTATATACTTAAACTTTATATACTTATACTTTGTGTACTGATTCTTTATACTTATTAATAAATAATATATTTATATCACTATTATTTTTAAAAGAGTTGCTGATTTTGTAATACTGCTGCAGCATTCTCCACATGCTAATCACTGCCCCACATCGAATTGGCACTTTGATCAGCCACGAATCACTTCACTACCCCCTGTTGAATGTTGCATCGTATGTTGTTAGATATCTCGTAGTAGTAAGTACTTCATTATTAGGCTGCACAATATTGGAAAAGATGTATTTCTGCAATGAGTATTGCAGTATTTATTTAAATTGAAAATGCTTAAAACAGATCAATTTCTCACAAACACATCTATTCATGAGTGATTTGGCCCATATTGGAGATAAAGTCATGGATGAAGCAAAATTTCCTGCAGCTGAACAGCTCTAAAACTGAAGCTATGTTAGTAGGCACCCCACACCAGGTTAGGGCCTCTAACATCACCAGTATTACCTGGTGAAGATATCCCATTGTCAACATCTGTTATAAACCTTGGGGTTAAAATGGACACTCATTTGTCGTATGAGGCTCATGTCAAACATCTGTGTAAAACATCTTATTTCCACCTCAGGAATATAGCAAAACTGTATCATTACATCTTTTGAAAACTCCTAAGACTAAACTTCAGTGCATGGGAGATCGAGCCTTTTGCGCAGCTGCACCTAGACTGTGGAATGCTCTTCCTGAGTATCTGAGGATGCCACAGACTGTTGATGCTTTTAAATCTGGTCTTAAAACTTATCTTTTTAACAGAGCTATTCGGGTCGAATTAATTTTGTAGCACTTTGAGATTTGCTTTCAAATATAAAGTGCATTATAAATTAAATGTATTATTATTATTATTATTATTTAAACGGCAAGGATGAAAATGATTAGGATTAGCTCTGGCCAAAATAGGGCTTGTAAACTTTTGTGGTACTCAGAATTAACCCAAACAACTATGACTCTATAATCCTCTATAATCACTCTCACTCTGTCACACTTGAATCAAACTCCAGACCTCGCATGTAATGAGCAAAATTTTCTTCTTTATTCAGCAATCCAGCATAGTGTTCCAGCCACACTCGGGGACAATGCGCAATGCACCCCGCACCCAGAAATCAGCAGGTTAATATACTATAAGACGAATTCCCCTATATGGACTTCTAAGTCCTGATTGGTTACCAAACATCTGTAAACCAGGTGTCTTAAAATGGATGAGAGAGGGATATAGGGCTCTCGAAGGAACAAACAGGCACGATTAGGTTCACTCAAATACACTTTAATAAGTAATACAAAATGATCTCACATTAACACCAATACTGAGCTATCATATTGAAGGCAATGCAAAATAACTCGTACTACAACGGATATCAAATAATATATATCTTATAGCTAATAGTATTAGGTGCAAAGGTATGAATATATATAGAAAAGAAGCAATAATACATAAAAGAAGCAAGGAAACATAAGTTACGAAATATTATCACAAGCGGCGATAATTTACTCGCAACAATCAATGGAAAGCATAAGCAGTTGCAAAGCTATTTACACTCGGACGTGCTATCATCACCCACCTTCATGGACTGGGGAGCCCTTTCAGTCCTGGCAGGAGACCAACACGTGAGTTCCGAGAAAGTGCCGGGCGATGCGCGCTCTATCCCACGGCTGAACTCCGGTCAGTACTGGGATCTCCCCCTTCCTTTATACTAAATTTAGAGTTGCGTGTGGGCAGGGGGTAAGCTGGCCAGGCTCACCCCTTCCCCCCAGGCAATATATGGTGCTCCAATTCCCCCTTTTGTCCGAGTGATTCTGCTTACGATAATACAATACAATGGGCGTCCTGGCGCCAGGTGACTTTGCGCAACGCCTCCCTGTTCCCCCCTACAGGCAATATAGGGTGCTGTATACCAACCCCCCACCCTATCTCCCGAAACCAAGATAAGCATCCTGGCTTCTTTTATGAGCCCAAGTTATTAATGGTAAAGTTAGGTTTTACAGGGGATCGTTAAATAACGTGTTCGTGCAGTCTAGTGACATTTGGGGTGAATCATGGACGATTGATCTGAATTTCAGGACGATCAGTCCACACGCGATCGGAATTAATCCACAATTACAACTTTCCAGAATATTATAGTAAAGTTAATTCCATGTCACGTGGGTGACGTAATCGTCCGCAAATTCATCCTAATACACCAGGTTTCAAACATACAACAAACATAATACGCCACCTCTATTGGTCTACTTCAAGGATGTTCAACTTCCAATCCTCGTTAGGCCTAGGCCTCCTATGAGTCCCACACATAAGCCTGTCTATCCAGCCTAGGAAGGAGGGCAAAAACCCTAAACATTAGGGAAATTCCACTCCCACCCCAGCAAAAAGATGCAACCCCCCCTTCGGTGTCCATGGCTGGCATGGCTCACAACGCTATCAGTAAGGGAAACCCCAACCCTATACTACCTAAATAAAGACTTCAGCGTAAACATATACAACCCTTATGGATACATAACTTGCTTGTGTGTTCAAATGCTACCATACAACAAACTGCGTCTAGCATAGTATAGCAGCTACATTTCAAGGCTTCCTGCAGGTCCCCTTTCTCCCCCCGGCGATGTTCCCTTCAGCCCAGTTCTACAAGGTCTGTGGCCTGCAAAGCTGGTTCCATGCAGGTGGCTGCGAGGCAAGGACACACGGCACCATCCCCAAAACAACAAAACCTGAGACACAAGAACAATCCCACAATGCCTCCCAACCCTGGCCTACCATCACTTTAAATTTCCCTTCCACACTCTGAACTAATGTTAAACATACTGTACATAATCCTGAAAAGGAGTGGTCACTAAAATTAAACAGCTCGCAGATCTTCACAATGCAAGAAATGCAAAGATGGAGAAAGCGAAGAACAGTTCACAGCCGGCTGGGCACATTGTCATCATCAAAGATTTTAGGCATGTTTATTTATATAGCACAATTCGGGCACAAGGCAATTCAAAGTGCTTTACAAAGACAAGGATACAATCAAATTAAAATGTCAAAATCACATTTCAAAGATAAGTAAAAGAAATAATAATGAAAATAAATAATTTTATTAATCAATTACAATGAACACATAATAATAAGAAAAAGCCAAAATAAATAAATAGGTGACTGAAAAGACGTCACATTTTAATGACAGAAAATGACTGGTGCTGCACTAGGAAACTCTGACCATGCAACAATTCATCTAATTCCAGCATACAGACAAAATCTGAAAACTGCTAAACCTGTCGTTACTAGAGTGAAACACTGGAGATGTGGAGCTGTAGAGCAATTAAAATCATGCTTTGACTCGACAGACTGGAATGTTTTCAAAACTGCTATTAACAGCGTGGATGAATACACGGACACTGTAACATGGCACATAAGCTTCTGCGAGGACTCTCGCATTCCCAAAAAGTCTGTTGTCAGCTATAATAATGACGAACCATGGTTTACAACTGAACTCAGGCAGCTTCCTAAAACAAAAGATGTAGCTTACAGGAGTGGTGACAAAAACCTGTTCAAATTCTACTGCGGGTTTGAAAAGCCACATTCGCGCATCATACAGCCCTCACCTTTTCAATGGCCTTCTTCACACCTGGGTACCTTCACACCTCGCCCACACTATACCCAGCTCACCCCCCCCCCCCCCCCACGTCCAGCCACCTCCCCAGGAGAATCAACGACAGAGATGTAAACAAGATCTTCAGTAGCCAGAATACAAGGAAAGCTCCTGGTTCAGACTCTGTCTCCCCAGCCACTCTGAAGCACTGTGCAGATCAATAGTCACCTGTCTTCACAGATATTTTCAACCAGTCACTGAACCAGTCAGTGACTACAGACTGGTGGCTCTCACATCGGTGGTAATGAAGGCTTTTGAGAGACTTGTGCTATCATACCTTAAAACCATCACAGACTTATCGCTTGACCCCAGGCTACAGTCTGCCTACAGAACCAACAGACCTGTTGGACGATGCAGTTAACACTGGACTCCATTTCTTGCTCCGACACTTGGAGTGCCCTGAGACATATGTTAGGATTCTGTTTGTGGACTTTAGCTTTGCATTTAATACTATTCTATCGGAGCTAATGCGGAATGAACTCTCACAACTGTCCGTGCCTGATCCAAAATAACATGTTATAACCACGATGGCCCAGTTTTACGCTACAATCATTGAGTCCATCGTCACCTCCTCCATCACAGCCTGGTTTGGATCAGCCACTGAACGAGACAAGGCCAGACTGCAACAGATCATTCACTCAGCAGAGCGAATAATCGGCAGTAACCTGCCTACCCTCCAGACACTGTAGATCACCAGAACCAGGAAACGGGCATACAAAATCTTTGAGGACCCATCTCACCCTGCTCACCACATCTTTCAAGCCTTACCCTCCAGGAGAAGACTCATGGCAATCAGAACCAAGACCACAAGACATGCCAAGAGCTTCTCCCCTCAGGTAGTCTCTCTCATTAACCAAACCAGTCTCTGAATGGACGTTCAATTAATAGTCAGCTGCAGTGAAATATCCACCAGCATAACCAGTGAACAACTGATAAACTTCCTCTATGATTATATTCTGCACTCTTGCACATTATGCACACATACTGCAAACTCTGTATACATATTGCACTCTTGCACATATAGTTGACTTGGCTGCTACTTAATAACGGCACCATTTAAGAGCCCTTTAAATGATTATACCATTTATATAGTTTATATTCATACTACAATGATTACTATGTACACACACATATATAAATATCATAATACCATCATTACTACCATTAATAAACTTAATTATCATATAATTATCATATTACCCAATTGCCAGTCTATTGTTTATTACCTTTCTGCATATGTCTTTGCTAAATGTGGGTAACTCTCGCCAGTGTGGGGAAGCAATAAAAAAGGCCAACAGAATGTTGGGTTATATCTCTAGGTGTGTGGAGTTTAAGTCAAGGGAGGTGATGATACACTTATATAATTCCTTGGTAAGACCCCACCTAGAATACTGTGTGCAGGTTTGGTCACCATACCTCAAGAAGGACATTGCTGCCTTAGAAAAGGTGCAACGAAGAGCTACGAGAATGATTCCTGGTCTTAGAGGAATGTCTTATGAGGAGAGGTTAGCGGAACTGAATCTGTTTAGCCTTGAGCAAAGGAGACTAAGGGGGGATATGATTCAGGTCTATAAGATTCTAACGGGTCTGGATGCTCTTCAGCCAAATGACTATTTCAATATTATTCTAAATACTAGAACTCGTGGCCATAAGTGGAAATTAGCGGGAGAACATTTTAAAACAAATTTGAGGACCGTCAGACTCATGTAGGGCTCCGTTGTCCTGCTGGACCACAAGTCTGTTGTAGTTGCATAGTATTCCACGTGCGACAGTTCTGCTTCAATCTTAGATTTGCATTTTTCATACAGCTCTTTTATCGCAGCTTGGGAAAAATATGTGCGGGATGGTATAACATACCGCCTGTCAAGCGTTCGGATCATTTTCTTAAATCCCTCTTTGGCGACGGTATTTAATGGCAACATATATTTAGCGATATGAAACGTTATTGCGTCTGTTATTTCTTTCTGTCGTTGAGAGCCTTTCTGGTAAGGTGTCACACTGGCAAAGGCATCACAAATATTTGTTTGTTTTGGTTGACATCCAGATTTGGCTTTGTATTCGTCGTAAAGAGCTTTGTGGTGCCGTTTTAAGTGATCAGACAAATTGGTGGTGTTTCCATGTTTTGTGGCCACAACTTTATGACACTCCATGCAAAGTACCTCTTTTTGGTCAACATCCACCTTTTTGTAGCCGAAATAGTCCCAAATAGATGATTTCGACTTTCTTTTTGGTACGAAATCATTTTTTTTACGGCGGATTCTCTTCGTCGCGCATTTTTAGCAGTGAATGTTGGCTGTGAGCGGTGAGCAGCGACACAGCGAACCAATCACTGTGCAGGCACGCGGAACGTGCATGTCACCCCAGCAACAAGCCATACAACAAACTCGTGTTTACTGTGTGCTACCGTTCTCTTAATACACAATGGGCTTCTACCCTTCACATCGTATGTTCCGGCGATGTGACTATCGCTCACGCGCACATCGCGATGTCGATGTCAAAACAGAATATCGTTCAGCCCTAGTGCAGAGCTTGGAAGTCTGCGGATGTGTTCCTTTTTAACCCTCTGGAGTCTTGGGGTAGGGGACACACTTTCACTAACTGGGGCATGCTCACACATTTCATTCAATATCATAAACTTAATTCCTGGCAAATAAATTATTTCTTATATATTTGGTTTGGCAACAAACTCATCTTAATCTTAGTGTACTTTGTAAATATGTCAGATTTATGTGAAGTTTGTAATTTGACATTCAAAGTATAGACATTGCAAAATGCACTTTGGAACACTCTGCGGGTAGTTCTGTTTGTTTAATATTATCTTTGAAAGTCTTATTGTACTGTGTTGGCATGATTTGCATAGTGTGGGAATGTTTCAGCCTTATAGATTGTGATTATGTGTTAATGTAAGTAGTACAAGCATAATATTTATTATTCATGTATTTGAGCTGATTTACATTTTGTTTTGGTATGAAAAGGTTATTTTGATACGTCCCCCATGGAGGGGACCACATATTAAACGGATTTTTGGAACAGGGAGCCGGAAGTGGGGCTTGCCCCGTCTCCTCCAGGCATCGACCCGGTATTGCAGTGCTTCCAGGAACGGTGCACCTCTACTGCCCCCTGTTGTTGAAAGGCAGAACTGACTGACTGAATGGGTGACTAATAGACTGAGTGCCTCTGGATGGCCAACTAATTAACCGCATGTGGTGTGAGGGAGGGGCCCTGTCTGTGCGCGGCCCCCATTTCCCGCCTTTTTTCTTTTTTTTTAAAGTAAGGTGACACGCTGTCGTTTGTGCGGTGGGCAGCTGTGCTGAGGTAAGGCATGACTTCATCTTTGCCTTTTGAATTTTCCCTCATGTTTGTTTAAATGATTGCTGTTTCTTGAGAGGACAGGAGGACAGGGAGGATGCCGGTGGCTGCGACGCCCCTGGGCATTCTACTCTGCGCGGGGGCGTCACGGAGGCCCGGCTAACGGCGACCCGCTAAGCGGCGGCCCCATATCGACTCGGGTCTCTCTTCGGTCTTCAGGACCGGTATACGTTTCTTCTCTTTTCTGGATTGGAAAAGACAAGAGCAAAAGTGGAAGAGTTGACGAAATGGCGTCGGATGGCGTAGCTTCTAGCGGTGGGGCGTAAAGACCTTGCATTCCAGAGCATCGCTGCGCATATGAGAGTCTGCTCCATACATCTCCGTTCAGGTAAGTCAGGTTCCGGTGTGATCACTAGACTCCATTCCTGTGTTTGTCCCTAAAGAGAACAGCCAGGATAGGAAATGCTGGAAACCCATCCCTTCCCGGTGACACAGTAACCCGAAAGTGTTTGTGAGTGTGGTTTATGTCAGATTAGGAGAGCTGAAATGAAACTTTTGTTGGATGATAGTCGGCAACCAAAACAAGAGCTAGATCACAGAAAAGTGTTTCAAAAGCGACAGCGTCAAAGTGAAATGCAACGCTGGATGGAAGTTTTCTAGTACTGATGAAGGATGTAGAATCGGAATCCAGATATGTTTCCATACAAGGAATTTGCCTTGGTGGTGCTTTTACATGACATTACAAAGAACATAAGAACATAAGAAATTTACAAATGAGAGGAGGCCATTCGGCCCATCAAGCTCGTTTGGGGAGAACTTAACTAATAGCTCAGAGTTGTTAAAATCTTATCTAGCTCTGATTTAAAGGAACTCAGGGTTTTAGCTTCCGCTACACTAGCAGGAAGACTATTCCATACTCTAACTACACGCTGTGTAAAGAAGTGCTTCCTCAAATTTGTTTAAAAATTTTCTCCCGCTAATTTCCACTTATGGCCACGAGTTCTAGTATTTAGACTAATATTGAAATAGTCATTTGGCTGAAGAGCATCCAGACTCGTTAGAATCTTATAGACCTGAATCATATCCCCCCTTAGTCTCCTTTGCTCAAGGCTAAACAGATTCAGTTCCGCTAACCTCTCCTCATAAGACATTCCTCTAAGAGCAGGAATCATTCTCGTAGCTCTTCGTTGCACCTTTTCTAAGGCAGCAATGTCCTTCTTGAGGTATGGTGACCAAACCTGCACACAGTATTCTAGGTGGGGTCTTACCAAGGAATTATATAAGTGTAACATCACCTCCCTTGACTTAAACTCCACACACCTAGAGATATAACCCAACATTCTGTTGGCCTTTTTTATTGCTTCCCCACACTGGCGAGAGTTAACCACATTTAGCAAAGACATATGCAGAAAGGTAATAAACAATAGACTGGCAATTGGGTAATATGATAATTATATGATAAGTAAGTTTATTAATGGTAGTAATGATGGTATTATGATATTTATATATGTGTGTGTACATAGTAATCATTGTAGTATGAATATAAACTATATAAATGGCAGTCTGGCCTTGTCTCGTTCAGTGGCTGATCCAAACCAGGCTGTGATGGAGGAGGTGAGGATGGACTCAATGATTGTAGCGTAAAACTGGGCCATCGTGGTTATAACATGTTATTTTGGATCAGGCACGGACAGTTGTGAGAGTTCATTCCGCATTAGCTCCGATAGAATAGTATTAAATGCAAAGCTAAAGTCCACAAACAGAATCCTAACATATGTCTCAGGGCACTCCAAGTGTCGGAGCAAGAAATGGAGTCCAGTGTTAACTGCATCGTCCACAGGTCTGTTGGTTCTTTTGGCAGACTGTAGCCTGGGGTCAAGTGATAGGTCTGTGATGGTTTTAAGGTATGACAGCACAAGTCTCTCAAAAGCCTTCATTACCACCGATGTGAGAGCCACCAGTCTGTAGTCACTGACTGGTTCAGTGACTGGTTGAAAATATCTGTGAAGACAGGTGACTATTGATCTGCACAGTGCTTCAGAGTGGCTGGGGAGACAGAGTCTGAACCAGGAGCTTTCCTTGTATTCTGGCTACTGAAGATCTTGTTTACATCTCTGTCGTTGATTCTCCTGGGGAGGTGGCTGGACGTGGGGGGGGGGGGGGGGGGGGGGGTGAGTTGAGTATAGTGTGGGCGAGGTGTGAAGGTATCCAGGTGTGAAGAAGGCCATTGAAAAGGTGAGGGCTGTATGATGCGCGAATGTGGCTTTTCAAACCCGCAGTAGAATTTGAACAGGTTTTGTCACCACTCCTGTAAGCTACATCTTTTGTTTTAGGAAGCTGCCTGAGTTCAGTTGTAAACCATGGTTCGTCATTATTATAGCTGACAACAGACATTTTGGGAGCGGGCTGTTATTCATCCACGCTGTTAATAGCAGTTTTGAAAACATTCCAGTCTGTCGAGTCAAAGCATGATTTTAATTGCTCTACTGCTCCACATGTTCAGTGTTTCACTCTAGTAACGACAGGTTTAGCAGTTTTCAGATTTTCTCTGCATGCTGGAATTAGATGAATTGTTGCATGGTCAGAAGTTCCTAGTGCAGCACCAGTCATTTTCTGTCATTAAAATGTGACGTCTTTTCAGTCACCTATTTATTTGTCATTAAAATGTGACGTCTTTTCAGTCACCTATTTATTTATTTTGGCTTTTTCTTATTATTATGTGTTCATTGTAATTGATTAATAAAATTATTTATTTTCATTATTATTTCTTTTTCACTTATCTTTGAAATGTGATTTTGACATTTTAATTTGATTGTATCCTTGTCTTTGTAAAGCACTTTGAATTACCTTGTGCCTGAAATGTGCTATATAAATAAACATGCCTAAAATCATTGATGATGACAATGTGCCCAGCCAGCTGTGAACTGTTCGTGCGCTTCAAGAGATTTGTAGTTTTTAAACTCTTTAAAAGTGTACGCACTAATGACAGAAACTAGGTGGCTGACAGTGTCCCCATAAGAAAGCCAAGGCAGCGCATCGGAATCCCTTGTCCATGTGTTTGCTGGCATTTCATAAGGGTCGACGAGGACACCATAAACAGTGGTGTCCTCTCACTGTTCTTCGCTTTCTCCATCTTTGCATTTCTTGCAGTGTGAAGATCTGCGAGCTGTTTAATTTTAGTGACCGCTCCTTTTCAGGATTATGTCGTATATGTTTAACATTAGTTCAAAGTGTGGAAGGGAAATTTAAAGTGATGGTAGGCCAGGGTTGGGAGGCATTGTGGGATTGTTCTTGTGTCTCAGGTTATGTTGTTTTGGGGATGGTGCCGTGTGTCCTTGCCTCACAGCCACCTGCACGGAACCAGCTTTGCAGGCCACAGACCTTGGAGAACTGGGCTGAAGGGAACATCGCCGGGGGGAGAAAGGGGACCTGCAGGAAGCCTTGAAATGTAGCTGCTATACTATGCTAGACGCAGTTTGTTGTATGGTAGCATTTGAACACACAAGCAAGTTATGTATCCATAAGGGTTGTATATGTTTACGCTGAAGTCTTTATTTAGGTAATATAGGGTTGAGGTTTCCCTTACTGATAGCATTGTGAGCCATGCCAGCCATGGACACCGAAGGGTGGGTTGCACCTTTTTGCTGGGGTGGGAGTGGAATTTCCCTAATGTTTAGGGTTTTTGCCCTCCTTCCTAGGCTGGATAGACAGGCTTATGTGTGGGACTCATAGGAGGCCTAGGCCTAACGAGGATTGGAAGCTGAACATCCTTGAAGTAGACCAATAGAGGTGGCGTATTATGTTTGTTGTATGTTCGAAACCTGGTTTGCAGATGTTTGGTAACCAATCAGGACTTAGAAGTCCATATAGGGGAATTCGTCTTATAGTATATTAACCTGCTGATTTCTGGGTGTGGGGTGCATTGCGCATTGTACCCGAGTGTGGCTGGAACACTATGCTGGATTGCTGAATAAAGAAGAAAACTTTGGTCATTACATGCGAGGTCTGGAGTTTGATTCAAGTGTGACAGAGTGAGAGTGATTATAGAGGATAGATTGTAGAAGACCAAGCCCCCCAGCATGCGGGCGACCACCCGCCTGGGAGCCGGAGCAGCGGCCCCAGCAGATAGAGCCCACGCCCCCAAACCCACGCACCCCAGGCGGTGATCCCAGTGCTCTGACCGGCACTCTTCTGAGAACACTACCTCATCCGGAACCACGATTTCATTAGTCCACCTAATCCTCCCCCACACATTACATGCGAGGTCTGGGGTTTGATTCAAGTGTGACAGAGTGAGAGTGATTATAGAGGATTATAGAGTCATAGTTGTTTGGGTTAATTCTGAGTACCACAAAAGTTTACAAGCCCTATTTTGGCAAGAGCTAATCATAAATGCTAATCCTAATCATTTTCATCATTGCCGTTTAAATCACTCATAAATAGATGTGTTTGTGAGAAATTGGTTTGTTTTAAGCATTTTAAATTTAAATAAATACTGCAATACTCATTGCAGAAATACATCTTTTCCAATATTGTGCAGCCTAATAATGAAGTACTTACTACTACGAGATATCTAACAACATACGATGCAACATTCAACAGGGGATAGTGAAGTAATATGCGGCAGATCAAAGTGCCAATTCGATGTGGGGCCGTGATTAGCATGTGGAGAATGCTGCAGCAGTATTACAAAATCAGCAACTCTTTTAAAAATAATAGTGATATAAATATATTATTTTTTCATAAGTATATAGAATCAGTACACAAAGTATATAAATAGAAGCACATAAAGCATATAAGTACATAAAGTATAAGTATATAAAGTTTAAGTATATAACTATAAAAATCAAGTATAAAAATGATATGAGTATAAAAAGTTTAAGGGCTCAGAGAACCGCTTCTCCTACTCATCAGAGTGGTTCTGGTGCCTGAACTTCTTTTTCAGAGCCTTTGATAAGATGGAAGTAATGTCGTCTGAGGCCATGGGCGTCCCCTGCATCAGTCCCCTCCTTGGCACTGGCGTCCCACCTGGCGACCTCAGCACCGGGCGCAATTTAATGCGGGGCAGCTCCGCCAGGACATCCATCATGTTGCGGCCTTTGGTGGGTCCTGAGCCACTTCCCTGTCGATGTCTCTGCTTGGGGCCCCGGATAATAGCAGGTGGAGGAGGCGGCAGTGGAGGAGGAGGCGGGGGTGGAGGGGCAGCGGAGGAGGAGGGGCGGAGGAGGAGGAGGGGGCGGAGGGCGGTGGAGGAGGCGGCAGTGGAGGAGGAGGCGGGGGTGGAGGCGGCGGCGGAGCGGTGCAGGAGGAGGGGCGGAGGAGGCGGGCGGTGGTGCAGGAGGCGGCGGTGAAGGAGGAGGCAGGCGGTGGAGCAGGAGGCGGCGGTGATGGCGGCGGTGAAGGAGGAGGCAGGCGGTGGAGGGGTGGAGGAGAAGGCGGCGGTGAAGGAGGAGGCAGGCGGTGGAGGGGTGGAGGAGAAGGCGGCGGTGGAGGATGAGGCGGCAGTGGTGGAGGAGGCGGGGGTAGAGCGGTGGAGGAGGAGGGGGCGGAGGGCGGTGGAGGAGGCGGCAGAGGAGGAGGCGGCAGGCGGTGGAGGAGGAGGCGGCAGCGGTGGGCGGTGGAGGAGGCGGAACCATGTTGCGACCTTTGGTGGGTCCTGAGCCACTTCCCTGTCGATGTCTCTGCTTGGGGCCCCGGATAATAGCAGGTGGAGGAGGCGGCAGTGGAGGAGGAGGCGGGGGTGGAGGGGCAGCGGAGGAGGAGGGGCGGAGGAGGAGGAGGGGGCGGAGGGCGGTGGAGGAGGCGGCAGTGGAGGAGGAGGCGGGGGTGGAGGCGGCGGCGGAGCGGTGCAGGAGGAGGGGCGGAGGAGGCGGGCGGTGGTGCAGGAGGCGGCGGTGAAGGAGGAGGCAGGCGGTGGAGGGGTGGAGGAGAAGGCGGCGGTGGAGGATGAGGCGGCAGTGGTGGAGGAGGAGGCGGGGGTAGAGCGGTGGAGGAGGAGGGGGCGGAGGGCGGTGGAGGAGGCGGCAGGCGGTGGAGGAGGAGGCGGCAGCAGTGGAGGAGGCGGAACCATGTTGCGACCTTTGGTGGGTCCTGAGCCACTTCCCTGTCGATGTGTCTGCTTGGGGCCCTGGATAATAGCAGGTGGAGGAGGCGGCAGTGGAGGAGGAGGAGGCGGGGGTGGAGGCGGCGGCGGAGCGGTGCAGGAGGGAGCGGAGGAGGAGGCGGGCGGTGGTGCAGGAGGCGGCGGTGAAGGAGGAGGCAGGCGGTGGAGGGGGCGGAGGAGGAGGCGGGCGGTGGTGCAGGAGGCGGCGGTGAAGGAGGAGGCAGGCGGTGCAGGGGGCGGAGGAGGAGGCGGGCGGTGGTGCAGGAGGCGGCGGTGAAGGAGGAGGCAGGCGGTGGAGGGGGCGGAGGATGAGGCGGGCGGTGGTGCAGGAGGCGGCGGTGAAGGAGGAGGCAGGCGGTGGAGGGGGCGGAGGAGAAGGCGGCGGTGCAGGATGAGGCGGCAGTGGTGGAGGAGGAGGTGGGGGTGGAGGCGGCGGCGGAGCGGTGCAGGAGGAGGGGGCGGAGGAGGAGGCGGGCGGTGGTGCAGGAGGCGGCAGTGAAGGAGGAGGCAGGCGGTGCAGGGGGCGGAGGAGGAGGTGGCGGCGGGCGGTGGAGAAGGAGGGGGCGGGAAACAGCTTGGAGCTGAAGTGGGGACTACAAGAGGAGTCCCAGTGGTCTCCGAACTGCTCTGGGATATATGTGGGTCAGTCAGGGCACCAGCAAGCACGGAGATCTCGGTCCGGAAACGGCCAACCTTGTCTTCGAGGGCTGCAATCTTTTTCCAAACTGCCGCCCACTCGGACCCTGCCTCTGCTGCAACAGCAGCATGCTGGAGATCCCCGTGTCCACTGGGGAGGTGGATGCCACTCCCGACCTTTGCAGGGGCGTTGCCATTTATAGCAACCCCCGTTGCAACACTTGAGGATGTCTTAACAAAGCGCTGGGAAAGAAAAAAAAACTCCAGTTGCAAAAAACGCAGTGTAACAAGCGATCTTCCTTGGTCGAAAAAAAACTGAATTCGGAACGGAATCAAATCCAAAAAAAAAGTCTGCACACAAAGTACAGAGAGTTAGATGTCTTACTTAAACATCACACAAAATTATATTTTTTTCCATCATCCATTAGCATACAGCGCAATCTCAGATTCACATTAGGCCATACTATACAGATTTCCTGAATAACATTAATATACACATATACATGTATATATTTATATTTGCACATTATAAACATTTCAACCTGCAATGGTACTAACAGGGTGGCTAAACTGAATAACACCATATCACAGTCAACGTATTCCGATCAATTAGCAAGTAGCCTTATAGGTAGCTTTAGCATTTTACATACAACTACAAAAAATGATACATTAGCAAAGAAAATAATCAACCACACAATCAACAAAGGTTCACATTCATATCCTGACTGTTTTTCCTTCACACTAATGATCCCTATATCTATATTTTCCTTAACATTTAACCAAACAGGTAAATTGACCTACCAGGATTATGAGGATATCCAAAAGAGAGCAATTGCACCAAAATCTTTCTATCCACTAATTGCTGCAATTGTATGCTTCGGCCAAAGAAAATAAACAGTGCTCTAAACGTTGATATCTACCCAAATATATATATATATATATGTAGATATATACGTTTATTTCTCTAAGTTGCCGTTCACTCTTCTTTCCGCTCTCTTTACCCGCCTGCCTCCGTCTAGAAAAGCCCGCCGGAAAAAAAACTCCCACCCTACCTTTCGGCACTCAGGAACGTCTTAAAGAGACAGCTGCCCACTTTGGTATACACACACTTATTGTAAGGTTCATGTCTCCCTCTTTACAAATTACGCTCTATAATAGCTTCAAATCATTATGGTACTTTAGCTTTATAGACCTGGCTTCATATGGTTTTGTTATTATTATTTTTGGTATTAGTATTATTATTTTAAGAATGAAGCTAAATAATATAGCCGCCCACTAATATGTCACATATGGGTTAAAATGCAGAGGACACATTTCGTCGTTGTGTGATGTGCCAAGAATGGCACTTGATCACAAAGTACAAATACTTTTTTACTTGCCAACATTCATAAGCAACGTTATTTTTCAGTACAGTTGCGGTTTTTATAAATCTTGGTGATTAATATTCGCGGAGAGCGTGGGGTTTCCATTTTTCTATAACATTTATATTGTTAAAGGAAACACAGCTTAGCAAGCTGTTTAATTTTAATGACTGATTGTTTTCAGTATTAACTAGTATTTGTTTAACATTGGTTTAAAGTTGACTGCTGCTACTTTAGCAACAGCTCGGCATGCGCTCTCTGCGCTGATCCTAATCACTTTCATCCTTGATATTTCAGTCAGTCATGAATGGAGGTGTTTGTGAGAAACTTATTTATTTATTTTTAAAAAAAGATCTTTGATAAACACTCCAATACTTACTGCAGAAAATGATTTTACGCAATGTCCTGCAGTCCAGTTATGAAATACTAATCTAACAACATACAATGTGCTGCCCACAGAAACGCTGTCTGTGCGCAGCATGCTGGCAAAAAGCGGAACTACAGTTATAGCAAATAAGGCAGAACGGAAACATCGGCGTCACTCCTTGGACTGATGATAGCTTATAAATAGTTCTCAGTGAACCAAATAGAATGAACCAAATTTCACTGGTCCCATGCAAACTGACACCCATCTGGAACAACCCTGACACCCTGTTAAATAAAAAAAGTGATAAACTTCCTGGCTTGGCATAATAAAGGAATCAAGCGCCTCGAACATATAATCCAAGACAATTGCATGATATCATTTGACAAAATTACAGAAACTTATAACATTGAGAAAAACAAATACTTAGAATATCTTCAACTTAAATCAATAATACATAATAGATGGTGCCGTAAGCAATTAGATCTGGAGCTTTCACCAAAAATAGCAAACTTTTTAATAACTCCAACTAAAAAACTACTGTCTAGGATTTACGTGCATCTAGCAGAATCTGATACAACGCTCTCACTCCCTACCCACAAATGGGAAAGGGATTTGCTCATCAATCCAGACACTAACTTCTGGAGGCAAATTTGCTTGAATACCTTTTGAGTGAATCAGAACTCCAACCTGCAGCTATTACAGTACAAAATTTTACACAGAACACACTACACAGGGCAGAGGATGTTCCAGATGGGTATCAGAGATACTGACATATGCCTAACTTGTAAGAAGGATGCACCAGATAATTACCTGCATGCTTTCTGGTATTGCACACCGGTCAACGAATTCTGGCAAAGGATTTGTGAAGACTCATCTACACACCTAGGGCATCCCATCCCACCCTCCCCCTCACTCTGCCTGCTTGGGGACCTCACTAACACTAATATGGACACGAATAAATCTTGCATGCTTCTCACAGTACTAACCGTTGCTAAGAAAATAATCCTTCTGAACTGGAAGTCAAAAGAGAATTTAAACATAAATCTGTTCAAAAATCTACTCTTGGATTATGTTTCCATGGAGAGGATGTCTGCCTGTAAGAAAAATCATTTGATCGATGAAGACAGTTGAAGACAGTTGGACTCCAATAATTAATTTTTTAATGTAATGTCGTCACGGGTGGTGGGGCCTTGCCGTCACCGTCCCGGGTTGGGGGCTGGGTTGTTGGGGTCCTCTGGTGTTTCTCTTGGCTGAGGGCGCGTGGTCGCTGGGTGGCCGCTGGCCTGGCCTGTTGGGGGCGGAGCGGGGGATGGGAGGTTCTGCCCCCCCGGGTTGGGTGGCGCGCTGGGGGGGGATCGGGGGGTGGGGCCTCTGGGTTCCGCCTGGGGTGCGTGGGTTTGGGAGCGTGGGCTCTATCTGCTGGGGCCGCTGCTCCGGCTCCCAGGCGGGTGGTCGCCCGCATGCTGGGGGGCTTGGTCTGCCCGGGCCCGTTGCCTGGTGGGGGTGGGTCGTTGTCTGCCGTTGGTGATTCCGGTGCGGGGCCCTCGGACACTGCGGGGTGGTTTGGGGGGGGCGGTGGGGGGAGCCTCTGCCTCGCCTGGGGGGGGGCCTGGGGTGGCCGGGGGGCGGGGGTCACCCCGCCTGGCTGGACCGGCTCCCCGTTTGCCGGGGGGTCTGGGGTTGTCCCGTCCTTGGCTGCTAGCTGGGGTCTCATAGGGCGTGGTGGGGTGGGTCTCTCCCGGTCTGCGCCTGGGGGGGGGGGGGGGCTCCCTGCTGCCGGGTTGCTTGTGGTCTGAATGGTCCAGAGAAGGAGGCTGAGGGTCTGGCTGGTCCAGAGGAGGTTGAAAAAGGTCTGGATGGTCCAGTGGAGGTTGGTGAGGGTCTGGATCGTACAGTGGAGGTTGGTGAGGGTCTGGCTGGTCCAGAGGAGGTTGGTGAGGGTTTGGATGGTCCAGTGGAGGAGGATGAGTGTTTGGCTCGTCTAGAGGAGGCTTTGGCTGATCCAGCGATATTCCTGGCCTGCTGTATGAGTTTGTTTGCCATCTGTGATGGCCGAATCCTTGCTGCCTCACTCACCCTTTTCTTCTTTTGTGCCTGTTGTGCCTCTTTCTTTTTCTGCAGATGTTTTTGATATGTTTGATACGATGACAGGCAAGACCACCTTAATGGCTGGTCTATTGTCATTGTCGATGCTGTCCACTCCCTTGCTTTAATCGTGGATTTTACAATTGCAAGGCTCTCATAAGTTTCCACATTCATGGAGCATCTGTCTGCTTCAAGAATATCATCCATGAGATTAAATGATCCCTCAACCAGGGGGCCTGTGAAAATGCTAAGTAGTGCTTTGACCAGCTGACCCAGAATGGGAAATCTCACACCTCTCTCTGGATTTTTCATGGATACAACTCTGCTCCACCAATCTACATCAACTCGGCCTTCCTCTTCAATGTAGTTCTGGGCACACGTTACCAGGTCCACCTCTATTTGGTACGCCCGTATCTCTTCCTCTAGTTGACCAATCTCTTCTGGTGCGACCACATTAGGCAAGGCCTCTCCTAATGTGATAAAAGCCCCACAGATGGAGTCATCTTGAATCAGAGAGGGAGTGAGTGCAGAAAGTGAGGTGATTATCTTGTTGTCCAGAGGAAGGTTTTTGAGAAGGAACTCTGATGACTTCATGTATCCTTATCTGAGAGAGTTGTAAATGTTTCTCACCCATATCTTCCTCTCCACACGGGCCTTGTTTAGTGCCGAGTAGCAGTATCTTCCAACAGACAACCTTTTGTCTTAAAGTTGCAAATCTTTACTCCGGACATCAACCTTGATGATATCCTTTGCGCTCAGTGGGATGGCTTCCGGCTTCATAAATTTGCTGAGGAGCTCTCGAACTAGGGCCACCATCTCCACGTGCAGCAAGTGCGCCATTGGTTTTTCATGTTGCATTTTTTTAAAAGTCTTTTTTTCAAGATTTAACTTAACTTTAAATTACTGAAGTAATATTTTGGTGCATAATCATTGTTTTTGTCAGATGTTAATCAGATCATAATCAGATGTTATCAGTTAAATCTTTAAAATGTTTTAAGTGTATGTCAATGTTTGTGGCTGAAGAGAAAAGAAAAAATTCGCAACACTGCTATATTTTTTTCTTAAGATAAATATTCCTTTTCTTCATTTCCTGTAAAAAAAAATGCAGACTTAATAAAGTATTTTACATTTTTTGCCTTGGAATTGAATGTCTAATCTTTCCATTACATTTGAAATATGGAAATAACATACTGATTAAAAATAATTTCACTTTATTCACTTTTTTTTTAACTATAAACTGCTATTTATTTGAACACTTCTATATAACTCTGCATAACTTCTAAAGCTGGTTATGATTGCTGTAGTAGAGACCTGGCTGTTCCCTTTGTAAAAAACAACAACTGTTATTAACTTTCATTACATTTAGCCTAAAGTTTTTGCCTACACAAGTTAGCCTGCTACAAGATACCTCTGAACATGTCGACCGTGACTTTGAATCGGTCAAACTCAAACACAGAGATTCGTGCCTTCCGGTCAAGGTTGGCTTGTGTTCCCATTCGGGATGTTGTGGCTTGTTCTTGTTGAAGAATTTCTATTCTGGTCTTTTCCTCAACTGTTAGTGCATATCTCGTCAGCACTTCGTTAAGAAGCCTTCTGTATCACACAAACACACACACACACCACTGTGGCTATTTTCATTGCTTATTCCTACATAAAACCTAACAACACTAAACTAGCACATCACTCTACATGCAATATAATACAATAAAAATAGTTAACTGCAGAGACAGCACATTAAAAAATACTTAATTTATACTACAAAATGATTAGCATTACCTGTATTTGTGTTCTTCATTTGGATCCAGCACATAGTAATAATGCACCACCAGTACATCCATGAGTTCATTCAGCCTGGTGCACACCTCCAGCATCTGAAGAAATCTGTTGCTAATAGGTCTTATCAAGCTCTTGGAAGGAAGATGGAGCAGACTCTGAAACTCTGAGAAAATCTCCTTCTGTTTTGGTGACTTCTCAATATCATAATAGACATCAGAGCAGACATTTTCCACTTCTGTGCTGAACGGACTCATGAGGGCCTTGGCAGCATTGGAAACCATGTGCACGGTGTCTCCAGATACATCAAGGAGGTATGGGTTCTCCTTCCTTGCTTGAGTTTCAAGGCCAGACTTTTTTCCTCTCATGACTGCACAGTTGTCAAGGAGGATGCTGGTAACTTGTCTCCACTCAAGACCATAAGTCTGCATGACATCTTAAAGTTCCAGCATAAGGTTTGGGGCATTTGCAATGTTGACTTTTCTGCTTGCCAGATGTTGTGTTATTACTCTGTTGCTTTCATTATCAAAAAAGCGAACCAACTGCCAAAAGGCTCGCCATCTCTACTTTCTTCAATCCATGCCCAGCGCCATTTATTTTTGAGTCCTTTATAAATTGCTAGGACATCATCCCCAGGCTTCATAAACTTGCGCTCCATTTTTTTTTCTCCGACAACGCTAACGTGACATTGACGTATGGGTGTCAATCATACCGTGTTGCAAGGACCCGCCCTTCTCTACTTCTGATAGGCTTGTAACGTTAGTTAAAGCTGCATTCCTCTCATATGATTGGTAGGTGAAATAAATTGGCTCGAAAATATTAAACCGCATGCGCAGGCCGCACGCCGGAGATCCGGCACGGTGCCGGAATACTTTAAGCCCTGCACTAAGGATCTGGTCTCAATTTCGTAAACATTATGGCCTAGCCTCCATGTCTGTTTACGTCCCTGTCATGGCCAACCTGCTATTTCCAGCTTCTCTATTAGATAATGCATTCAGACAATGGTTTAAAAATGGAGTGTTGAATATTAAGACGTTATATAAGGATGGCGTCTTCATGTCATTTGATCAGGTTAGACAGGAGTTTGCTCTGCCAGCAAATCACTTTTTCAGATACCTACAAGTTAGACATTTCACACAGAATAACGTCAGTCATTTTCCTTCACTACTGTACCTCAGACATCATTTCTTGATTCAATCATAGAAACTCAGCCAGAGGTTAGGGGAACCGTCTCAAAGCTGTACACAAATATATTTGACATGGAAGGTTCTTCACTGACAATAGTAAAAGTAAATTGGGAGAAGGATATGGGTACAACTATTAATGATGGTCAATGGTCTAACATACTTCAAAGAATCCACTCCTCCTCTATTTGTGCGAGGCACTGCCTCATTCAGTTCAAGATTGTACATAGACTTCACATGTCTGGGGTTTAGTTATCCAAGATTTACCCGGGGGTTAATCCTATTTGTGACAGATGTAGACAAGCACCTGCTACTCTCTTTCACACTTTTTGGTCATGTCCAAGTATGACTGCATTGTGGTCTTCAATATTTGAGGTGTATTCTGTGATTTCGGGGGTAACCTTTCAAGGGAGGTAATGCTAAGATTATACAATTCCTTGGTCAGACCTCACCTAGAATATTGTGTGCAGATTTGGTCACCATATCTTAAAAAGGACATTGCGGCCTTAGAAAAGGTGCAGCATAGGGCCACAAGAATGATTCCTGGTCTTAGAGGAATGTCATACGAGGAAAGGTTATTTGAGCTAAATCTGTTCAGCCTCAAGCAAAGGAGACATGATCCATGTCTATAAGATTCTAACAGGTTTGGATGCTGTTCAACCGAATAGTTACTTCAGCATTAGTTCAAATACAAGAACTCGTGGCCATAGGTGGAAATTAGCGGGAGAACATTTCAAACTGGATTTAAGGAAGCACTTCTTTACACAGCGTGTAGTCAGAGTATGGAATAGTCTTCCTGATAACGTAGTGCAAGCTGAATCCTTGGGTTCCTTTAAATAAGAGCTAGATAAGATTTTAACAACTCTGAGCTATTAGTTAAGTTCTCCCCAAGCGAGCTCGATGGGCCGAATGGCCTCCTCTCTTTTGTATAGTTCTTATGTTCTTATGTTCTATGTGTTTTTTCTGTTCCTACAATGTCCTCCCTACTGGAGTACAGTCTGGGGGCTGTTTTAATTCTCCTCCTCTCTTCTCATGTAATTCTGTTTTCTCTGTTCTTCCTATATCCCCTGTCTTCCTGACCTGTCTACCCCCTATAATGTGATGTTTGTGTATATGTATGGTCGGGTTGATGGGCAGTTATTTTCACTTGTACTTGTGACTAGTAACATGGTGTATTGCAACAGCAATAAAGGGTTTCGTCATCATCATCACTTCCAGGCCTTTTGGCAACTTGTGCAGCCAGCCTTGAAGACCAAGATGGTGCGGGTCACCAGGGCCAGTGCAGCTAAGCTGTGTTATCAGGGTCTCGTGGATTAATGCATACTACACTAAATAAGACTTTAGCCTGAAAGCTTAGCCTATTGGTGCTTAATGGAAATATGAACTAATGCAAAGGTGATCACAAAGGCTGCAATTACTCATGTTATATAGCCCCAAGCCATTTAAGTTTCATCTTTAACTATTTCATTTAGGTGGTAAATATACTTTTATATAAGCAGTAAAACTAATTGTACGTTTGCAGTACTTTTGCTAATTTTAGTTCACTTTCTTTCTTATCGCTAACAGAAACTTGCGCCCATAGACGAGTTGCTTCTGTTCCTAATGCATCTCTCCGTGGCTCTGCCTCTCTGCGATCATGCCAACCATTTTGGTATCCACCGCACCACTGTCAGCAGAATTATAACGACCTGGACACACTTTTGGTACCACCTGCTTGGTTCTATATGTCTGTAGCTACCAAAAGAAGCCATACAAGCTCAATTACCACCAGAGTTTTCCCCATATGCAAACACACAAGTGATGCTGGACTGTACAGAAATCTTTTGTCAAACACCATCATCTCTTGTTCTGCACAGCTGACATGGGCATTATGGTGGACATGGGGTTTCTTGTGCACACTCTTGTACCCTGCAAGGTTTACCGGCCTGCTGTCCTGTCAAAGAAAACTCAGATGAGTAAACAGGATGTTGAACAAACACAGTCCATCGCCCGTTTGCGGGTTCATGTCGAAACGTGTATCCGGAGAGTTAAGGAGAACAAACTTTTTGAGAAAGTTATTCCCTTATCTGTGTGTGGAAGTATTGATCAGTTGTTCCGTGTGGGTTAATTCTTGGTAAACCAACAGAATGTCGCTTGTCAAGGCATGGGCAACTGGACAGTGAAAGTCTGTATTCAACTCAAAAGCCTGGACTGCCACCTGACTGGACATTTCTCTGTGAGCTTTCATATGCTGTTTTGTATTTTGTCATGTTATCAGTGCTGTTTGTTTTTTGTACCCTGTGATACCTTTCAGTAAAATATCTGAAATATTTTCATAATAGTTACATTTGCTTTTTATTGTCTCTTACATTGTCACTTATAGTAACGTGTTACTGGAATTTGATTCTTTTTTAATAACGGAGTAATTTAACGCGTTTGATAATTAGATTACTGTTACAATTTCAAGTAACTTTACGTTACCGCTGCGTTACCAATAAAATCAAGTGCTTTAACATCTATATTGTAAAAACAGAAATAATAATTCACAGTAACCTGTCAGCGGCAGGCAGATGTCTGTCTGACAGTCGCACGCGCGACGTCATCTACGGGAGACCTACATGCATGAGAAACCAGCTCAAACAAAAACAAAGTGAGCATAGCGAGTGAGAAGTGCTTTTTAATCAAGACTTGGGATAGAACAACAAATTTAATAATTTTGCTCATTTAATATTTCGATTTTAATTAGGCTTAATTTTTGGATATCCATGTTTACATAATATTTAGAATCCCACCACAATTGAGAATGGAATGCCACAGATATTAGTCTCTACCACAGCTGCAGAACAGCCCAGTCTTGGCAGAATAGCCACATTAATGAGCTCTTGAGCAAAGACCTTTACTCCCAAAGGGACAGAAAACTGTATCAGGCCATGCTGGCAAAGACCCTTGTTTCAAACCTGGTACCACTTTGCGTTGAATGCTGAAAAGGGCCCATTAAATACATTAGGTATGTTATTTGATAAACTTGGGTTTATTTTACTCATAAAAAATAATACCCCAATTTACCCAAACGAGTGAGTACAAATTTTGATTTGAAATATTAATTGTTAATATTGAAATTAATTAATATTAATATTGAAATATTAATTGATTTGAGTAAATATTATAGGATGGTACTGTGATAGTGTCAAGGTTGCGGGCGGCTCGGGCACGGGAGCGAGGCATGGTGCAGGCACAAAAAAGGGTGGACGACCCACTTGCGGCTCAAAGAAAAACAAACAGGGTTTATTAAATAAAACAGAAAAAACTACAAAACCAAACAAACCAAAAAGGACCACGAGGGGTCAAAAACTAAAGGGAATAAACTAAGACTAAATCACAAAAACCAAATACACATCAAACACTGAAAATAGCAAAACCATTGAACATCGCAAACAACAAATCACACAAAAACAATGAACCACTGAGGAACTAAACAGAAGCAGGAACTAAAATACTAAAGGGGTAACGAGACTAACACAGGACAGGTGAGACTAATTAACAAAGACCAGGGAAACAGGGCACAGGTGAAACTAATAAACTCAAAGGAACTAAACAGGGACACAGGGAAACAGAAACCAACACTAGGGAATTTAAACAGGTAAAGACACAAGCAGGGGCAGAAGGAACAAAACCAAAACCCATATACAAAATCACCAAATACAATAACTAGACAAACTCAACTGAAACACTAGGGAGCAAAATACAAAAACAGGAGGTGGGATTCAAACACAGGACAGAAGGTACAAAGACAACTGGACGCTCAAGGTGTTGAGGCATGAGACCAACAGAACAGGGAAAACTCAAAGACAAACATGAAGGACAGGATGACCAGCAACGCCTGCTGGTCAAACGGGGAAGGGACACGGTATTACCACAGCAGGGGCTGACCCTGACAGGTAGTAGGTAGACTTTAGCTTCATTTATTTAAAATATTTCCTAGAATTGGGTATACTTTACTTAAAAAGGGTTTAAAGCAGAGGTGGCCAATCTTATCCGCAAAGGGCCGGTGTGTATGCAAGTTTTTGCTGCAACTCCCTAATTAGGTCATTAATTAGAGGACTGATTGGCTGAAGAGTCCTCACACCTGGGTTTGAACAGCTGACCTACAGGTTATCCAAAAAACCTGCATACACACCGGCCCTTTGCGGATAAGATTGGCCACCCCTGGTTTAAAGTCAACCCAAAAAAGTGAGTGCAAATTGTTACATCATTCAATCTGAGTAAATTCTACAGTTTATTTTTTTGCAGTTCATGTACAGAATTACAGTACATTACAGTATTTTATCGGCAAGGTTCTCATAAATATTGCCCAGAAATCATTTTTTCTACAGTACTGTATGATTTTACTGATAAACAGTATGTTACTGTAATAATGTCACTGTTTATTACAGCAGGGATGCAGATTGAACCCATGACCCTGGAGGTGTGAGGCTATAGTAGGAGCAACGGGCCACTATTCATACTGTGAGAAATGATGTATGTTTAATCATACATTGTAACTGATATGTCGTTACACTGCTTGTGTATGCTTTGCACCTTGCCTTTCTCCCTTACTTGTGTTTCTTGTTCTCCACACCTTGCGAGCTTCAACATGAACTGATTGATTGTTTTTCATAAGGCCCCAGGTTAGTTAGGTCCAGTCTCCTGGAAAATCACTAGAATGTGTCCTTGGCTTTGGAAGCTAAGATCATCTTATTTTCAGGGAGAGCCCTGTAATATTTAGTTTAATAAATGATTTGTATTGATAAACTTTCATACTGATAATCCTCTTGTAGTGGTCCTAAAAGAAAACATGACTGAAGATATTATCCATTTTAGTACGGACACATTTCACGATTCAGTAACCTGACTTGTCCAATAGATGGCAGTGTAGTACTTCGAAAAAGACGTGCTATGGAAATTGCCGGTAAAAACGGAAAGCTCGTTTTCCATTTTAAACGTTTGTCTGACTGAAATGACCACATGTTGTACATATGTAATCGTACTATACATCTAACCTTCAGCGTTGTATTACCTACCTTAATTATCTGCAACAATAAAATATGTACGCGTAATTGGATAGCTGCAAGTTAAGCAATCTGTCTGATTTTACATTAAAGTAGGCATGGACGGACGGTAAGATGAATGTAGGAGAGACCTGTGAATAAGCTGAAAGTATACATAAAATATGATAAAATAATAAATATTTTGAAACATTTAACTGGATAACGACAGCTTCACAGTACTTATATAACCCTGCACAATTTCTAATATCATCACAGCTCCCTGAAAATTAACAGCTATCATTATAGTACAAATAAGCAGTTATCCAGACATCCCGACTCTCCCGGAAGTTCCGGAAGTTCCGGGAGTCTCCCACATATTGACAGCGACTCCCTGATACCCGCAAATTGAATAAAATATCCCGGAAAGAAGAGCAAGTAAACAAGAGCATGCATGCGAGACAGTAGTGTGTGCATCGCGCACTTGAGAGACGCGCGCGTACGACGGAATGAGAGAGAGAGAGAAAGAGAGAGAACGTGCATATGTGTGGATCCCTGCGTGTGTGCCTGTAGCCCGTGCTAGATAGACAGCATCCTGATTGGTTTACTTAGCAAAATAAGCCAATCAGATTTCAATGCGGGCGGGCTTTTATTTAACCTCTCGAGGACCGAAGTTATCGGTTCAGTGGAGCATCATGACAGAGGGAGAGTGCCCCAAAAAACGGAAATATAAAACGTATTTCACTTCAGACTACACAAAAGTGTATCCTTGTTTAATAAGGATGAAAATAATGACAGTGTTGCGTGCTGTACTGTTAGCAACAGTGATTTCAGCATTGCTCATGACGGTTTAAACGACTGTAAAATGCATGTTGAGGTCAGTTTAACAAGTGTCATTTCATGTGCTGTATTATTCAGGTCTACACTAGTTAGACACTTGGTTAGTTGCCAATGCTGTCATGAAAGACTCCTTGAAGACTTTTGTAAAGTAGCAATGGAATATAATTAAGGAATTTGCATAAATGGTAAAATAATCTACTTATATTATTGTCAAAATAATACATAATATTGACCTTCGTAATTTAGTGCGCTGACTAGAGGAAATTAATGAAGAAATTAAACTGAAATCAAGTTTGTTGAAGTTACATCTCACTCCTTGTCGGGCGGTTGGGGGCACCTCCCTGAATTGAGTTTTTGCAGGTTGGGATGTCTGAAATATTCTACTGTACCTTAAGGAAGGAAGGAGGTCCTGGCTGTGAAAGTTGGGGGGCGGCGGCAGACGATCTCAGAGGCAAGCTGCTGTCCACCCAAAAATGCAGGCCCCTCATGTAAGCTCACATCCAACCAAATGTTCCAACCCCAGAGGCAAGCTGCTTTCAACTCAACCCCCTGACCCCAGAGGTAAGCTCGCTCCCACCCAAACACCCTGGTCACAGAAGTAAGCTGACATTCACCCAAACCCCCAGGCCCCAGAAGGAAGCTGCCATCTACTTAAACGACCTACCCCCAGAGGTAAGTTGACATCCATCCAACTGCCTTGATCCTAGGCGAAAGCTGCCCCGGTACGTCTAGGTGGTGACACTCCATCCTACAGGGTTGACATGATGCATTTTCCTGAAGCACACAGAGGACACATCGGGTTTTAGGTAAGTGTGCTTTGATTTTCTGTGTGTGTGTTTTATTTGGTATGGATTTTATTTAATGGCACGTAAAGATTTTACTGAGCACTGTTTTGGTTGATCACTGTAGCACTTATTCATCAATATTAACATTATTCAAGTCTCAAGGAAAATATTGAAAATTCACAGTTTTCCACAGGTTGTTGTTCCAAGGAATTAAATAATAGTTTATTTTCATTTTTAATTTTTCATTCTGCCAATTCAGATTTGTTTGTTTAATAAATGATGTTGTTCACAAAACTACAAAAAGTAATTTGAGAATATAGTAATTCACTACATTCATTATTTTTCATGACTCAATGGCCCATAAACATGCATTTATCCAACTGATACAAGTGTCTGCTAAATGCTGTAAATGTAAAGGGTGTGTCCACCTCAAAACGACAGTACCCACCCAGCACCAGACATCCACGGATGTTGTTTTGTTTTTTTTTTGTTTTTTGTTTTTTTCCTCAAATTCAAAATCCTTGAAGACATTGGACTTTTGTTGTTTCTAAACACATTTGAAGCCTGATCAGGGAGTGTATACAGTTCCTGTTGAAAAGTAGCTCTTACGAGGTTAACATCTGTGAGGTTCAGAAACTGGTAATGGGCCATAATATGGCCAGATCTCAGACAGAGCCTGGCCACTCGTGGCTAACATCAGGCCCTGCTCTGGCCCAGATGTTAACCTGATGCGGCAACCGAGAGCGGTCCGCTCAATCACCGTCATTCCATGCGGTATGTGGGCCAGATGATTATGCGTGATGTGGGCCACATCCGGGCCAGAAAGATTTTGCTATCTGGGAAGCAATGCTGGCAGTTTGTCTTGATCCCAGATATCTGATCACCAAAGTCTTGGCTACATGAAGATGACTAAATGGTGTAGTTGCAATATTCATTTGGATAAATGAATAAGAAAAATCTAACTCATGTAACTATTTCTGGCTCCTTTCATTGAATATGTAGCAACTTTCATGTGTATGAATGAGCCATTGTCACCTGGCCACATCCCTCCCCCCCTTTTATGGCGCTGAAGGGGATGTATCTGGATCGCGTTCCACCGTTGCGCTGTTCATCAAATTACCATGCGAATGCGATCTGAATACGCGCTAATGTGGCTATTTAGAATGTGAATAGCGATCTTCGGGTGACAGTGGTACTACACACCCCCGATGCAGGTAAAACAAAGTAAGGTGACATGGTTTACTCTTTTGCCGATTTAACCTAATTTTTAAAAGTTTAATACTTCCGACAATGGACGTTTTGAAAAGAAGGCAGATTACGGATTTAGTCAGCGTTTTTTTCATGTTTCTATAATAAGATTTCAGCGAGTTATGAACTGAAATACACAAGAAAGATCGCGGCATTGCCGACGATGCCGTCGACTCCAGAGGGTTAGAGGTCTTAACTTTTTAATAGCATGCATATAAGGTGACATTTTAATTGTTTTATTGACCATATAGTTTTAATTAGGTTTAAATGGTGTATAATTGTATTTGCTGGTCTTATTGCCCTTTTCCTGTTTTATGGGTAATAGTTCTGCAGGTAGTTCTGTTTGTTTAATATTATCTTTGAAAGTCTTATTGTACTGTGTTGGCATGATTTGCATAGTGTGGGAATGTTTCAACCTCATAGATTGTGATTATGTGTTAATGTAAGTAGTACAAGCATAATATTTATTATTCATGTATTTGAGCTGATTTACATTTTGTTTTGGTATGAAAAGGTCATTTTGATACGTCCCCCATGGAGGGGACCACATATTAAACAGATTTTTGGAACAGGGAGCTTGCCCCGTCTGCTCCAGGCACCGACCCGGTATTGCAGTGCCCCCTGTTGTTGAAAGGCAGAACTGACTGACTGAATGGGTGACTAATAGACTGAGTGCCTCTGGATGGCCAGCTAATTAGCCGCATGTGCTGTGTGGGAGGGGCCCTGTCCGTGCGCGGCCCCCATTTCCCGCCGTTTTTCTTTTTTTTTTAAAGTAAGGTGACACGCTGTCGTTTGTGCGGTGGGCAGCTGTGCTGAGGTAAGGCATGACGTCATCTTTGCCTTTTGAATTTTCCCTCATGTTTTTTTAAATGATTGCTGTTTTTTGAGAGGACAGGAGGACAGGGAGGACGCCGGTGGCTGCGACGCCCCTGGGCATTCTACTCCGAGCGGGGGCGTCACGGAGGCCCGGCTAACGGCGACCCGCTAAGCGGCGGCCCCATATCCACTCGGGTCTCTCTTCGGTCTTCAGGACCGGTATACATTTCTTCTCCTTTCCGGATTGGAAAAAAAAAAAGGCAAAAGTGGAATAGTTGACGAAATGGCGTCGGATGGCGCAGCTTCTAGCGGTGGGGCGTAAAGACCTTGCATTCCAGAGCATCCCCGCGCATATGAGAGTCTGCTCCGTACATCTCCGTTCAGGTAAGTCAGCTTCCGGTGTGATCACTAGACTCCATTCTTGTGTTTGTCCCTAAAGAGAACAGCCAGGATAGGAAATGCTGGAAACCCATCCCGACCGGAGTCCATCCCTTCCTGGTGGCACAGTAACCCGAAAGTGTTTGTTAGTGTGTTTTATGTCAGATTAGGAGAGCTGAAATGAACCTTTTGTTGGATGATAGTCGGCGACCAAAACAAGAGCTAGATCACAGAAAAGTGTTTCAAAAACGACAGCGTCAAAATGAAATGCAACGCTGGATGGAAGTTTTCTAGTACTGATGAAGGATGTAGAATCAGAATCCAGATATGTTTCCATACAAGGAATTTGCCTTGGTGGTGCTTTTACATGACATTACAAAGAACATTCCACGTTTAGCAAAGACATATGCAGAAAGGTAATAGACAATAGACTGGCAATTGGGTAATATGATAATTATATGATAATTAAGTTTATTAATGGCAGTAATGATGGTATTATGATATTTATATATGAAGTTTATCAGTTGTTCACTGGTTATGCTGGTTTCACTGCAGCTGACGATTAATTGAACGTCCAGTCAGAGACTGGCTTGGTTAATGAGAGAGACTGCCTGAGGGGAGAAGCTCTTGGCGTGTCTTGTGGTCTTGGTTCTGATTGCCATGAGTCTTCTCCTGGAGGGTAAGGCTTTAAAGACGTGGTGAGCAGGGTGAGATGGGTCCTCAAAGATTTTGTATGCCCGTTTCCTGGTTCTGGTGATGTACAGTGTCTGGAGGGTAGGCAGGTTACTGCTGATTATTCGCTCTGCTGAGTGGATGATGTGTTGCAGTCTGGCCTTGTCTCGTTCAGTGGCTGATCCAAACCAGGCTGTGATGGAGGAGCTAAGGATGGACTCAATGATTGTAGCGTAAAACTGGGCCATCGTGGTTATAACATGTTATTTTGGATCAGGCACGGACAGTTGTGAGAGTTCAGTCCGCATTAGCTCCGATAGAATAGTATTAAATGCAAAGCTAAAGTCCACAAACAGAATCCTAACATATGTCTCAGGGCACTCCAAGTGTCGGAGCAAGAAATGTAGTCCAGTGTTAACTGCATCGTCCACAGGTCTGTTGGTTCTGTAGGCAGACTATAGAGCAGGGGTGTCAAACTGCAGTCCTGGGGGGCCAGAGCCCTGTGTAGCTTAGTTCTTTCCCTGTTCCACCACTAATGATTCAGCTCAAGAGCTGTGTGGTAATTAGCACAAGGAGTTGAATCAGGTGTGTTAAATGAGGGGAAACCCAAAAATGTGCAGGGCTCTTGCTCTCCAGGACTGGAGTTTGACACCTGTGCTATAGAGGGTCAAGCGATGGGTCTGTGATGGTTTTAAGGTATGACAGCACAAGTCTCTCAAAAGCCTTCATTACCACTGATGTGAGAGCCACTGGTCTGTAGTCACTGAAGCAAGAGACTCTGGGTTTCTTTGGAAAAGGTGTTATTGTGGATGATTTAAGATACAAAGATCCAGTGACTAATTGAAAATATCTGTGAAGACAGGTGATGGTTGATCTGCACAGTGCTTCAGAGTGGCTGGGGAGACCAGGAGCTTTCCCTGTATTCTGACTCCTAAAGATCTTGTTTACATCTCTGTCGTTGATTCTCCTGGGAAGGTACCCAGGTGTGAAGAAGGCCATTGAAAAGGTGAGGGCTGTATGATGCGCGAATGTGGCTTTTCAAACCCGCAGTAGAATTTGAACAGGTTTTTGTCACCACTCCTGTAGGCTTCATCTTTTGTTTTATGAAGCTGCCTGAGTTCAGTTGTAAACCATGGGTCGTCATTATTATAGCTGACAACAGACTTTTTGGGAATGCGAGAGTCCTCGCAGAAGCTTATGTGCCATGTTACAGTGTCCGTGTATTCATCCACGCTGTTAGTAGCAGTTTTGAAAACATTCCAGTCTGTCGAGTCAAAGCATGATTTTAATTGCTCTACAGCTCCGCATGTCCAGTGTTTCACTCTAGTAACGACAGGTTTAGCAGTTTTCAGATTTTGTCTGTATGCTGGAATTAGATAAATTGTTGCATGGTCAGAGTTTCCTAGTGCAGCACCAGTCATTTTCTGTCATTAAAATGTGACATCTTTTCAGTCACCTATTTATTTGTTTTGGCTTTTTCTTATTATTATCTATGTGTTCATTGTAATTGATTAATAAAATTATTTATTTTCATTATTATTTCTTTTTCACTTATCTTTGAAATGTGATTTTGAAGTTTTAATGTGATTGTATCCTTGTCTTTGTAAAGCACTTTGAATTGCCTTGTGCCTGAATTGTGCTATATAAATAAACATGCCTAAAATCCTTGACGATGACAATGTGCCCAGCCAGCTGTGAACTGTTTGTGCGCTTCAAGAGATTTGTAGTTTTTAAACTCTTTAAAAGTGTACGCACTAATGACAGACACTAGGTGGTTGACAGTGTCCCCATAAGAAAGCCAAGGTAGCGCATCGGGATCCCTTGTCCATGTGTTTGCTGGCATTTCATAAGGGTCGACAAGGACACCATAGGCAGTGGCGTACTCTCACTGTTCTTCGCTTTCTCCATCTTTGCATTTCTTGCAGTGTGAAGATCTGCGAGCTGTTTAATTTTAGTGACCGCTCCTTTTCAGGATTATGTAGTATATGTTTAACATTAGTTCAAAGTGTGGAAGGGAAATTTAAAGTGATGGTAGGCCAGGGTTGGGAGGCATTGTAGGATTGTTCTTGTGTCTCAGGTTTTGTTGTTTTGGGGATGGTGCCGTGTGTCCTTGACTCACAGCCACCTGCACGGAACCAGCTTTGCAGGCCACAGACCTTGGAGAACTGGGCTGAAGGGAACATCGCCGGGGGAGAAAGGGGACCTGCAGGAAGCCTTGAAATGTAGCTGCTATACTATGCTAGATGCAGTTTGTTGTATGGTAGCATTTGAACACACAAGCAAGTTATGTATCCATAAGGGTTGTATATGTTTACGCGGAAGTCTTTATTTAGGTAATATAGGGTTGGGGTTTCCCTTACTGATAGCATTGTGAGCCATGCCAGCCATGGACACCGAAGGGGGGGTTGCACCTTTTTGCTGGGTTGGGAGTGGAATTTCCCTAATGTTTAGGGTTTTTGCCCTCCTTCCTAGGCTGGATAGACAGGCTTATGTGTGGGACTCATAGGAGGCCTAGGCCTAACGAGGATTGGAAGCTGAACATCCTTGAAGTAGACCAATAGTGGCGTATTATGTTTGTTGTATGGTCGAAACCTGGTTTGCAGATGTTTGGTAACCAATCAGGACTTAGAAGTCCATATAGGGGAATTCGTCTTATAGTATATTAACCTGCTGATTTCTGGGTGCGGGGTGCATTGCGCATTGTACCCGAGTGTGGCTGGAACACTATGCTGGATTGCTGAATAAAGAAGAAAACTTTGCTCATTATGTTAAGATGGAAGCGGAATTGGGAGTTACGTCAGTCTGCAGCAGCGCTGGATCGTTTTACGGCACACTGCTTGCCTGGTCGCAGCCTCCAAAGAGCAAGAGTTCCAGAAGTTCACCTGCGCTCCAGAGACATTTCATAGTTATTATCTTATGTGCCCCTCTCGTTTGGTAGTTCATTTTCTGTCCGTGATTACGGGTGTGCGTGTATGATGTTCAGTAAGTAATGTTTTCTATACTTTTAATGTAGTTGATTTCTTTCTGTATGCGCAGTATCGGTGTAGTGTTACTAGATTGCGTATATGGCAGCTTGTTGGATTTACATGCCCTGTTATCGTTGATGTAGCAATTTGTCGTGGGTCAGCATTTGTATGTGGTAATTATAATTTCTTATTGCTATTAATCAAGTTAAAGGAGCACCTCCAACTTATTATATAGTTTACTGGTAATCCTTCAGTGCCATCTTGTGGACATATTTGAAACTACCATAATTCGCTTACCTTTTCCAGAATGTTCAGTCGTTATTCCCTTTATTGGTTTATTTCAGAACCACGCCCACATATTGGATTGGATGGTGCCTATTGTTAGTTGCTGGGCTGTAACCACAGAATTGCGAGTAAAAACCTTAAACCCACCTTGGCTGTGATCCCAGTGCTCTGACCGGCACTCTTCTGAGAACACTACCTCATCCGGAACCACGATTTCATTAGTCCACCTAATCCTCCCCCACACATTACATGCGAGGTCTGGAGTTTGATTCAAGTGTGACAGAGTGAGAGTGATTATAGAGGATTATAGAGTCATAGTTCTTTGGGTTAATTCTGACTACCACAAAAGTTTACAAGCCCTATTTTGGCAAGAGCTAATCCTAATCATTTTCATCCTTGCCGTTTAAATCACTCATGAATAGATGTGTTTGTGAGAATTTGGTTTGTTTTAAGCATTTTAAATTTAAATAAATACTGCAATACTCATTGCAGAAATACATCTTTTCCAATATTGTGCAGCCTAATAATGAAGTACTTACTACTACGAGATATCTAACAACATACGATGCAACATTCAACAGGGGGTAGTGAAGTGATATGTGGCAGATCAAAGTGCCAATTCGATGTGGGGCAGTGATTAGCATGTGGAGAATGCTGCAGCAGTATTACAAAATCAGCAACTCTTTTAAAAATAAGTGATATAAATATATTATTTATTAATAAGTATATAGAATCAGTACACAAAGTATAAGTATATAAAGTTTAAGTATATAAAGTATATAAGTATAAAAATCTTAAGTATAAAAAAAGATATAAGTATAAAAATGTTATGTTTAAAAATGTTACAAGTATAAAAATGTTATAAGTAAAAAAAGTTTAAGTAAAAAAAGTTTAAGGGCTCAGAGGCCTGCTGCTCCTACTCATCAGAGTGGATCTGTTGCTTGAACTTCTTCTTCAGAGCTAGGGCTGGGCGATATGACTGAAAACTGTATCACGATATGAGTGTTTCATATCGGTCGATATCGATAATTATTGACATTTTTTATGACCCATTTAAAATAAAGACCAGGAGAAAAATATATTACATTTAAACATTTTTATTTTAAACATGTCAACAACCATGGAAAATAAAGTGTTTTTAAAATATGTGCAGTGTTTTGTAAACATAAATAAAACTGACGTAGACTGAGATACAGTACATCTGTAATATAAAAAAACAAACCTGATACAGTACAGTAACATTGTTTGAAATATAAAACCTGCAGAAATATGAAAAAGTAACTCTTCAAGTTATTCTTACTCTAATCATACTTGAAGTTGAACTATTCAAGTATATTTTCAGTCCAGGTTTTGTGCTAGGAAAAGACACACATGCAAACACTAACGAGGAAGACGCGATACGTAGGGAGCCGGAACCCGGAAGTGCGCCATAAACACAGAGAGGAAAGAGAGAAGGGGAAACAAAAGACACGGCAGACTCGAAACGAAACACGGGATACGCGAAAAACCGGACAACATGACACATACAAACCGAAAGGATACAGACCTATAACTTAATATTCAGGAGACGGGGGGCGAGCGGCGTTAGGGAAGGGTCACAGTGATTCACAAAAAACCGGCAAAACTTCCATAAAGCAGTTGTTTTGCTGTGCTACGACCATTTATGACAGCTGCGTTTCCGGTGTTCCGGGCAATTCAGTTTCCCTATGTTTCCCCTGTCGCGCGCTGATTTGTACACGGTTTCGCTGTTGTTTTCATGTCTTTTTACGAAGCTCTTGAGGTAAACAAGCCACATATTTTAAAACATCACATGTTTTTTGTTTTTACTGATAATAAATGAAAGTATTTAATTCGCTGGATAGAGATATTTCTTGATGAAAACGGTATAGTATTTCTTATAAGACTATATTATGCGTGACGAACTACTGTATTCGCATGTAATACTGTACCTGAGTGATTTTCAGACATCCCACATACATATTTGCCTAAATATTAGGAGAAACATTATTTCCTGACATCCAGGATATTTGGTTCCCCCCTGTTAAAACAGGTATACAGCAACTCTGGGCCTCGGTACTAATAACAATACAGTATTCACATGTAATAATGTACTTGAGTGATTTTCAGACATTTCACATACCTCTTTGATTTAATATTAGGGGAAACATTATTTCCCGATAGACAGGGGAAACATAGGGAAACCGAATTGCCCGGAACACCTGTTCGGATCCAAACTAGCTTCGCAACCTCTGTTTTCTTCCGACGAAGAATAAAAAATATCGAACGTTTTATCGAACACATTTTTTATTGATATCGATCACGTGTCTATCGCGATACATATCGTAATCGTTTTATCGCCCAGCCCTATTCAGAGCCTCTGCTAAGATGGCAGCAAAGTCCTCTGAGGGCATGGGCGTCCCCTGCGTCAGTCCCCTCCTCGTCACTGGCGTCCCACCTGGCGACCTCATCACTGGGCGCAGTTTAATGTGCGGCAGCTCCGCCAGAACATCCACCATGTTGGGGCCATTGGTGGGTCCTGCGCCACTTCCCTGACGATGACTCGTCTTCTGCTTCGGGCCCTGGATATTAGCAGGCGGAGGAGGAGGAGGCGGTGGAGGAGGAGGAGGGGGTGGGAAACAGCTTGGAGCTGAAGTGGGGACTATAAGAGTCCCAGTGGTCTCCGAACTGCTCCGGGGCATATTTGGGTCAGTCAGGGCACCAGCAAGCTGGGAGATCTCAGACCGTAAACGGTCCACCTCGTCTTCGAGGGCTGCAATCTTCTCCCAAACTGCCACCCACTGATCCCCGTGATCCCCGTGTCCACTGGGGAGGTGGATGCCACTCCCGACCTTTGCAGAGGCGTTGCCATTTATAGCAACCCCCGTTGCAACACTTCAGGATGTCTTCACAAAGCGCTGGGAAAGAAAAAAATCTCCAGTTGCAAAAAACTTGTTGCATTGCGCAGTTCAACGCAGAGGGGGCGACTCTGTGAAACAAGCGATCTTCCTTGGTCGAAAAAATACTGAATTCGGAACGGAATCAAATCCAAAAAAAAACAGTCTGCACACAAAGTACAGAGAGTTAGATGTCTTATTTAAACATCACACAAAATTATATTTTTTTCCATCATCCATTAACATACAGCGCAATCTCAGATCCACATTAGGCCATACTATACAGATTTCCTGAATAACATTAATATACACATATACATGTATATATTTATATATGCACATTATAAACATTTAAACCTGCAATGGTACTAACAGGGTGGCTAAACTGAATAACACCATATCACAGTCAACGTATTCCGATCAATTAGCAAGTAGCCTTATAGGTAGCTTTAGCATTTTACATACAACTACAAAAAATGATACATTAGCAAAGAAAATAATCAACCACACAATCAACAAAGGTTCACATTCATATCCTGACTGTTTTTCCTTCACACTAATGATCCCTATATCTATATTTTCCTTAACATTTAACCAAACAGGTAAATTGACCTACCAGGATATCCAAAAGAGAGCAATTGCACCAAAATCTTTCTATCCACTAATTGCTGCAATTGTATGCTTCGGCCAAAAAAAATAAACAGTGCTCTAAACGTTGATATCTACACAAATATATATATATATATGTAGATATATACGTTTATTTCTCTAAGTTGCCGTTCACTCTTCTTTCCGCTCTCTTTACCCGCCTTCCTCCGTCTAGAAAAGCCCGCCGGAAAAAAAACTCCCACCCTACCTTTCGGCACTCAGGAACGTCTTAAAGAGACAGCTGCCCACTTTGGTATACACACACTTATTGTAAGGTTCATGTCTCCCTCTTTACAAATTACGCTCTATAATAGCTTCAAATCATTATGGTACTTTAGCTTTATAGACCTGGCTTCATATGGTTTTGTTATTATTATTTTTGGTATTAGTATTATTATTTTAAGAATGAAGCTAAATAATATAGCCGCCCACTAATATGTCACATATGGGTTAAAATGCAGAGGACACATTTCGTCGTTGTGTGATGTGCCAAGAATGGCACTTGATCACAAAGTACAAATACTTTTTTACTTGCCAACATTCATAAGCAACGTTATTTTTCAGTACAGTGGCGGTTTTTATAAATCTTGGTGATTAATATTCGCGGAGAGCGTGGGGTTTCCATTTATCTATAACATTTATATTGTTAAAGGAAACACAGCTTAGCAAGCTGTTTAATTTTAATGACTGATTGTTTTCAGTATTAACTAGTATTTGTTTAACATTGGTTTAAAGTTGACTGCTGCTACTTTAGCAACAGCTCGGCATGCGCTCTCTGAGCTGATCCTAATCACTTTCATCCTTGATATTTCAGTCAGTCATGAATGGAGGTGTTTGTGAGAAACTTATTTATTTATTTTTTTAAAAAGATCCTTTATAAACACTCCAATACTTACTGCAGAAAATGATTTTACGCAATGTCCTGCAGTCCAGTTATGAAATACTAATCTAACAACATACAATGTGCTGCCCACAGAAACGCTGTCTGTGCGCAGCCTGCTGGCAAAAAGCGGAACTACAGTTACAGCAAATAAGGCAGAACGGAAACATCGGCGTCACTCCTTGGACTGATGATAGCTTATAAACAGTTCTCAGTGAACCAAATAGAATGAACCAAATTTCACTGGTCCCATGCAAACTGACACCCATCTGGAACAACCCTGACATCCTGTTAAATAAAAAAAGTGTTAAACTTCCTGGCTTGGCATAATAAAGGAATCAAGCGCCTCGAACATATAATCCAAGACAATTGCATGATATCATTTGACAAAATTACAGAAACTTATAACATTGAGAAAAACAAATACTTAGAATATCTTCAACTTAAATCAATAATACATAATAGATGGTGCCGTAAGCAATTAGATCTGGAGCTTTCACCAAAAATAGCAAACTTTTTAATAACTCCAACTAAAAAACTACTGTCTAGGATTTACGTGCATCTAGCAGAATCTGATACAACGCTCTCACTCCCTACCCACAAATGGGAAAGGGATTTGCTCATCAATCCAGACACTAACTTCTGGAGGCAAATTTGCTTGAATACCTTTCGAATGAATCAGAACTCCAACCTGCAGCTATTACAGTACAAAATTTTACACAGAACACACTACACAGGGCAGAGGATGTTCCAGATGGGTATCAGAGATACTGACATATGCCTAACTTGTAAGAAGGATGCACCAGATAATTACCTGCATGCTTTCTGGTATTGCACACCGGTCAACGAATTCTGGCAAAGGATTTGTGAAGACTCATCTACACACCTAGGGCACCCCATCCCACCCTCCCTCTCACTCTGCCTGCTTGGGGACCTCACCCCGCCTGGCTGGACCGGCTCCCCGTTTGCCGGGGGGTCTGGGGTTGTCCCGTCCTTGGCTGCTAGCTGGGGTCTCATCGGGCGTGGTGGGGTGGGTCTCTCCCGGTCTGCGCCTGGGGGGGGGGGGGGGGGGGGCGGTTCCCTACTGCCGGGCTGCTTGTGGCGCCCCTGAACACCTCGGTTGGCCGTCCCTGCCGGCTGTGCGGGGTCGGGGATGGGGACTAATTGGGGCCAGTCGGGGATTCCAGTCGGGGGGGGGCCCACTCCTGGCACACCCTTATTGCTCCCCTGGGCCCAACATCACATTTCACACAACACTAGGGCCTTGAGGGGCGGTGGGGAGGTGCGCCGAGAATTTTTACTTGCATGTTAGACACCACATGACACTAGGGCTGAGGAGGTGGGTTGAGGCAGGTGGGGCTCTGCCGTCTGCCAGCGGTGGAGCCCTCATACCCGAACTGCACCCACTAATTTTAATGCATTGTAGACATAAACACACAACTCTCTCACACATGTACATGCACACTTCACACCAACATGGGTCGGGGAGGGGATGGGGGCTGAGGAGCCCCCCCTAACTCTCTGTCTCTGGCCCTGTGCGGGGGGGGTGGCCCGCCGGGTGGAAGACCCATCATGGGGGGGTTCGGGCGGCCCTGGCGGGTGTGGGCGGCCTCCTCTCTTGGGCTGCGGGCCGGGTGGTGCTTGGCTCTGCTGCGCCGTGGTGGGGCCCTGGCGGGCGGTCCGGGGAATCTTGGGACGCTCTGGGCCCTGCTAGGCAGATTGCGGGGTTCGGTTTGGGCTGGGCGGGGGGTCTGCCGGTCGCCGCGGGTCCGCTCCCGGGTGGGGGGGGGGGTTCTTTGTATGGGCCCCCCTTGGATCGTCCTGCAGTGTTGGGGGGGAGGCGTGCCGGGTCGCTGCGGTGGGCGGCGGCCCGTCCTGCCGGGGGACGGGCTGGGGCCCCTCCGGTGTGTAGGGGGCCGTCCGCCGGGGGGGGGGTTGGTCCTGGTTGGTGGGGCCCTTTGGCCCTGGACCCGCGTGCCTCGGTGGGGGGGTTGCGAGTGGGGCTGGGGGGCTCGCCGCCCGTCCTCCCTCTGCGGGCCTCCCTGTGCGGGGGTTGGCGCCCCCTTAGTCCCTCGCGGGCTCCCTCTCGGGTTGGGCGGGTGGTTGTCTCTGGGATGCGTGGCTGTGGGCCCTTGTGCCGGGGGGGCGGTAGGGTGGCCTCGGTTGCCTGGTTCTCCTGCCTTCGCCTTGGGCCTGGGGGGGGGGGGGGGGGGGGGTGCTGTCACCTCCCCTGACGGCATCATATGCCAGCACATCCAATGACAAATCAGGTCACACCTGCACTTGCACATACATACAAGAATGGTTGAGCGATCAATATCATTATTATTATGACTTTTTAGGGTATGTTATAGATTTAGGAATTGAAATATACATATATAAGGGTACGGTCACGTGTGTGTATGCTACATATACACTCACCTAAAGGATTATTAGGAACACCTGTTCAATTTCTCATTAATGCAATTATCTAATCAACCAATCACATGTCAGTTGCTTCAATGCATTTAGGGGTGTGGTCCTGGTCAAGACAATCTCCTGAACTCCAATCTGAATGTCAGAATGGGAAAGAAAGGTGATTTAAGCAATTTTGAGCGTGGCATGGTTGTTGGTGCCAGACGGGCCGGTCTGAGTATTTCACAATCTGCTCAGTTACTGGGATTTTCACGCACAACCATTTCTAGGGTTTACTGGAAAAATTGTTGCCTGGTGTGATGAGTCTCGATTTCTGTTGAGACATTCAATTGGTAGAGTCAGAATTTGGCACAAACAGAATGAGAACATGGATCCATCATGCCTTGTTACCACTGTGCAGGCTGGTGGTGGTGGTGTAATGGTGTGGGGGATGTTTTCTTGGCACACTTTAGGCCCCTTAGTGCCAATTGGGCATCGTTTAAATGCCACGGCCTACCTGAGCATTGTTTCTGACCATGTCCATCCCTTTATGACCACCATGTACCCATCCTCTGATGGCTACTTCCAGCAGGACAATGCATCATGTCACAAAGCTCGAATCATTTCAAATTGGTTTCTTGAACATGACAATGAGTTCACTGTACTAATATGGCCCCCACAGTCACCAGATCTCAACCCAATAGAGCATCTTTGGGATGTGGTGGAATGGGAGCTTCATGCCCTGGATGTGCATCCCACAAATCTCCATCAACTGCAAGATGCTGTCCTATCAATATGGGCCAACATTTCTAAAGAATGCTTTCAGCACCTTGTTGAATCAATGGCACATAGAATTAAGGCAGTTCTGAAGGTGAAAGGGGGTCAAACACCGTATTAGTATGGTGTTCCTAATAATCCTTTAGGTGAGTGTATGTTGTCTTTCTCTTTTTAGCAGACATGGAAGCAGATTATCTGTTTTGTTTTTTTTCTTTTCTCCCTTTCTTTCCCCTCTCTCTCCCTCCCTCTCTTCCCCCCTTCTTCTCCTTTGTTCCCCCCCCCTTCTTTCGAGGAAGTAAATAAAAATAAAAAATAAATAAATAATAAAATAAATAAATAAATACAAATAAAGTAGTCCTCCGCAGAGGGGGGGTGGAGGAGGGAATATTTATTAAAAAAAAATAAAAAATAAAATAGAAAGAAATTACCATGCGAATGCGATCTGAATACGCGCTAATGCGGCTATTTAGAATGTGAATAGTGATCTTCGAGTGACAGTGGTACTACACACCCCCGATGCAGGTAAAACAAAGTAAGGTGACATGGTTTACTTTTTTGCCGATTTAACCTAATTTTTAAAAGTTTAATACTTCCGACAATGGACGTTTTGAAAAGAATGCAGATTACGGATTTAGTCAGCGTTTTTTTCATGTTTCTATAATAAGATTTCAGCGAGTCATGAGCTGAAATACACAAGAAAGATCGCGGCATTGCCGACGATGCCGTCGACTCCAGAGGGTTAAAGGTCTTAACTTTTTAATAGCATGCATATAAGGTGACATTTTAATTGTTTTATTGACCATATAGTTTTAATTAGGTTTAAATGGTGTATAATTGTATTTGCTGGTCTTATTGCCCTTTTCCTATTTTATGGGTAATAGTTCCCCAGCAGGCATTTTCTGTTGTAAAGATGTTGTTACAACGTTGTCTCTCAACATTGAATAACCGTTATCAGAGTGTTGGTTTACATAATATTTCCATATTGATTCAATGTTGAGATTCAACTTTGTTTATACAACAAATGTAAAGAGAATTAGTTAATGTAAACAGTGCAACAGTTAAGGCAGTAAATGATGTAAATAGTGCAGTACCACTAACACTGCCAAAAAAATGTAAATGTTCATGTTGGTTGTAGAAGAAGAATTAAGATTTAACATATGCTGTATCAAAGACACTTGGGTTTTTTCCTAACTGGAATTCATTTTGTGTTTGCCATCACCTCCTGCTCTGCACAGCAAATGTGCCAGTGTTAAATTAACACTGCATGGTGTCTATATGGGTCCACACCATTCAGTGTTGTCTTTAACACTTTTCAGTGTGCAGTGACTGTTGTTTGTACAGTGTTAATATTTATGAACTCTTATAGTGTTCAATTTACAACCTAGAGTGTTAAGACAATGTGTCTCCACCTCTTTCCAGATTGCAAGCCCATAAGGGTGGCACACAGGTACAAAATGGGTGGCCCATATCTGCCCTATTTTAATGTCTCTCATTTGAACTCATTTGGGCATTCAGCTGCTGTGTTTTACTAACCCACCATAATAAGAAAGACTCAGACCAACATAGCCTTTTATCTTTTTATGCAAGTTTCATTTCAGTTCAGCTCTTAATAACCAACAAACTGTGCTGAGAACCATCTGTGGTATAAAAGTGTGTGAAATATATGGCACCAAACACCGACTATGAAGCTAATCTGTGTTAGACTGCATAACATAGTTGTTTAGCAGGGCTGAAAGAAGGTGAGAGCTATCTTAATGACTGAAGGAGTGTATTTCGCTAAAACAGATACAATGGGTGGTGGCCTCATTGCTTTTAGACTACAACTTGCGATAGAGGAACAAATCAAATCACTTTGCTCATTTAATATTAAGACTTTCATTAAGCTTAATTTTTAGAAACCCACCACGATTGAGGATGGTATGGCACTGATATTAATCTTTACTAAATTACCATATGTGTTTTTCTGTGTTGGTGTAAGCTGATTTGTCTGAGCAGTGTAGTTCTTATATATCTGCATCCCCAAAGAAATCTCAATTGACAAGGCACATAATGTCCAAATGATCTTCCTGGAGGGCCAGGCTTAGAAAAGAAACAAAATGATTGGTTTTCTGTAGCATTTTTCACCCAGCCAATACCTTCTCTTGTTAAGCCATAGAGGCCAAACCATCCCTCCTGGTCCCTGGCTGGCACGCAGGAGCCATTTCTGGGGTTTTTGTTCTTGCCTTATTCATCACAATCGCGGTGGATTAAAAAAAAAAAAATCTATTAAATCAACAACAGTACTGTGTCATGCTATGCAAATATACATCCAGCACCACTGGTCTACTGCGGAGGAGGTGGTACCAGGAGCTGCACAAAAAAAAGAGTATCACAACTTTCCTGACACCTTTCTACATATGTTAATCATCCAAGGGAAGGACTGGCAATCAAACATATCCCCACGCCATTAAAATATAGACTACTCCGGAGAGATACCCTATACTTCTCCAAGAGTTTTTTTCTCTGACTCAATAGCAAGATGCTATAAGACCACAGCTCTCTATTCTTCAAGATCAATCAGAACCAAGCCAGTAAAACCTTAATATGAAACAAGAAAAAGCTGTAAGATCCTGTTTGGTCAGAGTCTTTCTCTTGATGGTGGGTAAATCTGAGATGGCTCTTCTGATCCTCATGACGTCTTGTGCGCATATTAAAATGGGGCAGATATGGGGCTGTGTAAAAGAGCGTGAACGATTGGCCTCACAAATAACAAATCAATGAATGAACATTAATAACTTTTACTTTAGATGTTGGTCAACTTCATGATTGCCTATGCTTACCTTTTGGATTGCCTGTGCCTAGGATCCACCTCTTCGACAGCTTCCAAGTGTTTGCAAAACCAGAGCAGCGCTCAAGCGGGAGACCGTTGGAGAATGCAGGAAGTGCGCATGCGCGAAGGCGGTTCGGCGCTCAGTCCAAACCGAGAGATTACAGCATTTTTAAAAAATATACCTCCAAAATATTAATAAATGTTTGCAGAGTGCTACCAGAATGATTTTTTCAACTTTAAAAAAAAATATATTATATTGTTATATTTCGACGCAAGATCAGCATAGTGCCAACACTGTTCCTGCTTGCTCACAGCAGGCATTGAAATCTCAACATCATATTTATGTTGAAACAATGTTGTCAACATAAAGACAGGATTTCAACTGTCATTCAACGTTGTGACAATGTCGGATGCCTGCTGGGTATGTATATTGGTTTGTATGTTTAGTGTCTGTCCTGTGCTGCCTTATGCTGTCTTACAAAGTCTTAATTACTTCTGTGTAAGAAGTGAAATTTTCTTTGTGTTATCCATATGTTGACTATGTGCATCTTTTTATGTCTGCACATTGAGCCTGGAGATACGCAATTTTGTTCAGCTATGCTTCCGTTGTTGTACTGTTGTATGGAGTGAATGACAATAAAGTTCACTTACTTATATAAATGATTTGATTCAATAGTCAGTTCTTGATGCCAGCATTTGGATTGAGTGGGCTGCTAGCCTTGGTGCACATGAACCTTTCCAGCGTTGCCATTCTCTATAGTAAATGCTGTTCTGCATATCAGGCAATCTGTGCACTGACTGGTGTGTTTTTATAGGTGAAGTACCCCTACGGAAATGCAGGCGGCCCAATCCGAGACCAGCGCGTAAGTCTCCCAAGCATTCGTTTCCTGTCTCCAATGAGACAGTGAGACGGCAGTATTTTTCTCAATGTGCAGTACTGACTGCCAAGTGTGCTGTCTGTCTGTCACTAACAGCCATCAATTGATTTGATTCTTGTATTTTTACACTTTATTTTGCATAATTGTACCGTCATTCTTTTATCAGAATGAAGGAGGAAACCTAAAGGACGGAAGGGGGCCATATACCAAGAACTTACAAAAGCTGCTATTCTCCAGTAACCCCTTCGATTCAACCCATGTGGGATCGCTACCATCCTGCATCGAGTCCCAACAACGTCGCACCCTGAGCCCTACTCACCAGCCTTATCATCAACTTCCTTCTTAGTTCCCTCACCAGTCCCATCCTCTTTTGTTTTACCTCCTTCTCCATCTCTTTTTATGGACTCCCCTCCTTCATCCCCATGCGTAGCCTCACCAGTTAGCCCAGCTCCAGAACCATCTTCAGCTCCAGCCGTAGTTCATCCCACCCCTCTGCCTCACGTTCTGGTGCAGGCCCCCTCATCTCAGCTGGTCATGGGTCCAACACCACCGTTTTTGTCCCCTTCTCTTGTTATTGAAAAAATGGAAAAATTCAATCATTACTATATAAGCAACTACAATAAGATGACCTATGATGCCAAGTGCTCTGCTCATTACTGGTGCCAGCAGTTCTGGAACGACTTCATGAGCTCAGCTCACATCTGCAAGCAACAGAGGAATGGAAACTCTGAGGCTCACTATTCGTACGGGGATAATGAGGGTGCCCCTGCGACCGAGACTTGATGAAGATGAGGTCAAATTTCCTAGTGATGTGCTGGACCAGCTGAGTGACATCCCTGGGGTTCTGGAGATGGCTGTGGAGATGGGCTATCTGTCAGATGTAAATAGCGACACTTCACATAACGTAAGATAACATAGGATAAGATAAGACAGGTAAAGGTATGTTTAAGAAACAATTGCATGGGAACTTCCGGTTGACGTTCGACATGTGAGGCTGTGAGGTCCTGGAGCTCAGTGAGCAATTTCATTTTCATTATATTTACATACTTGCAGAAGCCATATTGATAGATAAATATTTATCCGAAAAGTTTAACATCACTAATTGAAGGACTAAGGCAGCAAGAAAACGCGTTTAAAAGTTTTGTTTTCCTCCTCGTTTAAAAATGGCTAGTCGCTCACAGAAACCTGCTACAGCTAGCAAGAAGGCTACCACTGAGGGTGATGCACAGCAACTTTCTTCGGATTCGGTTGAGAAAATTATGACAGCGATTGAACTATTGGGCACGAAAATAGATACACAAACTGCTGTCCTCTGGCAAGAAATAACTTCTATCCGCCCAGAGTTGCATTCTACGGCTAGCTCCTTACAGACTGCTAATGCACAGCATTCCGAGCGTTTGGACGACCTCGAGCAGTCTACCACGGTGTGGAGCTCTACAGTCTTTACTTTGGAAACTGCCGTGAAAAAACTGCAGTCAGATGTGTGTAACCTGACAACTAAATGCATTGTTGGAATAGAGGAGGGCCAAGAGGGGACCAACCCGCGGCAATTCTGCGCAACTGCTTTGAAGGAGATACTGAACCTGGAGGAAACTCCATGTCTGGACCGGGGCCACAGTTCATTATCACCGAGGCCGTGGGAAGAGAAGAGGCCAAGACCATTCATAATCCGTGTACATTATGGTGACGTGAAGGATCGCATCCTTCGCCTCTCCAGCCAGAAGAAGCAGCTGTTTTACAAGGAGAAGCGTGTGCACATCTTTCCGGACTTCACTCTGGCGATAGCAAAGAAGCGAGCTGCCTTTAAAGAGCAAAGCAGCTCCTTAGAACTGTTAAGGATGTGAAATTTGGTCTCTGTTATCCAGCTACATTCCGTTTCACATTTGATGGCGAGGAAAAAATCTTTACCGATCCCCATCAGGCCATCTCGTATATAAAGACTACCATTCTCCTCCATCATGATCAGGTACAGACATAACTTTCAAAAACGGTCAGTGTTTTTTAAGTGACCAAACTGTACAGGTTTATTTCACCGTCAGTGTCAAAGTTGAATTAACCAGGTCTATAGCCTACTAAATGCAGATAGTGCTATGTTGCTCAATTTATGAGAAAGACATTTATTTTCCCTTTTTTCTCTCGGTTCTTATTAGTCTATGGAAAGGTTTGGTGTAGGCACTTTTTTCAACATGCCGGGAATTCTGGTTCTCTTCCTCATATAAATGGGCTATAACATATGAATAGTTGATTTTCTTGAGCTGCTTTTGTTTACTATAATTTTAAACCATTAAACCATAGTATTTCACATTAGGCTACTGAATTGAAAACCAATGGGCTGCTCTTTGATAGTACACTATGTTTAGTGGCCTAATATTAGTTTAGGCCTACTTCATTTGAGACATTACAAAATACATGGTATTTTGCACTATACTGTGGTACCTCGGTTCTCGAACTTAATCCGTTCCGGACTCCAGATCGAATCCTAAAAAGTTTGAGTTCTGATCTAATTTTTCCCATAAGAAATAATGGAAAACCAATTAATTGGTTCCCGGCCCCCCAAAATTACACCTAAATATGTGTGTGTGTGTGTTTTTAAGCATTTCAACACAAAATGAACAGGATAAAACAAGAAGAGCATTTTTTTTCTTAATGACTTCCAAAACGATAAAGATATTATCCCAACATTACCCCTGCCCCGATCGTCCGCTCCTTCCGTGTGCCACGCCCCCTCGTTAAGCTCGTGTGGGATCCCCATGTGATCAGCTGTTTCTGGTTGTTGTCATTAGTCCTCTGTATTAAGTCCGCTTGTAAATTTTGTTTCCCCAGTCCGGTCATTGGGTGCGTTCGACTTGCTTACAGCGCTGGCTTAAAGCAACGCATTCTGATCCTGACGCAATGCATTACGATTAGATGCATTGCGACCTCTCACCCGGCTGCACAAACTGGAACCGCCTCCGTGACGACACACCTTTGCCCTTATTGGCTGAAGAGTTTAGTTACATGCATGACGTTTGTATCCTAGGCAGTTCTTTTTTTTTTTTTTTTTTTTTATTGCCCACCACCACCCCTCCTCTTCGGAGGACAACTTTATTTTACATTACATTCAAGAGCAAAGAGTGTGGCTGCTCCGAACTCACCGGTACCATGGAAAAAGGAAGAGAAAAAAGAAAAAAAGAAAAACAGGGGGGGATACAGAAACAACAAGCGTAACAATAACAACAGACATCAATCACTATGGGGAGAGGGGGAGAAAAAAAAAAAAGGTATACAGAAATAATAACACTAAAAATGTAGGTAGGGGTGGAAAAAAATTAAGTGTAGGGGAATACAGAATACAAACAAGCATAAGAAACATAACACTCATCAAACAACAAAAATTATAACAACATCAGTGGTAATAATAATAATTAATAATGTGACAAATCGGCATTATATACACTCACCTAAAGGATTATTAGGAACACCATACTAATACGGTGTTTGACCCCCTTTCGCCTTCAGAACTGCCTTAATTCTACGTGGCATTGATTCAACAAGGTGCTGAAAGCATTCTTTAGAAATGTTGGCCCATATTGATAGGATAGCATCTTGCAGTTGATGGAGATTTGTGAGATGCACATCCAGGGCACGAAGCTCCCGTTCCACCACATCCCAAAGATGCTCTATTGGGTTGAGATCTGGTGACTGTGGGGGCCATTTTAGTACAGTGAACTCATTGTCATGTTCAAGAAACCAATTTGAAATGATTCGAGCTTTGTGACATGGTGCATTATCCTGCTGGAAGTAGCCATCAGAGGATGGGTACATGGTGGTCATAAAGGGATGGACATGGTCAGAAACAATGCTCAGGTAGGCCGTGGCATTTAAACGATGCCCAATTGGCACTAAGGGGCCTAAAGTGTGCCAAGAAAACATCCCCCACACCATTACACCACCACCACCAGCCTGCACAGTGGTAACAAGGCATGATGGATCCATGTTCTCATTCTGTTTACGCCAAATTCTGACTCTACCATTTGAATGTCTCAACAGAAATCGAGATTCATCAAACCAGGCAACATTTTTCCAGTCTTCAACTGTCCAATTTTGGTGAGCTCGTGCAAATTGTAGCCTCTTTTTCCTATTTGTAGTGGAGATGAGTGGTACCCGGTGGGGTCTTCTGCTGTTGTAGCCCATCCGCCTCAAGGTTGTGCGTGTTGTGGCTTCACAAATGCTTTGCTGCATACCTCGGTTGTAACGAGTGGTTATTTCAGTCAAAGTTGCTCTTCTATCAGCTTGAATCAGTCGGCCCATTCTCCTCTGACCTCTAGCATCAACGAGGCATTTTCGCCCACAGGGCTGCCGCATACTGGATGTTTTTCCCTTTGCACACCATTCTTTGTAAACCCTAGAAATGGTTGTGCGTGAAAATCCCAGTAACTGAGCAGATTGTGAAATACTCAGACCGGCCCGTCTGGCACCAACAACCATGCCACGCTCAAAATTGCTTAAATCACCTTTCTTTCCCATTCTGACATTCAGATTGGAGTTCAGGAGATTGTCTTGACCAGGACCACACCCCTAAATGCATTGAAGCAACTGACATGTGATTGGTTGATTATATAATTGCATTAATGAGAAATTGAACAGGTGTTCCTAATAATCCTTTAGGTGAGTGTACAGTCATTGACAAAAGTCTTGTCACATAAGGACATAGTAACTTAAAAAGGCATATAACTTTATTTCTAATCAATCAATTGTTACAATGAATGGATCAATTTAATGCCAAGGGCTTTCACATTAATAACTGGGTACAAAATGAAACAGTCAAAAAGTGTCCTGATGTTCACAGCTTGTTAAAGTCCATAACACCTGTTTTTGCAAGGACAAAAGTCTTGTCATGTCTTTTAATTATTCAACCAATCACAAATTAGAGGTTCACCTGTGACAAATATTGTAATTAACATAATCCCAGGTGTGTATAAAAAGAACCCCAGCACACCAGACCTTCACTTGAAGTGCAACCTAACTTCTGACAACATGCCAAAGATTCAACCACAGACCAAGTCTGCTGCTGAGGTGGCAGACATCGTTAATGTATTCAAACGTCAAGTGGAGAGGATTAAAAAAAGATATGAAGAAACTGGTGATGTTCATGACAAGCCCAGGTCAGGCAGACCCCGTAAGACAACTCTTTGAGAGGACCGTTTGTTGCTTCGAAAGTCCAGGGCCAACCCTTTTTCAACTGCAGCAGAGCTACATCAGAACTGGTCACCAGAAATCGCTGTGTCTACAAGAACAGTTTCTCGAATTCTCGCACGCAGTGGTCTCCATGGCCAAATTAGTGCTCAGAAACCAGCATTAACAAGAACACAACAAAAAAAGCATGTTGAATTTGCCAAGGCCCACAGCTTGCAGCAAGGATGGACAGAGGCAAAGTGGCAGAAGGTTGATTTTTCTGACGAATCATCCATTGAACTACATACCAAATGCCGCAAATACTGCAGAAGACCTGTTGGAACCCGCATGAACTCAAAATTCACCCAGAAAACAGTCAAGTTTGGTGGAGGAAAAATCATGGTTTGGGGTTACATCCATGGGGGTGTTCGAGAGATCTGCAGAGTGGATGGCAACATCAACAGCCTGAAGTATCAAGATATTCTTGCTGCCCATTACATTCCAAACCACAAGAGAGGGCAAATTCTGCAGAAGGATGGCGCTCCTTCTCATACTTCAGCCTCCACATTGAAGTTCCTGAAACTGAAGAGGATCAAGGTGCTCCAGGATTGGCCTGCCCAGTCACCAGACATGAACATTATTGAGCATGTCTGGGGTAAGATGAAGGAGGAGGCTTGGAAGACGAAACCAAAGAATCTAGACGAACCCTGGGAGTCCTGCAAAACTGCTTTCTTTGCCATTCCTGATGACTTCATCAACAAGTTATTTCAGTCATTGCCAAGACGTATGGATGTGGTCCTCCAAGCTCATGGGAGTCATACACATTATTAATTTTTTTTCCAAGGCACCATGACTTTATGTTCTGATGTTATTGTAGCATGTTTGGGAGCCCCCCAGCCCCACCCGCAACCCCCCCACCGAGGCAGGCGGGTCCAGGGCCGAAGGGCCCCACCAACCAGGACCACCCCACCCCCCCCCCGGCGGACGGCCGCCCACACACCGGAGGGGCCCCAGCCCATCCCCCGGCAGGACGGGCCGCCGCCCACCGCAGCGACCCGGCACGCCTCCCCCCCCAACACTGCAGGACGATCCAAGGGGGGCCCATACAAAGAGACCCCCCCCCACCCGGGAGCGGACCCGCGGCGACCGGGGAGCGGCAGACCCCCCGCCCAGCCCAAACCGAACCCCCCAATCCGCCTAACAGGGCCCAAGAGAGGAGGCCGCCCCCACACCCGCCAGGGCCGCCCGAACCCCCCCATGATGGGTCAGGGCCAGAGACAGAGACAGAGAGTTATGGGGGGGCTCCTCAGCCCCCATCCCCTCCCTGACCCATGTTGGTCTGAAGTGTGCATGTACATGTGTGAGAGAGTTGTGTGTTTATGTCTACAATGCATTAAAATTAGTGGGTGCAGTTCGGGTATGAGGGCCCCACCACTGGCAGACGGCAGAGCCCCACCTGCCTCAACCCACCTCCTCAGCCCTAGTGTCATGTGGTGTCTAACATGCAAGTAAAAATTGAGGGGCAGTGTCTCGGCGCACCTCCCCACCGCCCCTCAAGGCCCTAGTGTTGTGTGAAATGTGATGTTGGGCCCAGGGGAGCAATAAGGGTGTGCCAGGAGTGGGCCCCCCCCCGGCACCGGGGCCAGATCCCCGACTGGCCCCAATTAGTCCCCATCCCCGACCCCGCACAGCCGGCAGGGATGGCCAACCGAGGTGTTCAGGGGCGCCACAAGCAGCCCGGCAGCAGGGAACCGCCCCCCCCCCCCCCCCCCCCCCAGGCGCAGACCGGGAGAGACCCACCCCACCACGCCCGATGAGACCCCAGCTAGAAGCCAAGGACAGGACAACCCCAGACCCCCCGGCAAACGGGGAGCCGGTCCAGCCAGGCAGGGTGACCCCCGCCCCCCGGCCACCCCAGGCCCCCCCCCCAGGCGAGGCAGACGCTCCTCCCACCTCCCCCCCCAAACCACCCCACAGTGTCCGAGGGCCCCGCACCGGAATCGCCAACGGCAGACAACGACCCACCCCCACCAGGCAACGGGCCCGGGCAGACCAGGCCCCCCAGCATGCGGGCGACCACCCGCCCGGGAGCCGGAGCAGCGGCCCCAGCAGATAGAGCCCACGCCCCCAAACCCACACACCCCAGCGCAGCGGCCCAGGCGGAACCCAGAGGCCCCACCCTCCGATCCCCCCCCAGCGCGCCACCCACCCCGGGGGGGCAGAACCTCCCATCCCCCGCTCCGCCCCCAACAGGCCAGGCCAGCGGCCACCCAGAGACACTGACCACGCGCCCTCAGCCAAGAGAAACACCAGAGGACCCCAACAACCCAGCCTCCAACCCGGGACGGTGACGGCAAGGCCCCACCACCCGTGACGACATTACATTAAAAAATTAATTATTGGAGTCCAACTGTCTTCAACTGTCTTCATCGATCAAATGATTTTTCTTACAGGCAGACATCCTCTCCATGGAAACATAATCCAAGAGTAGATTTTTGAACAGATTTATGTTTAAATTCTCTTTTGACTTCCAGTTCAGAAGGATTGTTTTCTTAGCAACGGTTAGTACTGTGAGAAGCATGCAAGATTTATTCGTGTCCATATTAGTGCTAGTGAGGTCCCCAAGCAGGCAGAGTGAGGGGGAGGGTGGGATGGGATGCCCTAGGTGTGTAGATGAGTCTTCACAAATCCTTTGCCAGAATTCGTTGACCGGTGTGCAATACCAGAAAGCATGCAGGTAATTATCTGGTGCATCCTTCTTACAAGTTAGGCATATGTCAGTATCTCTGATACCCATCTGGAACATCCTCTGCCCTGTGTAGTGTGTTCTGTGTAAAATTTTGTACTGTAATAGCTGCAGGTTGGAGTTCTGATTCATTCGAAAGGTATTCAAGCAAATTTGCTTCCAGAAGTTAGTGTCTGGATTGATGAGCAAATCCCTTTCCCATTTGTGGGTAGGGAGTGAGAGCGTTGTATCAGATTCTGCTAGATGCACGTAAATCCTAGACAGTAGTTTTTTAGTTGGAGTTATTAAAAAGTTTGCTATTTTTAGTGAAAGCTCCAGATCTAATTGCTTACGGCACCATCTATTATGTATTATTGATTTAAGTTGAAGATATTCTAAGTATTTGTTTTTCTCAATGTTATAAGTTTCTGTAATTTTGTCAAATGATATCATGCAATTGTCTTGGATTATATGTTCGAGGCGCTTGATTCCTTTATTATGCCAAGCCAGGAAGTTTATCACTTTTTTTATTTAACAGGATGTCAGGGTTGTTCCAGATGGGTGTCAGTTTGCATGGGACCAGTGAAATTTGGTTCATTCTATTTGGTTCACTGAGAACTATTTATAAGCTATCATCAGTCCAAGGAGTGACGCCGATGTTTCCGTTCTGCCTTATTTGCTGTAACTGTAGTTCCGCTTTTTGCCAGCAGGCTGCGCACAGACAGCGTTTCTGTGGGCAGCACATTGTATGTTGTTAGATTAGTATTTCATAACTGGACTGCAGGACATTGCGTAAAATCATTTTCTGCAGTAAGTATTGGAGTGTTTATAAAGGATCTTTTTTAAAAAAATAAATAAATAAGTTTCTCACAAACACCTCCATTCATGACTGACTGAAATATCAAGGATGAAAGTGATTAGGATCAGCTCAGAGAGCGCATGCCGAGCTGTTGCTAAAGTAGCAGCAGTCAACTTTAAACCAATGTTAAACAAATACTAGTTAATACTGAAAACAATCAGTCATTAAAATTAAACAGCTTGCTAAGCTGTGTTTCCTTTAACAATATAAATGTTATAGAAAAATGGAAACCCCACGCTCTCCGCGAATATTAATCACCAAGATTTATAAAAACCGCAACTGTACTGAAAAATAAAGTTGCTTATGAATGTTGGCAAGTAAAAAAGTATTTGTACTTTGTAATCAAGTGCCATTCTTGGCACATCACACAACGACGAAATGTGTCCTCTGCATTTTAACCCATATGTGACATATTAGTGGGCGGCTATATTATTTAGCTTCATTCTTAAAATAATAATACTAATACCAAAAATAATAATAACAAAACCATATGAAGCCAGGTCTATAAAGCTAAAGTACCATAATGATTTGAAGCTATTATAGAGCGTAATTTGTAAAGAGGGAGACATGAACCTTACAATAAGTGTGTGTATACCAAAGTGGGCAGCTGTCTCTTTAAGACGTTCCTGAGTGCCGAAAGGTAGGGTGGGAGTTTTTTTTCCGGCGGGTTTTTCTAGACGGAGGAAGGCGGGTAAAGAGAGCGGAAAGAAGAGTGAACGGCAACTTAGAGAAATAAACGTATATATCTACATATATGTATATATATTTGTGTAGATATCAACGTTTAGAGCACTGTTTATTTTTTTTGGCCGAAGCATACAATTGCAGCAATTAGTGGATAGAAAGATTTTGGTGCAATTGCTCTCTTTTGGATATCCTGGTAGGTCAATTTACCTGTTTGGTTAAATGTTAAGGAAAATATAGATATAGGGATCATTAGTGTGAAGGAAAAACAGTCAGGATATGAATGTGAACCTTTGTTGATTATTTTCTTTGCTAATGTATCATTTTTTATAGTTGTATGTAAAATGCTAAAGCTACCTATAAGGCTACTTGCTAATTGATCGGAATACGTTGACTGTGATATGGTGTTATTCAGTTTAGCCACCCTGTTAGTACCATTGCAGGTTGAAATGTTTATAATGTGCATATATAAATATATACATGTATATGCGTATATTAATGTTGTACAGGAAATCTGTATAGTATGGCCTAATGTGGATCTGAGATTGCGCTGTATGTTAATGGATGATGGAGAAAAATATAATTTTGTGTGATGTTTAAGTAAGACATCTAACTCTCTGTACTTTGTGTGCAGACTGTTTTTTTTGGATTTGATTCCGTTCCGAATACAGTATTTTTTCGACCAAGGAAGATCGCTTGTTTCACAGAGTCGCCCCCTCTGCGTTGAACTGCGCAATGTAACAAGTTTTTTGCAACTGGAGATTTTTTTCTTTCCCAGCGCTTTGTGAAGACATCCTCAAGTGTTGCAACGGGGGTTGCTATAAATGGCAACGCCCCTGCAAATGTCGGGAGTGGCATCCACCTCCCCAGTGGACACGGGGATCACGGGGATCAGTGGGCGGCAGTTTGGGAGAAGATTGCAGCCCTCGAAGACGAGGTGGACCGTTTACGGTCCGAGATCTCCCAGCTTGCTGGTGCCCTGACTGACCCAAATATGCCCCGGAGCAGTTCGGAGACCACTGGGACTCCTCTTATAGTCCCCACTTCAGCTCCAAGCTGTTTCCCGCCCCCTCCTCCTCCTCCTCCACCGCCTCCGCCTGCTAATATCCAGGGCCCGAAGCAGAAGACGAGTCATCGTCAGGGAAGTGGCGCAGGACCCACCAATGGCCCCAACATGGTGGATGTTCTGGCGGAGCTGGCGCACATTAAACTGCGCCCAGTGCTGAGGTCGCCAGGTGGGACGCCAGTGACGAGGAGGGGACTGACGCAGGGGACGCCCATGCCCTCAGAGGACATTGCTGCCATCTTAGCAGAGGCTCTGAAGAAGAAGTTCAAGTATCAGATCCACTCTGATGAGTAGGAGCAGCAGGCCTGAGCCCTTAAACTTTTTTTACTTAAACTTTTTTTTACTTAAACTTTTTTTAAACTTATAACATTTTTAAACTTATAACATTTTTAAACTTATAACATTTTTATACTTAAGATTTTTATACTTATATACTTTATGTACTTAAACTTTATATACTTATACTTTGTGTACTGATTCTATATACTTATTAATAAATAATATATTTATATCACTATTATTTTTAAAAGAGTTGCTGATTTTGTAATACTGCTGCAGCATTCTCCACATGCTAATCACTGCCCCACATCGAATTGGCACTTTGATCTGCCACATATCACTTCACTACCCCCTGTTGAATGTTGCATCGTATGTTGTTAGATATCTCGTAGTAGTAAGTACTTCATTATTAGGCTGCACAATATTGGAAAAGATGTATTTCTGCAATGAGTATTGCAGTATTTATTTACATTTAAAATGCTTAAAACAAACCAATTTCTCACAAAGACATCTATTCATGAGTGATTTAAACGGCAAAGATGAAAATGATTAGGATTAGCTCTTATGATTAGCTCTTGCCAAAAGAGGGCTTGTAAACTTTTGTGGTAGTCAGAATTAACCCAAACAACTATGACTCTATAATCCTCTATAATCACTCTCACTCTGTCACACTTGAATCAAACTCCAGACCTCGCATGTAATGTGTGGGGGAGGTTTAGGTGGACTAATGAAATCGTGGTTCCGGATGAGGTAGTGTTCTCAGAAGAGTGCCGGTCAGAGCACTGGGATCACAGCCAAGGTGGGTTTAAGGTTTTTACTCGCAATTCTGTGGTTACAGCCCAGCAACTAACAATAGGCACCATCCAATCCAATATGTGGGCGTGGTTCTGAAATAAACCAATAAAGGGAATAACGACTGAACATTCTGGAAAAGGTAAGCGAATTATGGTAGTTTCAAATATGTCCACAAGATGGCACTGAAGGATTACCAGTAAACTATATAATAAGTTGGAGGTGCTCCTTTAACTTGATTAATAGCAATAACAAATTATAATTACCACATACAAATGCTGACCCACGACAAATTGCTACATCAACGATAACAGGGCATGTAAATCCAACAAGCTGCCATATACGCAATCTAGCAACACTACACCGATACTGCGCATACAGAAAGAAATCAACTACATTAAAAGTATAGAAAACATTACTTACTGAACATCATACACGCACACCCGTAATCACGGACAGAAAATGAACTACCAAACGAGAGGGGCACATAAGATAATAACTATGAAATGTCTCTGGAGCGCAGGTGAACTTCTGGAACTCTTGCTCTTTGGAGGCTGCGACCAGGCAAGCAGTGTGCCGTAAAACGATCCAGCGCTGCTGCAGACTGACGTAACTCCCAATTCCGCTTCCGTCTTAACATAATGACCAAAGTTTTCTTCTTTATTCAGCAATCCAGCATAGTGTTCCAGCCACACTCGGGTACAATGCGCAATGCACCCCGCACCCAGAAATCAGCAGGTTAATATACTATAAGACGAATTCCCCTATATGGACTTCTAAGTCCCGATTGGTTACCAAACATCTGCAAACCAGGTTTCGACCATACAACAAACATAATACGCCACTATTGGTCTACTTCAAGGATGTTGAGCTTCCAATCCTCGTTAGGCCTAGGCCTCCTATGAGTCCCACACATAAGCCTGTCTATCCAGCCTAGGAAGGAGGGCAAAAACCCTAAACATTAGGGAAATTCCACTCCCAACCCAGCAAAAAGGTGCAACCCCCCCTTCGGTGTCCATGGCTGGCATGGCTCACAATGCTATCAGTAAGGGAAACCCCAACCCTATATTACCTAAATAAAGACTTCAGCGTAAACATATACAACCCTTATGGATACATAACTTGCTTGTGTGTTCAAATGCTACCATACAACAAACTGCGTCTAGCATAGTATAGCAGCTACATTTCAAGGCTTCCTGCAGGTCCCCTTTCTCCCCCCGGCGATGTTCCCTTCAGCCCAGTTCTCCAAGGTCTGTGGCCTGCAAAGCTGGTTCCATGCAGGTGGCTGCGAGGCAAGGACACACGGCACCATCCCCAAAACAACAAAACCTGAGACACAAGAACAATCCCACAATGCCTCCCAACCCTGGCCTACCATCACTTTAAATTTCCCTTCCACACTTTGAACTAATGTTAAACATATACTACATAATCCTGAAAAGGAGCGGTCACTAAAATTAAACAGCTCGCAGATCTTCACACTGCAAGAAATGCAAAGATGGAGAAAGCGAAGAACAGTGAGAGTACGCCACTGTCTATGGTGTCCTCGTCGACCCTCATGAAATGCCAGCAAACACATGGACAAGGGATCCCGATGCGCTACCTTGGCTTTCTTATGGGGACACTGTCAACCACCTAGTGTCTGTCATTAGTGCGTACACTTTTAAAGAGTTTAAAAACTACAAATCTCTTGAAGCGCATGAACAGTTCACAGCTGGCTGGGCACATTGTCATCGTCAAGGATTTTAGGCATGTTTATTTATATAGCACAATTCAGGCACAAGGCAATTCAAAGTGCTTTACAAAGACAAGGATACAATCACATTAAAACTTCAAAATCACATTTCAAAGAAAAGTGAAAAAGAAATAATAATGAAAATAAATAATTTTATTAATCAATTACAATGAACACATAGATAATAATAAGAAAAAGCCAAAACAAATAAATAGGTAACTGAAAAGACGTCACATTTTAATGACAGAAAATGACTGGTGCTGCACTAGGAAACTCTGACCATGCAACAATTTATCTAATTCCAGCATACAGACAAAATCTGAAAACTGCTAAACCTGTCGTTACTAGAGTGAAACACTGGACATGTGGAGCTGTAGAGCAATTAAAATCATGCTTTGACTCGACAGACTGGAATGTTTTCAAAACTGCTATTAACAGCGTGGATGAATACACGGACACTGTAACATGGCACATAAGCTTCTGCGAGGACTCTCGCATTCCCAAAAAGTCTGTTGTCAGCTATAATAATGACGACCCATGGTTTACAACTGAACTCAGGCAGCTTCATAAAACAAAAGATGTAGCCTACAGGAGTGGTGACAAAAACCTGTTCAAATTCTACTGCGGGTTTGAAAAGCCACATTCGCGCATCATACAGCCCTCACCTTTTCAATGGCCTTCTTCACACCTGGGTACCTTCACACCTCGCCCACACTCTCCCCAGCTCACGCCCCCCCCCCACGTCCAGCCACCTTCCCAGGAGAATCAACGACAGAGATGTAAACAAGATCTTTAGGAGTCAGAATACAGGGAAAGCTCCTGGTCTCCCCAGCCACTCTGAAGCACTGTGCAGATCAACCATCACCTGTCTTCACAGATATTTTCAATTAGTCACTGGATCTTTGTATCTTAAGTCATCCACAATAACACCTTTTCCAAAGAAACCCAGAGTCTCTTGCTTCAGTGACTACAGACCAGTGGCTCTCACATCAGTGGTAATGAAGGCTTTTGAGAGACTTGTGCTGTCATACCTTAAAACCATCACAGACCCATCGCTTGACCCTCTATAGCACAGGTGTCAAACTCCAGTCCTGGAGAGCAAGAGCCCTGCACATTTTTGGGTTTCCCCTCATTTAACACACCTGATTCAACTCCTTGTGCTAATTACCACACAGCTCTTGAGCTGAATCATTAGTGGTGGAACAGGGAAAGAACTAAGCTATACAGGGCTCTGGCCCCCCAGGACTGCAGTTTGACACCCCTGCTCTATAGTCTGCCTACAGAACCAACAGACCTGTGGACGATGCAGTTAACACTGGACTACATTTCTTGCTCCGACACTTGGAGTGCCCTGAGACATATGTTAGGATTCTGTTTGTGGACTTTAGCTTTGCAAATTTATACTGTTCTATCAGAGCTAATGCGGACTGAACTCTCACAACTGTCCGTGCCTGATCCAAAATAATATGTTATAACCACGATGGCCCAGTTTTACGCTACAATCATTGAGTCCATCCTTAGCTCCTCCATCACAGCCTGGTTTGGATCAGCCACTGAACGAGACAAGGCCAGACTGCAACACATCATCCACTCAGCAGAGCGAATAATCGGCAGTAACCTGCCTACCCTCCAGACACTGTACATCACCAGAACCAGGAAACGGGCATACAAAATCTTTGAGGACCCATCTCACCCTGCTCACCACATCTTTCAAGCCTTACCCTCCAGGAGTAGACTCATGGCAATCAGAACCAAGACCACAAGGCACGCCAAGAGCTTCTTCCCTTAGGCAGTCTCTCTCATTAACCAAGCCAGTCTCTGACTGGACGTTCAATTAATCGTCAGCTGCAGTGAAATATCCACCAGCATAACCAGTAAACAACTGATAAACTTCCTCTATGATTATATTCTGCACTCTTGCACATTATGCACACATACTGCAAACTCTGTATACATATTGCACTCTTGCACATATAGTTGACTTGGCTGCTACTTAATAACGGCACCATTTAAGAGCCCTTTAAATTCTTATACCATTTATATAGTTTATATTCATACTACAATGATTACTATGTACACACATATATAAATATCATAATACCATCATTACTGCCATTAATAAACTTAATTATCATATAATTATCATATTACCCAATTGCCAGTCTATTGTTTATTACCTGGCTGCATATGTCTTTGCTAAATGTGGTATGTTCTTTGTAATGTCATGTAAAAGCACCACCAAGGCAAATTCCTTGTATGGAAACATATCTGGATTCTGATTCTACATCCTTCATCAGGACTAGAAAACTTCCATCCAGCGTTGCATTTCATTTTGAAGCTGTCGTTTTTGAAACACTTTTCTGTGATCTAGCTCTTGTTTTGGTCGCCGACTATCATCCAACAAAAGGTTCATTTGAGCTCTCCTAATCTGACATAAACCACACTCACAAACACTTTTGGGTTACTGTGCCACCGGGAAGGGATGGACTCCGGTCGGGATGGGTTTCCAGCATTTCCTATCCTGGCTGTTCTCTTTAGGGACAAACACAAGAATGGAGTCTAGTGATCACACCGGAAGCTGACTTACCTGAACGGAGATGTATGGAGCAGACTCTCATATGCGCGGGGATGCTCTGGAATGCAAGGTCTTACGCCCCACCGCTGGAAGCTATGCCATCCGTCGCCATTTCGTCAACTCTTCCACTTTTGCTCCTTCCTGTCTTTTCCAATCTGGAAAGGAGAAGAAACGTATACCGGTCCTGAAGACCGAAGAGAGACCCGAGTCGATATGGGGCCGCCGCTTAGCGGGTCGCCGTTAGCCGGGCCTCCGTGACGCCCCCCGCTCGGAGTAGAATGCCCAGGGATGTCGCAGCCGCCAGCCTCGGGGCCCAGACTCCTCCCTGTCCTCCTGTCCTCTCAAAAAACAGCAATCATTTAAACAAACATGAGGGAAAATTCAAAAGGCAAAGATGACGTCATTCCTTACCTCAGCACAGCTGCCCACCGCACAAACGACAGCGTGTCACCTTCCTTTAAAAAAAAAAAAAAAGAGAAAAACAGCAGGAAACGGGGGCTGTGCACGGACAGGGCCCCTCCCTCACAGCACATGCAGCTAATTAGCTGGCCATCCAGAGGCACTCAGTCTATTAGTCACCCACTCAGTCAGTTCTGCCTTTCAACAACAGGGGGCAGTAGAGGTGCACCGTTCCCGGAAGCACTGCAATACCGGGTCGATGCGTGGAGCGGACGGGACAAGCCCCACTTCCGGCTCCCTGTTCCAAAAATCCATCTAATAAAAGGCTTCTCGGCCTTTTGGCTAAGATCAAGTGTAGTATCAGTTTAATATCTGATACGTCCCCCATGGAGGGGACCACATATTAAACAGACTGACTCAGACTGACTGACTGAGTGGGTGACTGAGTGAGACAGGGTCTGCTTATCGAACCGGAGCACCTGAAGTAAAATGGTGAAAAACAGAAATCATTCATATTAATTTTCGGGGCGTGAGATACCCCCTTGCTGACGAGATGTGATTACAGAAATGTATCATGACTGTGCAAAAGGGAATAAGGCACCTTTCATCCTGATTTTTTTTAAGTTTAAACACATGTGTGCTTCATATGTAACCGTGATACACGCGGAGCCCAGAGAAATTTGGTTTCCTACACACATGCAATAAGGTCTTTAATTGGGCAGAGTCCATGCCTTCTTCCTTTTTATTGGTTCCCCAGCATGTTGGGGAGCAAGGGACCCCACAATGACGATTGTCTGTACTTGTATTGACACTGATGTCTCCTAGCACCTTGCCCTGACTTCACCTGCATCATCTTATATATTTCCAAGGCCGGACTCTCAGCAGTTGGAGGGTAACACAAATACAAGCAAACATAACAAGCACACATCAGCTATAGGTTTGTGAGGTTAACCGCTATTGCTTCGATGTGTCATGATGATGGACATTCCTGTAAGCTGTAAACTCCTTGGTGATAGATGAGGTACCAGGGCAGGAAAGAGCCAGGGAGAGACTGAGGGCTAAAAGACAGTGAAGGAGAATTAACAGTTCTTTGATGCTGAAAATTTTGGGTATGGGTTTGATTGGGTATTGGCCAAGTTGACTTCTGAGTAAGGAGTGGATCCTTTGCATGGCTTCTTGGGGTATTTCTAAAGTACTAAAGTAAGATATGGTGTCCCGCAGGGATCAGTGCTGGGCCCCCTACTGTTCAATCTATATATGCTACCGCTTGGTAACATAATTGGTAACATAATTTAACATACTGAAAAAACTGAGGTTCTTTTAATCGGTCCTAAGGAGGCCCGCAATAAGTTTGTAAACCCCAACCCTAGCGGCCTCCCTACTCAATTTAAAACAGTGGTCAGAAATCTTGGTGTCCTGGTAGACTCCGACCTCTGCTTCAGTGCTCACATAAATAGCATTACCAGTACGGCATTTTATCATCTACGGAACATAGCCAAGCTTCGGAAGTTGCTGTCCTTTCAAGATGCAGAAAAACTAATACATGCCTTTATAACTTCTAGATTGGACTACTGCAATGCCCTCCTTTCGGGTTGTCCATCTGGATCCCTACATAAACTTCAGTTAGTACAAAATGCAGCTGCCAGAGTTCTAACAAAAACTAAAAAATTTGATCACATTAGCCCTATCCTGTCTTCCCTGCACTGGCTACCGGTCAAGTTTAGGATTGACTACAAATTATTACTATTGACTTACAAAACTCTGAATGGCCTTGCACCACAATATCTCAATGATCTTCTGGTCCCTTACAACCCTTCTCGCCTGCTTCGTTCACAAGGAGCAGGATATCTATTAGTTCCTAAAGTAGACAGGGCTACGGCAGGCTGCAGAGCATTCTCTTACAGAGCTCCACAGCTGTGGAATGGTCTCCCGGCGGATGTGCGGGATTCAGGCACACTCTCGCTTTTCAAGTCTAGATTAAAAACGCACTTGTATAGCTTAGCATATAGGAAACCTAGTTCTGGTTCCAGCTAGTCCCTCACTCCCAGTCAGACTAACAGTATGAGGTGATGAGCTGGGTGGGGATTGGTGTCATTGACTTTGGATAAACTGAGGCATCAGTGCTGTCACTCTAGCTCTACACTAGAGTGCTGATGTTCAGGGAGTCCCCATGCCTGTGTTCCCGCCTGTCTCTCCCTCTTTCTCATGCTGCTATACTCAGATCTGCCGGAGCCTAGACGAATATTGCACTCGATCATTTTGCTTGCACTGCCTCTGGTTTCCTCAACTCTGGCTAATACACAATTATTCTTACTTCCTCCCTCACCCCTTCTGGGGTGTGCTCCATGGAGCACAATGTCGTTGAAGAGTTTATGCTTCTGCGGCCTGCAAGACAACTACCTCCACCTCCGGCAACTACCCTCCAACCTGCCTGCCCTTGGCTCAACACGATGCCTCGCCATCCATCCTGCGGCTGTGTGTCTATTAATCCTGCCATCGTGCATCAAGCACCACGTGCCTGCACCGGTCGGCCGCTGCATTGAGACATATATTTCAACCCCTGTATTAGCTTAGTCATTTCATCTTGTCTGTATTAGCTTAGTCATTTCATCTTGTTTGTTTGACTCATCTGCCGGCCCCTGGAGGATGGGCTCCCCCTTTGGGTCTGGTTCCTCCCAAGGTTTCTTCCTCTTAGGGAGTTTTTCCTTGCCACCGTTGCCTTTGGCTCACTCAATGAGGGGTCCTTACGAGGCAGAAATGTAAAGCGCATTGAGACAATATAATGTTGTGATAATGCGCTATATAAATAAAATTGAATTGAATTGAATTGAATATTTCCTGCATTATGCAGGCCATCCTGTACCTGGTGGCCATCCTCTTTTTCCCTTCCGGTGTTTCGTGTCTGTTTCTCATCCCAAACCTGGGGCTCCTCTTCAAGTTCATACCCATACGTGTCAGTGGTTCTCTGCATGACGTCTTCTACAATCTACCTGTCTCTTCCTCTCTTCTCTTCCACATGATTAACTCTTCTTTCATTTCATGGGTCGATAAATTTGGTGCATGAGTACAAATATCAATGCGCAATTTTGCCGTCCTCTGTAGAGCCAGGATCAGCATATAATCTTGCCTGTGTGGTTTTATGAAGCTTTGAGTATAAATAAACATATATTTTTATTATTAACAACTGAACATCCATAATTGCCATGGAATTGCCATTTTGAGGTAAATTTGTAGTTTATTTGTAGCTCATTTTTGCTGGAAGGACCTTAAAACATTTAAATTCTATATGGAAAATGATCACTGCACACATCTAGTTGAAGCCCTTTCTGAAATTAGTCTGTTGCTGCCTTTCAGGTCCCCAAGCTGACGACAATGTCCCTAGGCGCCCTGGCCACTGCATAGTGGCGCCCCCCGGTGGCCGTTCCAACATCACCAGCCTTGGCTGAGCTATGGTCCTGTGGGGGGGGGGGGGGGGGTTGACCTTTCAGTGACAGATCAGTCAGGAGAGTTGTGGGGTTCTTTTCTGTCTGTGTCCAGTTTTGTTTCACCAGCCAACTTTCCCAGTGTTTGAAAAAAAAAAGTATCCTTCCATCCAGCTGACAGGATGTGGTGACTGTAGCGTTATGTTATTTTTGTGTTTTGGGGATTTAACACGATCACATGTCTGTCCTATAACTAATGCAAGCATGGTGCTTCAATGGCCTCGCCCCCCCTTTAGTGAACACAAACTAAAGTATATGAGTATTGTTTTGTAAATGGGCATGGTATTGTTGCACATCCTGAGTCTGATTGAATAGTTGGTTAGTTGCATGTAGATACACATATTTGACATCGATAAGTATTATTCGAATTTTACGTTGTCAGTACACGCCAGAGTTGATCACTTGCTTCCCACTGTGCAGCAGTGAACTTAAACGGGTTTACATTCACAAAATATAATGGGGGTCAGGAGATGGACCATGGCTGAGATCACCGTCGAGTCAGGTAGCAAAAATCACCAACTGTGACAGCAGCCCAGCAGCAGTGGCCAACATCATGCTGGGTCCTCGTTTAGGGTGGCCAGCAACATGCCTATCTGCCATATATGACAAACCACAAGATGGCACTGCTTGTGCATGCCTTTTGAAATGAACTGGAATGCCGCTAGCAGGCACGCAAGTTACTTCACAAGTTCTAGAGCACAGCAATGCGTTTTGACTTTCTGTTAGCTATGTACGCAGTGATGGACATAACTGGTTCACAAGTACGCATTAACCTTTAAAAGCGATACATGCAGCAATCGGTTGTACATTTTTTATGTGCATTTGCGCCAATATGACAAATTACCGTGCATTTTAACCTCTATTTTCCTTACTTCTTTATTTTACGTTTTCTCTGTTTCATTTCAGTCAGTCTAACATATTGGTACATGTTTATATCACTCTCTACGTGTAAAGGGAGCAGACACAGGAAAAATGTACTGAAGACCCTTGAAATGATATTTATTCCTGATGTGAAATTGCTGTTTTTGTTTTAGATTCCAAATTTAACCTTTTATTTAATTTATCCCTTTTTCCCAAATAAAACGATGCATTTAGTTATAATCTATATTATTTTGATTTGGGGTCAGAAGTTCCAAAATCACCAGGTAAGTTAATTGATTTTATGTGTTTTAACTCCTAGACAGATATAAATGAAAACTCTATTTTTAAATAATTTATTGTCCTTTTTTTTTTTTTAATTAAAAATTGGATCCCTCATGGACCAAGACTTCAAGGGCATTTGTACAATTCACCTGTAACTGGATCTGCAGTCTTTTTCTCCCCACACCCTCTGCTTGTTCCCTTCTTCTCTTTTGTCTTCACTCCAGGAGAGCTCCTCAGACATCTCCAGCCTGTAATTCCTGGGAAATGCCACCTGCCACTCACCCTTGGAGGCGTAGCCCATTCTCAGGATCTCATACGTCACCATTCATCACAGAGTCACAACGCCTGCAAACATCTGAATAAAAGTAAGAGCCCGTTTTTTGAAACTTACACATTAAATTTTCCTCTCTTTACCATTTTATTCTTTTAAGCTTCATTCTGTTTAATTACATTTAGTATGGATTAAGGCACAGGCGGCCCGGAGGACATGGAGTGGGACCCTCCAGTTCTTGCCCTGAGTCCGAGTCCGTGGTGTCAGCCCCGTGACCAGAGTTTCCCCAGCCGAGGAGGTTATCGCCGTGACAACGGCAGGGTCAACGGAAAACTGGTCGGGGGTTCGGCTCCAGGAGGAAAGATCTGGGGTATGCTACCCAGACTTACCGCCTGACCCCAGCTCGGTCCAAGGGGGTCTTTTCGGGGGACCCCATCCATTGGTTCCCGAAAGGAACCACCTGCGGTTTCCTCCGGCACTGGTACTGGCCTTTGCTTTTGTTCTGCAGGGTCCACGGTGTGGTCCGGTTCCTGTCCTGCCTGCTCCTCGATGCCCTCCGGCTCTGCCGACCCCTCGCCGTCTACCGATGCTGTTCTTCCCTCGGCTGGCGCAGACGAGAGGAGCTCGTCCTTCTACAGACCCAGACAGGACTCCGAAGGCCCCCCTGGCCGCGACCCTTCTGCGGCACCTCGGAGCTTGATCTGTAGTCTTGCTTCCCCGTGGCTCTCCCTGGTTTCACCTCTTAGCCCGATTTCACTCTTCCAGCCCCCACTCCAGTCACTCTTGCTTCCCACTTTAGGTTCCCCCTGGCTCCCTCTCCTGGCCCTATTCTTGTTGCACATTGTTTGTCTGGTTGTGTCCTGCCCTGTCTGTCCTGTGCCACCTTTGGTCCTTTTGGTGCCCAATCCCTCCCTTTGTCTCCTTCTTCTGTTTCCTTTGTTGCCACTTGCCCACTGACACCCGCTGTTTGTCTTTTAGTCCCTAGTCTGCATCCCTGTCGGGTTACCTGGCCTGTCATGAGTTGTGTCCTGGCGGTTTGTCTCCCCTGCTGTCCTTGGTTTTGCCCTGGTCAGTGTGTCCCCTTAATGATGCCTTTGCACCAGGAGGGCACAGGATTGGGGGATGGGGGGGTGTTACTGTCATGGCCTGCCCGTCCTGTCAACCTTACTCTCCAGTTCTCCTCCCTGACGTGGCCCTAATGAGCCACGCTTGGTCTTTATTAGTCTCACCTCATGTTCCTGTCCTTCTGTCAGTCACTACCAGCTGCCTTGTGTTTTCCCATTCCTTAGTTTGGTAAAGTGCCCAGGCCAATGTTCTCCAGTTCTGTCCTTGTCTGTTTGCGTCTCTGTGCCCAAGCCTGCCTGCCAGAAAAGCTCCCCGCAAAGGGGGTTCTGCCCTACAGCTTGCATTCGGTTCCTACTTCCCACCGGTCATGTGACAGAGGAATACAAGGTTAGTGCCAGGCAGAAATTAATAGCCTATCTTTGATTTTGCATTCATTTGGTAACTTGTTGAAGTTATCTGATAGTTCTCTCGATTCCAAAGACATATGATTCTTGCGTGTGCATTATGCATATCCAAAGTTAACGCATGTTGTGTTTATCTTACGCCGTACATGACTCATTGTCGTTATGGACAGTAAGCACTTTATGTCAGTTATCCATTGCTCCTTTTCGTTATGCTATACAGCCGCTTTATACATGTGGAGACTTATATGCACACACATTTTTCACATTCCATTAGTTTCACACATTTTACTGTCATCGTACTTCTCTTCTGATGCCATTTTATTTATTTGTTTGTTTATTTGTAACCTGGTAACTGCACACTGAATCTTCTTATATTTGTACAATGACACCAAATCTTATTTGGTAATCATGAATTACCAAAACCTTAAATACACAAGGATAGACTCAATTATTGCTGAAAAAATCTACGCAGAGATATAAAAATGTAATATTCTCATCAAAATCACATGCACAGCAAAAAATGTAGGCAGTAACTATATACTGCTCTTCCAAAAAAACAACCTTTAGGTTCAAAACGACATCCATCGAGAAAAGAAATATATCCTCCTTGTATCGACAGGAATACTTTATCTGCATTGTAAAATAGCATAAATAATTTATGACAAAACAAAAAGCTTTTAAATTTACTGTACATGATTGTTAGCAAAATCAGAAATGTCAGTGTGGTAAGATCATGTACTTTATATAGTCAGTCAGTCAGTCAGTTCTGCCTTTCAACAACAGGGGGCAGTAGAGGTGCACCGTTCCCGGAAGCACAGCAATACCGGGTCCATGCGTAGAGCGGACGGGGCAAGCCCCACTTCCGGCTCCCTGTTCCAAAAATCCGTTTAATATGTGGTCCCCTCCATAGGGGACGTATCAGATATTAAACTGATAAAACAGATTTTTTTTTTTCAGATCCAAATACTTTATTAAACAGTTCTGCACAATTATTTACATCGACACAAACACATTAAAACATATAATAGAAACTGCACTTAAAAAATTGGCACTGTCAACAAGGGAATTAAAAACATTTTCCTACTAAAACAATGATATTCAGAAATAGTCATAATATAACAGGCTGAAATTTTCCCACATCATACAAGTGAATGCCAATACAATTTTCAGACATTACTGAAAATATTTTAAAATAGTATTAAACAAACTATCTGCAGAACCATTCACCATAAAATAAGCAAAAAAAAAAGCAATAAAAGCAACCAATATATTTACACACCATTAAAATGTAAAGTAAACACATATGGCCACTTTTACAATTAAAATGTCATCTCAAATGCATGCTTTTGATGCAAGATGAGCATCCTGGTTTCTTTTTATGAGCCCAAGTTATTTATGGCAAAATTAGGTTTTACAGGGGATCGGTAAATAACATGTTCGTGCAGTCTAGTAACATTCGGGGTGAATCATGGACGATTGATCTGAATTTCAGGACGATCAGTCCACATACGATCAGAATTAATCCACAATTACAACTTCCCAGAATATTATAGTAAAAGGATTAATTCCATGCCACGTGGGTGACGTAATCGTCCGTGAATTCATCCTAATACATGCCCCCATTGTTGTAAGTGGCGTATTCATCCCGCAACCTTCTCTCCAGCTGCAGAATGGAGAATTTCTTCTCCATCCTGCGCTGCTTGCTATACTGCATGGAGAAGGTTTGGATCCTGTCCTTCACACTCTCCCACCATTCGGCCACAGAGGGGAAGGTAGGCTTGTCCTTCTGCCACTCGGAGAAGTGATCTAAGAAAAGGTGTCTAAAATCGCTCTCCTCCAGGATCTGCAGGTTCATTTTCCAATAGACGCCCCCATATACAGCAGCGTCTATGGAGGCAGTGGCCTCCACTGCCAAGTGGTCAGTGGGCCACTGTGGGGAGAGGGACACCTTTTCAAAAACAACGGGGGGTGAAGCTAAAATGTAGTCGATGTGACTGCTGGCTCCGCGACTATTATGCCAGGTGAAGCCCGGCATGCTGGGGTTGCATGTTTTAAAACCATCCACAAGTTTAAAGGAATGAATAAAATGGCGAAAATGCCCTGAGCTGACATCCTCTCTACCCTCCAACGCGATGTTAAAGTCCCCTCCTAAAATCAAGTGTCGATCTGTGACACAGAACAGGGACAACTCTTCAGAGAGAGTTATACGGGACGAGGCCTCCACTGGAGCGTAGATGCATATGGCCCGGAGGCGCTGTCCCCTCCATGTGGCGTCCACTCCCAAAACCCTGCCTTGAAGAACGGTAAATTAACTTACTTCCTCAAAGGCGCGGTCGCCAAAAAGAATCCCGACGCCTGAGGAGTGGACACCACCTACGCTCCAGTAGGATCTACCCCTCTTCCATTGTCGTGAAAAGAGAGCCTCGTCCCGCTGGTCCCGGAGGTGGACTTCCTGCAGAAAACAAATGCTGAAGGGGAAGATGCCAGCTGATTAAAAACCAACGTGCGTTTTAAAACGTTCCTCAAACCCCTGACATTCAAAGTGACAATATTAAAATTGGCCATGAAATATTAAAATGATCAAATACAATTAAAAACAACAAACTAATTAGACAAAATGTAGATATTAAAGGAATTCAAACAGAAAAAACAGACCATAAGATAAGCCTTTATGCAGATGACGTATTACATTTTCTTAGGAATTCTCCAACCTCTCTTCTGAAGACAATATCACTTATAGATAAGTTCTCATCTATATCAGACTACTCCGTCAACTGGAGCAAATCAACAGTTTTGCCTTTGAATTGTAGTTTCCAAAACACAACTACTACTCCTTTACAGTCAGGTAACCTTAGATACTTAGGCATAAATTTTTCCACCAGACTCTCAGATCTAGTACAGATGAATCATATTCCTTTGTTAAAAAAGGTGGAAGAGGATCTTGTGCAGTGGAAATCTCTACCTATATCACTCATTGGAAGAGTTGCCACCATTAAAATGATGGTCCTGCCTAAAATCAATTACTTGTTCTCAATGATCAATAATAAACTCTCTATGGCTTGGTTTAAATCACTAGACTCAAGCATCTTGTCATTTTTATTGAAGAACAAACCATCACGAATCAGCTTGAAAACTCTGCAAAAAGCCAAAGGTAATGGTGGTCTAGAACTACTGTACCAAGTTTCTATCACTACTTCTTAGCCAACAGACTGCAGTATATAACAAATTGGATCAAATCAAGCCCGGTAGATAGTCCATGGCTGGACTTAGAACAAGCAATCTGCGGAGAAGTAAAATTGTCTGATCTGCCTTTTATAAGTGTTTTAAGAGCCTTAGTATTAACACCTCATTAACAGCCTGGTGGGAATTTTTTTTAAATAACTAGGTCTCCACTTATCCCCTGCAAACTAACACCCATTTGGAACAATCCAGATATTTGCCGAAAAAAGATAAAATTGAGCTTTCCCTTATGGCATGATAAAGGGATTAGAAATCTTGAACATGTTATGCAAAACGGAAAATTTATTTCATTCGAGGAACTAGTCTCAAAATACGGAATTAGCAACAGTAAATTTCTTGAGTACCAGCAATTCAGGCAAGGTTCAATCTTAATCAGTTTAACTTAGAAATACCTCCATGGGTGCTAGAATTTTTAAATCTTTCTAGCCCCAAATTATTGCAAAAAATGTATAAGTTATTGTCAAAAATGGATGACTCAATTTCCCTCCCAACCTCAAAATGGGAGCAAGATCTATCCATCGATCCAGATCAAAACTTTTGGAAAGAAATATGTTTAAACACCTTCAAAATGACTAAAAACCCCAACTTACAGCTTATACTATACAAAACTCTGCATAGAGCTCATTATACAGGACAAAGGATGTTCCAAATGGGCCTTATACACTCAAACCTATGCACCCACTGCTCAGGTAACTCTGTAGAGAACTACATGCATGCCATATGGTCCTGCACACCGGTGCAGAAGTTCTGGCAAAGGATATGTGAAGATCTATGAATTTGGTTTAATTGCTATATCCCAACCTCACCTACATTGTGCATTTTAGGTGATGCAAGTGTATTAGATATGGAAGAAAATAAAGTGCACATGATCCTTACTGCCTTAGGCATTGCAAAGAAAACTATCTTCATGAACTGGAAATCAAAAAATAATTTATGTGTTACTCAGTATAGAAATTTAATTCTAGACCACATAAGTTTGGAGAGAATGTCTAATTCCCTCCAAAAAAAACAATTGGGCGAATTGGATTCTCTCTGGTCCATTCTGGCCAATTCCATTATGTAGGAGGGGGTGGTCGGCTGTGGTCTCGTCTCCTCATGATTCTGGCGGGTGGTGGGGTTGGGCCCCCGGGCTATGGGCGGCTAGTGGCTTCTTGGAGCTGGGGGGGCTGTGGCTGCCATCCTGTGATGTCTGGGTGTCTGCCCTGGCTGGTGGTGGGGGGGGGCTATTTGTCGTCGAATGAGTGGGTGACTGAGTACGGGCTGCCCTTCGGGGTGGGGGGGGAGGGGGGCTAGCTCTTGGCGTCGGCACTGCTCCGGGATGTTGTCGCCGGGGGTCTCAGGTCCGCTCCTTCCAATGTAACGGTGGGGGGCTGGGGTGCCTACTGAGCCTCAGTGGATTTGTTAATGTAGGCTGTAACAGTCTCTGAGTACTCCTGGAGGTCAGTGGTGTTGTCGTATGTGGCAGCCTGCTTAAACATACTCCAGTCTGTGGTGTTAAAGCAGTCCTGTAAAGCCTCTGAAGACCCTTCCGGCCACACTTGTATCTGCTTCCGAACCGGTTTGGTGACTTTAACAAGCGGTCTGTAAGCAGGCATTAGCATGACAGTAATGTGGTTTGAGGCACCGAGCTGGGGGAGGGGGAAAGCCTTGTAAGCTCCTCTTTGGGTGGTGCAAACAAGGTCCAGTGTGTTATTTCCCCGTGTAGGAAAGTCTATGTGTTGCTGTATTTTGGGAAACACACTCTTTAAGTCTGCATGATTGAAATCCCCAGCCAAGATGAGAAAAGCATCTGGGTGGGCTGTCTGCTGCTCACTGATACATGCTGGTACAGTTCATTCAGTGCCTCCCTCCTGTTGCTGCCATTGGAGGTGGGAGGGATATACACAGCAAACAACAGTATAGCTGTATATTCCCTCGGTAGATAGAACGGCCGGCACTTAATAACCATAAACTCCAACACTGGTGAACAGTATTTGCAGACCGCAACAGCATCGCAGCACCAGGCGTCATTGATGTAAACACAAAGCTCGCCACCGCGGGTCTTACCTCCCGCGACGACAACTCTGTCAGCACGGTAGCATGTTAGCTGGTCAAGCTGAATGCCGCGGTCCGGGACACAGTCACTGAGCCATGTTTCCGTGAACAAAAAAACACAACAGTCCTTTACATTCCTCTGAGATGAACATAGTAGTCGGATGTACTCCAGTTTCTTATCCAATGAGCGTACGTTGGCCAGAACGATGGAGGGGATAGCGGGTTTGTGTGGGCAAGCCACCAGCCTAGCTCGGATATCTCCACTCTTATCCCTCTTCTGCTTTCTCTCACGCCACTTGAGGCACCTCCATTTTGGGCGAGGTGCAGGAGTGGGGGTCGGTGATTGAGTAGGCCTGCGGAGCAGACCCAGATCATTCAGCTCTTCGGCGTCCACAGAGTCTAACTTAAAAAGTTTGTTTCTGCCGATGTTGAGCAAAAATGTTCGGCTATATATGGGCTTAAGAACAGATAAACGCGACAAAGGCGTACAGAAACACTGCAACGTCCAGGACGAAAAACACTGTTTAGTCGGGAGAGAGAGAAGCCGCAGTGTGTGCACGCGTCGCCATTTTGGGAGAGAAAAAAAAATAAAAAAATAAAATTTGACTTCTGAGGTACCACTGTACCCTGTAAATTTTAGAACGTGAAACAGTCGGCTAAGTTGACCTCGAATGGTTCTGCGTGCTCATTGGTTATTGCTACGTACATCTGGAAGCAGAAGCTGTAATTTTTATTTCTCTCGGTCTTGATTTGGGCGATCTTCATTTACTGTTTGTGTTCCATTGCTTTAAATAACGTCTGCAAAGGGTCCTTTCAGTCGCTTGCGTGGTTTTCTACACACCTGTCTGGGATGCTTTAAGCGTTCCAGCTTTCGTGTGCGCAAGCCCACTGCACCATCCTTGACTGTTGCAACGGGGGTTGCTATAAATGGCAAAACCCCTGCAAAGGTCGGGAGTGGCATCCACCTCCCCAGTGGACACGGGGATCACCAGCATGCTCCTGTTGCAGCAGAGGCAGGGTCCGAGTGGGCGGCAGTTTGGAAGAAGATTGCAGCTCTCGAAGACAAGGTGGGCCGTTTACGGTCTGAGATCTCCATGCTTGCTGGTGCCCTGACTGACCCACATATATCCCGGAGCAGTTCGGAGACCACTGGGACTCCTGTTGTAGTCTCCACTTCAGCTCCAAGCTGTTTCCCACCCCCTCCTCCTCCTCCACCGCCGCCTCCTCCTCCTCCTCCACCTGCTAGTATCCAGGGCCCCAAGCAGAAGACGAGTCATCGTCAGGGAAGTGGCTCAGGACCCACCAAAGGCCCCAACATGGTGGATGTCCTGGCGGAGCTGCCCTGCGTTAAACTGCGCCCGGTGCTGAGGTCGCCAGGTGGGACGCCAGTGCCGAGGAGGGGACTGACGCAGGGGACGCCCATGCCCTCAGAGGACATTGCTGCCATTTTAGCAGAGGCTCTGAAGAAGAAATTCAAGCAATAGAACCACTCTGATGAGTAGGAGCAGCAGGCCTCTGAGCCCTTAAACTTTTTTTACTTAAATTTTTTATACTTATAACATTTTTATACTTATATCATTTTTATACTTATATACTTTATATACTTAAACTTTATATACTTATACTTTATGTACTTATATACTTTATATGCTTATATTTATATACTTATACTTTGTGTACTGATTCTATATACTTATTAATAAATAATATATTTGTATCACTATTATTTTTAAAAGAGTTGCTGATTTTGTAATACTGCTGCAGCATTCTCCACATGCTAATCACTGCCCCACATCGAATTGGCACTTTGATCTGCCACATATCACTTCACTACCCCCTGTTGAATGTTGCATCGTATGTTGTTAGATATCTCCTAGTAGTAAGTACTTCATTATTAGGCTGCACAATATTGGAAAAGATGTATTTCTGCAATGAGTATTGCAGTATTTATTTAAATTTAAAATGCTTAAAACAAACCAATTTCTCACAAACACATCTATTCATGAGTGATTTAACACTAGGTTTGCTAAACCTACGCAAATCTACGTAAAATCCCCTCGGCCCGACCTCGGGTTGAGAGGCCATTAGCTCCATTGTCCTCCTGCTTTTGTTGTGCAAAAACACTAGTTACCTGTGAACCCTGCCACATTTGCATTTCTTTACCCTCACTGCTGCTGGCAAGCTTGCCATGTTGTCCCGAGATAGATTCCTTTCCATCATGAAACACCTTCGATTTGACGACAAGGACACGAGGGCAGAACGGGTGAAAACAGACAGATTTGCGGCGATCTTGGACATCTGGAAATGCTTCACTAGGAACTGTATTGAGAGTTTCACTGCAGGACAACACATCACCGTAGATGAGCAGCTGTTCCCGACCAAGGTTCGTTGTCCATTCACACAGTATATCGCATCCAAGCCGGACAAATCTGGAATCAAGTTCTGGATGGCGATGGATTTGGAGACCAAATACGTCTGCAATGCATCCCCTTACTTGGGAAAGGACCCCAATCGTCAGAAGGGGGAGAGGCTGGCAGAGAATGTGGTCATGAGTCTGATGGAGCCATTTCTGGATGACGGGAGAAATGTCACAACAGACAATTTCTTCACCTCACTGTCATTGTCACACAGTCTGCTTCAGCGCAAAACCACACTACTGGGCACGATGAATAAAGCTCGTCATGAGCTTCCTCCATCGGCAAAGGACACTGCAGGCCGAGAGAAATTCTGCACGTCAGTGTTTAGAAGCGGCAGTGTCTCCTTGACAATCTACGCGCCAAAAAAAAAGAAAACTGTGTGTCTTCTGAGTTCCTTGCACCGAGACGTGATGATCGGGGATGGTATAAAGAGGAAACCCAACACGATAACAGACTACAACCATATGAAGGTATGTGAATGTGCATATAATTTTATACCAGTGCTACAATGTTTCCTGATATGTACTATACAGGCCTATATCGGGTAGAAAAAAATATACTTATGTCTCTCTCTCTCTCTCTGCTTTTACAGGGTGGTGTAGATGTGTTGGACCAGATGGCACGCAAGTATACAGTACGAACAGCAACACACAGGTGGCCAGTAGCCGTATTTTATAACATGCTGGACCTGGCGGCAGTGAATGCCTATGTTCTGTACAAGGCGTGCACAGGGTGGAAAGGCAAAAGAAGATCATTTCTGAGTCTTCTAGCCATGGAACTCAGTAACCGATTCATGCTGCAAAAGGCAATGGAAGCAGAGAGGGAAGCTTTTGCAGCTGCTGCATCATTTGCTGCTGCTGTGCCAGGAACTGTTCAGACAACTCAGTGCCAGGTACAAGAGAGCTGCAACAGGAATCGCAGCAGATATCTCTGCGCAAAGTGTTGCAAATTCACCTGCGCCAAATGCAGGCACAGAGGTTACTGGGTCTGCAAACGCTGCAAACACTGACTATGAAACCACTGAGATGATGAAGAGGAACTGAGGGACTGAGAATTTTTTTTTACTTCTTTTATTATTATTATTATTATTGATTCTGTTTTCAGTCTATTTTTGACAAATAAAACACTTGTGTTTCTATATTTTGTGAAATTGTGTCTTTCATATTTGTGGGTCAGTCAGAGTGTGGGATATTTTGTATAGATATGGCAAGCTTGCCAGCAGCAGTGGCGGTAAAGAAATGCAAATGTGGCAGGGTTCACAGGTAACTAGTGTTTTTGCGCAACAAAAGCAGGAGGACAATGGAGCTAATGGCCTCTCCACCCGAGGTCGGGCCGAGGGAATTCTCACCAGAAAATAAAAAGCTCAGTATTAAAAGCTCAGTAACTAGTAACTAGCTCAGTAACTAGCTCAGTAACTAGTGTTAAACGGCAAGGATGAAAATGATTAGGATTAGCTCTTGCCAAAATAGGGCTTGTAAACTTTTGTGGTAGTCAGAATTAACCCAAACAACTATGACTATACCCCACGGAAATCTTTAGTAAAAACCGAAAGATTTATACGGGATGAAGAGAGATCCGAGTCGATATGGGGCTGCCGCTTAGCGGGTCGCCGTTAGCCGGGTCTCCGTGACGCCCCCGCTCGGAGTAGAATGCCCAGGGGCTCCTCCCTGTCCTCCCGTCCTCTCAAGAAACAGCAATCATTTAAACAAACATGAGGGAAAATTCAAAAGGCAAAGATGACGTCATGCCTTACCTCAGCACAGCTGTCCACCACACAAACAGCGTGTCACCTTACTTTAAAAAAAGAAAAAGAAAAAGAAAACCGGCAGGAAACGGGGGCCACGCCCCTCCCTCACAGCACATGCGGCTAATTAGCTGGCCATCCAGAGGCACTCAGTCTATTAGTCACCCACTCAGTCAGTTCTGCCTTTCAACAACAGGGGGCAGTAGAGGTGCACCGTTCCTGGAAGCACTGCAATACCGGGTCGATGCGTGGAGCGGACGGGGCAAGCCCCACTTCCGGCTCCCTGTTTCAAAAATCTGTTTAATATGTGGTCCCCTCCATGGGGGACGTATCAAAATAACCTTTTCATACCAAAACAAAATGTAAATCAGCTCAAATACATGATTAATAAATATTATGCTTGTGCTACTTATATTAACACATAATCACAATCTATGAGGTTGAAACATTCCCACACTATGCAAATCATGCCAACACAGTACAATAAGACTTTCAAAGATAATATTAAACAAATAGAACTACCTGCAGAACTATTACCAATAAAACAGGAAAAGGGCAATAAGACCAGCAAATACAATTATACACCATTTAAACCTAATTACAATTATATGGTCAATAAAACAATTAAAATGTCACCTTATATGCATGCTATTAAAAAGTTAAGACCTCTAACCCTCTGGAGTCGACGGCATCGTCGGCAATGCCGCGATCTTTCTTGTGTATTTCAGTTCATGACTCGCTGAAATCTTATTATAGAAACATAAAAAAAAATGCTGACTAAATCTGTAATCTGCATTCTTTTCAAAACGTTCATTGTCGGAAGTATTAAACTTTTTAAATCGGCAAAAAAGTAAACCATGTCACCTTACTTTGTTTTACCTGCATCGGGGGTGTGTAGTACCACTGTCACCCGAAGATCGCTATTCACATTCTAAATAGCCACATTAGCGCGTATTCAGATCGCATTCGCATGGTAATTTGATGAACAACGCAACGGTGAAACGCGATCCAGATACATCCCCTTCAGCGCCATAAAAGGGGGGAGGGACGTGGCCAGGTGATAATGGCTCATTCATTCACATGAAAGTTGCTACATATTCAATGAAAGGAGCCAGAAATAGTGACACGAGTTAGGTTTTTCTTATTTATTTATCCAAATGAATATTGCAACTACACCATTTAGTCATCTTCGTGTAGCCAAGACTTTGGTGATCAGATATCTGGGATCAAAACAAACTGCCAGCATTGCTTACAATGTAGTTTTATAATGTTTCTGCAAGTGTTCCAAACTGCATTTTGCCATGTCTATACTTTGAATGTCAAATTACAAACTTCACATAAATCTAACATATTTACAAAGTACACTAAGATTAAGATGAGTTTGTTGCCAAACCAAATATATAAGAAATAATTTATTTGCCAGGAATTAAGTTTTTGATATTGAATGAAATGTGTGAGCATGCCCCAGTTAGTGAAAGTGTGTCCCCTACCCCTAGACTCCAGAGGGTTAAAAAGGAACACATCCGCATGACTTCCAAGCTCTGCACAAGGGTCGGGCTAAAACGGCATCATACACCTTCCCAAAACACATAAAATCAGTAACCTTGGGAACAAAATAGGTTAATCGCACAATAAACAGCACAACAGATCAAAATGTTAATAAATATCAATAATGTTAATATTGATGAATAAGTGCTAACAGTGATCAACCAAAACAGTGCTCAGTAAAATCTTTACATGTCAATAAATAAAATCCATACCAAATAAAACACACGCACAGAAAAACAAAGCACACTTACCTAAAACCCGATGTGTCCTCTGTGTGCTTCAGGAAAATGCATCATGTCAACCCTGTAGGATGGAGTGTCACCACCTAGACGTACCGGGGCAGCTTTCGCCTAGGATCAAGGCAGTTGGATGGATGTCAACTTACCTCTGGGGGTAGGTCGTTTAGGTAGATGGCAGCTTCCTTCTGGGGCCTGGGGGTTTGGGTGAATGTCAGCTTACTTCTGTGATCAGGGTGTTTGGGTGGAAGCGAGCTTACCTCTGGGGTCAGGGGATTGAGTTGAAAGCAGCTTGCCTCTGGGGTTGGAACATTTGGGTGGATGTGAGCTTACATGAGGGGCCTGCATTTTTGGATGGACAGCAGCTTGCCTCTGAGATCAGAGCGTTTGGGTGGATGGCAGCTTGCCACTGGGGTTAGGGCATTTTGGTGGATGTGAGCATACCTCAGGGGCCTGCGTGTTTGGGTAGACTGCAGCTTGCCTCTGGGATCAGCATGGTTGGGTGAATGGCTGATTACTGGGAACAATGTGTTTAAGTGGATGGCAGCCTACATCTGGGATCAGGGTGTTTGGGTGGACAGCGGCTTGCCTCTCTGCTCAGGGTGCTTGGATGGACAGCAGCTTACCTCTGTGGTTGGGCCGGTTGCGTGTTTGGGAGCTTACCTCTAGGGCCAGGGCGCTTGGTGGACGGCAGCTTACCTCTGGGATCAAGGCGTCTGAGTGGATGAAAGCTTACCTCTATTATCAGGGTGTTTGGGTTTATGTCATCTTAACTCTGGGGTCAAGGCGCTTGGTTGGATGCAGTTGGTTGGGTTGGAGCTTCACCTCTGGAATTAGGGCATTTGAGTAGATGACAGCTTAACTCTGTGATCATTGTGTTTGGGTACATGTCAGCTTACCTCTGGGGTCAGAGCGTTTGTGTGTAGGGCAGCTTATCACAGCTAACTATCGATTAGTTTAACTGAATTTATCCAAAAATTATTATTATTTCTATACCTGACAGACAAAATATTGTGACTTACATATAATGTGACATGTTGTTAATGCAACCAGTAATCAGAAGACAGTGTGACATGTGCTGCACACCAGGGCAATTTCAGAATCACTAATCAGATCTGCAGTTAACACCAAGTTATGGTAAACCAAGTGACGCCTATATAATATACATGTATGGAAATCACACAATCCGAAAAATAGTTTCCCGAAATATTAACACAGAGGTATTTCTCACTCACTATAAAACACGATGTAAATTTCCCTGTAGTAATTAATAGATTAACAGACAAAAAACCCAGAGTCACACCAACGAAAACACAACGCAATGCTAGGGCCAACTAGCAAGAACTGGCTAACCAGGTAAAAATTCGCAATGAACTTCTAAATTATCGAAACTCAGTTACATCAATAAGTACATAAGTTACCACGAAACATACATGTATTAGTTTAATAAAGTCTAAGCAGAAATGATCAAAATAAATACGGTTTTGGTTTTGTTTGCCGGAGCTCAAACATCGGACATCTCCCTTAGTAAAAGGGTGTGGACTCTGGCCGTTGACAACCACGTGCCGCTCGCGCCACACAACGTCGTTGACCGCAGTCTGTCATACTCTCGCGTGTTACGTCTGACTGACACGCGCCGCAATAGTGAGATTTAGCAGTACTAACGTTAAAAAAAGCTCTTACTGACCTCATTTTACTGTATCATATGCGCAGTAATTTATCTTGCTTTCTTAAAATAACCAATAAATTTTGGTGCTACTGCTCTGTTTGAGTCCATGAATTATGTCCTGCATAGAAATGTGTAGTGGCAGAACATTTAAACAACTGGATCGCATTTTAAAACATAATCTTATGTAGACATCACACCTCTCCCGGAAGACTCCCGCAAATGCACCACAGCTCCCTCACACCCCCGAATAATGTGCAGCATCCTGGAAATCTGTCCACACAGAAATAAAAGCAATCAAACGCAGGGAAGTGGCCACGTGCCTACAGATCGTATGTTGGGCGTGGCTACGGATCGTCTGTCGCCGCCCCCCAACTTTCACAGCCAGCACCCCCCCCCCTTCCCTAAGGTGGGATAATTCAGACATCCCAACCTGCAAAAACTCAATTCAGGGAGGTGCCCCCAACCCCCCGACAAGGAGAGAGATAACTTCAACAAACTTGATTTCACAGTTTAATTTGTTCATTAATTTCCTCTAGTCAGCGCACTAAATTACGAAGGTCAAAATTATGTATTTTGACAATAATATAAGTAGATTATTTTACCATTTATGCAAATTCCTTAATTATATTCCATTGCTACTTTACAAAAGTCTTTCATGACAGCATTAGCAACTAACCAAGTGTCTAACTAGTGTAGACCTGAATAATACAGCACATGAAATGACACTTGTTAAACTCACCTCAACATGCCTTTTACAATCGTTTAAACCGTCATGGGCAATGCTGAAATCACTGTTGCAAACAGTACAGCCTACTTTAATGTAAAATCAGACAGATTGCTTAACTTGCAGCTGCCCAATTACGCGTACATATTTTATTGCCGCAGATAATTAAGGTAGGTAATACAACGCTGAAGGTTAGAGGTATAGTACGATTACATATGTACAACATGTGGTCATTTCAGTCAGACAAACGTTTAAAATGGAAAACCAGCTTTTACCGGCAATTTCCATAGCACGTCCTAGTCGAAGTACTACACTGCCATCTATTGGACAAGTCAGGTTACTGAATCGTGAAATGTGTCTGTACTGAAATGGATAAAACAAACATAATATCTTCAGTCATGTTTTCTTTTAGGACCACTACAAGAGGATTATCAGTATGAAGGTTTATCAATAAAAATAATTTATTAAAATAAATATTACAGGGCTCTCCCTGAAAATAAGATGCTCTTAGCTTCCAAAGCCAAGGACACATTCTAGTGTTTTTCCAGGAGACTGGACCTAACTAACCTGGGGCCTTATGAAAAACAATCAATCAGTTCATGTTGAAGCTCACAAGGTGTGGAGAACAAGAAACACAAGTAAGGGAGAAAGGCAAGGTGCAAAGCATACACAAGCAGTGTAACGACATATCAGTTACAATGTATGATTAAACATACATCATTTCTCACAGTATGAATAGTGGCCCGTTGCTCCTACTATAGCCTCACGCCTCCAGGGTCATGGGTTCAATCTGCACCCCTGCTGTAATAAACAGTGAAGTTATTACAGTAACATGATGTTTATCAGTAAAATAGTACACTCAAAAAAATATTTAGGCCTAATATTTAGGATTTATGTAATTTAATTGCATATAAAATTTCCATGCATTTGGATTACATAGTTTTAAAGAAAGCAAATTAATAAACGTAATATAATGTGTATTCATCAGTTTAATATAAATAAAACAATTACGAATGAGATTTATGTAATTGTGTTATGTCCAATGTTTTTTAAATAGATAATAACTAAGATTATGCATTTACAATACATACAATTTGTTTTAAATTCATATGAACCAGATTTATGTATAAATTTTTTATAAAGATTATATAAAACTCATTAATAAATTCAAAATGTTTAAAATGCATTTATAAAAATTATATTTATGCAATTCTCCCAATGGATCAAATGTAAAAAAAGACAACTGTTTCACATTTTAACCATTTATTGATACTGAAATGCATGTAAAACTACATTAAAAAAACAGAATTGGTAACACTAAGTTAAACACTGTTCAGTCTTTGATTATGTAAAACTTCTCAAAGTGTAAATGAGCAGCTGTGACAAAAACCATGACACTTTTCTCCATTTTTCTATAACAAAAAAATAAAGCAAGCAATTGTAAACAGAACTAAGCAGCGATAAGTCAAATATTAATAAAAGATTGTTCTTAACAACCTTGTTAAACTGGAGGTACACTTAATTGGATTTACTTAATTTAATAGTGGACAGTGGTTGCACACAGATGTTTTGCTTTGGCAGCAACTTGAACAATTGAGTTAAATTAACATAACTTATTCATATTCAATAAACCTGTGTACTTTCTGTTTATACAGTGTGATTGAAACATGTTTTGTTAAAGTAATTTGAGCTCTTGGAACATTTTATTCCTTCTTGATTTTATCACTTTATTCCAACACTATTCAATAACTTTTCCTCCAATACTATTTGGTCACTTAAAAACTACATGTTATTTTCATTTTACATGTTAATATTATATTTGAGTGTCAATTACACAATTTTACAATGGTATTTTTATTTTTCTTTCCCATCAATATAATTTAGAGCAGCAAAACAACTCTCCCATTTTCCAATGGTTTCAGTTCTAGACAACAGCTGATTTATTTTCAATTTCTAAACCCAAATGAATACAAAATGAATAATGAAGAAAATGACAAAATCCAAGTTACGTTATTTTCTGCAAAATATTTTCATTCATTGTGCGTTATTATTATAATTCACATGTTCCCAACATTTTGATATTTTATGTACACAGCAAATGTGCCAGTGTTAAATTAGCACTGCATGGTGTCTATATGGGTCCACACCATTCAGTGATACATTTAACACTTTACAGTGTGCAGTGAGTGTTCTTTTTACAGTATTAATCTTTATTAACTGTAATAGTGTTCAATTTACACCATAGGGTAAATCAATGAGTCTCCACCTCCACATATCTTATAAAAGGCAGATCAGACAATTTTACTTCTCCGCAGATTGCTTGTTCTAAGTCCAGCCATGGACTATCTACCGGGCTTGATTTGATCCAATTTGTTATATACTGCAGTCTGTTGGCTAAGAAGTAGTGATAGAAACTTGGTAGTTCTAGACCACCATTACCTTTGGCTTTTTGCAGAGTTTTCAAGCTGATTCGTGATGGTTTGTTCTTCAATAAAAATGACAAGATGCTTGAGTCTAGTGATTTAAACCAAGCCATAGAGAGTTTATTATTGATCATTGAGAACAAGTAATTGATTTTAGGCAGGACCATCATTTTAATGGTGGCAACTCTTCCAATGAGTGATATAGGTAGAGATTTCCACTGCACAAGATCCTCTTCCACCTTTTTTAACAAAGGAATATGATTCATCTGTACTAGATCTGAGAGTCTGGTGGAAAAATTTATGCCTAAGTATCTAAGGTTACCTGACTGTAAAGGAGTAGTAGTTGTGTTTTGGAAACTACAATTCAAAGGCAAAACTGTTGATTTGCTCCAGTTGACGGAGTAGTCTGATATAGATGAGAACTTATCTATAAGTGATATTGTCTTCAGAAGAGAGGTTGGAGAATTCCTAAGAAAATGTAATACGTCATCTGCATAAAGGCTTATCTTATGGTCTGTTTTTTCTGTTTGAATTCCTTTAATATCTACATTTTGTCTAATTAGTTTGTTGTTTTTAATTGTATTTGATCATTTTAATATTTCATGGCCAATTTTAATATTGTCACTTTGAATGTCAGGGGTTTGAGGAACGTTTTAAAACGCACGTTGGTTTTTAATCAGCTGGCATCTTCCCCTTCAGCATTTGTTTTCTGCAGGAAGTCCACCTCCGGGACCAGCGGGACGAGGCTCTCTTTTCACGACAATGGAAGAGGGGTAGATCCTACTGGAGCGTAGGTGGTGTCCACTCCTCAGGCGTCGGGATTCTTTTTGGCGACCGCGCCTTTGAGGAAGTAAGTTAATTTACCGCTCTTCAAGGCAGGGTTTTGGGAGTGGACGCCACATGGAGGGGACAGCGCCTCCGGGCCATATGCATCTACGCTCCAGTGGAAGCCTCGTCCCGTATAACTCTCTCTGAAGAGTTGTCCCTGTTCTGTGTCACAGATCGACACTTGATTTTAGGAGGGGACTTTAACATCGCGTTGGAGGGTAGAGAAGATGTCAGCTCAGGGCATTTTCGCCATTTTATTCGTTCCTTTAAACTTGTGGATGGTTTTAAAACATGCAACCCCAGCATGCTGGGCTTCACCTGGCATAATAGTCGCGGAGCCAGCAGTCGCATCGACTACATTTTAGCTTCACCCCCCGTTGTTTTTGAAAAGGTGTCCCTCTCCCCACAGTGGCCCACTGACCACTTGGCAGTGGAGGCCACTGCCTCCATAGACGCCCCTGTATATGGGGGCGGCTATTGGAAAATGAACCTGCAGATCCTGGAGGAGAGCGATTTTAGACACCTTTTTTTAGATCACTTCTCCGAGTGGCAGAAGGACAAGCCTACCTTCCCCTCTGTGGCCGAATGGTGGGAGAGTGTGAAGGACAGGATCCAAACCTTCTCCATGCAGTATAGCAAGCAGCGCAGGATGGAGAAGAAATTCTCCATTCTGCAGCTGGTGAGAAGGTTGCGGGATGAATACGCCACTTACAACAATGGGGGCATGTATTAGGATGAATTCACGGACGATTACGTCACCCACGTGGCATGGAATTAATCCTTTTACTATAATATTCTGGGAAGTTGTAATTGTGGATTAATTCTGATCGTGTGTGGACTGATCGTCCTGAAATTCAGATCAATTGTCCATGATTCACCCCGAATGTTACTAGACTGCACTATTTACCGATCCCCTGTAAAACCTAATTTTGCCATAAATAACTTGGGCTCGTAAAAAGAAGCCAGGATGCTCATCTTGCATCAAAAGCATGCATTTGAGATGACATTTTAATTGCATAAATGGCCATATGTGTTTACTTAGATTTTAATGGTGTGTAAATATATTGGTTGCTTTTATTGCTTTTTTTTGTGCTTATTTTATGGTGAATGGTTCTGCAGATAGTTTGTTTAATACTATTTTAAAATATTTTTAGTAATGTCTTATTGTATTGGCATTCACTTATATGATATGGGAAAATTTCAGCCTGTTATATTATGACTATTTAATAATAATAATAATAATAATTGATACTTTATTGATCCCCGTGGGGAAATTGTTTTTACGCCTCCCTCAACTTGCTCTTTGTAGAGCAAGCTGTCCGCGAAGGGCAGCCACCCGTAGCGGCGCCCAGGGAGCTGGGGATTGAGGGTCTTGCTCAAGGACCCGCAGACGTGCTGAGGCTGGGCTTGAACCGGCGACAATGATATTTCTGAATATCATTGTTTTAGTAGGAAAATGTTCTTTTTAATTCCCTTGTTGACAGTGCCAATTTTTTAAGTGCAGTTTCTATTATATGTTTTAATGTGTTTGTGTCGATGTAAATAATTGTGCAGAACTGTTTAATAAAGTATTTGGATCTGAAAAAAAAATCTGTTTTAACAGTTTAATATCTGATACATCCCCTATGGAGGGGACCACATATTAAACGGATTTTTGGAACAGGGAGCCGGAAGTGGGGCTTGCCCCGTCCGCTCCAGGCATGGACCCGGTATTGATGTGCTTCCGGGAACGGTGCACCTCTACTGCCCCCTGTTGTTGAAAGGCAGAACTGACTGACTGACTGACTATATAAAGTACATGATCTTACCACACTGACATTTCTGATTTTGCTAACAATCATGTACAGTAAATTTAAAAGCTTGTAAGAAGATTCAGTGTGCAGTTACCAGGTTACAAATAAACAAACAAATAAATAAAATGGCATCAGAAGAGAAGTACGATGACAGTAAAATGTGTGAAACTAGTGGAATGTGAAAAATGTGTGTGCATATAAGTCTCCACATGTATAAAGCGGCTGTATAGCATAACAAAAAGGAGCAATGGATAACTGACATAAAGTGCTTACTGTCCATAACGACAATGAGTCATGTACGGCGTAAGATAAACACAACATGCGTTAGCTTTGAATATGCATAATGCACACGCAAGAATCATATGTCTTTGGAATCGAGAGAACTATCAGATAACTTCAACAAGTTACCAAATGGATGCAAAATCAAAGATAGGCTATTAATTTCTGCCTGACACTAACCTTGTATTCCTCTGTCACATGACCGGTGGGAAGTAGGATCCGAATGCAAGCTGTAGGGCAGAACCCCCTTTGCGGGGAGCTTTTCTGGCAGGCAGGCTTGGGCACAGAGACGCAAACAGACAAGGACAGAACTGGAGAACATTGGCCTGGGCACTTTACCAAACTAAGGAATGGGAAAACACAAGGCAGCTGGTAGTGACTGACAGAAGGACAGGAACATGAGGTGAGACTAATGGCGCTTTTCCACTGCATAGTACGGCACAGCACGGTTCAGTACAGCTCACCTTGGTTTGGCTCAGTTCGGCTCGGTTTGCGTTTCAACTGCAGTTTAGTGCCGCTTTAGAGTGGGCGGGATTATTCACATGTCGTTATAGTTGCGCCGCCTCTACTGCCGTGACATCATCGTAAACGCGCCACAAACAAACACACAACAATGGAGCATATCGACGGAATGGTGTTCTTCATTCTCGGCATGTGGATGTTTTTAACAGCAAGGCGAAGGAGTTTGTTTCAAAAGAGGCTGATGGCAGCCAAAGAAAACACAGCTAAAAAAACTAAGAGAGTTTTGGTTTTTCACTTTTTCATTCCGCGTCGCCCCATCCAGCTCTCGCTGGATCCGCTCCTCGGCTACCAACGAGAGGAACGTCTGCACTTCCTCAATAGACCACGAAACAGCCATTTTTGGTTAAAACAAAATGGTGCGTCCGAACCTTCGCTGGCTGTGCTAAAAATCTAGCGGGTCTGTTGTGTCTCGTGTCGCAAGTTCAGTGACGCAGTAATGACGATTTTCTCCGGCCAATCAGTGACCAGTAGAGTTTACACGTCACTTTTTGGTAACGGTTCGGCGCGCTTGGAACCTTGGATAAGATGGTACTAAAAAAAGGACCAGGTACCGGGTACTGTTCCCAGTGGAAAACCCCTCAAAAGTGAGCTGAACTGAACCGTGTCGTGCCGTACTATGCAGTGGAAAAGCGCCATAATAAAGACCAAGCGTGGCTCATTAGGGCCACGTCAGGGAGGAGAACTGGAGAGTAAGGTTGACAGGACGGGCAGGCCATGACAGTAACACCCCCCCACCCCCCAATCCTGTGCCCTCCTGGTGCAAAGGTATCATTAAGGGGACACACAGACCAGGGCAAAACCAAGGACAGCAGGGGAGACAAACCGCCAGGACACAACTCATGACAGGCCAGGTAACCCGACAGGGATGCAGACTAGGGACCAAAAGACAAACAGCGGGTGTCAGTGGGCAAGTGGCAACAAAGGAAACAGAAGAAGGAGACAAAGGGAGGGATTGGGCACCAAAAGGACCAAAGGTGGCACAGGACAGACAGGGCAGGACACAACCAGACAAACAATGTGCAACAAGAATAGGGCCAGGAGAGGGAGCCAGGGGGAACCTAAAGTGGGAAGCAAGAGTGACTGGAGTGGGGGCTGGAAGAGTGAAATCGGGCTAAGAGGTGAAACCAGGGAGAGCCACGGGGAAGCAAGACTACAGATCAAGCTCCGAGGTGCCGCAGAAGGGTCACGGCCAGGGGGGCCTTCGGAGTCCTGTCTGGGTCTGTAGAAGGACGAGCTCCTCTCGTCTGCGCCAGCCGAGGGAAGAACAGCATCGGTAGACGGCGAGGGGTCGGCAGAGCCGGAGGGCATCGAGGAGCAGGCAGGACAGGAACTGGACCACACCGTGGACCCTGCAGAACAAAAGCACAGGCCAGTACCAGTGCCGGAGGAAACCGCAGGTGGTTCCTTTTGGGAACCAATGGATGGGGTCCCCCGAAAAGACCCCCTTGGACCGAGCTGGGGTCAGGCGGTAAGTCTGGGTAGCATACCCCAGATCTTTCCTCCTGGAGCCGAACCCCCGACCAGTTTTCCGTTGACCCTGCCGTTGTCACGGCGATAACCTCCTCGGCTGGGGAAACTCTGGTCACGGGGCTGACACCACGGACTGGGACTCAGGGCAAGAACTGGAGGGTCCCACTCCATGTCCTCCGGGCCGCCTGTGCCTTAATCCATACTAAATGTAATTAAACAGAATGAAGCTTAAAAGAATAAAATGGTAAAGAGAGGAAAATTTAATGTGTAAGTTTCAAAAAACGGGCTCTTACTTTTATTCAGATGTTTGCAGGCGTTGTGACTCTGTGATGAATGGTGACGTATGAGATCCTGAGAATGGGCTACGCCTCCAAGGGTGAGTGGCAGGTGGCATTTCCCAGGAATTACAGGCTGGAGATGTCTGAGGAGCTCTCCTGGAGTGAAGACAGAAAGAGAAGAAGGGAACAAGCAGAGGGTGTGGGGAGAAAAAGACTGCAGATCCAGTTACAGGTGAATTGTACAAATGCCCTTGAAGTCTTGGTCCATGAGGGATCCAATTTTTAATTAAAAAAAAAAAAGGACAATAAATTATTTAAAAATAGAGTTTTCATTTATATCTGTCTAGGAGTTAAAACACATAAAATCAATTAACTTACCTGGTGATTTTGGAACTTCTGACCCCAAATCAAAATAATATAGATTATAACTAAATGCATCGTTTTATTTGGGAAAAAGGGATAAATTAAATAAAAGGTTAAATTTGGAATCTAAAACAAAAACAGCAATTTCACATCAGGAATAAATATCATTTCAAGGGTCTTCAGTACATTTTTCCTGTGTCTGCTCCCTTTACACGTAGAGAGTGATATAAACATGTACCAATATGTTAGACTGACTGAAATGAAACAGAGAAAACGTAAAATAAAGAAGTAAGGAAAATAGAGGTTAAAATGCACGGTAATTTGTCATATTGGCGCAAATGCACATAAAAAATGTGCAACCGATTGCTGCATGTATCGCTTTTAAAGGTTAATGCGTACTTGTGAACCAGTTATGTCCATCACTGCGTACATAGCTAACAGAAAGTCAAAACGCATTGCTGTGCTCTAGAACTTGTGAAGTAACTTGCGTGCCTGCTAGCGGCATTCCAGTTCATTTCAAAAGGCATGCACAAGCAGTGCCATCTTGTGGTTTGTCATATATGGCAGATAGGCATGTTGCTGGCCACCCTAAACGAGGACCCAGCATGATGTTGGCCACTGCTGCTGGGCTGCTGTCACAGTTGGTGATTTTTGCTACCTGACTCGACGGTGATCTCAGCCATGGTCCATCTCCTGACCCCCATTATATTTTGTGAATGTAAACCCGTTTAAGTTCACTGCTGCACAGTGGGAAGCAAGAGATCAACTCTGGCGTGTACTGACAACGTAAAATTCGAATAATACTTATCGATGTCAAATATGTGTATCTACATGCAACTAACCAACTATTCAATCAGACTCAGGATGTGCAACAATACCAGGCCCATTTACAAAACAATACTCATATACTTTAGTTTGTGTTCACTAAAGGGGGGGGCGAGGCCATTGAAGCACCATGCTTGCATTAGTTATAGGACAGACATGTGATCGTGTTAAATCCCCAAAACACAAAAATAACACAACACTACAGTCACCACATCCTGTCAGCTGGATGGAAGGATACTTTTTTTTTTCAAACACTGGGAAAGTTGGCCGGTGAAACAAAACTGGACACAGACAGAAAAGAACCCCACAACTCTCCTCACTGATCTGTCACTCAAAGGTCAACCCCCCCCCCCCCCCACACACACACACACACAGGACCATACAGTAGCTCAGCCAAGGCTGGTGATGTTGGAACGGCCACCGGGGGGCGCCACTATGCGGTGGCCAGGGCGCCTAGGGACATTGTCGTCAGCTTGGGGACCTGAAAGGCAGCAACAGACTAATTTCAGAAAGGGCTTCGACTGGATGTGTGCAGTGATCATTTTCCATATAGAATTTAAATGTTTTAAGGTCCTTCCAGCAAAAATGAACTACAAATAAACTACAAATTTACCTCAAAATGGCAATTCCATGGCAATTATGGATGTTCAGTTGTTAATAATAAAAATATATGTTTATTTATACTCAAAGCTTCATAAAACCACACGGGCAAGATTATACGCTGATCCTGGCTCTGCAGAGGACGGCAAAATAGCGCATTGATATTTGTACTCATGCACCAAATTTATCGACCTATGAAATGAAAGAAGAGTTAATCATGTGGAAGAGAAGAGAGGAAGAGACAGGTAGATTGTAGAAGACGTCATGCAGAGAACCACTGACACGTATGGGTATGAACTTGAAGAGGAGCCCCAGGTTTGGGATGAGAAACAGACACGAAACACCGGAAGGGAAAAAGAGGATGGCCACCAGGTGCAGAATGGCCTGCAGAATGCAGGAAATACCCCAAGAAGCCATGCAAAGGATCCACTCCTTACTCAGAAGTCAACTTGGCCAATACCCAATCAAACCCATACCCAAAATTTTCAGCATCAAAGAACTCTTAATTCTCCTTCACTGTCTTTTAGCCCTCAGTCTCTCCCTGGCTCCTTCCTGCCCTGGTACCTCATCTATCACCAAGGAGTTTACAGCCTACAGGAATGTCCATCATCATGACACATCGAAGCAATAGCGGTTAACCTCACAAACCTATAGCTGATGTGTGCTTGTTATGTTTGCTTGTATTTGTGTTACCCTCCAACTGCTGAGAGTCCGGCCTTGGAAATATATAAGATGATGCAGGTGAAGTCAGGGCAAGGTGCTAGGAGACATCAGTGTCAATACAAGTACAGACAATCGTCATTGTGGGGTCCCTTGCTCCCCAACATGCTGGGGAACCAATAAAAAGGAAGAAGGCATGGACTCTGCCCAATTAAAGACCTTATTGCATGTGTGTAGGAAACCAAATTTCTCTGGGCTCCGCGTGTATCACGGTTACATATGAAGCACACATGTGTTTAAACTTAAAAAAAATCAGGATGAAAGGTGCCTTATTCCCTTTTGCACAGTCATGATACATTTCTGTAATCACATCTCGTCAGCAAGGGGGTATCTCACGCCCCGAAAATTAATATGAATAATTTCTGTTTTTCACCATTTTACTTCAGGTGCTCCGGTTCGATAAGCAGACCCTGTCTCACTCAGTCACCCACTCAGTCAGTCAGTCTGAGTCAGTCCGTTTAATATGTGGTCCCCTCCATGGGGGACGTATCAGATATTAAACTGATACTACACTTGATCTTAGCCAAAAGGCCGAGAAGCCTTTTATTAGATGGATTTTTGGAACAGGGAGCCGGAAGTGGGGCTTGTCCCGTCCGCTCCACGCATCGACCCGGTATTGCAGTGCTTCCGGGAACGGTGCACCTCTACTGCCCCCTGTTGTTGAAAGGCAGAACTGACTGAGTGGGTGACTAATAGACTGAGTGCCTCTGGATGGCCAGCTAATTAGCTGCATGTGCTGTGAGGGAGGGGCCCTGTCCGTGCACAGCCCCCGTTTCCTGCTGTTCTTCTCTTTTATTTTTTTTTTAAAGGAAGGTGACACGCTGTCGTTTTGGTAAGGAATGACGCCATCTTTGCCTTTTGAATTTTCCCTCATGTTTGTTTAAATGATTGCTGGTTTTGAGAGGACAGGAGGACAGGGAGGAGTCTGGGCCCTGAGGCTGACGGCTGCGACATCCCTGGGCATTCTACTCCGAGCGGGGGGGGGCACGGAGGCCCGGCTAACGGCGACCCGCTAAGTGGCAGCCCCATATCGACTCGGGTCTCTCTTCGTTCTTCAGGACCGGTATACATTTCTTCTCCTTTCCGGATTGGAAAAGACAGGAAGGAGCAAAAGTGGAAGAGTTGACGAAATGGCGTCGGATGGCATAGCTTCCAGCGGTGGGGCGTAAAGACCTTGCATTCCAGAGCATCCCCGCGCATATGAGAGTCTGCTCCGTACATCTCCATTCAGGTAAGTCAGCTTCCGGTGTGATCACTAGACTCCATTCTTGTGTTTGTCCCTAAAGAGAACAGCCAGGATAGGAAATGCTGGAAACCCATCCCGACCGGAGTCCATCCCTTCCCGGTGGCACAGTAACCTGAAAGTGTTTGTGAGTGTGGTTTATGTCAGATTAGGAGAGCTGAAATTAACCTTTTGTTGGATGATAGTCGGCGACCAAAACAAGAGCTAGATCACAGAAAAGTGTTTCAAAAGCGACAGCGTCAAAGTGAAATGCAACACTGGATGGAAGTTTTCTAGTCCTGATGAAGGATGTAGAATCAGAATCCAGATATGTTTCCATACAAGGAATTTGCCTTGGTGGTGCTTTTACATGACATTACAAAGAACATACATCATTTAGCAAAGACATATGCAGAAAGGTAATAGACAATAGACTGGCAATTGGGTAATATGATAATTATATGATAATTAAGTTTATTAATGGCAGTAATGATGGTATTATGATATTTATATATGTGTGTGTACATAGTAATCATTGTAGTATGAATATAAACTATATAAATGGTATAATAATTTAAAGGGCTCTTGAATGGTGCCGTTATTAAGTAGCAGCCAAGTCAACTATATGTGCAAGAGTGCAATATGTATACAGAGTTTGCAGTATGTGTGCATAATGTGCAAGAGTGCAGAATATAATCATAGAGGAAGTTTATCAGTTGTTCACTGGTTATGCTGGTGGATATTTCACTGCAGCTGACGATTAATTGAATGTCCATTCAGAGACTGGTTTGGTTAATGAGAGAGACTACCTGAGGGGAGAAGCTCTTGGCGTGTCTTGTGGTCTTGGTTCTGATTGCCATGAGTCTTCTCATGGAGGGTAAGGCTTGAAAGATGTGGTGAGCAGGGTGAGATGGGTCCTCAAAGATTTTGTATGCCCGTTTCCTGGTTCTGGTGATGTACAGTGTCTGGAGGGTAGGCAGGTTACTGCCAATTATTCGCTCTGCTGAGCGGATGATGTATTGCAGTCTGGCCTTGTCTCGTTCAGTGGCTGATCCAAACCAGGCTGTGTTGGAGGAGGTGAGGATGGACTCAATTATTGCAGCGTAAATCTGGGCCATCGTGGTTATAACATGTTATTTTGGATCAGGCACGGACAGTTGTGAGAGTTCAGTCCGCATTAGCGCCGATACAATAGTATTCAATGCAAAGCTAAAGTCCACAAACAAAATTCAAACAAACAAACAAAATTCTAACATATGTCTCAGGGCACTCCAAGTGTCAGAGCAAGAAATGGAGTCCAGTGTTAACTGCATCGTCCACAGGTCTGTTGGTTCTGTAGGCAGACTGTAGCCTGGGGTCAAGCGATGGGTCTGTGATGAATTTAAGGTATGACAGCACAAGTCTCTCAAAAGCCTTCATTACCACCGATGTGAGAGCCACTGGTCTGTAGTCACTGAGGCAAGAGACTCTGGGTTTCTTTGGAAAAGGTGTTATTGTGGATGATTTAAGACACAAAGATCCAGTGACTGGTTGAAAATATCTGTGAAGACAGGTGATGGTTGATCTACACAGTGCTTCAGAGTGGCTGGGAAGACAGAGTCGCTTTCCTTGTATTCTGACTCCGGAAGATCTTGTTTACATCTCTGTCGTTGATTCTCCTCGGGAGGTGGCTGGACGTGGCGGGGGGGGCTTGGGGTGAGCTGGGGAGAGTGTGGGCGAGGTGTGAAGGTACCCAGGTGTGAAGAAGGCCATTGAAAAGGTGAGGGCTGTATGATGCATGAATGTGGCTTTTCAAACCCACAGTAGAACCCACAGTATCACCACTCCTGTAGGCTTCATCTTTTGTTTTAGGAAGCTGCCTGAGTTCAGTTGTAAACCATGGTTTTTTCGTTATTATAGCTGACAACAAACTTTTTGGGAATGCGAGAGTCCTCGCAGAAGCTTATGTGCCATGTTACAGTGTCCGTGTATTCATCCACGCTGTTAGTAGCAGTTTTGAAAACATTCCAGTCTGTCGAGTCAAAGCATGATTTTAATTGCTCTACAGCTCCGCATGTCCAGTGTTTCACTCTAGTAACGACAGGTTTAGCAGTTTTCAGATTTTGTCTGTATGCTGGAATTAGATGAATTGTTGCATGGTCAGAGTTTCCTAGTGCAGCACCAGTCATTTTCTGTCATTAAAATGTGACGTCTTTTCAGTTACCTATTTATTTCTTTTGGCTTTTTCTTATTATTATCTATGTGTTCATTGTAATTGATTAATAAAATTATTTATTTTCATTATTATTTCTTTTTCACTTATCTTTGAAATGTGATTTTGACATTTTAATTTGATTATATCCTTGTCTTTGTAAAGCACTTTGAATTGCCTTGTGCCTGAATTGTGCTATATAAATAAACATGCCTAAAATCTTTGATAATGACAATGTGCCCAGCCGGCTGTGAACTGTTCGTGCGCTTCAAGAGATTTGTAGTTTTTAAACTCTTTAAAAGTGTACGCACTAATGACAGAAACTAGGTGGTTGACAGTGTCCCCATAAGAAAGCCAAGGTAGCGCATCGGGATCCCTTGTTCATGTGTTCGCTGGCATTTCATAAGGGTCGACGAGGACACCATAGACAGTGGTGTCCTCTCACTGTTCTTCGCTTTCTCCATCTTTGCATTTCTTGCAGTGTGAAGATCTGCGAGCTGTTTAATTTTAGTGACCGCTCCTTTTCAGGATTATGTCGTATATGTTTAACATTAGTTCAAAGTGTGGAAGGGAAATTTAAAGTGATGGTAGGCCAGGGTTGGGAGGCATTGTGGGATTGTTCTTGTGTCTCAGGTTATGTTGTTTTGGGGATGGTGCCGTGTGTCCTTGCCTCACAGCCACCTGCACGGAACCAGCTTTGCAGGCCACAGACCTTGGAGAACTGGGCTGAAGAGAACATCTCCGGGCGGAGAAAGGGGGGCTGCAGGAAGCCTTGAAATGTAGCTGCTATACTATGCTAGACGCAGTTTGTTGTATGGTAGCATTTGAACACACAAGCAAGTTATGTATCCATAAGGGTTGTATATGTTTACGCTGAAATCTTTATTTAGGTAATATAGGGTTGAGGTTTCCCTTACTGATAGCATTGTGAGCCATGCCAGCCATGGACACCGAAGGGGGGATTGCACCTTTTTGCTGGGTTGGGAGTGGAATTTCCATAATGTTTAGGGTTTCTGCCCTCCTTCCTAGGCTGGATAGTGTTGGGGCACGGCGTCTCCACCGGGTCCGTGGATGAGAAGAGATTCACAGCTGACATGGGGAGAAGTTGCAAATCACCGGTTTATTGTCTTGACTGATTATAATCAGGGAGCGGCCGTCTGACATACATTCAGCATGTACAGGAGGAGGCTCTGCCATATGTATCAGCTGTATCCCTTTTAAAGCCCTTTGGGCACCCCCCCCCCCCCCCCACCCCTTTCTCGGTACCTTCCGTGTACGTGACAACCACATGTGTGATTCCAGCCGGCTCGTAGTTGTCCTTCTGGAAGGCTAAAAGATAAGTAGGGGCCGCTGATATTCTCTGTCGCCCCCCCTATCTGTTCCGATTAGGTAGCCTTGCCTTGCCGGCGCGCCAGTCAGTTCTCATTTTGATTAGTTATAGCATTATAGAATCATTCCCTTTATTTTATTAATTATTCCCTCAATTCCCCCTTTTGATCTCCGCAAGGAGATCACCCTGATTATGCTGATTAGTAATATTTTCCCTTATTTATGAAATTTTGCATTCCGCCTTTTGATCTCCGCAAGGAGATCACCCTATTGGCGGGGGAGGTGTAGTTCAAAGCTGTCCAAATGACCTTTGCCCCTCTCCGGCCCGACAGGCAGGAGAGGCATCATCCGCGCATAGGTGTCATCACGGTAGTGATGAGACGAACTGACAGTGCGCGCAGGCAGGGAATACAACAACACCCACAAGTGACTAAAATCGCAGCAAAAGTAGCAAAGGATAATAAAAGCGAGCCCATTAAGCCTTTCCACTGTCCGAACGCTGAGGTCAGCCAAGCATCCCAGATGTTATTGATCCCGGATTGTGCATGCATTGTTTTGGAGAGGGTCCGGAGACCCTCGAGTGCCCTGGTCACTGAGCCGTCTGGTGCTGTGTTGTTGGGAATGTAAGTACAGCATACTTCCCCAAACATAGCGCACACTCCCCCCTTTAGGACTCTGAAGAGTTCCACACACAATCCTTTCCATCCAGCCTAGGAAGGAGGGCAAAAACCCTGAGCTTCAGGGAAATTCCACTCCAAGTCCGCCACAGGTCTTATAGTATATTAACCTGCTGATTTCTGGGTGCGGGGTGCATTGCGCATTGTACCCGAGTGTGGCTGGAACACTATGCTGGATTGCTGAATAAAGAAGAAAACTTTGCTCATTACATGCGAGGTCTGGAGTTTGATTCAAGTGTGACAGAGTGAGAGTGATTATAGAGGATTATAGAGTCATAGTTGTTTGGGTTAATTCTGAGTACCACAAAAGTTTACAAGCCCTATTTTGGCAAGAGCTAATCATAAGAGCTAATCCTAATCATTTTCATCCTTGCTGTTTAAATCACTCATGAACAGATGTGTTTGTGAGAAATTGGTTTGTTTTAAGCATTTTGAATTTAAATAAATACTGCAATACTCATTGCAGAAATACATCTTTTCCAATATTGTGCGGCCTAATAATGAAGTACTTACTACTAGGAGATATCTAACAACATAAGATGCAACATTCAACAGGGGGTAGTGAAGTGATATGTGGCAGATCAAAGTGCCAATTCGATGTGGGGCAGTGATTAGCATGTGGAGAATGCTGCAGCAGTATTACAAAATCAGCAACTCTTTTAAAAATAATAGTGATATAAATATATTATTTATTCATAAGTATATAGAATTAGTACACAAAATATAAGTATATAAATATAAGCATATAAAGCATATAAGTACATAAAGTATAAGTATATAAAGTTTAAGTATGTAAAGTATATAAGTATAAAAATCTTAAGTATAAAAATGATATGTATAAAAATGTTATAAGTATAAAAATGTTATAAGTATAAAAAATTTTAATAAAAAAAGTTTAAGTAAAAAAAGTTTAAGGGCTCAGAGGCCTGCTGCTCCTACTCATCAGAGTGGATTTGTTGCTTCAATTTCTTCTTCAGAGCCTCTGCTAAAATGGCAGCAACGTCCTCTGAGGCCATGGGCGTCCCCTGCGTCAGTCCCCTCCTCGGCACTGGCGTCCCACCTGGCGACCTCAGCACCGGGTGCAGTTTAATGCGGGGCAGCTCCGCCAGGACATCCACTATGTTGGGGCCTTTGGTGGGTCCTGCGCCACTTCCCTGACGATGACTTGTCTCCTGCTTGGGGCCCTGGATACTAGCAGGTGGAGGAGGCGGCAGTGCAGGCGGGGGGGCGGTGGAGGAAAAGGGGGCGGGCGGTGGAGGAGGAGGGGCGGCAGGCGGAGGAGGAGGCGGCGGTGGTGGCGGCAGTGGAGGAGGAGGGGGCGGCGGGCGGAGGAGGAGGCGGCGGTGGTGGCGGCAGTGGAGGAGGAGGGGCGGTGGAGGAGGAGGCGGTGGAGGAGGAGGGCGGTGGAGGAGGCGGCGGCAGTTTAGGAGGAGGAGGGGCGGTGGAGTAGGAGGGGGCGGCGGGCGGAGGAGGAGGCGGCGGTGGTGGAGGAGGAGGCGGCGGTGGAGGAGAAGGAGGTGTCCCCTGTGTCAGTCCCCTCCTTGGCACTGGCGTCCCACCTGGCGACCTCAGCACCGGGTGCAGTTTAATGCGGGGCAGCTCCGCCAGGACATCCACCATGTTGGGGCCTTTGGTGGGTCCTGCGCCACTTCCCTGTCGATGTCTCTGCTTGGGGCCCTGGATACTAGCAGGTGGAGGAAACGGCAGTGGAGGAGGAGGAGGCGGGGGTGGAGGCGGCGGAGGAGGTGGTGGCGGGCGGTGGAGGAGGAGGAGGGGGCGGCGGCGGACGGAGGAGGAGGGGGCGGCGGACGGAGGAGGAGGGGGCGGCGGACGGAGGAGGAGGGGGCGGTGGTGGCGGCGGTGGAGGAGGCGGTGGCAGTTTAGGAGGAGGAGGGGGCGGTGGAGTAGGAGGGGGGCGGCGGGCGGAGGAGGAGGCGGCGGTGGAAGAGGAGGCTGCGGCGGTGGAGGAGAAGGAGGTGTCCCCTGTGTCAGTCCCCTCCTTGGCACTGGCGTCCCACCTGGCGACCTCAGCACCGGGTGCAGTTTAATGCGGGGCAGCTCCGCCAGGACATCCACCATGTTGGGGCCTTTGGTGGGTCCTGCGCCACTTCCCTGTCGATGTCTCTGCTTGGGGCCCTGGATACTATCAGGTGGAGGAGGCGGCAGTGGAGGAGGTGGCGGAGGAGGAGGGGCGGTGGAGGAGGGGTGGTGGAGGAGGAGGGGGCGGAGGAGGGGGCAGCGGCGGTGGAGGAGGAGGAGGAGGCAGCGGTGGAGGAGGAGGGGGCGGGAAACAGCTTGGAGCTGAAGTGGGGACTACAAAAGGAGTCCCAGTGGTCTCCGAACTGCTCCGGGATATATGTGGGTCAGTCAGGGCACCAGCAAGCATGGAGATCTCGGACCAGAAACGGCCCACCTTGTCTTCGAGGGCTGCAATCTTTTTCCAAACTGCCGCCCACTCGGACCCTGCCTCTGCTGCAACAGGAGCATGCTGGTGATCCCCGTGTCCACTGGGGAGGTGGATGCCACTCCCGACCTTTGCAGGGGTGTTGTCATTTATAGCAACCCCCGTTGCAACACTTGAGGATGTCTTCACAAAGCGCTGGGAAAGAAAAAAATCTCCAGTTGCAAAAAACTTGTTACATTGCGCAGTTCAACGCAGAGGGGGCGACTCTGTGAAACAAGCGATCTTCCTTGGTCGAAAAAAAACTGAATTCGGAACGGAATCAAATCCAAAAAAAACAGTCTGCACACAAAGTACAGAGAGTTAGATGTCTTACTTAAACATCACACAAAATTATATTTTTTTCCATCATCCATTAGCATACAGCGCAATCTCAGATTCACATTAGGCCATACTATACAGATTTCCTGAATAACATTAATATACACATATACATGTATATATTTATATATGCACATTATAAACATTTCAACCTGCAATGGTACAAACAGGGTGGCTAAACTGTACAACACCATATCACAGTCAACGTATTCCGATCAATTAGCAAGTAGCCTTATACTGTAGGTAGCTTTAGCATTTTACATACAACTACAAAAAATGATACATTAGCAAAGAAGAAAATAATCAACCACACAATCAACAAAGGTTCACATTCATATCCTGACTGTTTTTCCTTCACACTAATGATCCCTACATCTATATTTTCCTTAACATTTAACAAAACAGGAAAATTGACCTACCAGGATATTCAAAAGAGAGCAATTGCACCAAAATCATTCTATCCACTAATTGCTGCAATTGTATGCTTCGGCCAAAAAAAATAAACAGTGCTCTAAACGTTGATATCTACACAAATATATATATATATATGTAGATATATACGTTTATTTCTCTAAGTTGCCGTTCACTCTTCTTTCCGCTCTCTTTACCCGCCTTCCTCCGTCTAGAAAAACCCGCCGGAAAAAAAACTCCCAGCCTACCTTTCGGCACTCAGGAACGTCTTAAAGAGACAGCTGCCCACTTTGGTATACACACACTTATTGTAAGGTTCATGTCTCCCTCTTTACAAATTACGCTCTATAATAGCTTCAAATCCTTATGGTAGCTTTATAGACCTGGCTACATTTGGTTTTGTTATTATTATTATTGGCATTAGTATTATTATTTTAAGAATGAAGCTAAATAATATAGCTGCCCACTAATATGTCACTTATGGGTTAAAATGCAGAGGACACATTTCGTCGTTGAGTGATGTGCCAAGAATGGCACTTGATCACAAAGTACAAATACTTTTTTACTTGCCAACATTCATAAGCAACGTTATTTTTCAGTACAGTTGCGGTTTTTATAAATCTTGGTGATTAATATTCGCGGAGAGCGTGGGGTTTCCATTTTTCTATAACATTTATATTGTTAAAGGAAACACAGCTTAGCAAGCTATTTAATTTTAATGACTGATTGTTTTCAGTATTAACTAGTATTTGTTTAACATTGGTTTAAAGTTGACTGCTGCTACTTTAGCAACAGCTCGGCATGCGCTCTCTGAGCTGATCCTAATCACTTTCATCCTTGATACTGTATTTCAGTCAGTCATGAATGGAGGTGTTTGTGAGAAACTGATTTATTTATTTTTTTTAAAAGATCCTTTATAAACACTCCAATACTTACTGCAGAAAATGATTTTACGCAATGTCCTGCAGTCCAGTTATGAAATACTAATCTAACGACATACAATGTGCATGCAGTCCACAGAAACGCTGTCTGTGCGCAACCTGCTGGCAAAAAGCGGAACTACAGTTACAGCAAATAAGGCAGAACGGAAACATCGGCGTCACTCCTTGGACTGATGATAGCTTATAAATAGTTCTCAGTAATCGCTTGTGTGATTATAAATGTCCTGTGTGTTATGTCATGTATAGTGGTTAATGTTTATTGTTGTGTGTATTGTGTGTGTATGTGTGCGTGCGCCCACCGTGTGTATGAGGAGTAAACGGGGCGACGTGCATGGTGAGCAGTGCCGGTGTGTGGGTTGTAGTAGTGCCATTGTAATAAACGCATGCATCTGATGATTAATTATTGCGAGCATGACTCAGCGACCCACTATTAAAATACTTTATTAGAAATATTATAGTGTGTGTGTGTGTGTGCGCCCGCGCATGTTTGCTAGCCTGGCGCCGCTGAGTAATGTGACAGCTGGGAGCGGCAATTGAGAGCAGCAGCGCGAACACACAGCCGCAGTGCATTCGGGAGAGAGATTGAAACTGAAGTATCGATCTTATTAAACTGGTATTGATCAATATAAATACCAACATTATTATCGATATTATCGATACTTGGATCGATCCGCCCACCACTATCGGACAGTATTGCTGTGTTATAATCACTTCAGCATAAATGTTAAACCTAGTGTTACTGTTTCTGTCATGTTGTCGATATCAAACAGTAAACGTTGTAATGGGTTGTTTCTACAGTATATATGTGCTTTTAAACAGTATGCCTACATGTGGGGCTAACAGAACACATCTACCCTATAGGTATACATATATACTATAAACCTGTTGTGGGTTATAAATCCAAATAAGGAAATATAACAGTGGGCTATAGGTAGCATAGTGAGCACATTAAATTGTGCCGTTATTAAGTAGCAGCCAAGTCAACTATATGTGCAAGAGTGCAATATGTATACAGAGTTTGCAGTATGTGTGCATAATGTGCAAGAGTGCAGAATATAATCATAGAGGAAGTTTATCAGTTGTTCACTGGTTATGCTGGTGGATATTTCACTGCAGCTGACGATTAATTGAATGTCCATTCAGAGACTGGTTTGGTTAATGAGAGAAACTGCCTGAGGGAAGAAGCTCTTGGCGTGTCTTGTGGTCTTGGTTCTGATTGCCATGAGTCTTCTCCTGGAGGGTAAGGCTTGAAAGATGTGGTGAGCAGGGTGAGATGGGTCCTCAAAGATTTTGTATGCCCGTTTCCTGGTTCTGGTGATGTACAGTGTCTGGAGGGTAGGCAGGTTACTGCCGATTATTCTCTCTGCTGAGTGGATGATGTGTTGCAGTCTGGTCTTGTCTCGTTCAGTGGCTGATCCAAACCAGGCTGTGATGGAGGAGGTGAGGATGGACTCAATGATTGTAGTGTAAAACTGGGCCATCGTGGTTATAACATGTTATTTTGGATCAGGCACGGACAGTTGTGAGAGTTCAGTCCGCATTAGCTCTGATAGAATAGTATTAAATGCAAAGCTAAAGTCCACAAACAGAATCCTAACATATGTCTCAGGGCGCTCCAAGTGTCGGAGCAAGAAATGGAGTCCAGTGTTAACGGCATCGTCCACAGGTCTGTTGGTTTTGTAGGCTGACTGTAGCCTGGAGTCAAGCGATGGGTCTGTGATGGTTTTAAGGTATGACAGCACAAGTCTCCCAAAAGCCTTCATTACCACCAATATGAGAGCCACCAGTCTGTAGTCACTGAGGCAAGAGACTCTGGGTTTCTTTGGAAAAGGTGTTATTGTGGATGATTTAAGACACAAAGATCCAGTGACTGGTTGAAAATATCTGTGAAGACAGGTGACTGTTGATCTGCACAGTGATTCAGAGTGGCTGGGGAGTGTTGGAGTACGCCGTCTCCACCGGGTCAAGAGATTCACAGCTGACACGTGGAGAAGTTGCAGGTCACCAGTTTATTCTCTGACAGATTGCAATCCGGGAGCGACCATCTGACATACATTCGGCATGTACAAGAGGAAGCTCTGCCATATGTATCAGCTGTTTCCCTTTTAAAGCCCTTTGGGCATCTCCCCCCTCTCTCGGTACAGTACCTTCCGTCTACGTGACAACCACATGTTTGACATTTGCTCTAGTTAGTCGGTTAGTACTTGTCCTTCTGGAAGGCTAAAAGATAAAGGGGCCGCTGACGTTTTCTGTCGCTCCCTCTATCTGTTCCGATTAGGTCCCCCTGCCCTGCCGGCGCCAGTCAGTTCTTGTTTCAGTTAACTGCATTTTCTAGAATCAACCCCCCCCCCCCCTTTCATCATGCCCTGCTTTAAGCTATATTCTCCTTTTCCTCTATTCATTGTATGTTCTTTATAATTCTATTGAATCCCACACTAACTAGCAATGGTGGTAGTAACGCGTTACTGTAATTCCACTACTTTTGTCTGTAAGGAGTAAAGTAACTAATTACCATTTCAAATTAAAAAACGCAAAGTACTGAAATTTCAACGGACTCGTTACCTTTGTCTTGCGTGAAAATATTAATGGATAAAGGCAGCATGTTCCCCTAATTTCCTGTTTATGATGTAACGCCATCCGACCTTACCGTGGCGCAATGAATGGGTGATATTATAGGTACGCTGATAGGTACAATTAGACAGTTGTATTGTCTGGCACTGTCACAGCAGCAACACTAAAGTAATATAACTATCCAGAGAGCACACATGCATTGGCACTATGTCTCCGCGGTACTTGAAAATCCATCGGCAAACATCTCTGTGTTGCAGAAACATCACCACCGAACATTTGAGCCCATATTCCCCCGATGGTAAAGCGATCAATATGCAACATCTAGACCACTATTATTTTCCTTTATTAGGCTATATATACAGGTTAGGTCAGGCTGGTGGAGCATGCGCTGATCGATGCAGCGCGTTTCGCCGCACCCGTGCACCACACGTCGAAACTCCTCACGGACACACGGTCCAGTCCCACCCTCATTATAATTACTTTTATATGCAGTAATTGATAACTAGTCTGAAGTCTGACGGTTTTTTTCCTGACACCCGAGGTCCGTTTTGTCTGAGTCCGATGTCTGATGCCGTTTTGTCTGAAGTCTGACGGTTTTTTTCCTGACACCCGAGTCCGTTTTGTCTGAGTTCGATGTCTGATGCCGTTTTGTCTGAAGTCTGACGGATTTTTTCATAAGACCTGAGGATGTCCTAAAATGAACACCGTAGAAGGGGATGCGGTTTCGACAGAATGCTGTAGAGGGCACTGTGTATGCTAAATTGAAGGCTCCAGGAATGTTGTCGGCATTTCATTTCATTTCATGGTCACACGGCCATTGGCTCTGAAATTAAACTGTTCTTTTAAATAGAATTGTTTAAATTTGCAAACTGAATTGTATGCTGTGTTTAAATGTTCAGATATCATTAGATATTTCACTGCAGATTTTTCAGCTTAATGGCCTCTGAAATTGGTACTCTGTCACTAAGACGTACTACACAAACAAAGCATTTTCTGCCCAAGGTAAAGGCTTCTTATTCAGTTTCCCTACAGTGGATAGCTGGGGTCCGTGGGATGTTTGGATGTTAGTGTCAGGGCATTCTAGTAGAATGTGACCATTGGCAACAATGGGCTGGACAGCTCTGTGCTCATCTTGTCTCATGTGGGACTCCCACCATCACTGCCACTGAGCATCTCCTCTACAAGCAAACACTGGGGTGCCACCAAGACCAGCAGGCTGCTGGTGGCTCTGGGATGCAACCACTACTGAGGCCAGATGAGGGAGCCACTAATGATGGCTTGAAGACATATCAGTGTCAGAATGACATGTTTGAGATAAATGTAGAACTACAGGATAAATTTACAGTTATACCGCCAGGTGTTTTCATAACAGCTCGCTTATAGTAACATTATCACTAGCATCCATTTCACTTGTTTGACACAGAGAAAACTGACAGACTTTTGTCTCTCATACGTTCCCTGCATGTAATTATGCACTAAATAATGAATTGTCATGACTGTTATTTGATAATGTGTGTGGTTTTTATGTTGTTGTATGATAAAATCTTGTCGGCACGGTACTGACAGTAATTTTGTGTCACCAATTAGCTAGCATCGCTCACTTGGTTAGTTTAGACGTCCAGTCTAAACTAGGTGACCTAAGAGCGAGGTTGGTGTTCCAGCGTGATGCAAGAAACTGCAAAATATTTCACGGAAACGTGGCTGACCCCCCTGGTACTGGATCTAGTGGTGACTCCGTCGGACTCTTTCTCTCTTTTTCCTGTTTCATAACTGCTTGCTGTTGGTCATTTAGGACTTGCTCTTTGTCCATGAAACTATGTCACCACTATGCTTGCAAATTTAAGGATCTAGGAAATTAGCTTATATAATATAATATTATAATATAAATATAATTTTATATATATAATAATAATATACAGCTGCAGACTCTTAATGCCACTCTCAGGCCCCTTCCGTTTGGTGGACACATGTGCAGAAAACAAAGAAACATGTACTTTATCAGTTTCACAAGTTTTCAAAGTAGAGTTGGATGGCACCTTTAACCTTAAAGGCCTGTATTTGCGGCAGAATGGTCATGCAATTTGGGTTTAACACCAAAATCATGTCCCTGTGCTTGCATCATTTAATGAATTGCCCCTCTATGTTTTTTGCATTGCACTTGAGAACTGAAGAAACCTTTAATTCAATGGCAAGTCCACTACAATTCTCTACATGTACATGAGTTTAACCAATCATTATTTAAGCTAATCAAATTTTGTTTCAAACTTCACAATGTTTTAAATAACCACACAGACACAAACCAAATGCAAAATAATCCACATTTATTTATATCTTAGTCTTATCTAATTCTATGTTACCATATGTTATACAAAATCTTATCTTAACCTTATCTTAACTTACTCTATATTAGTCTTATCTTATTCTATGTTACCTTACGTTATACAATCTTATCTTAACCTCATCTTACTCTATATTAGTCTTATCTTATTCTATGTTACCTTATGTTATACAAAATCTTATCTTAACCTATATTAGTCTTATCTTATTCTAATCTTATGTCATACAAACTTAGGATAAGTTAAGGTTAAGATAGTTTAACCTTAACTTATCCTAAGTACTTGTGAGATCTCTCACCTAATTATTTACAGGTTCTATAAAAAACTATTTACATCACACAGATAGCCCATCTCCACAGCCAACTCCAGGACCCCGGGGATGGCACTCAGCTGGTCCAGCGCATCATTAGGAAATATCACCTCAGCTTCATCAACCCAATTGTCAACATACGTGTAGTGAGCCTCTAGGTTTTGGTCCCTCCCCTGCTTGCAGATGGAAATTGCATTTAAAAACTCACTCCAAAACTGAATACACCAATGGTAAGTTAAGCACTTGGCCTCATAGGTCATTTTAGGGTAGTTGCTAAGATAATAGTTATGCAACTTATTGAATCTTTCCATTTTTTCAAAAACAACAGAAGGGGACATAAATGGGGGTGTCGGACCCGTAACCAGCTGAGATGAGGGGTGCGCTGGAACCTGATACGGAGGGGTGGGATGAACCATGGCCGGAGCTGAAGATGGATGTGGGGCTGGGCTTACATGTGAGACTACGTGTGGTGACGGAGGAGGAGAGTCTGTAAAAAAAGATGGAGATGGAGAGGAGACAAAAGAGGATGGGATGGGTGACGGAACTAAGAATGAAGTGGAGGAGAAGGCCGGTGAGCAGGGCTCAGGCTCTGACATAGATGGAGTGCGACACAGGATGGTTGCAACCTCGTCGTCACTCTGGGTGAGATCCTCACACGGGATCTTCTCACCCACTTGGGTTGAGTCAAACGGGTTTCCCAATTTGCAGTTACTGAAGCGTACTAGATTCTGTAAATTTTTTGTAAATGGCCCCTTTTGTTTTTTACACCAATTTCTACGTCCTGACCGGCCTCCCGCCGTATTTCTACGGCGTCCTGAGCCCTGCTGACCCCTGCTGGTTGCCACCAGGGAGGGAGTAGACGAAGTGGCGGCAGACACGGTGATGGAGCTGGGTGCCGGCGGCCCAGTGCGGCATTTCCTCCGATGGCCTCCACCACTGGTGCTGGTTCGTCCTTTGGGGTTAAAAAGACAGGGGACAGCACATTTAAATAAAGTGAATCCTTATGTCACTCTACAACAAAACTACATCACATACATCACAGATATCACACTTGGCAGTCAGTATTGCACATTGAGAAAAATTCTGCCATCTTATTGGATACAGGAAATGCAAGCTTTGGAGACTTATGCGCTGGTCTTGACACAAAACACAAAATACTGTACATGTATGAAGTAATTGCCAGTTTATTGGTAAAATATTTTTGTTAAAGCTTTTTAAATATTACATAATAATATAAGTGATATAAAAACCTGTGAGAATCCAAATACTATCTACAACTTCATAGAGTATGATACTCAATGCAGCCTCTGCAAATGTTTCCAGAATCTAGCCGGGGCAATTTCTTCTGATGTAGCAGCAGATCTCCATCATGATCTCCAAACTGCAGCTGACAGTGTGTGAGGAGCAGGAGAGAGATCTCTACTCAGTACCACTGTAATGAGAGACACTCACCTGTGAGCCCAGCAATGAGAAGAAACAGGAGCATCAGAGGATCCATACGTGTGTGTGTCACTGAGCCCAGATCTGAGGAAAACTGACCCTCACTTCCTTATCCTCTGGACCTTCACTGTCTCTGTCGTTTCTATTCTCACACACAGCAGGCAGAGTGAAAGGGGAGTGGACACTTTAAACAGGAAGTGAGAAAACCACAAGGCTGAATATTTAGCACCAAATACTTCAGCAAGTCATTCTATTATTATTACTATATACAGCGTAAAACTTATAATAAAATGCATCATAATTTTTCTTTATGCTGCTAGGACACTAAAAGATTTACTATGCACAAGGCATATATATTTGCTTATGATGACAATAGAATTTGTAGTATTAAACAAGGGAGCCATGGTTTGAATAAAAGAGGCTCTGTGATGCACTTTGTGTGAGAGAATGGAAGGGAATAGCTGTGCAGACATCTGACATGGGCATGGGCGTAAATCCCGGGGGGGACGGAGGGGACATGTCCCCCCCTATCCGAGGGTTGTCCCCCCCAAAAAAAAAAAATAAATAAAAAAAAAATCGCACTATCTATTGTGAAAAATATATGTATGTATATCTAAAATAATTCTGTAAGTAGAAAAAAAAACAAACGCAAAAAATGCATTTAGAAACAGTTAAGTTCCCCCTCCCCTTCCTCACAGTGGTTTGGCCAACTGCCTGCTTTCCCAGTTCACCTCAGCTACACGCACGAGTCAGGTGTGTGGCTCAATTAATGTTGAACTCCAGTAAGTAGGGTATTTTATTCACTTTAAATAAAGCGATTCTCTTTAATGTAGTTGATGCAGACTCATTCATAAATTAGTTGCGGCAAAAATGCTGATTACCGATGTAATTTTCCATGAATCTGCTATATTAGCGATTAAAATATTACTTATCTAGTTGACGTTAGCTTGTTTACAATAGCTTGTTGCATAGTGCACTGCAACTAACACGCCAAAGCCGTTTCCCATGCATTGTTTTATTTGTGACGACTTGGCATAATGTTAACTTAACATTAACGGCCACAATTAGCATATTGTTTAGCTGTGCATTTACTAAATGAGCACTGTGCTACGTCCGAACTGACCCCACTGTATTTTTTTGTATAATCAATTTCTATTATGCATTTAAAGTCATGTTTAAATTTTATTGTATGTTGATGGCTTGACTGTAAACAACATAACAAACAATGCAATAAATAGTTTTGAAGAAAAATCTGCTTTGTCATTGAACCTGAGAAAACCTTTGAAAATAACCATAATGACGCAGTCTCCATGCTACAATGATAATGATAGAAGCAAAGTTTTTCATTGTGGGGACATATCTTCATAAGTACAATTTGACTGTATTATTTGTGTCCCCTTCAAAAATTGCTCATGAGAAATTTTATATTTATTGTCCCCCCCTACTGTTAAATGAAATTTACGCCCATGGACATGGGATTAATGCCTACAGAAGGTCAGGATGACGATAATTATGGTATGGAGTATCTAAGGGGGTAACCCGGGTGATTACACAATCACGATCAAGAAAAATTGAGTCATTTGAAGGGAACTTTGATTACCTGTTCAGTAATGAACAAACACCAGTTTATTAGTAATAGTAATAGACACATTTTAACTAATTATTCATCCACAGGGCGAAGCTGCAGCAATTTCACTGGGACTGGGCACTACCTGAACTGGGTTCAGTGATATCAGGTCAGCTGCCTTCCGCCATCTCCTCTTTCAATGTCCAGTGAAAGCGAGCAAAGCAGCTGTGTGCTTTGGGGAGTCAATGGAAGAATTTGTGGAGAGTTTCGAGGCACCATGTCGCAGAGAAGTGATGTGTTGAGTGGCCTTCCATGGCTGAGTTCCAGGGAGCCGAACCTTCTCGGCAACAAGAGGGAGCAGTAAGGGCAGGTTGTCTGCGTCACTACTAGAAGCCCAGAAAGGTCTTCCTCTTCCTTGGGCTCCTCCAGTCGCTATCGCTCCATGGATCAATTAGTGGACTGTTGACGATCCACTGAAGTGTGCAAGCCAGTGGCTTGGGCCAAGGCAGGAGGCTAGGTGTTGGGGCCAAAACAGATACCAAGGACTGGGGCTCTGACCCCATCACCACTGGGTCACCTGCAGGAGCAAAGGACATGAATCCCAGCACAAGGGGTGTCACAGAGTCTGGGGATCATCCTGCTTAGATTGCAGAACTATTCAACTGCTCCAGTTACTAATTTAATCCAATGTATGATATTTGTAAACATTCTTTAATAGACATTACCACCAAAATTCCTGTAGTAATTAACAGCTATTTTAGAGCGGAATTCCAAAAATGTTACGTGTTTCCACAGTTTTGGCCACTAGTGTAGACTGTGGGGCCAGTTGCAATATTGTTTCTGTACACATAGTAATTCCTGACATTCTGACTGAAAAGACAAATCAGTTACTAGCAATGTATAACAAAAGTACACTGTAGCCCTTCGTCTGATGTAAACACGTACTGAAGAACCTAGAAATATGAAAAGGTATCATGTAGTCTTCATGGACTATGAATCTGTTGAAGGTGCAGTAAGAGAATATACTGGCACTAGACAGTGCTGTGACAGAAGATTCCACAGAAGGGCCATGGACAGTGGAGCACATTAAAGCTACATATCCTGATGTTTTCAAAGGCGATGGCTGCTTGGATGGAGAATATGAGAAAGAAGTAGACAGGAGGGCAACACCAGTCAAGCTATCAGAGAGACAGGTTCTGCTTTCCATCATGTCTGCTTTAAAGGAAGAGCTGCTTCACCTAAAGAGGAGGGGAATAGTAACACCTGTGGACAAAAGCATGGAGTGGATCAGCAGCCTAGTCCTCACAAAGAAGCCAAACGGTGAGCTCAGCGTGTGTACAGACCCTAAACCACTGAATAAAGCACTGAAGAGGAACCATTTTCCTCTCCCTACCATTGATGACATCTTGCTAGATCTAAAGAAGCTTTTCAGTGTGTGACATCAGAAATGCCTGTTGGCCTGTCAAGCTGGAGGAAAACTTCAGCTACCCGACCACTTTCTCGCCCCCTTGTGGCAGGTACAGGCGGCTGTGCATACCTATGGGCATCAGCACTGCTCCAGAGATTTTCAAAAGATGACTGAGCCCTGGAATGGCTTGGAGGGAGGTCATGTGATTACAGACGGCATTTCGATCACAGGTGAGGACACAATGGAACTGGCAGAGAAAGATCGTGACAGAAGACTGACATAATTTATGGACAGATGAACTGAGAAAAACATCAGGCTAAATGCAAAGTAAGAGTGAGACAGACGCTGTTCCATTCATAGGATATTTACTGACAGTGGATGGACTTCAAATTGATCCAGAAAAAGGCAAAGCAATCCAGCAGATGCCCAACACATGGTAAGGGAGGCAAAGACTCCTAAAAATGGTAAATTTCTTAGCCAAGTTTTGCAGCCACCGTTCAGACCAGTGTGAGCCTCTGCGACAGCCGACCCATAAAGGCAGTTTGTGGGAGTGGACAGACATTCAGGATGCTGCATTCTCCAAAATCAGAGAGTCCATTGTGAATGCACCGGTACTGAAATATTATGATCCCAAGGAAGACTTGATTCTCCAGTGTGATGCTTCAGACACCAGTTTGGGTGCAGCTGTGATACAATGCAGAAAACCAGTGGCTTTTGGGAGCAGAGCACTCATGCAAACTTAGCAAGGATATGCTCAAATAGAAAAGGAGCTTCTAACAATAGATACTTCATTGATCAATACTGGTGACTAGAGGGGATACCTGACTACCTAAGAGAGAATCGGATTTATCCAGGACTGGGTCATGGACAACATTAGCATCTGTTCCTGTAATGAACTCATAATCATGGAGTTTAAGGATATGGCTAGAGAGGTCCAGGAAGAATGAGCTTTGTGGGGGGTGGGGGCATAAGCAGAAGCGAAACAGATCTTACTTCACCCAACTCAGACAGGATAGAATTAGAACATTTCTGTGCACTGCTGCCACATGGTGGACACAGAAAAGACTGCAGTCAATTCTAAAATCAGTCAGTCAGCCCAGACGTCTTTACTCTGAGTATAACCTCTTACCTGACATTAATCCATAGGAGATGCCCGTCCATCAGAGGGCTCATACACAGTTAAGGGCGGAACTACATGCTGTCAAATTATAGTGAATTTGTACATTTTCCTAGGATGTCTGCTGTTAATCATTATAAACAGGAAGTGAAAAAACAACCAACCTAAAGTAAGTGATTCTCACCTGGTGGCCCATCAGAGGATGAAGAGGAGCATCAGAGGAGCCTTTTTATGTGTCTCACTGACCTCAGATCTGTGGAGACTGACACTCACGTCCCAATTTTCCGTAACTTCACTGTTTCTCTGTCTTCTCTATGCTCACATACAGCAGTCACAGTAAAGAGGGAAGGGTCACTTTACACATCACACAGGAAGTGATGCAACAACAATGATGTTTCGTACACAATGGGGTCCCTGGTCCTCCTCAGTTATATCCAGGTTTTCATGGTTCATCATCATGAGTTTGACACTGTAATATTACTTGTCAGGGTCGGTGCCCGTCTGGCCCTGTACTCTGTGCCTTTTCCCTGTCTGATGTTGCCTTAGTCAGGCCGCCGCGTGGCTCAGTGGGCTGAGTGTGCAGCTCAGAGGCAGACATCCCTCCTTCATCAGCTTGAGGTCTGAGTTCAGTCTCACCTTCTGTGTCATATTTTGGTTTTATTTTATCTGTATTCATTCCTCACTGGAATACCAGGGTCTCTCTCTGCAGTGCATTCCTTACAACTTTGCTGTTTGCTTTTAAAGCACTCAGTGGATTAGCCCCACAATACATTTCAGATCTGCTATTTCCATATTCAACCCCCCCGGTCTTTCTCTGTAGCTGCCCCCTGACTTTGGAATAGTCTCCACATTAAGCCCTGCACTACTATTGAAGAGTATAAATCTTAAGTTAAAGATCCACCTTCTCTCTTGCTTTCCAGGTTCTCCTATGGTTTTTGTCATGAAGTTTTTAATGACACATTTCATTTAATTTTAATTAACCTCTTACTCTTTACATCTGTTACTTATTGCACTACATTTCCATAAATTTTTATTTTCTTATTTCTTATATGCATGCTTTCATGTAATTTTATTTATACATTTTACCATCAATATAGTACTTGCTAATCAGTTCTCTCTAGACTGGGAAGCACTTTGGATAAACTCCTGTTGTTTTTAAATGTGCTCTATAAATAAATGACTTGACATCAGGCATCAGATCCCTTGGTTTAGATGGTTGGTTTAGAGCACAGGTGTCAAACTCCAGTCCTGGAGAGCAAGAGCCCTGCACATTTTTGGGTTTCCCCTCATTTAACACACCTGATTCAACTCCATGTGCTAATTACCACACAGCTCTTGAAGAACATAAGAACATAAGAAATATACAAACGAGAGGAGGCCATTCGGCCCATCGAGCTCGCTTGGGGAGAACTTAACTAATAGCTCAGAGTTGTTAAAATCTTATCTAGCTCTGATTTAAAGGAACCCAAGGATTCAGCTTGCACTACGTTATCAGGAAGACTATTCCATACTCTGACTACACGCTGTGTAAAGAAGTGCTTCCTTAAATCCAGTTTGAATTGTTCTCCCGCTAATTTCCACCTATGGCCACGAGTTCTTGTATTTGAACTAATGCTGAAGTAACTATTCGGTTGAACAGCATCCAAACCTGTTAGAATCTTATAGACCTGGATCATGTCCCCCCTCAGTCTCCTTTGCTTGAGGCTGAACAGATTTAGCTCAAATAACCTTTCCTCATATGACATTCCTCTAAGACCAGGAATCATTCTTGTGGCCCTACGCTGCACCTTTTCTAAGGCCGCTATGTCCTTTTTAAGATATGGTGACCAAACCTGTACACAATATTCTAGGTGAGGTCTCACCAAGGAATTGTATAATCTTAGCATTACCTCCCTTGACTTAAACTCCACACACCTGGAGATATACCCCAACATCCTATTGGCCTTTTTTATTGCTTCCCCGCACTGGCGAGAATGAGACATGGAAGCATCAACATACACACCAAGGTCTTTCTCATAATCAGCTACCTTTATTTCAGTTGGTCCCATAAAATACCTGTACTTTATATTTCTGCTCCCTACATGGAGTACCTTACATTTGTCTATGTTAAATTTCATCTGCCAGGTGTCAGCCCAGTCACTAATTAAATTAAGATCCCGCTGTAGCTGCTGAGCCGCTAGTCCAGTATCTGCTACACCACCCACCTTGGTGTCATCTGCAAATTTCACCAGTTTACTGTATATATTGGTGTCTATATCATTTATGTAAATAAGGAACAAAAGTGGTCCTAAAATTGAACCCTGCGGTACCCCACTATGAACGCAGGCCCACTGTGACATCGAGCCTCTTATAACTACTCGCTGCTTCCTATCCGTTAACCAGTTATCAATCCAAGTCGCTACAGTTCCTAAAATACCTGTCGCTTTGAGTTTAAGTGAGAGCCTCTTGTGGGGAACAACATCAAAAGCCTTTTGGAAATCTAAATAGATGACATCATAGGCCTTCTTATCATCAACTTCCTGAGTAGCTTCCTCAAAAAACTCCAACAGATTTGTTAAACAGGATCTACCTCTCCTAAATCCATGCTGGCTATCCCTCAAAATGTTATTTGAGTCCAGGTAATCTACCATTTTCTCTTTGATTATAGCCTCCATAACTTTACCAGTTATACAAGTTAGACTGATTGGCCTATAGTTTGACAAATTACTTCTATCCCCTTTTTTGAAAATGGGCGTTATGTTGGCATGCTTCCAATCAGAAGGTACCACACCTTCAGATAAGGATTTTTGAAACAGTAATGTTAAGGGTCGGCAAATAATATCCCTCATCTCTTTTAACACTATAGGTAAGATGCCATCAGGGCCCTGTGATTTATTTATTTTGAGCTTAGCTAGGCTTTGCAAAACATCAGCTTCAGTTATATATATATTAGTTATAGACGATGTTGGATTAGTAATAAGACAGTGAATACCCGTGCAAAACTATCATTGAACTCATTTACTATGTCAATGTCGTTTTCAATTATAAGACCCTTACTATCCTGCAGATTAGTGATTTCAGCTTTTAGAGCTCTTTTAGAGTTAAAATACTGGAAGAAACTTTTAACGTCATCCTTAGCCTCCAATGCGATCTTCCTTTCGACATTCCTTTTAGCTCGTCTAATGTCATTTTTTAATTCAGCCTGTAGATTTAGATACTCTTGCTTTATCATGTCATCATCAGTTATTTTCCATCTCTGGAACAAAGCCCTTTTCCTCCTTACTTTATACTTTATGTCCCTATTAAACCACCTAGGTTGCAATTTCCTAGATTTATTCTTGCTAGAAACAGGTATGAAGTCCTCTTGTACTTGCAATAATGTGCTTTTAAAAAATTCCCATGCCTCTTCAACAGTTTTGTTAATTAACTCCATCCAGTTCACAGTTTCTAGTTTTAATCTCATACAATTGAAGTTAGCCTTCCTAACATTATATATTTTTGATTTGGACTTTGCTCTTCGGGCATTAAACTTAACCTCAAATTTAACCATGTTATGATCGCTACTGTCAAGTGGTTCTAAAACGTCTAATTTACCAATCCTGTCCTGGTTATTAGACAAAACAAGATCAAGAATGGCATCTCCCCTGGTAGGGGTGTTAACAAACTGAGTAAAAAAACAATCCTGTACTAATTCCACCATGTCAAGTTCATTTTCAGAAGAGCCAGCAACAATGTCCCACTGCATCCCCGGTAGATTAAAATCACCCATAACTACCACATCATTTTTATTGCTCATAATCCTAATATCACTGTATAACAATCTGCTTTCCTCAGCAGCTACATTGGGTGCTCTGTACATTTTGCTGAATCATTTGTAGTGGAACAGGGAAAGAACTAAGCTATACAACCTCCAGGACTGGAGTCCGACACCCCTGGTTTAGACGGTGTGTTTAGTTTAGACGGTGTGGTCTGCTGGGGCAGCAGCATCTCTGCTGGGGACAGGAAGAGACTAAACAGGCTGATCCGGAGGGCCAGCTCTGTTCTAGGATGCCCTCTGGACCCAGTGGAGGGTGTGAGTGACAGGAGAATGGTGGCTAAGCTGCCATCCCTGTTGGATAACATCTATCACCCCATGCAGGAGACTCTGACAGCACTGAGCAGCTCCTTTAGTGGCCGGCTGCTGCATCCACGATGTGGGAAGGAGAGATTTCCTTCCAACTGCTGTCAGACTCTATAACAAAGTCCTTGCAGCTGACCACACACACACACACACACACACACACACACACACACACACACACACACACACACACACACACACACACACACACACACACATAGACTAACAAAACACACACATCCAATACACCATGGGGTTTTCTTATGTGCAATATTTCTTTGAGTGCAATTCCACAGTGTTGTACATATATTTATGTTTATATTTTTATATCCACTCTGTACATATATAGATTTTATCCTATTGTTTTTCATTTTTGCTGCTTTATTCTTGTACTGTCCACTTTCTCCCGTGACAATGCAAATTTCCCACTTGTGGGACTAATAAAGGATATCTTATCTTATCTTATCTTATCTTATCTTATCTTATCTTATCTTATCTTATCTTAGCTCCTGTGTGTGACTGCCCTCTAGTGGATAAACAAAATTCAGCTACATAAGTCAATATTACAGTTTTTTCCAATCATTTTCACACTTGTCTCAATACCATGACTTTTTCCAAACACTTCACACTGTAAACTTTCGGTGCAAAATGCACTAAAACCACCAGAACACTTCACCCAAAAGTGACACATGCTGCCAAACCTATAGCACATGCACTCTCTCACAAGACGACTTTGTCACACAAAGTACAATGCAAGAAAAAACACAAACAACTTGAAGCGCTGCAAAATGTCTAGTGTTATCTTACAGTAAACATCATAATACAAACAAATAATACAGTAAATAAATTCAGCTGCGCAATACACTGGAAAAGAAAAATACATTACAACCACCTACTGAAAGTACATTACATTCAATACAAAAGAAAAAAAAACAAAACAAAAATCGCCAAATAGCAAAGTTTCACTGTATACAGTTGCGTATACAGTTGTCCTGGACTAATTCATTCGGTCCCTTGCATTTGGCCATAAATTTTCATCGACATCACACTATTTTCTCTTGCAATACACCACGGAAAAAAATCTCTTTGAGTGCCTTATCCAGCTCTGGATGTCCTCCACATGGATGTCCACACACCCAGCAGCCATTGCATCTAAAAGCCACATCTGATCATGTGGCCGATGGTCATATACCTTCCATCCCCATGCAGAAAAAAATCCTTCAGTCGGGTTGAGAAATGGAGAGTATGGTGGCAAGAATAATGACATCATCCAGGGATGGGCTATAAACCACTCTGTGACTTGGTGGGAGTGATGAAAGGCCACATTGTCCCACACAATCACAAATACTGGTAAATTCTTCCTCTCCCTCCTGTGGGAGGTAAATGCTAAATCCTACAGTAGTGGGTTACAGTAAAGACAAACATGCATCGATGTGTCAGTTTTTTCCTGGAGACTTTTCTCAAATCACACCGCTACAGTAATATACACATCAATCAAATGCCTTCAGTCAGAATGCTCTAAATAGTGTATAGTATTTGTTGCTTTGTCTGAAAATCCTGACAATTGATGCCTCTGTGGATCTAGGCAGGTGGGGTTGAACTCTTAGACCCGCTTTCCTCAGGGACAGACCATGATTTCCAACATGGTCAAATACTGTGGCTCTGATTTCATCAGTAGCCATGGTTCTTCCTCTTCCTCTCCGTTGATGTCTTCTTGCTCTTTCTCTGCCTCTTGCTGCATCCATTGTTAACTGGCTAAAGAAAAATGGCAATGGAAAATGCGGATCCAAAGATTTGTACATATGGCAAATTGGCACTAACCACACAAATTCCTAGATAGATGCTTAGCTGAAATTACAGGCAGGTATGTGCTTTCATTCAGCTTTCCAGCTTCAAGCATTGTAAAGTGCTTGGTGGTGATCTAGGGGGATGGTGGTGGTCTAGTAGTTAGGGATCTGGCCGGGCTCCCATTAGGAACACCGGAAGCTTGTGAGTTCACTCCCAGGGGATGCCACCATTGTGCCCCTGAGCAAAGGCCCTTGACCCCAACTTGCTCCAGAAGGACTGTCCCTGTAGATACAGTACTTCACTGTAATTCGCTTTGGAAAAAAGTACCTGCTAAATGAATAAATGTAAATGTTTTACTGTAATATATGTGTTGCCATACCCACTATTTATGCACAGAATACATTGTGTTGCGATGCAAAAAGGAAAGAGACACTCTATGACCTCATTTGTATAAATGGTAACAAAGCAGCAAACAAAAGCAAAATTATAAAATTTCTGCTAAAAGCATAATTATTTGTGTTAGTGCAAGTGCATAGTGTCCTTTGTCTGTCAAAATGGAGCATATTTCAATTTACAGTGCAATAAAATTTTATTTAAATTCACTGAAAATTAACTGTTTTGAACAGATTATCTAAACATCTGAAAAATCGGCTGTAGTTGTACAAAGTTTTGCTGCTGGCAAACACTGACTGAGAGAAGTATTCATAAAATTTGGGGGAAGTGGTGATTGAATGCATATTTTGTCAAGGCAATGCAAAAGCATACATAGTTTAGCTCACATAGTCCAATTTTACGGTGCATGTGTTAAGTGTTTGGAAAAAGTGGACATGGTATTGAGACACGAGTCAAAATGATTGGAAAAAAGTGTAATACATTTAACCCAAGTGTGTTTTATGGCTTCACTGTGAGGCTTGACTGTTTTTTCCTCCTCAATGATTAGTTTAATCTAGCTGGTGAAGCTGAAGGCAGAGAGGGAAATTAGTTTAGTCATGACTTCAGAAGTTACCCTGACAAGCGATTCTATACAATCAGGGATGGAGCTGCTGGTTGGGCTGGTCATCGCCTGCTTTTTCTGACTGATGTAGGTCTGAATGTAAAGTTTCAAACTGCTTAATATGTATTAATCTGTTTTATAATGTTCACACAAAAAGAGCTTTTAATGTGTGTTGCACCTTACATCTCCTACTGTACAATGTGCTTCTGCATTTGATTCCTCCTTGACTGGGGGGTAAAGAGAAATAACTAGCAAGAGAGACAGAGAAACTTTTTGGAGGTGCTATTGTCCAAAGTTGAACTGATTGTCCAAAGCCTTTTGGTTGTCAAATGTAAAAAAAGTTCATCTAAATCACCTATTACTCACTGTAATCCTTTCTATACCCACCTCTGTATGACTTCACAGAGCATCACTGCCAACAAAATAAGAGGGTTACAGTTAAAGTAGGTGAAAAAATTTCATGTAAAATTTGCCAATCCAGGTTTTCAGCACCATGGACAGCAGCCTACTGTTGCTTGAAGGGCATTATTATGCTTACTTTCAGTTTATAATTTTATATCTATGATCAACTAGAATAGAGTATGCATGCTTCAGTGTTCGAAAAGCACATATTGTTTTCTCATAATGCACATGTCTATTCGCCCTCTGTCTAATCCCACCCCCAATGAGTCCAGTGTGGTTTGATTGGTCGGTTTACCCTTCATTCCCCTGTCTTTCAGTCTGCAGACAGATCCTTGCAGGTAGGCAGACAATAAGGATTGTGTTATGAGGTGACCTCATCATGTCATGGAAGTAAGGGCTGGAATTCCAATGAGGTGTTTTAGGCAGATGAGAGATGAGTGGTTTCTGTGCTGAGAGTTACTCCCTTTGCTATGTACTTTGCATCTAAAGACTTTGCAGACCGTTTACATGCAGTTGAAGCCATGTAACACACTAATAGAAAGGGAAAAGCATAATAGGTCCCATTTACTGAGTGTTATAGCAATATGCAATATATTATTTTATATATAAATTTCTTTTGACGTTGACCAGAAGGTATGTGATACCCCCCCCCCCCCTTATCAGATAAGTAAGAGCTGCTGTCAGCTGAGACAAGCTGGTGTGATTCATTTCAATTCAATATTACTTGTGCCGCGCATTTTCACAACATTACATTGTCTCAAAGCACTTTACCTTATCCCTGCCCAAAGCCCACAGAGAGCAAGCCAGTGGCAAGGAAAAACTCCCTAGAAGGAAGAAACCTTGGGAGGAACCAGAATGAAAGGGGAAGCCCATCCTGCAAGTGCTGGCAGAGGAAGTGATATGAGCAAAATGAAAGTGTGAAAGTTCCAGTTCACACTGTCCATATTTTAAGATTAAAATGAGTAAAAAGTGGGCGGTCCTGATTTCGTGTCCTACATCACACTCCAAGCACTGGCTGTACAGGTTCCCAGGAGACAATCCAACACTGCAGATAAACCTCCCTGTTTAACTGACTGCCATGGTATGACTACACAGATTGAGCAGGGCCGCATGAGAAAGGTCTCACTGCAGTTAGCGTAACCATTTATTTTACAACTCATCTCGTCTCATTCTGCTTCATAAAGGTCACACCCCACTCCCAACTTCCTCTGACGCAAGGAGATTCATGCACAAATGGCTACAGCATAAACTGAAACAATAATGATATATAAAAAGGCATTTCATACAAACACAGTATAACAAACTACATGTCACTGCAGGGCTTTAGAGAATAGCTACTCCAATAATTGCGCAGTGATATTGAAGAAGAACATGTCATCGACTATGCCCACTAATCATGGCAGCCTTAATGCATATATCAATAAAAGTTTTTAAATTTTTAATACGTATTGTCTCTGTTTACGTGATAACGAAGACCTAAATATATATTTGCTTTAAATATGTGACTCATGTTAGAGAAAATATAAGTAAACCATGAGGACAGAAAAGTCACTGAATAACAGGAATGACCGACATATAGTGCCAAACAGATAAGGTGCAAAGACTGTACTCATAGTACAGACAAAGTAAACATAGGGCACTATGTAGGGTAGGTTGTAAATTTGTTTGCACTTTGTAGCTTACCTTGCGTTGACTCTTTGTAGTACGGTCCCCACGACGGTGGTGGAAATAAAAGGGGCTGGTTATCAGGGGGCATGGATTTTGTGGCAGTTTCTATATTGGCGTTGCTGGTGGAGGGAGCTGCATTTCTGGGTTTGGATTCTGCAATGGCTTGAATGTCCTGTGTATTAAGGTGAACACGCGGACGGTTACATCGTCCACACAGCATAGAATTAATAAGACTTGTTCACTGTCGTCCTGTTACTGTAATATTCTGGGAAGTTGTAATTGTTCAACTCCACTGCGCACAGTTAGGAGCAACTCCACCTAGCAGACATACGTACGAGGTGATTGAGGTATGGAATGATTCTGTCCCTGTATGGACTAATCACCCTCAAATTCTATTGCGTCCATGATTCACCCATATCATTGTGCCAAGGTTGAGCAGCACAACATGTTTTTCCAAGCCTCAGATCACAAGATCCACGGATAGTGAGGATAGCTGAGAAGATCATTAGAGTCTCTCTCCCCTCCGTCATGGACATTCACATAACACGCTCCATCCACAAAGCCACCAACATTGTGGATGACCCCACCCACCCCTCACATTATCTTTTCACACTCCTAGCGTCTGGAAAAGCATTCAGGCCTTCACACCCAGACTCAGAAACATGGCATCAGACTACTGAACTCTCAGGGACTGATCTGATACCACACACAACACACACACACACACACACACACACACATGTTTGTAATTATATATTTGTGGGGACTCTCCATTCATTTCTATGGAGAAAACTGTAATCCCAACATGACATACCACACACACACACACACACACAGAGAGAGAGAGAGATTAGGTATCTGAATATTTGTGGGGATTCTCCATTCATTTGTATGGGCATAACCCCAATCCTAACTATGGCAACCTTAATCCTTAATCCCTACAGTAGTAACCAAGAAGTAACAGTAAGTAAGCAAACAAAATACAAGACTTTGACAATTCCTTTGATTGCATTCACAGAATTCTATAAAATTGAGTTTTTTCATTTGGGCACCAAAAACATGTCCCTACAAAGTCAAAATAACATGTTTTTATAACACTGTGGGGACATTTGGTCCTCACAACATAATATATACATTACCATCCACCCAAACACACATACACAGACTGGCTTACCTATATCCTCTATAGATTCCTGAATGAAATATCTGCAAAGCAGTTATTATGGCATGGCCTTAGGTTTGAACATTTGAACATGCAGTTTTTAAGGACACTGCACTAATTCTAAAGGAAACACTGCACTAATTGTAAAATGGTTTTAAATTAACTTTATTTAACATAAAATAAAATAGAAATCAAACCAAAATTTTGTCTCTCAAAAAACTTGTATATGACATATCTTCGAAATTAAAAACACCAGGATACTGAATTTGAATAACAAGAACTATAGTCTTCTTTCTCAAAAGCGTAAACAACTATCTTAAGACCTACTAGTTCCTGAATTGTAGATGTTGCCTATGAAATTCGTTGAGAGTTGACGTTGCCCTACCAATGTTGCTAAAATGCTAATTGCGTCAACCAGCTATGGAAATACAGCGGCGGTACACCCCCAATACAGCGGTATTACGCATTACCGTAATGCTGCCTAGCAAAAACATAATGTCATAAGAAAATTACAGACAGACTTTATAGACAGAGCTGCGTGGTTACCTATTGACAAGTAGATACATGATTTGGGGGCTTGAAAGGCGGATAGATATCCAATCACGCCCAGCTACAGTAAGCACAACCTAAAGACACTACTTCTGATTGGACCAGCTTCAAATTCGTCCCTCCCTGACAATTCATTTTGTTTTCATTCGTTGAACATAATGTCAGTACATATCTTCATGCTTTTCGACCAATGAAATATCTCGGTGGTTTCCATAGAAACAAAATCATTGCAGGTTAAACACAAACATTCTGACAGAGAGATGGTGCAGAGGTGAGCAGCATCTCTTCGTATGTTTCTTGCTATTTCTTCAAATTATGTTTTGTTAGCATAATTAATTTTATATTTGATTTTATGTCCTACATGCAAATATTGCGGCACAATATCGTTGAAATATATTTATAATTAGTCATTTAAACTGTAGATGCTGTGGCCATTATTATTAATATGATTGTTTATATTTAAATGGTAAGAGAAAATATTTGTGTTAAAGTTAAAAACAATAAGACTTATGGTTGATATGATTGGTTATACTCATCCAGCCTGTGATAATGCATTTCATCTTCAGATGTTATTCTGCAAAGATCGCCTATACGTTTACTTTTTAAATGTCCCATGTTCTTGAAGTAAGATTAACCTTTTGCTAGGTTCGGTATCATGGCGATGTTATAGCGTATCGAAGCAGCGTCATAATTTCACAAGCTTTACTGTATTGCAGGGGCGCCGTAAGGGGGAGGAAAGCTAGGACGATTCCAAGGGCCCCTGAGTGACAGGGGCCCTAAAAAATTAGGAAAATTACTGGATTGGTTTGGACTGGAGGGCCTAATATGATATGCTTTCATGGGGCCCAAAATCTCTAGCAACGCCCCTGCTGTATTGTGAAGCAGTTTTAGCAATTCGGCCGTTACTGCCGGAGTAGCCTTGACGCCACGAGCAGCTAATGAAGGCTCCATCTCTTTCCATAGGCATTCTTGATGAATAGCATTTAGGAATGAAGTTGAAATAATACAGTGCAGATTTGGCTTTGCGAGTATCACATATGGCTAGTTAATTATATGTCTTGTTTATTCACCAGAATGAGAATTGCGAGAGCTGTTTCCTGGACCAACGACCAGCACTGGGGAGCCTGGGACCTGTGGGACGAGGTGATCGACTGGGGAGATAAGGAAGGTTTGGAGGAGTACTCACCAGCAACACCCCCCACTGTCCAGGCTGGGGAGGTTATGGGAGCACTGGGAGGTGTGACTGACTGGTGTAAGGGAGGGGAGGGTGTGAGCATGAAAGGCTCTGAGACTCTTCAGAACAATTACGGCCTGACATCTGAAGAGTGGGAAATTTATAAGACGTACTACCTTCAGAATAGGAGCACTCAGGGGATAGGTGAGGTAAAGGGTGCGATTAGTGGGGAAAAGGTGGAGGTGGCAGAGAGGGAGAAACATGTGGGGGTGACCTCCAGTGTACAGGTGGAGGCCGCAGACCTGAATGTAGGCATTAATAAAATGCAAAATGGAAGCAAGGGGAAGCAAGGTGAGGTGGGGGTGAATGTGAAGGTAGTTAAGGGGGGGGGAAATTTACCTGAAGGCAGAGGATATGAAAGGAAATGTGAAGGTGGAGGCTGTGCAAGTCCAAGTGTGCGAGTTTGGGCTTGCAGAAGTAAAATCTGGGGATGTAAATGTTGAGATTGTGGGGGTAGAAGTAGGGGAGGTAATTATTGAGGGTGTGGGCATGGTGAGTGATGTAACCATGTTGGAAATAATAGTAAGTGATGTACTAGTTGAGATTATAAATAGAGAAGGAGGTCAGGAGGAAACTGGCGGTGTAGAGATAGATGTGGGTCAGGTAGAGATAGAAGAAGTAGAAGTGGTGGGAAATTAATATTAAAGTTGAGCTTGTACAGCTCTTTATATAGAGAAGAGCTAAAATATGAAGAAGATGAAGTTGTGGTTCTGCTGCTGCTGTTTGGGGAACATTAAATAATTGAAAGAGTATCAAAGATAATGAATTAAGTGTGATAAATTTTGAGATGTATATGTGGAATGTTTCATAATAATGTTTAACGTTTATTAAGAGAATAATGTATATTTCTAAGTAGATTTGTAAACTGCTCTTTAAAGTATTATTTTTCAGAATTCCAGAATTACTAAAATCCCCAGGTAAGTTAATTTGATTTCATTGTTTAAACTGCACACACATAAAGATGATTAGCCCTGTTATGTATTTGTGTTTTATTTATTGTTTATTTATTAAGCACCGTATCCCTCATTAAGGGCATGTTGTACAGATCACCTGTGTTCCCATAAACTTTAACTTGTCTTGCAGTCTTGTTCCCCCCACACCCTCTGCTTGTTCCCTTCCTCTGTTTCTGTCTTCACTCCAGGTCCAAGACGTCTCCAGCCCACTGTCCTTGGGAAAAGCCACCATCCGTGGCCACTGCTCCGGCTTCTCTGGGCCCTCCTGCCCTGCAGGCCCCTCTGGTTCCTGTTCCTGCCCCCGTCCATGTCCTTGCCCTGCAGGTTCCCCTTCACCCGCAGGTCCCAGGCTTGCAGTACCGACGGTGCCCCTCCCGCCTTGTGGTCCCAACGACGGCCCCCTCCCTGTCCTGTGGCCCTGACAGCGCCCCCCAGCCTTACATTCCTGGTAATGCCCACAGTGCCTCTCGGCCCCAACCCTGCCTTCCCCTTGGCTCGATCTGGCCCTTCTGGCCTCCCAAGACCCAGCAGGGGCTCGTGTCCCAGGGTCAATGCCCTGCTTTCTGGGGACCAGCAGACCCCCTAGCTCAGTCCTGTCCCCTCCTGCCTCAGTGAAGTTTTTGCCCCAAGGTCGTCTCCCACCTTTGTTCTCCCAAAGCCCATTTCCAGTTCACCCTGTAGCGCCCCCATGTTTGTTTACTTGCCCTGCCTCAGTTCCTGCCCCAGTGCCCTATCCTACCTTGACTCCTCCTGGGCCCATGGCTCTCCCTTGTCTGTCTGTCCTTCAGCTGTCCACCCTGTGTTGGTCTGTGTGTCAGTTGTGCCCTGCGTTCCCTGTCTTTTCTGGTTTCTTGCCCGTGTTTGGTTCATGTTAATGTGGTGCCCCTGTCTGCGCATCATGTTTGCCCTGCTGTGTACCCAGTGTGTCTCTATGGTGTTCTGTTGTGTTTTCGTCCTGGTCCTAGTTCTCTCTTACCCGATCGTGATCCATTTCCTTACTCCTGCGTGGTCTTGTCCTGTCGGGTCTGCAGTCCATATAGTTCCTTGCCCCGCTTGTGTCCTCTGTATGGTCCCGTTAAAGGCCTGTCTTGTCTTCCCCGGCTCCTGTAACCCACACGAAATGTTTCTTGTCCCGTGTTATCACTCATCTGTGGACCTGTCCTGCTGTGTGATGTACCTGCTATCATCCTGGTTGTCCCTAGTCTGGCCCCAGTTCTCCTAGTGGTGTCCCGTCTTGCCCCCAGAGTGCCCTGTCCTGGTGTTGCCCCTGCCTACCCTTGTCTGTCTCGTCCCCTAGTGGTGTTCGGTGTCTGCGCCCTTGTCCCGCAGCAGTGCCCATCTGGTGTCTTGTCCTGCCCTCTTCCACTCTGTCTCCCATCTTAGTGTACGTATAGCCTGCTGTCTTCCCCGCTGTCCCATCTGCTCCCTCACATGCCCTGTAAAAAGTGTCCTTCAGTCCTGCGATCCTCAGTCCAGTCATTGATGTTGCTGCCTGCATGTGCTCCCCAGTGTGTCCTGTGTCTAGTGTTCTTGCCTGATCCTCCCTACCCTGTTTGGACCCCTTGTCGTCTGTTTCCTTTGCCCTTCCTGTAGTGTAGTTTTCTTTAATAAAGCCCCTTTTGGTTTTCCTCCATGCCTGTCTTCGCCTCTGTCCTTGCCCTCGACGTGACACCATTACAGTGTGACCAGGTAAATGCTGCTGAAGGCTTACCTCAGTTTATCATTATTCCCTTCGTCTTGAAAGAGAACAGCAGCAAAAAGTGGGAAAATGATTAAAAAGTAAAGAACACTGTTCTTCTTAAGGTCAAGTCATTTTTGGAACCTATCCTGCACATTTTTTGACCGTGGGAGGAAATTGGAGCCCCCAGTGAAAACCCACACAAACAGCGTGCAAACTCTACACAGATAGGACCCAGGACCAAACCCAGGACCTGCTTGCTGTGAGGCAGCAGCACTAACCACCGCGCCACCCTGTTGAAATGGTCGTTTGTAAAATAATACATTCAGGTTCTGTTATTGTAGATCTGGAACGTGGTGTTAAAATGTAGTGGTGAACTTAAGACTCCCCATTCAGTATCGCTGTTTTCCTAATGATAGACACAACAATTAATATTAAATATTTTATATAAGGACTGCAGGGCATCGTCCAAGCAGCAGAGAAGCTCATTGACTGCAGCCTCAACCTCAGTGATTCACTACCTGCCCCAAGAACAAAAAGGCGACCTGGCGAGATCATCGCCGACCCCTCCCACCTCGGCCATAAACTCTTCCAAATTCTGGGCACTTCACTCTATATTTGAATTTATTTTATTATTACATATTTTTTTGCTTCTTTAAAACTAATCCTCTGCTTATTCCCTTAAGACTTTGTTTTAATATTTATTAGGATAGAATATACCATGTCAAATTCAGTGTATACAGGCCTACTTGGCTCAAGAATGATTGACTGAAGTCAACTTCCAAAAATTATAGTGAATTGCATTATTTGCTTTAGGTTTAAAAAAGTTTAGCTTTTTTAACATTTTGTAACTTTTGTTGAAAAAGACATACTTTCCATATACATATACTCATATTTTCTGTGTCTGTGTCGGAGAGAGTGATCAGCCCCCCCCGGCCGCTGGCCCACAGAGTATGAGACACGCGCTGTTTTACATGCAAGGGTGCACACCGCAGTGTAGCTACAAGGGTGTGGCACCACGAGAGGGTTTATTTATACTTTAAGGTGATCAGGTTACATTGTGGGTGTGAACAACATTTCGAGTGGGATAGAATGGGATGTGGAAGTGGGAGTGGAAATAGGAACAACAGAACGTACAGCAGAGGTGGGCTCGTCTGCTGCACGTGATAGAAAATTACTGTTAAGCACTTTCACAGTTGCCATATAAAACAAGTTATACATTCATAAGAATACACATGAGTGATAATATATACACAATCTCAACCCAACAGTCTGCCTTCACCGGACGTGAATTTTCGTTTTACAAGATGATTAGGGAACACTTATTATAAAAGAAGTGCTGTCTGATTGGCCAGTGAACGTGAAAAACATCCCCGGACACGTCCTCTTTTTCATCTCACCAAATATGGTACCCTACCCATACCATTATCCTTCGTCCACCAAACTTTACAGGTGACACAATGCAATCAGGCAGGTAACGTTCTCATGGCATCTGCCAAATCCAGACTTGTCCATCTGACTGCCAGACAGAGAAGCACGATTTGGTCACTCCGCAGAACACATTTCCACTGCTCCAGAGCCCAGTGGTGGTGTGCTTTATGCCACACCATCCGATGCTTGGCATCGTGTCTGGTGATGTGAAGCTTGCAAGGCCATGGAAGCCCATTCCAAGAATCTCCCAGTACACAGTTTTTGTGCAGGAGTTAATGCCAGAGAAAGTTATTGAGTCGACAAACCATTAGCAATTTGTATGCACTATGCACCTTAGCACTCTGTTACTTCACGTGGCCTGACACTTTGTCGCTGGGATTCTGTTCCTAAACACTTTCACTTTGCAATAATACCACGTACAGTTGGCTGTGGAATATATAGCAGGAAAGGAATTTCACAAACTGACATTTTGCAAAGGTGGTATCCAATGACAATACCAGGCTAGAATTCACTGAGATCTTCAGAACGACCCATTCTTTCACAAATGATTGTAAACCCAACTGCATGGCTAGGTGCTTGATTTTATACACTTTTGGCAATGGGTCTGAATGAAACACCTGAAGCCTTATATCATGCTCAGGCATTATATAAGGCAACCGGGCCAAGTGTGAGTACACCCTAATACTGACCATTTGCCAGACTGAGCTCTACCGGGGAGGGTCCTGGTGCAGCTACTGGAAGAGGTGGTGCAACTCTACTCACCTCAGCCACCTGACAGACAACCTCAGTGCCTCAATACCTACACTGGAAGAGTAGTGTGCAAGGGAACAGCAGGACATGAGATACAGACACCATCACGAAGGGCTACAGAGCCAAAGACTCCACTCACTCACAGAGACAGTCGCTTGTGATGTAACCCAGGGGTTCTTGACGAAGCATTTGTGTTAATTGTGATTATAGCATTATGTGATGTTTCCTCTGTTTATGTTAAAGTTCAGTGGTCAGTTTAACAGATAAACCACACACAGTTCCTTAATAACTATATTTTATTCTTCAAAACAAATATAAAAATAATTATGCAATAAAAAGTATTCTGTGAGCTCGCTGGAAAACAGTTTGGCTACACATTAGTTCACATCAAAGTATATGATGCTTCTGTAATCAGTTATGGCCAACAAGCAACATCTTATGCATGATTTAAAGTGGTCAAAACAGCAAACTGGGATGTGTTGATGCTGGGTGATACTGGCAATTTAATCAGTCTCATATCCCACCAAATCCCATCAGATAAGTAGTTCAAAAATGAACATAAATATACCTGAAGGCTGTGGGGCTTCCTTGGATAGTATGCTGGCTTCTGTCCTACCTGAATGAACACAAAACAGCGATTGGTTTAATAAAAAAGCATTTATTTGCTTAACAGAAACTGCAACAAACAATGGATAATCTTGATGGGGGTGTGAAGCAGGTAGGAAATGGCAGATGTGATACGCGAGTATGTGAAGTACGTGATGTGTGTAAGTGTGTGGCGTACATGTGCACATGCCCGTGGCAGAGTCCGTGTGCGTGGAAGGACGGCACTGATAAACAGAAACGCACAGTGGAATGCAGCGGGGAATTTAAATCCATGCAGGTATTCCACTATTCTGTAGAATTTATGGAATAAAGAAATATATGTAGTTACCAATGTAAAACAGACATGCATACATACAGTACAGGAACTATACATAACAATGTACTGTAAACTATAGATATGGGTATGGAATCGGAATGTGCAGTGCAAAGTGGCTGCTGCTTATCAGTCCAGAAAACTTACATAACCTATACATGACAATATACATGCATATGAGGACCGTAGGGAAGAAGAAACTGCAACATGAAGTGACTGGTGCTTATCAGTCCAGTATAAAAAGCAGGTGCAACTGCATGTAAGGTGCAGAGTGCAGTGAGCTGGGTGACCATTACCATAGTGCCTGGGGTGGGGGCACAGCTGGCAGAGGGTGGCAGTAGTTGATCCTTCAGTTGGCCTGAGGGTACAGACTGTTCCGGAGTCGGGATGTTCTGGTATTAACACTCCAGTACCATAGGTGGAAATTAGCGGGAGAACATTTCAAACTGGATTTAAGGAAGCACTTCTTTACACAGCGTGTAGTCAGAGTATGGAATAGTCTTCCTGATAACGTAGTGCAAGCTGAATCCTTGGGTTCCTTTAAATCAGAGCTAGATAAGATTTTAACAACTCTGAGCTATTAGTTAAGTTCTTCCCAAGCGAGCTCGATGGGCCGAATGGCCTCCTCTCGTTTGTATAGTTCTTATGTTCTTATGTTATCTGCCTGGTGTCATGAGACTGACGATTTGTTGGGTGAGGGGTAGGCAGTGTAGACTACAGACAGTGTAGGCTTTGGTGAGCCTCCTTAACCAGCCACTCCATGGTCTTTAACCAGTTTAGATCCTAAAACCAGTTGAAACAAGCAAAGCACATAGGCACAGAAACACAAAGTAAGATGGCTGAACAAAGCCAAGGCGGAGAGGGAGGGAGCAAGATGCATAGGAAGCCTCACACTGCATTGCTTGATATGATGAAGGGCAGCCCTGCCCCCTGTTGGTGGGATGGCAACAGCTGTTCAGTGTTTTAATTAAATTTTGCATCATTTTCATTCCAGTGCTGTAAATGCTAGGAAACATGGATGGGTGATATGTAGCTTAATTAATTAAAGTAAGTTAATTCATGTCAAAAGTAAGAAAGCTGAATTTTACACCACTGCATATAGTTAATTAAGTTTAACCTTTTGCATGACTGGATAGGCCAGCTTTACAAATACCAAACTAAACTTCACTAAGATGATTTCGGTCCAACTCGCAATATGCAAGGCTCATTTCAGCAGCATAGACACATGGTTCGAATTACGGGGGGAACTGGGGGGTACAGTAACCCCCGTCAAGACCCAGACCCCCCCAAAGAGACAAAAATAGCAGTTTGGGGGGTCTTAAAACTTTTCTTTTGCTGTAAAGAAAAAAAACAAAAGCTAACTTCACCTTGTAGGAAAATTTCTATGTAAAACAATTTCAGACACCGCTAATGTGGACCGTACCATTTTAACCACCTCGGCGCTAGAAACAGCTTAGCCAGTCGGTTGTGCCAGAATTGTGGGAACCCTGATCCAGGACGCACCGGACCCGCGCAGCGCGCCCTGAAGACGCTCCTGCCACTCACCGGCCGTCAAGAGCTCCCTGCTCGTCAGTGAGGAGAATCCGCAGCGGGCGGGGGCTACTCTGTTGGAGCGGGAGGAGACGTGCTGCAGCTGGGAGGCCCGGCTGGCTGCAGAGCGCCGCGGACTTGACAAGCAGCAGGAGCGGGACCATCGTGACCGTGAGCGGCTGCTGAAACCTGCGGAGGAGCAGGAGTTGGAGCAGCTCAGCGGTGAGTTGACCAGCTGGGAGAAGTAGCGCGACCGCCAGGGGTGGCTAGCCGAGGCAGCGGAGGCGGCATTACGGGGCTAAGAGGAGGCCGCACTGCCGGAAGTCTCCAGCAGCCCCATGCGCTGTGTGTCCCCGGAGAAGGGAGCCTGGCTGTGGGAGTCGCTGGGCATGGTCACCCCTGGAAGCTGTGCTGGGAAGAAGGTCCAGCGCCGGTGTTCTGGGCAATTCAGTTTCCCCTGTCGCGCGCTGATTAGTACACGGTTTCGCTGTTGTTTTCATGCCTTTTTACGAAGCTCTTGAGGTAATCAAGCCATATATTTTAAAACATCACATGTTTTTTGTTTTTACAGATAATAAATGAAAGTATTTAATTCGCTGGATAGAGATATTTCTTGATGAAAACGGTATAGTATTGCTTATAAGACTATATTATGCGTGACGATCTACTGTATTCGTATGTAATAATGTACCTGAGTGATTTTCAGACATCTCACATACATATTTGCCTAAATATTAGGAGAAACATTATTTCCTGACATCCAGGATATTGTTAAAACAGGTATACAGAAACTCTGGGCCTCGGTACTAATAACAATACAGTATTCACATGTAATAATGTACCCGAGTGATTTTCAGACATTTCACATACCTCTTTGCTTTAATATTAGGGGAAACATTATTTCCTGATAGACAGGGGAAACCGAATTGCCCGGAACACCTGTACGTCTGAGGAGGGGGCAGTGTAGCACCGGCTGGACGCGTGTCCCAGCATGCCCCGCGTGCAGTTGTAAATAGCCCTTGCTGTATTGTTATTATTAATGTTAATGGTTACATTTCCTTATTGTTGCTCGTGTGTTTACCCGAGTCCTGTGTGTACCCGGTCCGATCCTCGTGTGAGTTAGCTTACGTAAATCTCCCACCATGTGTGCATCCTACAGTTCGGCATCTGACAACCTTGTATTTCCTATATGTAATAGATTCGGTGCTCGTTGGGTGTCTGATGTGTTCCTTTCCATGACCGATAATAAAGAGCGCGCTCTTCTCAGTAAGCGAGCTTCTGTGTGTGTTTCTGCTCCCGCGATGCCTCGGTCCACCCGAAGCCACAGAAACGTTATCTCATTTTGTCAGTGTGTAACTTGGTGGGAATCTTGCCTTAAGACAAAATAGAAGCAAAGGCCTGTATGACCTCAGCACCCATTTCTGTGCATTTGGAGTGGAAACCTCTGTATCACCCCCCGTAATAAAATTTGAATCCCCTAATCAGAATTTCTCTAGCAAACTGAGTTTTGTGTTATATGTACAATACAATAATTTTAGTGATTCTGTTTTTTTTTTTTAAAGGCTGCATATCTGAAAGTCTGACCTGTATGTTTGGGCTAAAGTAAATGATAATAGGAGGAATAAAACTCGCTGACCACTCGGCATGTAAGTCAGCAGTACACTTTATTTTTGTTTTCATGGCACTCATTAACATACATGAGGCTGCTGTATTGGCTGACCTGTCCTCCAGGTCCAGTTTACAATTGTTTCGGACTGGTCGGTCTAACCAGTTCGGTGTCCGACTTTGTGCCATTTGGGAAAGGTCGTCTTCTGTTGAATTGCCTCATGCGCCTTTTCTGCTGCTCGGGAGCCTTCCCCAAATCACTTTGTGATTTCGTTTTTCTCCGGTCCAGTTTAGACCTCAGCCTGGGTGCCCCTGCCCGGTCTGACTGGGTGCCCCTGCCTAGTCGGCTTCTGATTATTCTGCATCGAAGCTGCTGTCTGTCTATCTTTTCTGAGCTAGCCTCGTCCAGAGGGCTGCTCTCCTGCTGTCTGTCATTTTTTGACAGGTCTGAGCTAGCCTCCTCAAGTGGGCTGCTCTCCTGCTGTCCGTCATTTTTTGACAGGTCTGAGCTAGCCTCCTCAAGTGGGCTGCTCTCCTGCTGTCTGTCATTTTTTGACAGGTCTGAGCTAGCCTCCTCAAGTCGGCTGCTCTCCTGCTGTCTGTCATTTTTCTCCATGTCTGACCTAGCCTCCTCAAGTGGGCTGCTCTCCTGCTGTCTGTCATTTTTCTCGAGGTCTGAGCTAGCCTCCTCAAGTGGGCTGCTCTCCTGCTGTCCATCATTTTTCTCCAGGTCTGAGCTAGCCTCCTCAAGTGGGCTGCTCTCCTGTTGTACATTATCATCTTGTTGGCCAGCAGGGCAATCACTGGCCATCTCATGGCCGCCTTCAGCCATGGTAGCCGTGTCTATATCTCTTGGCGTAGTCCTCCTCAGCTTCTTCCAGAACCTGAGAAGAGTGCCTTTCTTTTTTGGGCCCTGAACATTTTTTTGTTTAGGGCCCTGCACCTTTGTGCAACTTAAACCCATACTGAAATTATGCAAATGATATAGCTTAGATTCTCTTTCACCAGTGCTTCCTTCGAGAGAGTCTCTAAGAATGAAATGTGAAGGTGCAATTGCTTCTTATATAGGAAAATCTTCCTTCGATGACATCACTGGCCAGTTCCGGAATTCTGTTCTGTTTTGACATCACACAGGGCCCTCCATATAAGGCATCTGTCATTTTATTGTTTATACCAGTACAGGGTATGCTGATTGGTTTAAAAAATAATATTAAATCATTATTTAAAAAAAAATACCTGTGTGTTTAGAAAAAAAATGCCTGTGTGTGTGCGTGTGTGTGTTATCCCTTATCCTACCAATACAATCCACGTTATTACTTAAAAGCTTGTTTGACATCCTTTAATGCTGATAGTTTTCAGTAACTTCAATTAAACATGAATTGTGTTAATATGATGAAAGTAATATGGGGACATTTTGACCACAATATAATATAATTGAAATTATCACACGGTCATTTAAACTTCAACACTTTTAAATATGTATTGACTTGAAAGTAGGGTGTCATGGAGGCTTAGCTGGTGGCCCTGTTGTCTGTCACCGATGGGTTTGGGGCTTTGAATCTCATCACTGCTTGGCAGGGGTGCCGTAATGGCGGGGGAAAGTTACGATGATTCCAAGGGCCCCTGAATGACAGGCGGCCTAAAAAATTGGGAGAATAGCTGGATTAGTCTGGACTGGGGGGCCCAATATGATATGCCTTCATGGGGCCCACAATCTCTAGCAATGCCCCTGCTGCTCGGTGTATGCATGAATGTTTTCCTGCAGACATTGTTTAGGCTAATTGGTGCTTCTACAATTTCCCATAGTGTATGAATGTGTGTGTATATGACCTGTGATGGACTAGCATCCTGCCCAGGATGTACCCCAGCCTTGTGCCCTGTGCTGCTTGGCACGGGCCCCAGGTGACTCTGCCCAGGACAAACAGACTGATGGTTGGGTGATTTTTCGGGTTTGGACGGCGCAGAGGCTCAGGACACATAAGTTACATCACACCTCTGGGGGCTGGGAGTCAAAGATCACTTTTGCTCTGTGTGTGAGGTTTGCATGTTCTCCTAGTGTTATATGAATTTTCTCTGGATCCTCTGTTTTACTCCAAAGATTGAAAGAGGTGTACTTAGGTATATTTGTGTCTCTAAATTGACTTGTGTGTGTGGGCGTGTGTGCGCCCGGTAATGATCTTCGCGGTAATGATGCCGCAGCCGGTCCATGTTTTTGTTGCTCTGAGCTCCCTCGCAGACAGTCCACATTTTTTTGATGTTGAACATCATCTTACCGTAGGAACAGCAGTATCTCAAGTTGTTGATGGAGCACATGTGGAAATCTGTGGCTGCTGCATCTGTGTCTTCAAATTGACTCCTTGATTCTGTGTGATACTTTAAAGCATTCATCGGTGTGTTTTTGTATAGCAATGTAAAACCTGTTATTTTGACATTGTGCAGACCACTTTTTCAGTCCCCACAAGGGGAAACTAAGTTTTATAAAAATCCATGACTGCAATCAAAAAACTTCCTGTAGAAATGACATGAAAGTCCCCACAAAGATATGAATTCAAATGTGTGTGTGTTTTTTTTTTTATTATTATTTCAAATTTCACTGGTTGATCTTCATGTTTTGTTTGTCATAAACAATTCTATTCCCTGAGAACCTGGGGTTGATTATAATGAGTGTAATTAAGGCTTTTAGACATTATGACTGTGTTCAAGCTATTTGCTGAAGGTAGTTGTAGATTTTGGGATGGATGGAACTTCTTCGGGAATCCTGTCTCCCTTTCTGCTTATGCTCTACAATTCGGACAGCTAGCGCAACACCAGTTCTTGCACTTTACATTACATTACATTAAAGGAGCCCCCCTCTCAACATTTCATTTGGACTATAGACAAATATATTTTAAAAGGTGATTCTCATTGAATGAAGGTAAAGCTCAGTTTTCAGGGATTTTATTCACCGGCCACACTGAAGGAAGGTGACCCAGCTATATACACCCAGTATGCACTGGGCCACCTGCCTGCTGTAGAGCCCTGTCCTTTTGTGCTCTTCCTTCCCATGCTCAGATGACCTCCTGCCAGAGCAGAGCCCAACACAACCACGACACCTCACTCAGGTGTCCTACTCTGTGTCTGAACTCCAAGAAGCATGGGGACACTGGAGACAGAATGGAAGCCCATCTCACACACTGTAGGCTATGTACAGACACCGCTTCTCCTAACTGCTTGCTGAGCCAAGCCAAAGCTAATGTTATCATCTTTTAATCAGCGGGAGTTTTCACCACAAGGGGCAGCTAAAAGAACATAGAATGGTTGTGTAGTGCATTTGCTAGTGATTAACACTGCGAGCCATTCACTATTAGTAGAAGTAATAAAATTATGATTTTGCCATCATTTACATTTACATTTACATCATTTGGCAGACGCCCTTAGCCAGAGCGACTTACATAAGTGCTTTAAGACTCCACAATGAATTTTTCCCGATACTAGCTCAATAAAAACCAAGGCTATGAGTACCATCGATCTAATACTCTGTTGGAAAAGTGCTTTTTTTTTATTATTATTATTATTTTTTTAAGTAATGAAAGTATAATGCCAGAAGTGCTAATTCAGGTATTTCTGGAAAAGGTGCGTTTTAAGTCGTCTTTTGAAGACATGCAGTGACTCAGCTGTTCGGACATCTAGGGGGAGTTCATTCCACCAACTTGGTGCCAGAACAGAGAAGAGCCGGGAGGTGTGTCTTCCTTGTGCCTTGAGGGGTGGTGGGACCAGTCGAGCAGTGCTGGAGGATCGGAGAGATCGTGGTGCAGTGCGGGGTGTGATGAGGTCTTTTAGGTAGGATGGAGCCAGTAATGCAATTTCTGTAATGCAATTTCTGTAATGCAATTCCCAGTAGGCACTTCTCCATAATCTGGACCCAGGATTCATTTTAAAAATGGAATTTAGAAAGCAGCACTTCACTTTGATGTAAATATAGCACTATGTGAATGCTGATTTAATAAATGAAGAATGTTGATCAGAAGAGGAACAGAAGGGATAAATAAACTCACCTAGTACTTCAGTAATCCCGTCAGTCACATGCAATCCATTCAGCCAGGGATGATTCTCCTCTTCTATGTTCATTGTTGTCATAAGATCTCTTTCATTCTATCATTTGTATGATCGTACTGGTCTTCCGTACATGTTTGTGTGCTTTGTTGAATTCCTATTTTTATACATAGTATTCTGTGAAGTGTTTCTCCTTTAATATTATGTACTTCATGTTTGGCATTGGACCACAAACAATTCTGGTATGTTGGTACATAATGGCAGTAAAGTAAGTTCTGATTCTGATTATCCTATGAACAGATGGAATATTCACTGCTGGTTGTGGGATTACCCCAGGAACAGTCAGAATACACATCACAGATCCTGTGATTAGAGATTATCCCATGTAGAGGTAGAATACACATAATGCTTGCTGGGATTAGAGATTATCCCATGTAGAGGTAGAATACACATTAGATTAGATTAGAGATTATCCCATGAACAGGCAGAATATACATCACAGTACCTAGGTTTACAGATTATGAAAAGGCAGATATAGTGCTGATATATGGGAATCACCGCCAGTAGTGGGTAAAATTAGGACACGCAACAAGTGTACAGAAACAAGTCCTGATTTTCAGAAGCAAAGCGGGGCCTGTGAAGATGCATGACAGTCTGTCTCCTCCCTGTATTTAATCACTTGAACACCCCTCCCCCACAAACCTGTTTGATGTATGGCTCATTTGAACATGTTACCAGGAGCAGATGGCCAAAGGGTGTCATAATGGGGGAAACGTGACCAAACAAACTGTTTCATATGGATGGTCTGACACGGAGCCAACACTAACATTTCAGCAAAGGCACCTGCTGACCTGTAACTTCACCTGTGAGGTTAGTTGACAATCGCCGCAATCAAAGTGGAAGTACATCTCTGCCAGGGTGATCAGGGGTATGGGAAGCCAGGGGACAGAAAGCAACCTGCCTGGGGGGGTGGAGTGGGATGCAGGTAGCATGGGCACACACACAGAAATCTCACAGCGGCAAACATACAGCTTTCCTGCCCCATTGGAGCATGATGCATTTATTCATTAAAGTTATGCTGTCCGGATCAGTGACACGAAATTAACAGAGGACAGCCCAGTGATACAGGCTTCTGAACACATGAACTAAATAAACAGTAGTAGAGTGAACCAAGACAGCATATGTGACATGTTTGTATTCATATCTTTGTGGGGACTCTCCATTCAACAGCAGGATTATGAACCAAGGCGGTGTCTTGGACTGTGACAGCACAGTAACAACTCAATGACACAGAATTCTGAACACACAAACTTTATAAAAAGTAGGATATTAAACTAAGAGAATGAATCACTGTCTGAGACACTAACATCACAATGACATCACAGGCTTCAGATCACACATTAAATAAACATGGATATTCGAGAGAATGAATCACTGTCTGAGACACTAACATCACAATGACATCACAGGCTTCAGATCACACATTAAATAAACATGGATATTCGAGAGAATGAATCACTGTCTGAGACACTAACATCACAATGACATCACAGGCTTCAGATCACACATTAAATAAACATGGATATTCGAGAGAATGAATCACTGTCTGAGACACTAACATCACAATGACATCACAGGCTTCAGATCACACATTAAATAAACATGGATATTCGAGAGAATGAATCACTGTCTGAGACACTAACATCACAATGACATCACAGGCTTCAGAACACACATTAAATAAACATGGATATTCGAGAGAATGAATCACTGTCTGAGACACTAACATCACAATGACATCACAGGCTTCAGATCACACATTAAATAAACATGGATATTCGAGAGAATGAATCACTGTCGGTGACGGCGACAGCACAGTAACATTAGAGGTTTCTGAACACAAGAACCAAATACAGCCTGGAACCTGCACAGTGGGGTGATTTGGGTTTCACTCCAGAAGGCAGATGTGTGCAGGGATGCTAATTCAAATGTTAGCCTGCTTGTCCTCAGCTCAGTGTCGTGCAGCAGGGCTCTGTGAAGGGACCTTATTCTCCAGAGTGGTTTTAAAGGGGACCGTGCTTCAGAAACTGTTCCCACCTGTCATTAAGGGACTGCAATCCTTACAGTCTCAAGCCAGATGCCTGGCAGTTTGTTGGAATTTTTATATTATTTTAATATCAGTTTGTACCTGGGAAGTAATTTGTAAGAAATTTAAAACCAAATAATCAGAATGTCAAACATATAAAGAAAAGTAGCTAACAAGCTGTTGCTGCCGCTAAACACTCTAGAGATAGACTGATAGATACAGGCTGGGAGACACATTTAGACTGACAGACACAGGTTGAGATGCACTTGATTGATGGATTCTGGATGGGAGATACACTTAGACTGACAGACACAGGTTGGGAGATGCACTTACATTAACAGTGACACAGAGATATGAAGATACTCTTCAAACAGGATCTCTGTGCTCCAGTTGGGATCTATGGCCTCCAAGCACTCTGCTCTTACTGCAGCTCGGCCAGGCTGGGCCCGGCAAGGGTGGCGGGGGCCACTCGCACTCGGCCTTCTGTATGAGGGAGATCTGAGTGATGTGGGGCCTCTGACAGCCGTTCTCTGTGTCCTGCTGTCCTGCCCGCCGGCCGCGTGTGTGACGGTAAGAGACCTGTTACAGCTAGTATGCATGGAGTCGGTCCTTGCTGTACCACAGGCAGGCCAGGCCTCGTTTCACATCAGTGTTGTGTGCAGACCTACCTGTGAGTGAAAACAAATGGCTAATTTAACATGCGCTCTGACAGGCTCCTGAGGGCCAGTGGGCCCAGGGTTTGCATGTCCTCCTAACCAGCTGGAACAGCCGGGAGCCCGATCTGGATGGGCCCACTGCTAGGCCTACAAGAGCCGGCACGCTCAGCCACAGGTGTGCGCCATGGCACTAGCTACCTAACGGACCCAAACCTTCATCTATCAGCACCAAGCTGAGGGCATCGGTGACCCAAAACACATCAGAACCATACGTCCTGGGGAGGTCGGTATGCGAGGAAAGGTACTGGAGCAGTGAACACTCATCATCTCATCAGAGATCGATCAACCATGCTCAGTCACCGGGTATAATCAGTGAGACTGATGTGCACACCCACCAGGGACATGCACACAGCGCTGTGTGTTCCTGTGGAGGGCTGTCATTGCGGGCTCTGCTATTGTGAGTTACTGTGTGGAAGAAGAGAAGCCTTCCAAAGCAACAGAGCACGGCTGTGTGAGTCACTGAAGGCAGTGTTACCCGAGCACACTGCAGCTCAGCGGCTCCACACGTGTCTCCAGCCCAGAGCATGCTGGGACAGCAGGCAGACGGCTCATGCATAGAATCAGCCCTCAATTTCTGGCACAGGGGCTCCATTACCATCACGCCTTAGGGTGTTCTGGGAGAGTGAAACACAGGGTCGACAGGGTCAATCGATGCATCGCCAGTGCTGGACCCAACACCATATTCAGTGTTGCTGGCGTGCCACAGGTTTCTGCTGGACCAGCAGTCTCCGCATGAGCAGCTCTCCATCCCAGCAGCATGGTGGGAAAACCAGCTGTGAGTGGCACCTTCACTCTGTACACAAACAAGGGCACAGACACTCACAGTCTATGGCTCACAGCAGATTTTTGGAGCCCTCTGGCATCCATTTCTGGGAAAGACAACATTCCATTTGCTGGGCTGCTTGGCCCGTCAGTGTTTTGATGAGCTCTCAGAGACTCGGCACTGAGGCTCGAAGTCCTGGTGCCTTTGTCTGAAGTTGCAATAGCGGCACCTTCACCAGCATTCACCAATGCTTCCCCGCACTTCCCCATGCATCCTGCTTTGGGACAGGTGGGGGGAGTCAGGGCGTGAGCGGTGTTTAGCACTGCTCTTAGTCCATCATCCAACGAGGTCATCGGCAAGTGCTGTGCTTCTGTGAGAGGGCACTGGGTCATGGGCTGACATGTGGCTTCCCAAGAAATGCTGGGTCCATTTACCCACTGTAACATGCCTCAGCATGAGTCCTTGGGGGCTCATGCCTCACGGTAGCGGAGAGATACATGTAATCAGTGTATTTTTCACAGGCCAGGTGCTAATCTCTTACTCGCAAGCATCTGTACCTTTGCCAGTTCCCCTTATCTGCCTGATGGGAACACACACACCTTCATGGGTGGCTCACACCAGTTCTGACACTTTAAAGCTACACCGATAGTTTGGTTTAAGACACAGGGAGTCCTGATGCATTCGGATTCATGGAGTGATAAGACCATAATCACACGCTGGATGAAAGAGATGAAAGGCTTCCTGGCAGCCCCCACCCCGACTCAGCAGAAAGCTGAGGGCAGATCCGCTACTTCCCCTGAAGAGAATGGTAATCACATGGTATCCTACTGTTGGCACACTGGCAGCCAGGTGCAAGTCCCTGAATGGCTGAGTGGCAACAACAAGCAGGGGGAGGGTGACGGTCACCTAAGGTGGCACTCGGCCTGGTCCCTGTGCCCAGGATAGCGGCCACAACGTCACCACTACGAATGTGCTTGCTGTGAATGCCAAAGGAAACCATGGACTAGGAATCTGGCTGTAGCCTCATGCTTAACGAATAAGTATAAATCTAGACAGCAATATGATAATAGGATCATACTATGCATACAAAAAATATAATGAAATGTCATTCGAACAAACAGCCATCTACCTGTCCAGCATAGAGTCAGTGGGAGAGCAGCCTAGACCAGTTACATCCAAAGCCCTGTGCAACGCATATATGGTGAAATGGTGTGACCAAAACCCCAGCTTCTGGAAGACACACACCCTCTTTCCGGCGCTGCTGCATCCAGGAAGCTGTGTGTGCGAAGGATTTGCGTGCAAGTCCAGTGAGCCATCAAGCGGCAGCAAATGCGGCTTTCATCGCTCTCGGCCGACTGCGGAAGCGCCAATCTTTTCACACTCAGCAAAGCATGAGCACAGCACATCTGTTCGCATATGAATGAAAGAGGGGCACCTTTCCTGTGACGGTTCTGATCCATTCTCAGCAACACACAAGAAAATAAACCAACTTCTGGACTAAGGAGCCACAGATTAATGTGTCGGTGGCCAATCACAAGGCCGCTAATGTGTAAGTGCTTCAATATGACCAGAACATGGATGTTCCCATTAATATCCTTCAGAGTTCATGATGGGTAGCGAGTCCCAGCTGTTTATGGACATTAACAGCAGCTGTTCACAGAGTGATGGAGAGTGTGTCATTATGGCATGAGAACCAATGCATTTCTAACAGATTGCCCTCCATTAATGGAAGCAAGTACAGAAGACCAACCCAAACTAAACTGATGCTCATGTAAAACCTTCCTGCAGATCTTTGTGAGGCTGGGGAGAGGTGAGGGCATCCAGAAGTGCATCCTGTAAGGCGTTAGGATGAAGGTTCCCTTTGCAGCTGTTCAGAGCCGGCAGCCCACCTGCCTGCTGCCGTGTGTGAACCCGCGGGCCGTGTGGGCCGGCTATGCTGTCCACGGTGCTGACGGCAGCACTGAGCACTGCGTCCATGGTGCCGCATGTGGACCAGAGTCCACAAAAACGCTTTAATTTCACACCACAGACAAAACGGTATAACCTGTACACTGAAAAAAATGAAACATTGGATCAACTTAAAATATTACTTCATTTTTTCACACAATTTTTTCAAGTCAGTTCAACTTAAAGTAGTCAATCTAATACACAGGTGTCAAACTCCAGTCCTGGGGGGCCGGAGCCCTGCACATTTTTGGGTTTCCCCTCATTTAACACACCTGATTTAACTCCTTGTACTAATTACCACACAGTTCTTGAGCTGAATCATTTATGGTGGAACAGGGAAGGGACTAAGCTACACAGGGCTCTGACCCTCCAGGACTGCAGTTTGACACCCTTGCCATCGGGTGTTAAGTCAATGTGTCTCAACCTCTTCCCAAATTGCAAGCCCAAAATGGGTGGCCCATATCTGCCCCATTTTAATGTGCACTCATTTGAACTTATTTGGGCATTCAGCTGCTGTGTTTTACTAATCCACCATAATAAGAAAGACTCAGACCAACATAGCCTTTTCTCATTTAAGCATAATAGAAAAGGTGTTTTCAATCAGGTTACAAACCAGTCATGTTCACCTGAGAACTGCATGTGGTGTAAAAGTGAGTTAAATGTATGGCACCAAGCGCGGATAATAAAGCTAGATTGTTTTAGACTGCATCTCATAATTATTTAGCAGTACTGAGAAAAGGTGAGAGCTTAATGGTGGAAGGAGTGCGTTTCTGCTAAAGCAGATATAATGGTTGGTGGCCTTATTGCTTTTAGACCACAACTTGGGATAGAAGAACAAATCAAATCACTTTGCTCATTTAATATTCAGAGTTTCATTTAGAAACCCACCATGGGTGGAGGTGGAGATGGTATGGCACTGATATTAGTATTTACCACCTGTTGCTCTCACTATTTCCAGGTTGCCTGTGTTGGTGTATGTTAATTGGTCTGAGTAGTGCATTTTGATCCTATATATGTGTATCCACAAAGAAATCTTCTCAATTGTACAGGTCTGGATGCTTTTCCTAGAGAGCCCAAGCTTGGAGAAGGAACAAAGAAATTGATTTTCCTCTCAGCCAAATTCCCTCCTACTTAAACCATAGAAGATAACACACAAGAACTATTTCTGTGGTTTTTGTTTTCTTGCCCTATTCATCACAATCGCGGTAGATAAAAAAAAAAATGAAAAATCTGTTAAGTCAAAAACAGTACCGTGTCATGCTATGCAAATATACATCCAGTACCATTGGTCTACAGGGGAGTGGGCGGTACCAGGAGCTGCACAGAAAAGGGTATCACAACTGTCCTAACACCTTTCCGCATATATTAATCATCCAAGGGCAGGACTGGTAATCAAATGCAGCCCCACCCCAATAAAATATATACCAATCAGGAGAGTCATCCAATATGTTTCCAAGAGTTCTTCTGCCAATTTTTTTGATACCAACATGCTATAAAATCACATGTCAGCAGAAAAACCACCTGCACTACAGCTCTCTAATTACCAAGATCAGTTAGAACAGCAAAGCTTCAAAATGAAATAATAAAAAGCTGTAAGGTCCTTTTTGGTCAGAGTCTTTCTCATGATGGTGGGTAAATCTGGGATGGCTCTTCTGATCCTCATAACTTCTTGTGCGCATATTACAATGGGGCAGATATGTGGAGGTGGAGACTCATTGACTTAACACCCGATGGCAAGGGTGTCAAACTGCAGTCCTGGAGGGTCAGAGCCCTGTGTAGCTTAGTCCCTTCCCTGTTCCACCATAAATGATTCAGCTCAAGAACTGTGTGGTAATTAGTACAAGGAGTTAAATCAGGTGTGTTAAATGAGGGGAAACCCAAAAATGTGCAGGGCTCCGGCCCCCCAGGACTGGAGTTTGACACCTGTGTATTAGATTGACTACTTTAAGTTGAACTGACTTGAAAAAAATTGTGTGAAAAAATGAAGTAATATTTTAAGTTGATCCAATGTTTCATTTTTTTCAGTGTATGTGCAGGATAGGTTGATTGATGAGTCTAAATTGACCCTGTAGTGTTTGCGGTGTCATTCACTAGTGTCGATCATCTGTGCTGGATGTGTTTTTAAGGTTGTGCTGTGGGGTGCTGTTATGATCGCAGGGCGAGCGAGCCGGAAAGCAGGAGAGCGGAGCCAGTAGGTAGGGCAAGACGAGGGTTTAATCAGGCGACAGGACTAACAGACTGGGAACAACGCATGACACTACAACGTCAATGACCGGACTGGGGATACAAACAGGAACGCGGACTAAATACACTGAACTAATGACAACAATCCGAAACAGCTGTAAAACACTGGGATTCCACATGAGGTTAACGAGGGGGCGTGACACACATTAGGATCGGACGGAGCGGGGCATGACAGGTGCACCTGAGCGAACTCTGGGCAACTTGTTCTTTTGTTGGCTGTATTGGGGTGCAGCATATAGGTGTATGCCTTTTGAACAAACCCATGATTTATGTATTTTGATTGCTTAATAAAGTTAAAATATTTTTTATGTTTAACGTGTTATTTGGGGAACTTTCCTTAAGCTCTGACAAAATAAGGGTGGCCTAGTCTAATTGTGGCCTGCTAAAATTAGCTGAATATAACTTGGGCGCAGAAGATTAAAAAAAATATATATATATTTTTAAATTATGACCGCTTCGTAGGGTAACAAAATCTTCAGTTGTTTTTTACAGTACTCGGGGGCATTTTAACATTTTCGACCAATCAGCAAATATTATTTTGACATCATAGCTGGGAAACCAATGAAAAGTGAGACTCAACGTTCTAGATCTTTGGTTACGTAAACATCGGGTTGACACTCCCTATAAAAGAGCTGGGTACTGTTTCACTGCGTTCAGTTGGTGCTTCCAGCAGACATTATTATAATGTGCTGCTCTTGTTCCGTAAATTAAAATCCAAAGAAGAAAAAGAAAGAAAAAGAAAAACATCCAACGGAAAAAAAGAACATGCAAAGGGAAAAAAAAACAATCAAGGAAAAAAAAACATCATCCAAAGGAAAAAAAGGACCTGATATGGGTCTTCAGTAGAACTGAAGGGCAAACAAGGTAGGGGGAAATACAAATTTCGTTTGGCCAGAAGCCAAGGTAAGTGTTTTACCCGTTATTTTTTTAAAGCGGTTTTCAAAATGCTGCTTTATAATTGTTAGAGATAGTCAGTGTGACAATTAAGTGACCCAGTCAGCACAAGTACTGTATATCGGTGCGTGCTACGTCGCTGATACGTTAATTCTTGAAAGGTCGACATCTATAGTAGCATTTCAGGCTTTTGCACATTGGCACTGCTTAGCGGCGTTGAAACAGCTCCGTCCAGACGATGCGATCGCGACATTTTCCGTCTCAACAGCGATGAAAACGCTACATCTAAGTGAAACTCCGCGATGATTCCCCGACCCTCTTATTATCCTACGTGAAAATATCCCGACCCTCTTACTATCCTACGCAATGATTCCCCGACCCTCTTATTATCCTACGCGAAAATATCCCGACCCTCTTACTATCCTACGCGGTGATTCCCCGACCCTCTTATTATCCTACGCGAAAATATCCCGACCCTCTTATTATCCTACGCGATGATTCCCCGACCCTCTTACTATCCTACGCGGTGATTCCCCGACCCTCTTATTATCCTACGCGAAAATATCCCGACCCTCTTATTATCCTACGCGATGATTCCCCGACCCTCTTATTATCCTACGATTGCCAATAATTATTTCTACGTTTGCTTTAGTGTTGAACACGTATTAATACTAATATATTTTATTTATAATATATAAAAAATACAAAGGTGTTCGTTAAGAGTTTTTATTTAAAAAAACAAACAAAATATACAATGCACACGTTAAATAAAAAAAAATACAGAAAAATAAAAATACTGAAAGAAAAGAACTATCGAACAGGCCTTGTCAGCATGTCACGAGCCACTCTGATGGTTGTTTCAGCTTCGGCCTCATTTGGACTAGACACCATTTATTATACAGTAAAACTGGTCCAAGTCGCCGGCTTGTAACTCGTCTAAGTCGACGCTCAAGCAAAAGTAAATCGGAGCGGCTGTGCGAGGTAATTAAGGGAGCTTCTCCCAGGGTGGCGATCAGGCAGACAGGTCAAGGAACAGCAGGCGATAATCGTGGTCGTGGTCCGTAAGCGAGGGTCGACAGCCGAGAGATCCGTCCGACGAGTGAACACAGGACAGGAGAACAAGCGGGGAGGAGGACAGGAGGAATCGGGCTCAGCAGGACCGGTAGGTCAGGATCGGGAGCTGGACTGAGGGAAGGCACAAAAGGTAAGGATCTTAGACAAGGTAAACTGGCAAGGCATGGGAGAGCAGGGAGACGGAGGACAGAGAAATGCTTGGTAAGGCTTCTTTTCATCAGCGCAATATTTCGGTTTGAAGTTCGCAGTTTGAAAATCGAGACTGGCCACTGATCCGTATAGGGCCGCCAGCACCACGTTTAAATCTAACCATGATGCATTGCATCAGGAGCAGAATGCATTGCTTTAAGCCAGCGCTGTAAACCCAAGGCACAGTGTGGATGAACACTTTCAAACTGGGCTCTAAAACCATCAAAACTAAAGCGGCATATTGAAACAAAGCACCCAAACTTATCGGAAAGTCTTCACCCTGTAGGATTACAAATTTATAAAATGTTTAATCTAGCTTCCAATGTAATAGTATATAAACTAAAAGAGATAGGTACATTGGGTTTTGCATTTTGAGGTAAAGATGGTGACATTCTAAGAAGATCTAGTCTGGTAGCCCAGGTGTCTGAGACATTAACACCAAGTGATGTTGATTACAGCAGCTGCAGTGTTGTGTCAGGGAAGGAAAAGCTGGACTCATGTGTCACACTGTAAAGTTGTTCCCCCACCGGCAGGGATAGGATAGGACACACAGACCAGTGAGGAGCCCAGGGAAGAACCGATTGCAACAGGCATTGGGGCCCAAACCCTGCGGTGAAGATTCCCACATAGGCCTTCCCCATCTATTAGGCCATCCTTACCTCACTGTTCTTTAGGTGTCATGGGATTTAAGAGATAGGGAAAGAAGGAACAACAGTAGACACAGATCGAACAGAGGATACAACCCTAGTGTTTGCAAGTTTTGTACAACAGATCACTAGGACCTAAGGATATAGAGAGACTATCCCAGAGCTTACCCTCAGCACACACAAATTTTTCTGAATTCAGAAGAGCTTTGATCAGCAAAATGCATCAGGAAGGTGTACCATGGGTCAAAGCGCTGCTGGCGGTACTGTGTAGTATGAGAGCATCACCTAACAGATCAGTAGGACTGAGCCCTCATGAGATTATTACTGGACGCCCAATGCCAGGTGTGATTGATCTTAGAAATGCTGAGCTACACCTTGCTTCAGATGCCCTGATCGCTTACTGTGAAAACCTCACAAAGGCAGTACAAATTGCCAGAGAGAGAGTTGAGTCGTGTTGGCAGACTCCACCAGAAGGTGGACACACAATCATCCCTGGTCAGTGGGTCATGATAAAATCGTTTAGAAACAAACCATTAGAGCCTAAGTGGCACAGACCACATCAAGCGATGTTGATTACAGCAGCTGCAGTGTTGTGTCAGGGAAGGAAAAGCTGGACTCATGTGTCACACTGTAAAGTTGTTCCCCCACCGGCAGGGATAGGATAGGACACACGGACCAGTGAGGAGCCCAGGGAAGAACCGATTGCAACAGGCATCGGGGCCCAAACCCTGTGGTGAAGATTCCCACATAGGCCTTCCCCATGTACTAGGCCATCCTTACCTCACTGTTCTTTAGGTGTCACGGGATTTAAGAGATAGGGAAAGAAGGAACAACAGTAGACACAGATCGAACAGAGGATACAACCCTAGTGTTTGCAAGTTTTGTACAACAGATCACTAGGACCTAAGGATATAGAGAGACTATCCCAGAGCTTACCCTCAGCACACACAAATTTTTCTGAATTTAGAAGAGCTTTGATCAGCAAAATGCATCAGGAAGATGTACCATGGGTCAAAGCGCTGCTGGCGGTACTGTGTAGTATGAGAGCATCACCTAACAGATCAGTAGGACTGATCCCTCATGAGATTATTACTGGACGCCCAATGCCAGGTGTGATTGATCTTAGAAATGCTGAGCTACACCTTGCTTCAGATGCCCTGATCGCTTACTGTGAAAACCTCACAAAGGCAGTACAAATTGCCAGAGAGAGAGTTGAGTCGTGTGGGCAGACTCCACCAGAAGGTGGACACACAATCATCCCTGGTCAGTGGGTCATGATAAAATCATTTAGAAACAAGCCATTAGAGCCTAAGTGGCACAGACCACATCAAGTGATGTTGATTACAGCAGCTGCAGTGTTGTGTCAGGGAAGGAAAAGCTGGACTCATGTGTCACACTGTAAAGTTGTTCCCCCACCGGCAGGGATAGGATAGGACACACGGACCAGTGAGGAGCCCAGGGAAGAACCGATTGCAACAGGCATCGGGGCCCAAACCCTGTGGTGAAGATTCCCACATAGGCCTTCCCCATGTACTAGGCCATCCTTACCTCACTGTTCTTTAGGTGTCACGGGATTTAAGAGATAGGGAAAGAAGGAACAACAGTAGACACAGATCGAACAGAGGATACAACCCTAGTGTTTGCAAGTTTTGTACAACAGATACTGCTCTGTCGTCTTGTTTTCTTTCCCCAGCAGTGGGGAGCTCGTGCCCTGACCACTCCCTCACTTTTAATGCCCCACAGTTTTTAATTGCAGTTCATACACACACATTCATACACACCCACATGTACACACCTTACACATACACATATTGAGGTAGTCTGAGGGGGGGCCCCGTTTGATCCCCTCCCTATGGGCCAGCGCAGTGTGCCGGGTGTTGCGGGTGGTCCCGGAAGGGTCCGGAGAGTACCCGACACACCCACCGGGACCCTGACCCACAGTGGCACAACCGTAATGATAGTAAGTTGTAAATTTGTATTGTGCTGGTTGGTGTTGCGGTTTATTGTTATTGTTCTTATCACAGTTGCAGCTGCAGTTATCAGTTTTGTTGTTGCTGTTACTGTTGTTGCCGCTCGTTTGTTTTATTTTAGTTTCATTATTATTATTAATTTTTGTTTTTCTTTATTTGTTTTTGTGGTTTTTTTTTGTAATGGAAATTAAAAATAAAGCAGTCCTCCGCAGAGGGGGGGTGGTGGAGGGAATATATAAAAAAAAACTTAAAAATACATCCCAAGCATACCGTCTGCCAGTAGTGGGGTGACATGCCTTGCCTGCTCACCCAGTTTAAATGCACCTGACCATCTATTCCTTTTCTATTCCTCTGACAATACTGACCATCTAGTCCTTTTTTTTTGGGGGGGAATAGGGTGGGGCGTGCAGGATTCCTCCGTCTGCCCGCGGTGCCGAGCTCGTGTCCTGACCTGACTCGTGTTTAATTGCACACACTTCAGTTACACACACACACACATTCATACACACCCACCTGTGTTTTAAAATGATGTGAGGGGGCTATAGGGCTCTCGAAGAAACAAACAGGCACACTTAGGTTCACTCAAAAACCATTGGCATGGATGAGCAGTTAAACATTTCTGTCTTTCAGAGAGAAGTACAATTGCCATGACTCAACCACCAGATTTGTTAGTCAAAGGTTTTGGACTTTGTACACTACTCATCATACCATGATGCACTTAGTTACTAGTGTTTTTTTTTCCTTTCGAAATGTATTGGAGTGTAATTGTCTTAATGTGCATGGAATACTGGAATTGTACAATGAATTAAAGATGAAGGCAATATAATAAAAATGCTAACCTTGTATTTTTTCTTCTGTTTTAGTAATTGCTGTCTGATGGCTGTGAGGGATGGGTGGGGCGAGGAAGACTCAGGGACTGGAAGTGGGATTAAAACTGAGGATAACATGCTCATTCTTTTTTGTATTGTTTACAATTTTCCTTCCCTCAGAAAAGAGGAGTTTCCTGCTATATCTATAGAGATTCTGATGCTGCTATTTTTGTTAATAAGTTTGTTGTTCTTTACAAGTTGTATTGTGTTTTTGTTAAGTGTATATTTAAATTTACACAATTCTGTATTCAATAAATGCTAAGTTGAGAAATTTTGTGTATCGTTTGTCATTATTAGTGGGATATTTTAACATGCATATAAAGGGGAAAACGTCTAATTATCGGCCAAAAAAAATCGGCAGCATATATCGGCCATCGCCTGACCCTGACTCCTAAATATCGGCATCAGCTATTGAAAAACCCATATCGGTCGACCTCCATGAGTCATAGTACATTCAGTCCAATTCATCCATCGAGTTAAGTCACACCCCCACACCCACTTGAGGGGGCACTCTGGCAGATGCGAGGATGGGAATGTTCTTTCCCCTATAACACCCCGTCCAGAAGTACATCTCACTCCAGTTCACATTTGCTCCTGTTCACAATGATGAAGCAGGATTTGTTGGCTGGACAAGTGAAGTTGTCCTGCTGCCGGGTCTCGGTGCTGTTTTTCCACCTAAGCTTGAAGGTGGAAATGTGTTCCATCTTGGTCCCTGGGACTGCAGCATAGCCGAACATCACCAGCAGCGTCGGCCACACCCACCACCAGAACCATCCTATACACATAAAGAAGAACTCACATGCACATTAGTTTTCTCATAACTAACATTTATTAACTGGGAGATGTCGGCAATTTTGGCGCCTGGCTCCATAACATCCACGGTGTTATCTTGTCCCATAGCTATAACTTCTGCAGGTTTAGGTGGTTCGTCTTATTGTTGAACCCACATACCTGTGTTTTTATTCTCTTTACTTATTTCCAGACTCGCTCCCATAATTCTTTACCGCAAACTTCCTTGTTCCTAATTTTCCAATTTTGATTTCTCCACGTAGGCATCCAAACAGGTATACCATTCGCTACTGACTGAGAATCAGTATACAAATAACAATCATAATATGAATTCTAGGTCATAGTAGGACATCGTGTCCTATTGTCATCTGTTCCATTTCTAATAATGTCCAATTACATGCCAGAAGTTGTTTTTTTTCAGATATCTCCTGCTACCCTCCGGAAATTCGGTATTGCTTCAATTTCACTACCTTGTTTGCAAGACATATAGGGAAAGGTTGCATTTTCACCTTCCCCACCAATACCGGTCACGCTGTCACTGTACCTCTGAATTTAAATTGTCCATCCCCCTCCTGCAGAGTGTGAATTACCCTCCATAATTGGGGGGTACTGCCTTCATGACACTTCTATGACCATTACGCTCCGCTACCGCGTCAATACGAATAGTCGCCACCAGGATCAATGTTAAGAGTGCAAGATGCGCTAGGGGTGTTTACTGACATGTATGTAACACACAGTCATGGTCTGGACATGCGACAAAATGAGAATCAATACAGAAGATCTCATTATCCTTATCCCTATCCAAAAGAACTTGGTTTTGATAACTCCCAGGAATTATCCTAGGAGAAGTATACTAGTAAAAGTAATAAGCCTATACATTTACAAACAGCCTGGTCTGGTCCAGCAGTCTGGTGTTATTCCTGCCCTCTCAGTCCCCCCAGCTCCAACAGCCTTCAGAAATACATATTTAAATGTTAGGCTAATATCTGTCTTGATGATGCAGTAGATCTTGAAGTACAGCTTAATTTCTAACTCACCTCCTGCCATCTCCCTGCTGCCTGCTCACTGTGCTCATCCTGCCATCTCCCTGCTACCTGCTCACTGTCCTCATCCTGCCATCTCCCTGCTACCTGCTCACTGTGCTCATCCTGCCATCTCCCTGCTACCTGCTCACTGTCCTCATCCTGCCATCTCCCTGCTACCTGCTCACTGTCCTCATCCTGCCATCTCCCTGCTGCCTGTACACTGTCCTCATCCTGCCATCTTCCTGCTGCCTGCACACTGTGCTCATCCTGCCATCTTCCTGCTGCCTGCACACTGTCCTCATCCTGCCATCTCCCTGCTGCCTGCTCACTATCCTCATCCTGCCATCTCCCTGCTGCCTGCTCACTGTCCTCATCCTGCCATCTTCCTGCTGCCTGCACACTGTCCTCATCCTGCCATCTTCCTGCTGCCTGCACACTGTGCTCATCCTGCCATCTTCCTGCTGCCTGCTCACTGTCCTCATCCTGCCATCTCCCTGCTGCCTGCTCACTGTCCTCATCCTGCCATCTCCCTGCTGTCTGCTCATTGTCCTCATCCTGCCATCTCCCTGCTGCCTGCTCACTGTCCTCATCCTGCCATCTCCCTGCTGCCTGCACACTGTGCTCATCCTGCCATCTCCCTGCTGCCTGCTCACTGTGCTCATCCTGCCATCTTCCTGCTGCCTGCTCACTGTCCTCATCCTGCCATCTCCCTGCTGCCTGCACACTGTCCTCATCCTGCCATCTTCCTGCTGCCTGCTCACTGTCCTCATCCTGCCATCTCCCTGCTGCCTGCTCACTGTCCTCATCCTGCCATCTCCCTGCTGCCTGCTCACTGTCCTCATCCTGCCATCTCCCTGCTGCCTGCACACTGTCCTCATCCTGCCATCTCCCTGCTGCCTGCACACTGTGCTCATCCTGCCATCTCCCTGCTGCCTGCTCACTGTGCTCATCCTGCCATCTTCCTGCTGCCTGCTCACTGTCCTCATCCTGCCATCTCCCTGCTGCCTGCACACTGTCCTCATCCTGCCATCTTCCTGCTGCCTGCTCACTGTCCTCATCCTGCCATCTCCCTGCTGCCTGCACACTGTGCTCATCCTGCCATCTCCCTGCTGCCTGCACACTGTCCTCATCCTGCCATCTTCCTGCTGCCTGCACACTGTCCTCATCCTGCCATCTTCCTGCTGCCTGCACACTGTCCTCATCCTGCCATCTTCCTGCTGCCTGCTCACTGTCCTCATCCTGCCATCTCCCTGCTGCCTGTACACTGTCCTCATCCTGCCATCTTCCTGCTGCCTGCACACTGTCCTCATCCTGCCATCTTCCTGCTGCCTGCTCACTGTCCTCATCCTGCCATCTCCCTGCTGCCTGTACACTGTCCTCATCCTGCCATCTCCCTGCTGCCTGCTCACTGTCCTCATCCTGCCATCTCCCTGCTACCTGCTCACTGTCCTGCACACTGTCCTCATCCTGCCATCTCCCTGCTGCCTGCACACTGTCCTCATCCTGCCATCTCCCTGCTGCCTGCTCACTGTCCTCATCCTGCCATCTCCCTGCTGCCTGCTCACTGTCCTCATCCTGCCATCTCCCTGCTGCCTGCTCACTGTCCTCATCCTGCCATCTCCCTGCTGCCTGCTCACTGTCCTCATCCTGCCATCTCCCTGCTGCCTGCTCACTGTCCTCATCCTGCCATCTCCCTGCTGCCTGCTCACTGTCCTGATCCTGCCATCTCCCTGCTGCCTGCTCACTGTCCTCATCCTGCCATCTCCCTGCTACCTGCTCACTGTCCTGCACACTGTCCTCATCCTGCCATCTCCCTGCTGCCTGCACACTGTCCTCATCCTGCCATCTCCCTGCTGCCTGCTCACTGTCCTCATCCTGCCATCTCCCTGCTGCCTGCTCACTGTCCTCATCCTGCCATCTCCCTGCTGCCTGCTCACTGTCCTCATCCTGCCATCTCCCTGCTGCCTGCTCACTGTCCTCATCCTGCCATCTCCCTGCTGCCTGCACACTGTCCTGATCCTGCCATCTCCCTGCTGCCTGCTCACTGTCCTGATCCTGCCATCTCCCTGCTGCCTACTCACTATCCTGATCCTGCCATCTCCCTGCTGCCTGCTCACTGTCCTGATCCTGCCATCTCCCTGCTGCCTGCTCACTGTCCTGATCCTGCCATCTCCCTGCTGCCTGCTCACTGTCCTGATCCTGCCATCTCCCTGCTGCCTGCTCACTGTCCTGATCCTGCCATCTCCCTGCTGCCTGCTCACTGTCCTGATCCTGCCATCTCCCTGCTGCCTGCTCACTGTCCTCATCCTGCCATCTCCCTGCTGCCTGCACACTGTCCTGATCCTGCCATCTCCCTGCTGCCTGCTCACTGTCCTCATCCTGCCATCTCCCTGCTGCCTGCTCACTGTCCTCATCCTGCCATCTCCCTGCTGCCTGCTCACTGTCCTCATCCTGCCATCTCCCTGCTGCCTGCTCACTGTCCTCATCCTGCCATCTCCCTGCTGCCTGCTCACTGTCCTCATCCTGCCATCTCCCTGCTGCCTGCACACTGTCCTGATCCTGCCATCTCCCTGCTGCCTGCTCACTGTCCTGATCCTGCCATCTCCCTGCTGCCTGCTCACTGTCCTGATCCTGCCATCTCCCTGCTGCCTGCTCACTGTCCTCATCCTGCCATCTCCCTGCTGCCTGCTCATATTCAATACTGGATTACTTTTTGCACTAATTCCTAAATTCTTGCTGCTACGTTAAGGAACCTCTACTGTTTCTCCACTACCTCAACTCATCACCTCAACACCATATTATTATGTTATGTTATGTCGTGTTTATCGCACTTTTGTTGTTGCTCTTGTTTGCACACTCGAACGTGCACTATGTTGTAAAATTATTTTGTCAATCTGTCTTGTCTCTGCTAGCCAGCTAACTAGGCCTCTTAGTTAGCTAGTTTTAGTTTTTCTGTTAATTTATGTTGTAAATCTATGTTGCATGTAGCACCTTGGTCCTGGAGGAACGTTGTTTCGTTTCACTGTGTACTACCTGTATATGGTTGAAGTGACAATAAAGCCTACTTGACTTGACTTGACTTGACATTTTGAACATTGGCTTTTGGTTCTCTTTCATTTTTCTCTACCTACAGTTTCTGAAAATCTGTAAAATTTAAAATACTTCACACTTTTTACTTGTTTTCAGTTTACATGATAAAGTTAAGCTTACAGATACAGTGGTACCTCAGAACTCGAATATAATCCGTTCAGAACTCCGGATCGAATCCTAAAAAGTTTGAGTTGTGATCGAATTTTCCCCATAAGAAATAATGGAAAACCAATTAATTGGTTCCCGGCCCCAAAAAATGACACCTAAATATGTTTTTTTTTTTTTTTTTGCATTTAACCACAAAATAAACCAGATAAAACAAGAAGAGCATATACTGTACTAAACACATCATCTGTGTTAATCATTTGTAAAGTAAGAAAATAAATGTATCCAAACAATGTGTCCTGCCTCGATCGTCCCACGCCCCCTCATTAACCCCGTGTGGAATCCCCGTGTGATCAACTGTTTCTGGTTGTTGTCATTAGTCCTCTGTATTTTGTCCATGTTTCAGTTTGTTTTCCCAGCCCAGTCATTGTATTGTCCGTCTGCAGTTTGCCTGCCTTACCTGTAATTAAACCCCGTATTCCCTGATACCCTGACGTCTGTGCCTTTGTCTCCGTTCCATCCCCACTCTGCACAACAATGTTATTATAATTAAACGTATTAATGGTTTATTATCAATATTAAAATAATGAATAAGAAATCTTTATTTTTTTACAGTTTTTTTATTATATAATAATAATTACTGTTACTGTCTATCATTGTCTAAATGAATTTTTACTGTCTAAATACTTGTATTCAGCTAGTGTAAACATGCACGATGCTATCACAGCGAATGCGAGGCTGAGACTGAAACTTTACCCTTTGTTTCCGCTGAGAGACGTGAGGCGTGACTCATTTCCCCACGTGACTCATTTCCCCGCGCGTACAAGTTATCTTAGGTCGGCATTCACGGTTTGACTTCTGAGACTCAGATCGAGCTCTAGGTAATTTTTTTTCGAACTGGTTGGTTCGACTTTTAAGAAATTCGAGTTCTAATGAGTTCGAGAACTGAGGTACCACTGTATTCAGTTTACAATAGCCCAACATAAAGTTTGAAGTGTTTATTTTATTTCTGCAGTGTTTAAAATAAAGCCAGCTAGTTGGATTTTATTGCATGTTGAATCAGTTTTCCCTGCGTGGAACTGTCATAACAAAATACAAAATTGGTAGTTTCCTGATTTTATGCTTAAGATGGTATAATTGTAATTAACCTCATGTAATTTGAAGCACTAACCATTGAATTCTTATTTCTTTTGCAGGAGACTGTGATGAACACTTACAGTTTATCTGATGTTTCTGAATACACTGACTATAGTGATGCAGACTGTGTGCCAGATAGCGACGGAAGCTCCTCCGATGAGTCCAACCAAAGTAGTTCTCTATCTCCTGTTGTCAAGAAATCCCAAAGCGGCCAAAGATTTCCGGAATTATCAAGACAAAAAGAACAGATTCACAATGAGCCTACTAAGACGAGAAAGTCTTCTCAATTGTTAACCCAAGATTTCCCACATAGTGAAGAAAGTGTTTTTGCTTGTAACTCCATCAGCGTGTCATCATCTCAAAGTGTACAGGGCAAATACACCAAGAAGCAGTACTGCTTATTTTGTGGAAAACCATTTTCAAAAATCGCAAGACATTTAGAATCTGCCCATAGTTCTGAGAAAGAAGTTGCAAAAGTTTTACGATTTTCAAAGAATTCAAGAGAACGTCACATCCAGCTAAGCATTCTGAGGAAACGTGGCAATTTTACTCATAATGTAGATGCTGTCAGAGTAGGATCAGGAAACATGGTTGCTTGTTATCGTCCTACGAAGACCAGAAAAGCTAAAGATTACATACATTGCCTTCACTGTCAAGGTCTGTACTCTAAGGACACCCTTTGGAAACATATTAAAATCTGTCCGCAAAATCCAAATCCAGATCCATCGGAAGGTGGTAAAAAATATGTTCGATCATTATGTGCAATGTCTACACCAGTAGGTCTAGATGTTAACCAGAGCTTCAAGGACGTGCTTTGCAACATGGCATATAATGAAATTTCTTCCATAGTTAGGAGTGATAGATGTATCCTCCAGGTGGGACAGCATTTCTTCAATAAAATAGGATCAGACAAGGGCAAGCATGATTACATACGGCAGAAACTTAGAGAGATTGGTAGACTTCTGCAGGAAGCACGAAAGTGCACACCACTGCGCAAGATGGAAGATTTTGTTATACCGTCCAACTTCCCTCATGTGGTTAAAGCCATGAAAGTAGTAGCTGGCTACGATGAAGAAACACATTCATACCAAATTCCATCACTGGCTATGAAACTTGGTCATTCTCTTAAGAAAATTGCAAGCATTGTTGAGAGCAATGAATGCCACAATTGTTGGAGATAATGATCTAGCAAAATCTGCTCGTCGTTACGTTCAAGTACATCAGTCTAAGTGGAGTGAGTGCATTTCTAGCTGTGCCTTAACTACACTAAGGGAAGCAAAGTGGAACACACCTCAGTTGCTGCCCTTTACTCAAGATGTGAAACTGTTGCACTCACACCTGGAAAAAAAGCAAGAAGAAATGCTTAGGCTACTTAAGATTTGTCCTTCACGAGACAGCTACACTGGACTAACCAAGGTTACCCTCACACAGGTCATCCTTTTCAACTGGAGAAGAGAGGGTGAGGTCTCAAAAATGCACATGTCCATCTTTGCATCAAGAAACAAAAAAGAACTTCATGATGATCTTGCCATCTGCATGTCGGACTTTGAAAGAACACTTTGTGCGTCTTGAGATTAGGGGCAAGAGAGGTAGGAAGGTTCCTGTTCTTTTAAAACCTTCCATGGTTCATTCCATGGAGCTCCTGATGGAGTTTAGAAGCAGTACTGCTTATTTTGTGGAAAACCATTTTCAAAAATCGCAAGACATTTAGAATCTGCCCATAGTTCTGAGAAAGAAGTTGCAAAAGTTTTACGATTTTCAAAGAATTCAAGAGAACGTCACATCCAGCTAAGCATTCTGAGGAAACGTGGCAATTTTACTCATAATGTAGATGCTGTCAGAGTAGGATCAGGAAACATGGTTGCTTGTTATCGTCCTACGAAGACCAGAAAAGCTAAAGATTACATACATTGCCTTCACTGTCAAGGTCTGTACTCTAAGGACACCCTTTGGAAACATATTAAAATCTGTCCGCAAAATCCAAATCCAGATCCATCGGAAGGTGGTAAAAAATATGTTCGATCATTATGTGCAATGTCTACACCAGTAGGTCTAGATGTTAACCAGAGCTTCAAGGACGTGCTTTGCAACATGGCATATAATGAAATTTCTTCCATAGTTAGGAGTGATAGATGTATCCTCCAGGTGGGACAGCATTTCTTCAATAAAATAGGATCAGACAAGGGCAAGCATGATTACATACGGCAGAAACTTAGAGAGATTGGTAGACTTCTGCAGGAAGCACAAAAGTGCACACCACTGCGCAAGATGGAAGATTTTGTTATACCGTCCAACTTCCCTCATGTGGTTAAAGCCATGAAAGTAGTAGCTGGCTACGATGAAGAAACACATTCATACCAAATTCCATCACTGGCTATGAAACTTGGTCATTCTCTTAAGAAAATTGCAAGCATTGTTGAGAGCAATGAATGCCACAATTGTTGGAGATAATGATCTAGCAAAATCTGCTCGTCGTTACGTTCAAGTACATCAGTCTAAGTGGAGTGAGTGCATTTCTAGCTGTGCCTTAACTACACTAAGGGAAGCAAAGTGGAACACACCTCAGTTGCTGCCCTTTACTCAAGATGTGAAACTGTTGCACTCACACCTGGAAAAAAAGCAAGAAGAAATGCTTAGGCTACTTAAGATTTGTCCTTCACGAGACAGCTACACTGGACTAACCAAGGTTACCCTCACACAGGTCATCCTTTTCAACTGGAGAAGAGAGGGTGAGGTCTCAAAAATGCACATGTCCATCTTTGCATCAAGAAACAAAAAAGAACTTCACGATGATCTTGCCATCTGCATGTCGGACTTTGAAAGAACACTTTATGCGTCTTGAGATTAGGGGCAAGAGAGGTAGGAAGGTTCCTGTTCTTTTAAAACCTTCCATGGTTCATTCCATGGAGCTCCTGATGGAGTTTAGAGAACAATGTGGTGTTCCAACAGAAAACCCTTTTTTGTTTGCTCGACCGGGGGCACTTTCTGCATACCGTGGCAGGGACTGCATACAGCAGTTTGCCAAAGAATGCGGTGCTAAACAACCGGAAGCATTGTCATCCACTAAACTTCGCAAACACATTGCCATGATGTCCAAAGTTTAAAATCTTGAAGAAAATGAAGCAGACCAATTGGCTGACTTTTTGGGCCATGACATCCGTGTCCATAGGGAATATTACCACTTGCCTGAAGGAACACTTCAGCTGGCAAAAATGAGCAAAGTGTTAATGGCAATGGAAAAAGGAACTCTTTCAGATTTCAAAGGGAAAAAATTGGATGAAATTGAAATCTACCTAGATGGTATGCTAGTATTGTTAAATGTATCTTTAAATGACTGTATAGTCATAAATATTTTTAAACTTAAAGATTTATTTAGAAAAGTTTATTAAATGTTTGTGTTTATAATTAGAAATATAAAGTATCTTTAAATAAGTATATTCAGAAATCTGTTTAAATTAAAAGGTTTATTAATACGTTTCTGAAATGTTTGTGATTATAAAATCGACCCAACAACCATTGATGAGTCATCTAGTTCTGAGGAAGAGGAACCTGACAAACAGAATGATGGTCTGCCTGAAGATCATAGGTCTGGTGATGTACAGAATTTGTCTGTTGACTCTACTCTGTCTCACAGTGAAGATGTGGATGTTGGTTGTGGTGGCGGCAAAGCATCATCCAAGCGAACATGGAATGTTGAGGAAGTAAAAGCTGTTGAGAGACATATGATGAACTTCATGAGAATTTGTAGAGTTCCTGGAAAGAAAGAGTGTCTCCAGTGTCTCAGTGCAGAACCTGGAAAAGCAGAACATGGACTGGGGTTAAATTCTATGTAAAAAATAGAATAACAGCATTAAAGAGAAAAGGTATGATGTATTTCAAATAACAAAAGAGTTTGTTAAGGTTGAATAATAATAGTCTTATTTTTTCAGAACAGTAGAGTTGAGAGCTATACGAGGCTTCATATGTTCACTCAGCCCTCACGTCTTTATATTTCAAACAGCAGCTATTTTTTTAAGTTTTAAAAGCAAGTTATGACTTTATGATTTTGAAATGTATATTCTTATGTCTTGTTTAATGAAAGATGCCATTTTATACCTGTGTGTATACTGTATATGTATACCTACATACGTACATATAGGATGGAAAAAACAGTAAATAAAAAGTTCTTGTTAGTCACAATTTTTTGTCCCTAGTTATCCATTTGTCACGATGGATAATAATACACTGCTTATTTTCTGCAGCATTTCCATTGCACATTAACACTTCATTCTCCTGATCAGTTCTATAGATTCATGTCCCCCCCCCCCCCCCCCCGTGTTATGAATAGCAAACAACTTAAAAACTGTTCCTAACAATCACAAAATGCATTTGATGCTTCTTGCAAACTGTAAACAGTGAGAATTACATTTTATTGTCAGTTCTTCTTGACAACTGTTTTTTGTCCTCATTTGTGAAAAATGTCCTCAGATTAGTGCTGAACTGGACTTTGTGTGTGTGTGTCACTATGTCCTCAAAATTCACCTAAAAAATACATGACCTCATTTGCAAGGGTTTTTTTCATATTTTTAAAAATTGATTTTTTTGGAAATTTCAACTGATGGGCGTGTAGACGGCATGCGTATCAGCCGTATTTAGCAATAATTTTGGTTCCAAAGCACTGGGAAAACCTTGTCCCCAAGGTGAGGGTGTTCTGACATAGGTCCCCAAAAGTGATCTATGCGCGCGTATGTGTGTGTGTGTGTATGTGTGTGTATGTGTGTGTGTGTGTGTGTGTGATAAGGCAGTAGGACAGTGAGGTCAGTAGCAGGGAGGTGAGGTTGGTTCGGGGGTGTTTCTGGAAAGAGGCTTTTAAAAGTTTACAATTTTGAGAAACCTGCCTAACCTGATGTGGAAACCCCAGATTTAAGGGGTGCTGCTTCAGCCTCCCACTTCAAACTGATTAGTTGATTAGACACTTTCCATTATGCCCGTGTTGTTTAAAGCCTCCTGCCTCCCCGTCTCCTCCTTTGCAGTGAGGGTCTAGCTGAAGGTGCCTGTCTGCTTTCTCCTGCTAAAGGCGCCTGTCTGCTTCCTCCTGCTGAAGGTGCCTGTCTGCTTTCTCCTGCTGAAGGCGCCTGTCTGCTTCCTGCTGCTGAAGGTGCCTGTCTGCTATCTCCTGCTGAAGGTGCCTGTCTGCCTTCTGCTGAAGGCGCCTGTCTGCTTCCTGCTGCTGAAGGCACCTGTCTGCTTCCTCCTGCTGAAGGTGCCTGTCTGCTTCCTGCTGCTGAAGGCACCTGTCTGCTTCCTCCTGCTGAAGGCGCCTGTCTGCTTCCTGCCGCTGAAGGCTCCTGTCTGCTTCCTGCCGCTGAAGGCTCCTGTCTGCTTCCTCCTGCTGAAGGTGCCTGTCTGCTTCCTCCTGCTGAAGGCTCCTGTCTGCTTTCTCCTGCTGAAGGCTCCTGTCTGCTTTCTGCCGCTGAAGGTGCCTGTCTGCTTTCTCCTGCTGAAGGCTCCTGTCTGCTTTCTCCTGCTGAAGGCGCCTGTCTGCTTTCTCTTGCTGAAGGCGCCTGTCTGCTTTCTCCTGCTGAAGGCGCCTGTCTGCTTTCTCCTGCTGAAGGTGCCTGTCTGCCTTCTGCTGAAGGCGCCTGTCTGCTTCCTGCTGCTGAAGGCGCCTGTCTGCTTCCTCCTGCTGAAGGTGCCTGTCTGCTTCCTGCTGCTGAAGGCGCCTGTCTGCTTCCTCCTGCTGAAGGTGCCTGTCTGCTTTCTCCTGCTGAAGGTGCCTGTCTGCTTTCTCCTGCTGAAGGCTCCTGTCTGCCTTCTGCTGCTGAAGGTGCCTGTCTGCTTCCTCCTGCTGAAGGCGCCTGTCTGCTTTCTCCTGTTGAAGGCGCCTGTCTGCTTCCTCCTGCTGAAGGCGCCTGTCTGCTTTCTCCTGTTGAAGGCGCCTGTCTGCTTTCTCCTGCTGAAGGCGCCTGTCTGCTTTCTCCTGCTGAAGGCGCCTGTCTGCTTTCTCCTGTTGAAGGCGCCTGTCTGCTTTCTCCTGCTGAAGGCGCCTGTCTGCTTTCTCCTGTTGAAGGCGCCTGTCTGCTTTCTCCTGCTGAAGGCGCCTGTCTGCTTTCTCCTGTTGAAGGCGCCTGTCTGCTTTCTCCTGCTGAAGGCGCCTGTCTGCTTTCTCCTGTTGAAGGCGCCTGTCTGCTTTCTCCTGTTGAAGGCGCCTGTCTGCCTTCTGCTGCTGAAGGCGCCTGTCTGCCTTCTGCTGCTGAAGGCGCCTGTCTGCCTTCTGCTGTTGAAGGCGCCTGTCTGCTTTCTCCTGTTGAAGGCGCCTGTCTGATTTCTCCTGCTGAAGGTGCCTGTCTGATTTCTCCTGCTGAAGGTGCCTGTCTGCTTTCTCCTGTTGAAGGTGTCTGTCTGCTATCTCCTGCTGAAGGTGCCTGTCTGCTTTCTCCTGCTGAAGGTGCCTGTCTGCTTCCTGCTGCTGAAGGTGCCTGTCTGCTTTCTGCAGAAGGTGCCTGTCTGCTTTCTCCTGCTGAAGGTGCCTGTCTGCTTCCTGCAGAAGGTGCCTGTCTGCTTTCTCCTGCTGAAGGCGCCTGTCTGCTTCCTGCTGCTGAAGGTGCCTTTCTGCTTCCTGCTGCTGAAGGTGCCTTTCTGCTTCCTGCTGAAGGTACCTGTCTGCTTTCTCCTGCTGAAGGCGCCTGTCTGCTTCCTGCTGCTGAAGGTGCCTTTCTGCTTCCTGCTGCTGAAGGTGCCTTTCTGCTTCCTGCTGAAGGTGCCTGTCTGCTTTCTCCTGTTGAAGGTGCCTGTCTGCTTTCTCCTGCTGAAGGTGTCTGTCTGCTATCTCCTGCTGAAGGTACCTGTCTGCTTTCTCCTGCTGAAGGCGCCTGTCTGCTTCCTGCTGCTGAAGGTGCCTTTCTGCTTCCTGCTGAAGGTGCCTGTCTGCTTTCTCCTGTTGAAGGTGCCTGTCTGCTTTCTCCTGCTGAAGGTGCCTGTCTGCTTCCTGCAGAAGGTGCCTGTCTGCTTTCTCCTGCTGAAGGCGCCTGTCTGCTTTCTCCTGCTGAAGGTGCCTGTCTGCTTCCTGCAGAAGGTGCCTGTCTGATTTCTCCTGCAGAAGGTGCCTGTCTGCTTTCTCCTGCTGAAGGTGCCTGTCTGCTTTCTCCTGCTGAAGGCACCTGTCTGCTTCCTCCTGCTGAAGGTGCCTGTCTGCTTTCTCCTGCTGAAGGCGCCTGTCTGCTTTCTCCTGTTGAAGGCGCCTGTCTGCTTTCTCCTGCTGAAGGCGCCTGTCTGCTTTCTCCTGCTGAAGGCGCCTGTCTGCTTTCTCCTGTTGAAGGCGCCTGTCTGCTTTCTCCTGCTGAAGGTGCCTGTCTGATTTCTCCTGCTGAAGGTGCCTGTCTGCTTTCTCCTGTTGAAGGTGCCTGTCTGCTTTCTCCTGCTGAAGGTGCCTGTCTGCTTCCTGCTGCTGAAGGTGCCTGTCTGCTTTCTGCAGAAGGTGCCTGTCTGCTTTCTCCTGCTGAAGGTGCCTGTCTGCTTCCTGCAGAAGGTGCCTGTCTGCTTTCTCCTGCTGAAGGCGCCTGTCTGCTTCCTGCTGCTGAAGGTGCCTTTCTGCTTCCTGCTGCTGAAGGTGCCTTTCTGCTTCCTGCTGAAGGTGCCTGTCTGCTTTCTCCTGTTGAAGGTGCCTGTCTGCTTTCTCCTGTTGAAGGTGCCTGTCTGCTTTCTCCTGTTGAAGGTGTCTGTCTGCTATCTCCTGCTGAAGGTGCCTGTCTGCTTTCTCCTGCTGAAGGTGCCTGTCTGCTTCCTGCTGCTGAAGGTGCCTGTCTGCTTTCTGCAGAAGGTGCCTGTCTGCTTTCTCCTGCTGAAGGTGCCTGTCTGCTTCCTGCAGAAGGTGCCTGTCTGCTTTCTCCTGCTGAAGGCGCCTGTCTGCTTCCTGCTGCTGAAGGTGCCTTTCTGCTTCCTGCTGCTGAAGGTGCCTTTCTGCTTCCTGCTGAAGGTACCTGTCTGCTTTCTCCTGCTGAAGGCGCCTGTCTGCTTCCTGCTGCTGAAGGTGCCTTTCTGCTTCCTGCTGCTGAAGGTGCCTTTCTGCTTCCTGCTGAAGGTGCCTGTCTGCTTTCTCCTGTTGAAGGTGCCTGTCTGCTTTCTCCTGCTGAAGGTGTCTGTCTGCTATCTCCTGCTGAAGGTACCTGTCTGCTTTCTCCTGCTGAAGGCGCCTGTCTGCTTCCTGCTGCTGAAGGTGCCTTTCTGCTTCCTGCTGAAGGTGCCTGTCTGCTTTCTCCTGTTGAAGGTGCCTGTCTGCTTTCTCCTGCTGAAGGTGCCTGTCTGCTTTCTCCTGCTGAAGGCGCCTGTCTGCTTTCTCCTGCTGAAGGTGCCTGTCTGCTTCCTGCAGAAGGTGCCTGTCTGATTTCTCCTGCAGAAGGTGCCTGTCTGCTTTCTCCTGCTGAAGGTGCCTGTCTGCTTTCTCCTGCTGAAGGTGCCTGTCTGCTTTCTCCTGCTGAAGGCGCCTGTCTGCTTTCTCCTGCTGAAGGTGCCTGTCTGCTTCCTGCAGAAGGTGCCTGTCTGATTTCTCCTGCAGAAGGTGCCTGTCTGATTTCTCCTGCTGAAGGTGTGTTACGGCCAAAGCAATGACCGCAACATAAACAAAACCAAAACCGACTGGTTTTAGGGTTTTTATTTTACAACAAATAATAAATATAAACACCAACGCAAATGTCCAGGAACCACGAAAGAACAACAAAACAAAAGATCAACTCAACAAAAGTCTCAGCAGCAGGAACACTCAGCGTGGCATCGAATATCCTACAAATCTCTCTCCGGTCCAGGTAGACCCAGGGCCCAGGGCTTTAGTAGGGGAAACTCCACCCATCCAACAGGTCTCACCTGTAAACAATTAGAGATTGATACCACCGCCTGCAATCTAAGAAAACCTATAATGCAGTCCTAAACAAAATAAACAAAAACCCAAAGAGGGGCGTAACACCCCCACACTAAAATGGTGACTCCAGTCTCCATAACCAAGGAAACCCCCAATGCCGATATTCCCCCTGCAAAAGAAAAAAAACAGTTTAATAATTTAACATACCTGTAAAACTACAGAAAAGAACCCATCACAAAGGCACCCTAGATAAAGTATCAGCAATAATATTATCTGTGCCTCGAATATGCCTGATCTCTAAACTAAATGGTTGCAAGATCAAACTCCACCGCATCAACCGATGATTTGCATTTCTCATACGATCCAAAAATTTTAAAGGATCGTGATCACTGTACACCACAACCTTATGGGAAGCACCTATATAAACCTCGAAATGCTGAACTGCCAGGACAAGAGCCAAGGTCTCCTTCTCTATGGTGGAATACCGCTGTTGATGACAATTAAACTTCTTAGAAAAGAAGCAAACAGGGTGATGAATATCTTCCTCACCCAACTGAAAAAGCACAGCTCCCGCACCAACCTCGCTAGCATCCACAGCAAGCAAAAATGGCTTCGAAAAGTCAGGTGCAGCTAAAACAGGGGCAGAAATCAACAACGCCTTGACATTCTCAAATGCGGTTTTACAAAGCCCAGACCACACAAAAGGCTTCTTTGGGCTAAGCAAATCAGTCAAAGGGGCGACCACAGAGGAGAAGTTCTTACAAAAGGCTCGATAATAGCCCACCATGCCTAAAAATCGTCGCAACTCACGACGATCTATAGGAACAGGAAAATTGCAAATAGCAGAAATTTTTGCATCTAGAGGGCGCACCTGTCCTCCTCCCACGATTCTACCCAAATAGGTCACAGTGGCCTTCCCAAAATCACACTTTGCCAAATTGATAGTAAGATTAGCAGCAGAAAGGCGGTTGAAAAGCTCCTGTATCTGACAAAGGTGTTCTGACCAAGAGGAGCTGTAGCAAACCACATCATCAAGATAAGCTTCGCAACCAGACAAACCAGAGATCACGGTATTAATCAATCTTTGGAATGTAGACGGAGCGTTTCTCATTCCAAAAGCCATAACTTTATAGGACAAAAAATCGTCAGGGGTAACAAAAGCAGAGATCTCCTTTGCACGAGCGGTAAGAGGTACCTGCCAGTATCCCTTGAGCAAGTCAAACTTGCTCACGAACACGGCAGCTCCCACCCGATCAATGCAGTCGTCCAAGCGAGGCAAGGGATAAGAATCTGGCCTGGTGACAGCGTTCACACGCCGATAATCGGTACAAAAACGAAAAGTTCCATCAGGCTTTCCCACTAAGATACATGGAGAACTCCAAGCACTGCCACTAGGCTCAGCAATATCATTCTCAAGCATGTATGCCACCTCAGTCCTTAAAACCGCTCGTTTTATTGGGTTGACACGATATGGATGTTGTTTAATTGGGGCTGTATTTCCAACGTCAATGTCATGCTGTATCACAGGGGTTTGCCTCGGAACATCACTGAACAACTCTGGATACCGACCTACAAGTTCCAGAATGTCAGCTTCCTGAAATTTTGACAAATGTGACAGACAGTCAGACAAAATAGAAAGCATCTGAGTGTTATTAAGCCGCCCCTCAATAACAGCACGAGAGGGACACGATTCAGCACCCTCACAGTCCTCCACAAGAGAGGACAACAACACCCCTGTCTCCTCGACAGAAGCCAAGGTGTCCATGTCTAGTTGCGGAGAACAGGAAGGAACAGAGTCAAGGCGAACAAAATAGGGCTTTAACATATTGATGTGACAAACCCGCCTCTTTTGGCGCCGATCTGGTGTTGCTATGACATAATCTCGATCAGAGATCCTCTGTTCTACCACATAAGGACCACTGAAACGAGCCTGTAAAGACGACCCAGGTATAGGCAATAACACAAGAACTTGCTCACCCACTTGGAAACGTCTATATTTAGACTTACGATCAAACCAAGTCTTCATCTTCACCTGAACTCGTTCAAGATTTTTTCTAGCCAACTCTCGAGCCCTATGTAAACGGGAATGAACATCAGAAACATGACTCAGCACACTACTTTGAGGAGAATCACTGAGCCACTGATCTTTCAAAACAGCCATAGGGCCACGTGGTATATGGGCAAAGACGAGATCAGCAGGGCTAAATCCTAGAGATTCCTGTACTACCTCTCTACAGGCAAACAACAGCCAAGGAACAGCATCTGCCCAGTCCTTACCAGTTTCCACACAATAAGTTCGCAACATACTCTTTAAGGTCTGGTGAAACCGCTCCAAGGCCCCTTGACTTTCAGGATGATAGGCACTGGAAACGTTATGCTGTATACGCAGCTGTCCTAACACTTGGCCAAACACACGAGACGTAAAGTTGGAACCCTGGTCAGTTTGAATAACCTTAGGGAGACCAAACAATGTAAAAAATTTTAACAGTTCCTTAGTTACAGCCTTAGCAGTGATCTTCCTCAAAGGAACTGCCTCTGGAAAACGGGTGTTTACACACATCATTGTTAATAAATATTGATAGCCATCCTTAGACCGCTCAAGTGGGCCAACAACATCCACAATCACATGATCAAAAGGCTGTCCAATCACAGGAATAGGATACAAAGGAGCAGGAGGAATAGTTTGATTAGGTTTTCCAGTGATCTGACATACTCTACAAGTCTTACAAAACCGAACCACATCCTTCTTCACCCCAGGCCAAAAGAAGTGTTGTAATACACGGTTAAGTGTTTTAGTGACACCAAGGTGTCCAGCTAGACCATCATGAGCAACTTTTAATACATCACCCCTGTAACAAGTTGGAATTACAACTTGGTATACAAAGCTCCACTCTTCAGGTGCATTATAAGGCCTCCATTTCCTCATCAGAAGTCCATCACGCAGAAAATAACAGAGAGGCTCTTTATCAACCTCAATCTCAGATACCACAGACTGGAACAGAGTGGCTAAAGAGGGATCTGCCTTTTGGGCAGTAATGAAGTTTACCTTAGAAAGAGGATTCACACCATCAGTTTTACCTACTTTCCTCACAGGACCAGATAGAGAAACAGGGGAAGAAAGCTCAGATTTCAGAACCTCTCCTGGGGAAACAAAGAAAGTATCAGACAGATCAAATACGTCACTATGTAAAGAGGAATCCCCCACAACATTTACATTCCGCTTTGTCATCGAACGAGTTACAGCGCAAGCAGGAAAGACGTCAGGATGTTTTAAAACACACTCATGAACGTCGAAACGATCAGGAACTGTAACGACATGAGGAAAGACAGAACCAGGATTACCCCACACATTACTACCGGCCAGATCATTCCCCAATATAAAAGTTACACCAGAAATAGGTAAACTTTCACGAACCCCAACAAGAACCTTACCTGTAACCATGCTAGATTGCAAATAAATCAAATGAAGTGGGACAATAGTGGAGCCCATTTCAAACCCACGCACTAAAACGCTAATATCGGTTTTGGTTTCGTCCGATAGAGGCAAAACCCCAGCCAAAATAAAAGACTGTGCTGCACCAGTATCACGCAGTATACGGACAAAGGTAAGCTGCTTACTACTGGGAAGTGAAACAAACCCATCACTCATAAAAGGCGCATACCCCATCCTTACATACCTCGAATGTCTACCATGCACCGGGGATACTTTTATTAACCCAATGCTCTTTGCAACCCGTTTTTTTTTTTAGCACAGGACAAGCTGCCACTAAATGACCCAACTTCTTACAATAGAAACAAGCCTGGTCAGAACTACTGGAAGATGATACGGCTTCATCTGTATGGGGGGGAATGACAATCTACGCCAATCTCTAGAAAAAACACGATGGGTCAAAGCGAACTCGTCTGCCAGAACAGCAGCTTCATGCAAGGTATTAACTTTCTGTTCGTTCAAATAGGTAGCTACTACATCAGGCACACAGTTCTTAAACTCCTCAACAAGAATTAAATCTCGAAGTTTTGCCTGATCAGCTACATCTTTTGAAGAACACCAGCGATCAAACAACATTTCTTTTTCACGAGCGAACTCCACATATGTGAGACGCTCAGGTTTTTTGTATTGCCTAAACCGCTGCCTATACGCCTCTGGGACAAGTTCATAAGCACGCAATATAGCAGCCTTGACCACATCATAATTTGAGCTCTGCTCTAACAGGAGAGAGGAATACACCTCCTGTGCCTTTCCCACTAACACAGACTGGACCAACAAAGACCATACAGTCTTGGGCCACTTTAAAGTTGTTGCTACCTTTTCAAAATGTGGGAAATATTTCTCCACCTCTTTTTCGTTAAACGGCGGCACTAGTTTCACATACTTAGTGATATCAAAACCTCCCCATTGTTCGAAATCAAAATGTTCATATCTAGCTTCAAGCGCTAACCGTCTCAATGCCAACTCATTTTCCAGTGCCTTAGTGTGCAAAGCTTCCCTCTCTTTATCAATTTCTTTCTCTCGTATAGAGAGCTCCTTCATACGTATGGCATCTTTCATATCAACGGGTGGCAAAACTCGCTTTTCAACTAGGATAGGCACTAAGACAGTTTTCAGTACATGCTTTAACCGTTTCTCAGAACTTGTCAACTCAATATCGAAATACTCCGCAAGACTCAGAAGTTGTTCTTTAGTTAGAGACTCAAACACCTCCGGAGATGGATTCTCCACAAACTCCCGCACTACCGAAGCCATGTTTTTTTTTTTATTTTATAAACATACAAACAAACGGCTGCATTTTAACAACTTAATCTAAAGTGGTCATCAAAAATTCCCTACAAACACATGACCACAAGTTGTCCTCACACAAAACCACGCCACTAAACTGACAAACTGCCGGGTTAGGTCAAATAATCGGGTAAAACCCAAACAAAGCAGCCAACAAAGACCCAACCCAAAATACAGCTTGTTAATCGCTACACTCAATAGCGCACAACAAAGCGACCACAAAGTAGGCTATGCTATACGTAAAACAGCCCGTCACTGCCACATCCCAAGCCTGACTTACAAAGCAAAAAAAAAAAAAATCTAACTCACCTTCCCCACTAGTCTTCAATGGTTCCCCGACCCGGCGACTTTAAACATTAAACTCGCGAGCAGGGAGCCGACCGAAAACACAGTCTACTCCCATACCCCGAAACGTACCGAGTCAGAAATCCCATCAAAAACAACAAACTAACAAAATAAAATGACAGACTCAGTCTGCCCGCCGGCTACCTAATTGGGATGTGCAACGACTCAGCGGTCACCACCTATCAGCAAACTCACCACAGGGTCGCACGCGAACTGCTACTGAGATTAACTCAAAAGATCCCGGACGAGCCCCCAATTTATGTTACGGCCAAAGCAATGACCGCAACATAAACAAAACCAAAACCGACTGGTTTTAGGGTTTTTATTTTACAACAAATAATAAATATAAACACCAACGCAAATGTCCAGGAACCACGAAAGAACAACAAAACAAAAGATCAACTCAACAAAAGTCTCAGCAGCAGGAACACTCAGCGTGGCATCGAATATCCTACAAATCTCTCTCCGGTCCAGGTAGACCCAGGGCCCAGGGCTTTAGTAGGGGAAACTCCACCCATCCAACAGGTCTCACCTGTAAACAATTAGAGATTGATACCACCGCCTGCAATCTAAGAAAACCTATAATGCAGTCCTAAACAAAATAAACAAAAACCCAAAGAGGGGCGTAACAAGGTGCCTGTCTGCTTCCTCCTGCTGAAGGTGCCTGTCTGCTTCCTGCTGAAGGTGCCTGTCTGCTTTCTCCTGCTGAAGGTGCCTGTCTGATTTCTCCTGCTGAAGGTGCCTGTCTGATTTCTCCTGCTGAAGGTGCCTGTCTGCTTCCTGCTGAAGGTGCCTGTCTGCTTTCTCCTGCTGAAGGTGCCTGTCTGATTTCTCCTGCTGAAGGTGCCTGTCTGATTTCTCCTGCTGAAGGTGCCTGTCTGATTTCTCCTGTTGAAGGTGTCTGTCTGCTATCTCCTGCTGAAGGCGCCTGTCTGCTTCCTCCTGCTGAAGGCGCCTGTCTGCTTCCTGCTGAAGGTGCCTGTCTGCTTTCTCCTGCTGAAGGCGCCTGTCTGCTTCCTGCTGCTGAAGGTGCATGTCTGCTTCCTGCTGAAGGTGCCTGTCTGCTTTCTCCTGCTGAAGGTGCCTGTCTGCTTCCTGCTGAAGGTGCCTGTCTGCTTTCTCCTGCTGAAGGTGCATGGCTGCTTCCTGCTGAAGGTGCCTGTCTGCTTTCTCCTGCTGAAGGTGCCTGTCTGCTTCCTGCTGAAGGTGCCTGTCTGCTTTCTCCTGCTGAAGGTGCCTGTCTGCTTCCTGCTGAAGGTGCCTGTCTGCTTTCTCCTGCTGAAGGTGCATGGCTGCTTCCTGCTGAAGGTGCCTGTCTGCTTTCTCCTGCTGAAGGTGCCTGTCTGCTTCCTGCTGAAGGTGCCTGTCTGCTATCTCCTGCTGAAGGCGCCTGTCTGCTTTCTCCTGCTGAAGGCGCCTGTCTGCTATCTCCTGCTGAAGGCGCCTGTCTGCTTTCTCCTGCTGAAGGCGCCTGTCTGCTTTCTCCTGCTGAAGGTGTCTGTCTGCTTTCTCCTGCTGAAGGCGCCTGTCTGCTTTCTCCTGCTGAAGGCGCCTGTCTGCTTCCTGCTGAAGGTGCCTGTCTGCTTTCTCCTGCTGAAGGTGCCTGTCTGCTTTCTCCTGCTGAAGGTGCCTGTCTGCTTTCTCCTGCTGAAGGCGCCTGTCTGCTTTCTCCTGCTGAAGGTGTCTGTCTGCTTCCTGCTGAAGGTGCCTGTCTGCTTTCTCCTGCTGAAGGTGCCTGTCTGCTTTCTCCTGCTGAAGGCGCCTGTCTGCTTTCTCCTGCTGAAGGTGCCTGTCTGCTTTCTCCTGCTGAAGGTGCCTGTCTGCTTCCTGCTGAAGGTGCATGTCTGCTTTCTCCTGCTGAAGGTGCCTGTCTGCTATCTCCTGCTGAAGGCGCCTGTCTGCTTCCTGCTGCTGAAGGTGCCTGTCTGCCTTCTGCTGAAGGTGCCTGTCTGCTTTCTCCTGCTGAAGGTGCCTGTCTGCTTTCTCCTGCTGAAGGCGCCTGTCTGCTTTCTCCTGCTGAAGGTGCCTGTCTGCTTCCTGCTGCTGAAGGTACCTGTCTGCTTTCTCCTGCTGAAGGTGCCTGTCTGCTTTCTCCTGCTGAAGGTGCCTGTCTGCTTTCTCCTGCTGAAGGTGCCTGTCTGCTTTCTCCTGCTGAAGGTGCCTGTCTGCTTCCTGCTGCTGAAGGTACCTGTCTGCTTTCTCCTGCTGAAGGTGCCTGTCTGCTTTCTCCTGCTGAAGGCGCCTGTCTGCTTCCTGCTGAAGGTGCATGTCTGCTTTCTCCTGCTGAAGGTGCCTGTCTGCTATCTCCTGCTGAAGGCGCCTGTCTGCTTCCTGCTGCTGAAGGTGCCTGTCTGCCTTCTGCTGAAGGTGCCTGTCTGCTTTCTCCTGCTGAAGGTGCCTGTCTGCTTTCTCCTGCTGAAGGCGCCTGTCTGCCTTCTGCTGCTGAAGGCGCCTGTCTGCTTTCTCCTGCTGAAGGTGCCTGTCTGCTTTCTCCTGCTGAAGGTGCCTGTCTGCTTTCTGCTGAAGGTGCCTGTCTGCTTTCTCCTGCTGAAGGTGCCTGTCTGATTTCTCCTGCTGAAGGTGCCTGTCTGATTTCTCCTGCTGAAGGTGCCTGTCTGATTTCTCCTGTTGAAGGTGTCTGTCTGCTATCTCCTGCTGAAGGCGCCTGTCTGCTTCCTCCTGCTGAAGGCGCCTGTCTGCTTCCTGCTGAAGGTGCCTGTCTGCTTTCTCCTGCTGAAGGCGCCTGTCTGCTTCCTGCTGCTGAAGGTGCATGTCTGCTTCCTGCTGAAGGTGCCTGTCTGCTTTCTCCTGCTGAAGGTGCCTGTCTGCTTCCTGCTGAAGGTGCCTGTCTGCTTTCTCCTGCTGAAGGTGCATGGCTGCTTCCTGCTGAAGGTGCCTGTCTGCTTTCTCCTGCTGAAGGTGCCTGTCTGCTTCCTGCTGAAGGTGCCTGTCTGCTTTCTCCTGCTGAAGGTGCCTGTCTGCTTCCTGCTGAAGGTGCCTGTCTGCTTTCTCCTGCTGAAGGTGCATGGCTGCTTCCTGCTGAAGGTGCCTGTCTGCTTTCTCCTGCTGAAGGTGCCTGTCTGCTTCCTGCTGAAGGTGCCTGTCTGCTATCTCCTGCTGAAGGCGCCTGTCTGCTTTCTCCTGCTGAAGGCGCCTGTCTGCTATCTCCTGCTGAAGGCGCCTGTCTGCTTTCTCCTGCTGAAGGCGCCTGTCTGCTTTCTCCTGCTGAAGGTGTCTGTCTGCTTTCTCCTGCTGAAGGCGCCTGTCTGCTTTCTCCTGCTGAAGGCGCCTGTCTGCTTCCTGCTGAAGGTGCCTGTCTGCTTTCTCCTGCTGAAGGTGCCTGTCTGCTTTCTCCTGCTGAAGGTGCCTGTCTGCTTTCTCCTGCTGAAGGCGCCTGTCTGCTTTCTCCTGCTGAAGGTGTCTGTCTGCTTCCTGCTGAAGGTGCCTGTCTGCTTTCTCCTGCTGAAGGTGCCTGTCTGCTTTCTCCTGCTGAAGGCGCCTGTCTGCTTTCTCCTGCTGAAGGTGCCTGTCTGCTTTCTCCTGCTGAAGGTGCCTGTCTGCTTCCTGCTGAAGGTGCATGTCTGCTTTCTCCTGCTGAAGGTGCCTGTCTGCTATCTCCTGCTGAAGGCGCCTGTCTGCTTCCTGCTGCTGAAGGTGCCTGTCTGCCTTCTGCTGAAGGTGCCTGTCTGCTTTCTCCTGCTGAAGGTGCCTGTCTGCTTTCTCCTGCTGAAGGCGCCTGTCTGCTTTCTCCTGCTGAAGGTGCCTGTCTGCTTCCTGCTGCTGAAGGTACCTGTCTGCTTTCTCCTGCTGAAGGTGCCTGTCTGCTTTCTCCTGCTGAAGGTGCCTGTCTGCTTTCTCCTGCTGAAGGTGCCTGTCTGCTTTCTCCTGCTGAAGGTGCCTGTCTGCTTCCTGCTGCTGAAGGTACCTGTCTGCTTTCTCCTGCTGAAGGTGCCTGTCTGCTTTCTCCTGCTGAAGGCGCCTGTCTGCTTCCTGCTGAAGGTGCATGTCTGCTTTCTCCTGCTGAAGGTGCCTGTCTGCTATCTCCTGCTGAAGGCGCCTGTCTGCTTCCTGCTGCTGAAGGTGCCTGTCTGCCTTCTGCTGAAGGTGCCTGTCTGCTTTCTCCTGCTGAAGGTGCCTGTCTGCTTTCTCCTGCTGAAGGCGCCTGTCTGCCTTCTGCTGCTGAAGGCGCCTGTCTGCTTTCTCCTGCTGAAGGTGCCTGTCTGCTTTCTCCTGCTGAAGGTGCCTGTCTGCTTTCTGCCGCTGAAGGTGCCTGTCTGCTTCCTCCTGCTGAAGGCTCCTGTCTGCTTCCTCCTGCTGAAGGCTCCTGTCTGCTTTCTGCCGCTGAAGGTGCCTGTCTGCTTTCTCCTGCTGAAGGCTCCTGTCTGCTTTCTCCTGTTGAAGGCGCCTGTCTGCTTTCTCCTGCTGAAGGTGCCTGTCTGCTTTCTCCTGCTGAAGGTGCCTGTCTGCTTTCTCCTGCTGAAGGTGCCTGTCTGCTTCCTCCTGCTGAAGGCTCCTGTCTGCTTTCTGCCGCTGAAGGTGCCTGTCTGCTTTCTCCTGCTGAAGGCTCCTGTCTGCTTTCTCCTGTTGAAGGCGCCTGTCTGCTTTCTCCTGCTGAAGGCTCCTGTCTGCCTTCTGCTGCTGAAGGTGCCTGTCTGCTTTCTCCTGCTGAAGGTGCCTTTCTGCTTCCTGCTGCTGAAGGTGCCTTTCTGCTTCCTGCTGAAGGTGCCTGTCTGCTTTCTCCTGTTGAAGGTGCCTGTCTGCTTTCTCCTGCTGAAGGTGTCTGTCTACTATCTCCTGCTGAAGGTACCTGTCTGCTTTCTCCTGCTGAAGGCGCCTGTCTGCTTCCTGCTGCTGAAGGTGCCTTTCTGCTTCCTGCTGCTGAAGGTGCCTTTCTGCTTCCTGCTGAAGGTGCCTGTCTGCTTTCTCCTGTTGAAGGTGCCTGTCTGCTTTCTCCTGCTGAAGGTGTCTGTCTGCTATCTCCTGCTGAAGGTACCTGTCTGCTTTCTCCTGCTGAAGGCGCCTGTCTGCTTCCTGCTGCTGAAGGTGCCTTTCTGCTTCCTGCTGAAGGTGCCTGTCTGCTTTCTCCTGTTGAAGGTGCCTGTCTGCTTTCTCCTGCTGAAGGTGCCTGTCTGCTTCCTGCAGAAGGTGCCTGTCTGCTTTCTCCTGCTGAAGGTGCCTGTCTGCTTCCTGCAGAAGGTGCCTGTCTGATTTCTCCTGCAGAAGGTGCCTGTCTGCTTTCTCCTGCTGAAGGTGCCTGTCTGCTTTCTCCTGCTGAAGGTGCCTGTCTGCTTCCTGCTGAAGGTGCCTGTCTGCTTTCTCCTGCTGAAGGCGCCTGTCTGCTTTCTCCTGCTGAAGGTGCCTGTCTGCTTCCTGCAGAAGGTGCCTGTCTGATTTCTCCTGCAGAAGGTGCCTGTCTGATTTCTCCTGCTGAAGGTGCCTGTCTGCTTCCTCCTGCTGAAGGTGCCTGTCTGCTTCCTGCTGAAGGTGCCTGTCTGCTTTCTCCTGCTGAAGGCGCCTGTCTGCTTCCTGCTGCTGAAGGTGCCTTTCTGCTTCCTGCTGCTGAAGGTGCCTTTCTGCTTCCTGCTGAAGGTGCCTGTCTGCTTTCTCCTGTTGAAGGTGCCTGTCTGCTTTCTCCTGCTGAAGGTGTCTGTCTGCTATCTCCTGCTGAAGGTACCTGTCTGCTTTCTCCTGCTGAAGGCGCCTGTCTGCTTCCTGCTGCTGAAGGTGCCTTTCTGCTTCCTGCTGAAGGTGCCTGTCTGCTTTCTCCTGTTGAAGGTGCCTGTCTGCTTTCTCCTGCTGAAGGTGCCTGTCTGCTTCCTGCAGAAGGTGCCTGTCTGCTTTCTCCTGCTGAAGGTGCCTGTCTGCTTCCTGCAGAAGGTGCCTGTCTGATTTCTCCTGCAGAAGGTGCCTGTCTGCTTTCTCCTGCTGAAGGTGCCTGTCTGCTTTCTCCTGCTGAAGGTGCCTGTCTGCTTCCTGCTGAAGGTGCCTGTCTGCTTTCTCCTGCTGAAGGCGCCTGTCTGCTTTCTCCTGCTGAAGGTGCCTGTCTGCTTCCTGCAGAAGGTGCCTGTCTGATTTCTCCTGCAGAAGGTGCCTGTCTGATTTCTCCTGCTGAAGGTGCCTGTCTGCTTCCTCCTGCTGAAGGTGCCTGTCTGCTTCCTGCTGAAGGTGCCTGTCTGCTTTCTCCTGCTGAAGGTGCCTGTCTGATTTCTCCTGCTGAAGGTGCCTGTCTGATTTCTCCTGCTGAAGGTGCCTGTCTGCTTCCTGCTGAAGGTGCCTGTCTGCTTTCTCCTGCTGAAGGTGCCTGTCTGATTTCTCCTGCTGAAGGTGCCTGTCTGATTTCTCCTGCTGAAGGTGCCTGTCTGCTTCCTGCTGAAGGTGCCTGTCTGCTTTCTCCTGCTGAAGGTGCCTGTCTGATTTCTCCTGCTGAAGGTGCCTGTCTGATTTCTCCTGCTGAAGGTGCCTGTCTGCTTCCTCCTGCTGAAGGCGCCTGTCTGCTTCCTGCTGAAGGTGCCTGTCTGCTTTCTCCTGCTGAAGGCGCCTGTCTGCTTCCTGCTGCTGAAGGTGCATGTCTGCTTCCTGCTGAAGGTGCCTGTCTGCTTTCTCCTGCTGAAGGTGCCTGTCTGCTTCCTGCTGAAGGTGCCTGTCTGCTTTCTCCTGCTGAAGGTGCATGTCTGCTTCCTGCTGAAGGTGCCTGTCTGCTTTCTGCCGCTGAAGGTGCCTGTCTGCTTCCTCCTGCTGAAGGCTCCTGTCTGCTTCCTCCTGCTGAAGGCTCCTGTCTGCTTTCTGCCGCTGAAGGTGCCTGTCTGCTTTCTCCTGCTGAAGGCTCCTGTCTGCTTTCTCCTGTTGAAGGCGCCTGTCTGCTTTCTCCTGCTGAAGGTGCCTGTCTGCTTTCTCCTGCTGAAGGTGCCTGTCTGATTTCTCCTGCTGAAGGTGCCTGTCTGATTTCTCCTGCTGAAGGTGCCTGTCTGATTTCTCCTGCTGAAGGTGCCTGTCTGCTTCCTGCTGAAGGTGCCTGTCTGCTTTCTCCTGCTGAAGGTGCCTGTCTGATTTCTCCTGCTGAAGGTGCCTGTCTGCTTCCTCCTGCTGAAGGCTCCTGTCTGCTTCCTCCTGCTGAAGGCTCCTGTCTGCTTTCTGCCGCTGAAGGTGCCTGTCTGCTTTCTCCTGCTGAAGGCTCCTGTCTGCTTTCTCCTGTTGAAGGCGCCTGTCTGCTTTCTCCTGCTGAAGGTGCCTGTCTGCTTTCTCCTGCTGAAGGTGCCTGTCTGCTTTCTCCTGCTGAAGGTGCCTGTCTGATTTCTCCTGCTGAAGGTGCCTGTCTGATTTCTCCTGCTGAAGGTGCCTGTCTGCTTCCTGCTGAAGGTGCCTGTCTGCTTTCTCCTGCTGAAGGTGCCTGTCTGATTTCTCCTGCTGAAGGTGCCTGTCTGATTTCTCCTGCTGAAGGTGCCTGTCTGCTTCCTGCTGAAGGTGCCTGTCTGCTTTCTCCTGCTGAAGGTGCCTGTCTGATTTCTCCTGCTGAAGGTGCCTGTCTGATTTCTCCTGCTGAAGGTGCCTGTCTGCTTCCTCCTGCTGAAGGCGCCTGTCTGCTTCCTGCTGAAGGTGCCTGTCTGCTTTCTCCTGCTGAAGGCGCCTGTCTGCTTCCTGCTGCTGAAGGTGCATGTCTGCTTCCTGCTGAAGGTGCCTGTCTGCTTTCTCCTGCTGAAGGTGCCTGTCTGCTTCCTGCTGAAGGTGCCTGTCTGCTTTCTCCTGCTGAAGGTGCATGTCTGCTTCCTGCTGAAGGTGCCTGTCTGCTTTCTCCTGCTGAAGGTGCCTGTCTGCTTCCTGCTGAAGGCGCCTGTCTGCTATCTCCTGCTGAAGGCGCCTGTCTGCTTTCTCCTGCTGAAGGCGCCTGTCTGCTTTCTCCTGCTGAAGGTGCCTGTCTGCTTCCTGCTGCTGAAGGTGCCTGTCTGCTTCCTGCTGAAGGTCCCTGTCTGCTTTCTCCTGCTGAAGGCGCCTGTCTGCTTTCTCCTGCTGAAGGCGCCTGTCTGCTTTCTCCTGCTGAAGGCGCCTGTCTGCTTTCTCCTGCTGAAGGCGCCTGTCTGCTTTCTCCTGCTGAAGGTCCCTGTCTGCTTTCTCCTGCTGAAGGTGCCTGTCTGCTTTCTCCTGCTGAAGGCGCCTGTCTGCTTTCTCCTGCTGAAGGCGCCTGTCTGCTTTCTCCTGCTGAAGGCGCCTGTCTGCTTCCTGCTGAAGGTGCCTGTCTGCTTTCTCCTGCTGAAGGTGCCTGTCTGCTTTCTCCTGCTGAAGGTGCCTGTCTGCTATCTCCTGCTGAAGGCGCCTGTCTGCTTTCTCCTGCTGAAGGTGCCTGTCTGCTTTCTCCTGCTGAAGGTGCCTGTCTGCTTTCTCCTGCTGAAGGCGCCTGTCTGCTTTCTCCTGCTGAAGGCGCCTGTCTGCTATCTCCTGCTGAAGGCGCCTGTCTGCTTTCTCCTGCTGAAGGCGCCTGTCTGCTTTCTCCTGCTGAAGGTGTCTGTCTGCTTTCTCCTGCTGAAGGCGCCTGTCTGCTTTCTCCTGCTGAAGGCGCCTGTCTGCTTTCTCCTGCTGAAGGTGCCTGTCTGCTTCCTGCTGAAGGTGCCTGTCTGCTTTCTCCTGCTGAAGGTGCCTGTCTGCTTTCTCCTGCTGAAGGCGCCTGTCTGCTTTCTCCTGCTGAAGGCGCCTGTCTGCTTTCTCCTGCTGAAGGTGCCTGTCTGCTTCCTGCTGAAGGTGCATGTCTGCTTTCTCCTGCTGAAGGTGCATGTCTGCTTTCTCCTGCTGAAGGTGCCTGTCTGCTATCTCCTGCTGAAGGCGCCTGTCTGCTTCCTGCTGCTGAAGGTGCCTGTCTGCCTTCTGCTGAAGGTGCCTGTCTGCTTTCTCCTGCTGAAGGCGCCTGTCTGCTTTCTCCTGCTGAAGGCGCCTGTCTGCTTTCTGCCGCTGAAGGTGCCTGTCTGCTTTCTGCCGCTGAAGGTGGCTGTCTGCTTTCTCCTGCTGAAGGTGCCTGTCTGCTTTCTCCTGCTGAAGGCTCCTGTCTGCTTTCTCCTGTTGAAGGCGCCTGTCTGCTTTCTCCTGCTGAAGGTGCCTGTCTGCTTTCTCCTGCTGAAGGCTCCCGTCTGCCTTCTGCTGCTGAAGGTGCCTGTCTGCTTTCTCCTGCTGATGGTACCTGTCTGCTTTCTGCTGCTGAAGGTGCCTTTCTGCTTTCTCCTGTTGAAGGTACCTGTCTGCTTCCTGCTGCTGAAGGTGCCTGTCTGCTTTCTCCTGCTGAAGGTGCCTGTCTGCTTTCTGCTGCTGAAGGTGCCTGTCTGCTTTCTCCTGCTGAAGGTGCCTGTCTGCTTTCTCCTGCTGAAGGTGCCTGTCTGCTTCCTGCCGCTGAAGGTGTCTGTCTGCTTTCTGCCGCTGAAGGTGCCTGTCTGCTATCTCCTGCTGAAGGTGCCTGTCTGCTATCTCCTGCTGAAGGTGCCTGTCTGCTTCCTGCTGCTGAAGGTGCCTGTCTGCTTCCTGCTGCTGAAGGTGCCTGTCTGCTTTCTGCCGCTGAAGGTGCCTGTCTGCTTTCTCCTGCTGAAGGTGCCTGTCTGCTTTCTGCTGCTGAAGGTGCCTGTCTGCTTTCTGCTGCTGAAGGTGCCTGTCTGCTTTCTGCTGCTGAAGGTACCTGTCTGCTTCCTGCTGCTGAAGGTGCCTGTCTGCTTTCTCCTGTTGAAGGCGCCTGTCTGCTTTCTCCTGCTGAAGGTGCCTGTCTGCTTTCTCCTGTTGAAGGCGCCTGTCTGCTTTCTCCTGCTGAAGGTGCCTGTCTGCTTTCTCCTGCTGAAGGCGCCTGTCTGCTTCCTCCTGCTGAAGGTGCCTGTCTGCTTTCTCCTGCTGAAGGTGCCTGTCTGCTTTCTCCTGCTGAAGGTGCCTGTCTGCTTCCTGCTAAAGGCGCCTGTCTGCTTCCTCCTGCTGAAGGTGCCTGTCTGCTTCCTGCTAAAGGTGCCTGTCTGCTATCTCCTGCTGAAGGTGCCTGTCTGCTTCCTCCTGCTGAAGGTGCCTGTCTGCTTTCTCCTGCTGAAGGCGCCTGTCTGCTTCCTGCTAAAGGTGCCTGTCTGCTTTCTCCTGCTGAAGGCGCCTGTCTGCTTCCTGCTGCTGAAGGCGCCTGTCTGCTTCCTGCTGCTGAAGGTGCCTGTCTGCTTTCTCCTGCTGAAGGTACCTGTCTGCTTTCTCCTGCTGAAGGTACCTGTCTGCTTCCTCCTGCTGAAGGTGCCTGTCTGCTTTCTCCTGTTGAAGGTACCTGTCTGCTTCCTGCTGCTGAAGGTGCCTGTCTGCTTTCTCCTGCTGAAGGTACCTGTCTGCTTTCTCCTGCTGAAGGTGCCTGTCTGCTTTCTCCTGCTGAAGGTGCCTGTCTGCTTTCTCCTGCTGAAGGCGCCTGTCTGCTTTCTCCTGCTGAAGGCGCCTGTCTGCTTTCTCCTGTTGAAGGCGCCTGTCTGCTTTCTCCTGCTGAAGGCGCCTGTCTGCTTTCTCCTGTTGAAGGCGCCTGTCTGCTTTCTCCTGCTGAAGGTGCCTGTCTGCTTCCTGCTGAAGGTGCCTGTCTGCTTTCTCCTGCTGAAGGTGCCTGTCTGCTTTCTCCTGCTGAAGGCGCCTGTCTGCTTTCTCCTGCTGAAGGTGCCTGTCTGCTTCCTGCTGAAGGTGCATGTCTGCTTTCTCCTGCTGAAGGTGCCTGTCTGCTTCCTGCTGCTGAAGGCACCTGTCTGCTTCCTGCTGCTGAAGGTGCCTGTCTGCCTTCTGCTGAAGGCGCCTGTCTGCTTTCTCCTGCTGAAGGCGCCTGTCTGCTTTCTCCTGCTGAAGGCGCCTGTCTGCTTTCTGCCGCTGAAGGTGCCTGTCTGCTTTCTCCTGCTGAAGGTGCCTGTCTGCTTTCTGCCGCTGAAGGTGCCTGTCTGCTTTCTCCTGCTGAAGGTGCCTGTCTGCTTTCTGCCGCTGAAGGTGCCTGTCTGCTTCCTCCTGCTGAAGGCTCCTGTCTGCTTCCTCCTGCTGAAGGCTCCTGTCTGCTTCCTGCTGAAGGTGCCTGTCTGCTTTCTCCTGCTGAAGGTGCCTGTCTGCTTTCTCCTGCTGAAGGTGCCTGTCTGCTTTCTGCCGCTGAAGGTGCCTGTCTGCTTTCTCCTGCTGAAGGTGCCTGTCTGCTTTCTCCTGCTGAAGGCTCCCGTCTGCCTTCTGCTGCGGAAGGTGCCTGTCTGCTTTCTCCTGCTGAAGGCGCCTGTCTGCTTTCTCCTGTTGAAGGCGCCTGTCTGCTTTCTCCTGCTGAAGGTGCCTGTCTGCTTTCTCCTGTTGAAGGCGCCTGTCTGCTTTCTCCTGCTGAAGGTGCCTGTCTGCTTTCTCCTGTTGAAGGTACCTGTCTGCTTCCTGCAGAAGGTGCCTGTCTGCTTTCTCCTGTTGAAGGTGTCTGTCTGCTATCTCCTGCTGAAGGTGCCTGTCTGCTTTCTCCTGCTGAAGGTGCCTGTCTGCTTCCTCCTGCTGAAGGTGCCTGTCTGCTTTCTCCTGCTGAAGGTGCCTGTCTGCTTTCTCCTGCTGAAGGTGCCTGTCTGCTTCCTGCTAAAGGCGCCTGTCTGCTTCCTCCTGCTGAAGGTGCCTGTCTGCTTCCTGCTAAAGGTGCCTGTCTGCTATCTCCTGCTGAAGGTGCCTGTCTGCTTCCTCCTGCTGAAGGTGCCTGTCTGCTTTCTCCTGCTGAAGGCGCCTGTCTGCTTCCTGCTAAAGGTGCCTGTCTGCTTTCTCCTGCTGAAGGCGCCTGTCTGCTTCCTGCTGCTGAAGGCGCCTGTCTGCTTCCTGCTGCTGAAGGTGCCTGTCTGCTTTCTCCTGCTGAAGGTACCTGTCTGCTTTCTCCTGCTGAAGGTACCTGTCTGCTTCCTCCTGCTGAAGGTGCCTGTCTGCTTTCTCCTGTTGAAGGTACCTGTCTGCTTCCTGCTGCTGAAGGTGCCTGTCTGCTTTCTCCTGCTGAAGGTACCTGTCTGCTTTCTCCTGCTGAAGGTGCCTGTCTGCTTTCTCCTGCTGAAGGTGCCTGTCTGCTTTCTCCTGCTGAAGGCGCCTGTCTGCTTTCTCCTGCTGAAGGCGCCTGTCTGCTTTCTCCTGTTGAAGGCGCCTGTCTGCTTTCTCCTGCTGAAGGCGCCTGTCTGCTTTCTCCTGTTGAAGGCGCCTGTCTGCTTTCTCCTGCTGAAGGTGCCTGTCTGCTTCCTGCTGAAGGTGCCTGTCTGCTTTCTCCTGCTGAAGGTGCCTGTCTGCTTTCTCCTGCTGAAGGCGCCTGTCTGCTTTCTCCTGCTGAAGGTGCCTGTCTGCTTCCTGCTGAAGGTGCATGTCTGCTTTCTCCTGCTGAAGGTGCCTGTCTGCTTCCTGCTGCTGAAGGCACCTGTCTGCTTCCTGCTGCTGAAGGTGCCTGTCTGCCTTCTGCTGAAGGCGCCTGTCTGCTTTCTCCTGCTGAAGGCGCCTGTCTGCTTTCTCCTGCTGAAGGCGCCTGTCTGCTTTCTGCCGCTGAAGGTGCCTGTCTGCTTTCTCCTGCTGAAGGTGCCTGTCTGCTTTCTGCCGCTGAAGGTGCCTGTCTGCTTTCTCCTGCTGAAGGTGCCTGTCTGCTTTCTGCCGCTGAAGGTGCCTGTCTGCTTCCTCCTGCTGAAGGCTCCTGTCTGCTTCCTCCTGCTGAAGGCTCCTGTCTGCTTCCTGCTGAAGGTGCCTGTCTGCTTTCTCCTGCTGAAGGTGCCTGTCTGCTTTCTCCTGCTGAAGGTGCCTGTCTGCTTTCTGCCGCTGAAGGTGCCTGTCTGCTTTCTCCTGCTGAAGGTGCCTGTCTGCTTTCTCCTGCTGAAGGCTCCCGTCTGCCTTCTGCTGCGGAAGGTGCCTGTCTGCTTTCTCCTGCTGAAGGCGCCTGTCTGCTTTCTCCTGTTGAAGGCGCCTGTCTGCTTTCTCCTGCTGAAGGTGCCTGTCTGCTTTCTCCTGTTGAAGGCGCCTGTCTGCTTTCTCCTGCTGAAGGTGCCTGTCTGCTTTCTCCTGTTGAAGGTACCTGTCTGCTTCCTGCAGAAGGTGCCTGTCTGCTTTCTCCTGTTGAAGGTGTCTGTCTGCTATCTCCTGCTGAAGGTGCCTGTCTGCTTTCTCCTGCTGAAGGTGCCTGTCTGCTTCCTCCTGCTGAAGGTGCCTGTCTGCTTTCTCCTGCTGAAGGTGCCTGTCTGCCTCCTGCTAAAGGTGCCTGTCTGCTTTCTCCTGCTGAAGGCACCTGTCTGCTTCCTGCTAAAGGCGCCTGTCTGCTTCCTCCTGCTGAAGGTGCCTGTCTGCTTTCTCCTGCTGAAGGCGCCTGTCTGCTTCCTGCTAAAGGTGCCTGTCTGCTATCTCCTGCTGAAGGTGCCTGTCTGCTTCCTGCTAAAGGCGCCTGTCTGCTTCCTCCTGCTGAAGGTGCCTGTCTGCTTCCTCCTGCTGAAGGTGCCTGTCTGCTTTCTCCTGCTGAAGGTGCCTGTCTGCTTCCTCCTGCTGAAGGTGCCTGTCTGCTTTCTCCTGCTGAAGGTGCCTGTCTGCTTTCTCCTGCTGAAGGAGCCTGTCTGCTTTCTCCTGCTGAAGGTGCCTGTCTGCTTTCTCCTGCTGAAGGCGCCTGTCTGCTTCCTCCTGCTGAAGGTACCTGTCTGCTTTCTCCTGCTGAAGGCGCCTGTCTGCTTCCTCCTGCTGAAGGCGCCTGTCTGCTTCCTCCTGCTGAAGGTGCCTGTCTGCTTTCTCCTGCTGAAGGTGCCTGTCTGCTTTCTCCTGCTGAAGGTGCCTGTCTGCTTCCTGCTAAAGGCGCCTGTCTGCTTCCTCCTGCTGAAGGTGCCTGTCTGCTTCCTGCTAAAGGTGCCTGTCTGCTATCTCCTGCTGAAGGTGCCTGTCTGCTTCCTCCTGCTGAAGGTGCCTGTCTGCTTTCTCCTGCTGAAGGCGCCTGTCTGCTTCCTGCTAAAGGTGCCTGTCTGCTTTCTCCTGCTGAAGGCACCTGTCTGCTTCCTGCTGCTGAAGGCGCCTGTCTGCTTCCTGCTGCTGAAGGTGCCTGTCTGCTTTCTCCTGCTGAAGGTACCTGTCTGCTTTCTCCTGCTGAAGGTACCTGTCTGCTTCCTCCTGCTGAAGGTGCCTGTCTGCTTTCTCCTGTTGAAGGTACCTGTCTGCTTCCTGCTGCTGAAGGTGCCTGTCTGCTTTCTCCTGCTGAAGGTACCTGTCTGCTTTCTGCTGCTGAAGGTGCCTGTCTGCTTTCTCCTGTTGAAGGTACCTGTCTGCTTCCTGCTGCTGAAGGTGCCTGTCTGCTTCCTGCTGCTGAAGGTGCCTGTCTGCTTCCTGCTGCTGAAGGTGCCTGTCTGCTTTCTCCTGCTGAAGGTACCTGTCTGCTTCCTGCTGCTGAAGGTGCCTGTCTGCTTCCTGCCGCTGAAGGTGCCTGTCTGCTTCCTGCTGCTGAAGGTGCCTGTCTGCTTTCTGCTGCTGAAGGTACCTGTCTGCTTCCTGCTGCTGAAGGTGCCTGTCTGCTATCTCCTGCTGAAGGTGCCTGTCTGCTTCCTGCTGCTGAAGGTGCCTGTCTGCTTCCTGCTGCTGAAGGTGCCTGTCTGCTTTCTGCTGCTGAAGGTGCCTGTCTGCTTCCTGCTGCTGAAGGTGCCTGTCTGCTTTCTCCTGCTGAAGGCGCCTGTCTGCTTTCTCCTGCTGAAGGCGCCTGTCTGCTTTCTCCTGCTGAAGGTGCCTGTCTGCTATCTCCTGCTGAAGGCGCCTGTCTGCTTTCTCCTGCTGAAGGTGCCTGTCTGCTTTCTCCTGCTGAAGGTGCCTGTCTGCTTTCTCCTGCTGAAGGTGTCTGTCTGCTTTCTCCTGCTGAAGGCGCCTGTCTGCTTTCTCCTGCTGAAGGCGCCTGTCTGCTTTCTCCTGCTGAAGGTGCCTGTCTGCTTCCTGCTGAAGGTGCATGTCTGCTTTCTCCTGCTGAAGGTGCCTGTCTGCTATCTCCTGCTGAAGGCGCCTGTCTGCTTCCTGCTGCTGAAGGTGCCTGTCTGCCTTCTGCTGAAGGTGCCTGTCTGCTTTCTCCTGTTGAAGGTACCTGTCTGCTTCCTGCCGCTGAAGGTGCCTGTCTGCTTTCTGCCGCTGAAGGTGCCTGTCTGCTTTCTGCTGCTGAAGGTGCCTGTCTGCTTTCTGCTGCTGAAGGTGCCTGTCTGCTTTCTCCTGCTGAAGGTACCTGTCTGCTTCCTGCCGCTGAAGGTGCCTGTCTGCTTCCTGCTGCTGAAGGTGCCTGTCTGCTTCCTGCCGCTGAAGGTGCCTGTCTGCTTCCTGCTGCTGAAGGTGCCTGTCTGCTTTCTGCTGCTGAAGGTGCCTGTCTGCTTTCTGCTGCTGAAGGTGCCTGTCTGCTTTCTGCTGCTGAAGGCGCCTGTCTGCTTCCTGCTGCTGAAGGTGCCTGTCTGCTTTCTCCTGCTGAAGGTACCTGTCTGCTTTCTGCTGCTGAAGGTACCTGTCTGCTTCCTGCTGCTGAAGGTGCCTGTCTGCTTTCTCCTGCTGAAGGTGCCTGTCTGCTTCCTGCTGCTGAAGGTGCCTGTCTGCTTTCTCCTGTTGAAGGTACCTGTCTGCTTCCTGCTGCTGAAGGTGCCTGTCTGCTTCCTGCTGCTGAAGGTGCCTGTCTGCTTTCTGCCGCTGAAGGTGCCTGTCTGCTTTCTGCCGCTGAAGGTGCCTGTCTGCTTTCTCCTGCTGAAGGTGCCTGTCTGCTTTCTCCTGCTGAAGGCGCCTGTCTGCTTCCTGCTGCTGTTGGTGCCTGTCTGCTTCCTGCTGCTGAAGGTGCCTGTCTGCTTTCTCCTGCTGAAGGTACCTGTCTGCTTTCTCCTGCTGAAGGTACCTGTCTGCTTCCTCCTGCTGAAGGTGCCTGTCTGCTTTCTGCCGCTGAAGGTGCCTGTCTGCTTTCTCCTGCTGAAGGTGCCTGTCTGCTTCCTGCTGCTGAAGGTGCCTGTCTGCTTTCTCCTGCTGAAGGCGCCTGTCTGCTTCCTGCTGCTGAAGGTGCCTGTCTGCTTCCTGCTGCTGAAGGTGCCTGTCTGCTTTCTCCTGCTGAAGGTACCTGTCTGCTTTCTCCTGCTGAAGGTACCTGTCTGCTTCCTCCTGCTGAAGGTGCCTGTCTGCTTCCTCCTGCTGAAGGTGCCTGTCTGCTTTCTCCTGCTGAAGGTACCTGTCTGCTTCCTCCTGCTGAAGGTGCCTGTCTGCTTCCTGCTTAAGGTGCCTGTCTGCTTTCTCCTGCTGAAGGTGCCTGTCTGCTTCCTGCTGCTGAAGGTGCCTGTCTGCTTCCTGCTGAAGGTGCCTGTCTGCTTTCTCCTGCTGAAGGTGCCTGTCTGCTTCCTGCTGCTAAAGGTGCCTGTCTGCTTCCTGCTGCTGAAGGTGCCTGTCTTCTATCTCCTGCTGAAGGCGCCTGTCTGCTTCCTGCTGCTGAAGGTGCCTGTCTGCTTCCTGCTGCTGAAGGTGCCTGTCTGCTTTCTCCTGCTGAAGGTGCCTGTCTTCTATCTCCTGCTGAAGGCGCCTGTCTGCTTTCTGCCGCTGAAGGTGCCTGTCTGCTTCCTGCTGAAGGTGCCTGTCTGCTTTCTCCTGCTGAAGGTGCCTGTCTGCTTCCTGCTGCTGAAGGTGCCTGTCTGCTATCTCCTGCTGAAGGCGCCTGTCTGCTTTCTCCTGCTCAAGGTGCATGTCTGCTTCGTGCTGCATCTGCTTGTGCTGCATCTCCTTCACGCACACTTTCAGCATGCCCCAAGTCTTCTGTGGCACCTCGGACATGACCAGTAACCATAACTTTGTGGGCTACATGAAAGGAGAGTCTATATAACAATTTTCTTTGCCAGTTTAATCCCATCTGTTTAAAATTATGATTTCTGCAGTTTCTTTGTTTTATTATGGGTTGGATGGTAGTCTCAACGTACCCATGATACATTGTTTTTATGGGCAGCAAAATTAAAATGTTTATAAGACTTCCGGTCGATAGGGGGATGTGAAAGGAACAAGGTAGAGGAGCTCCCGCTAACTTTTTCAAAATCCCCACTCCTCAATCTTTCAATCCATAACTAAAGTGTTATATTTTGCTCGGTTTCATTTTTTTCTTCTTTTATTCTCGGTTTTTGTTTTTTAATTGCGCTTAAATGACCTCAAAACGCGTCAAAGCGGGGGAAAAGGAGAACGCGACACCTGGCTTAAATATGGCGGCCATCACCTTACTTTTAGAGGAGCACAGAGAAACACTAGCGACCGAGTTCAGAACGTCTTTTAGTTCAATGGAAACTAAACTCGACGAAGTTCGGTCTGCAGTGCAAGACCATGGGCAACGGCTCGGGTCTCTCGAGCTTGTCTCGGAGGATCTAAGCCAGCGTGTTAAAGAACTAGAGAATGTTTGCTCCGGCCTCAGCGACAGCAATACTAAACTACTGGCCAAAGTTACCGATTTGGAGAGCCGAAGCAGACGACAAAACTTGCGCATCTTGGGGCTGGCGGAATCTGAAGGTGGCGTCCTACAGAGTTTTTTGCGGGTCTACTGTGCGACGTTTTTGGAAATGGTACGCTACCCACCCCGCCGGAGATTGATAGAGCCCATCGGTCACCTGTAGCAAAGCCGGATCCAGGACGGAGACCACCGCCTGTTATCATCCGCCTCCATCGCTATCAGACAAAGGATACTCTGATCCGAGAAGCCCGACGGAGGGGGAAGCTCAAGTACCATGGTCAGCAGATCCGCATCGTGGAGGACTATTGCCCGGAGGTTTTGGGTCAACGCGTAGAATACAGAGAAGTGATGGCCGAGTTGTATAAACGCGGACTCAAACCTGCCTTGTTGTACCCTGCACAACTCCGCATCACCCTTCTCAACGGTGACAGGAAGTGGCTACGCTCGGTCGCCGAGGCGAGGAAATTTGTGGATGGCCTACCTACTACGTTGGAATCTTCGTGAACGTCTGCTTGGATCGTATTAAACTGAATATTACTGCCTTCTTCGTGTTTGCCTTTATGGTACAGAATTTGGATGTCTATGGCGGACTCGCTCAGATTGCTGTGGTGGCTACCACGTTTATCCGCATGGTAGTTACGTGAGCACTTCACTCTGCCTGAATTTATTTACTTTTTTTTTCTTTCTCTCCCTGTTGTTTTCGGATTGTGCAAAGATGCTTATAGGCAGTCTTGAACCTAATGGTTTGTATTTCTGTTATTTTGGTACATTGTTAATATACTTTGCCAATTTTCAGCAGTATGTAAACTTGGTAATATATTTTGCGTTGGTTTTGTTATGGATATGTTTTTTCAAGAAGTTCATAGTTAACCTTGGAGTGTATTTGAGTACCCAAAATTTATTTGGGAGCTGGAGATTTTTTGAGCGAGACAGGAAGAGTTTCTTTGTGAGGGTACACAATAGGTGTCTTGGTGAACTTGCTGCTAGTTTTTTTGGCAGCCTTCCTGTTGATGGGTAGGGGGGTGGGTAGTGGGTGCGGGGGGGGGGGGGACATCCTCTAGTGCCAGTCAAATCTCAGGAGATCGTTTTGGTTATGTCAGGACTATTTTGTTATCCATATCTGGAACCTTGTCTTTCAATGTACATGTTAACCTGCTTTTTTAAGATGAAGAATGGGTAGTCATTTAAACTTGGTGAGTTGGAATGTCAAGGGTTTAAACCACCCCGTTAAAAGAAGGAAGGTGTTCTCACACCTCAAACACTATATAACACCAAAGTAATACTGGCCAATGTATATGCCCCCAATGCTGATAATGTAGATTTTTTTGAGCGTGTTTTCTCTCTACTACCGGATCTGAGCTCATACTCTCTCATACTTGGTGGTGATTTTAACTGTTGGCTGGATCCTGTGCTAGATCGATCTTCTGCTAACCCTGTTACAATTAGTAAATCTGCTTCATTTATTCAGTCCTTTTTATCTAATTATGGTGTCTCTGATGTATGGCGTTTTCTCCATCCTAATGATAGAGGGTACTCGTTCTTCTCACAGGTCCACCATACTTATTCTAGGATTGATTATTTCCTAATTGATAGTCAGTTGATCTCACTAGTTCTCTCTTGTGATTACCGGGGCATAGTAATATCTGATCATGCCCCTGTTGTGTTATCCATGACCTTTCCCGATGTCTCCCGATACAAGAGACATCTCAACTCTCCTGACAGATAAGAACTTTTTGAAATTCATGGCAGAGCAAATAATATTCTTTTACCAAACAAATTCTACACCTGGGATCTCCACCCTGGTAATATGGGATACATTAAAAGCCTACCTTAGGGGACAAATTATTTCTTATACCGTTAACCTGAAGAAAAAGGCACATGCAGAGCGGCTTGAGTTGGCCAGTCAAATTAAAGAAATAGATCAGCTTTATGCTAAGTTCAAAAATCCTGAGCTGTATGATAAACGAGTGGAGCTCCAGGCTAAATTTGACCTCCTCTCGACATATTCAATTGAACGCCAGCTTTTGAGGAGTAAGAGTTTGTTTTATATTCATAGTGATAAATCGGGCAAGATGCTAGCCAACCAGCTGAAAGGTGTCCAGGCAAAACGGCATATCACAAAAATTCGATTGGATAATGGTAACATCACTTCTGACTATTCTAAAATTAATGATACTTTCCGGACTTTCTACTCTCAACTCTATACTTCTGAAGCTCCACAAGATAGTACTCTGATGGAGAATTTTTTAAACTCTTTGAATATTCCTATGCTTTCCTCTGACAATAGGATGAGATTAGATGAACCTATTTCACAGGAGGAAATAGAGGCAGCCATTTCTTCTCTGCAGTCTGGTAAATCCCCAGGATCTGACGGTTTTCCTGTTGAATTTTTTAAAGCATTTTCATCGCTGCTATCACCTCAATTATGTTTAGTTTTGACTGATTCCCTTATGTGTGGTAAACTGCCTTCATCTTTTAATGAGGCATGCATCACCCTTGTCCCAAAAAAAGGTAAAGATCCTGTTGAATGTTCGTCATATAGGCCAATTTCCTTGTTAAATGTTGACGTTAAAATTTTAGCCAAAGTTTTAGCCCGTAGGCTGGAAAATATTATACCCTCAATTATATCTGAGGATCAAACCGGCTTTATAAAAAATCGTTATTCCTATTTTAATATGCGTCGTTTATTTGATATATTATATTCCCCTTCCGGTCAGACTCCTGAATGTATCCTCTGTCTAGATGCAGAAAAGGCATTTGATCGTGTGGAATGGGAATATTTATTTGCAACTTTAGAAAAATTCAATTTCGGATCTAAATTTATCTCATGGATAAAGCTATTATATCTGTGCCCGTACGCTTCTGTTCTTACTAATTCACAACAGTCACAACCCTTTAATCTTCAACGGGGAACACGTCAAGGGTGCCCCTTAAGTCTATTGCTTTTTGATCTGGCTATAGAGCCACTTGCTATTGCACTTCGAAGCTGTGGGGATGTTTCAGGTATCTGGAGGAGAGGAGTTGAGCATAAAGTATCCCTGTACGCAGACGACTTGTTGATTTATGTGTCAAACCCGAGAATATCTCTGCCTTCCATGATTTCAATATTTACTCAATTTGGTAGTTTTTCAGGATATAAATTGAACTTGCACAAAAGTGAGTTGTTCCCTGTGGATGGAGCACCAATTTCTGAATATTCTAATTTCCCATTTAAAATGGCACAGGACCGATTTACTTACCTGGGTATAACAGTTACAAGGAAGCACAAATGGCTCTTTAAAGAAAATTTTCTTACGCTATTGAATCATACAAAACAGTCCTTGACACAATGGTCTCCTCTTTCTGTATCTTTAGTGGGGAGAATTAATTCCTTTAAAATGAACTTACTACCTAAATTTTTGTATCTGTTCCAGTCAATACCTACCTTTATTCCTAAATCTTTTTTTGTTTCTTTAGATTTCTTTAGGGCAGCGTGTGGCTCAGTGGGCTAAGCCTGTGTGCTTATAATCACAAGGTCACCGGTTCAAACCCAGCCTCAGCACATCTGTGGGTCCTTGAGCAAGGCCCTTAACCCCCAGCTCCCTGGGTGCCCCAACAGGTGGCTGCCCTTCACGGACAACTTACTCTATGAAAAAGAGCAAGTTGAGGGAGGCGTAAAAACAATTTCCCCACGGGGATCAATAAAGTATCAATTATTATTATTATTCAGATATATCCTCTTATATATGGAGAGGAAGGCATCCCCGTTTGAATAAAGCTCATCTCCAGAAATCTAGGCGTTATGCAGGCCTGGCTTTGCCTAATTTCCATTATTACTATTGGGCAGCTAATATACGCTGTATTGCGTTTTGCTTCTATTCCCAAAACAGATAATTCTCCATCCTGGGTGTCATTGGAATTGAATTCAGCTAAAGAATCTTCTGTTTTGGCACTTCTTGGATCCTCACTTCCTTTAGCCCGAAACAAGTCAATTGATAATCCGGTTGTCTGGCATACTGTGAGAGTATGGGCTCAGATGAGAAAACACTTCAATTTAACTGGTTTTTCTCTTTTGAGTCCAATTTTATCAAATCATCTTTTTCAGCCCTCCTTATCCGACCCTGTATTTTATGATTGGCATAGAAAGGGAATTGTGTGTTTTAATGATTTGTTTTTCAACAATAGCTTCGCATCTTTTACTCAACTTTCTGATAGATTTGATCTCCCAAATACTCATTTTTTTAGATATCTGCAGATTAGACACTTTCTCAAATCTCTAATTCGGACTTTCCCTGAGTCACCAGTTATGAATGCAGCTGATATGTTTCTTACTTTGCAACCAACGCGCAAAGGGTTAATATCCGTTATTTATGACAAACTGGCTGGTATGAAATGTCCCTCTATTAATAGAATCAAAACTGCTTGGGAACAGGATTTTAACGTGTCATTGAGTGAGGACACTTGGGACTCAATATTTAAGTTGGTTAATTCAACATCTTTATGTGCCCGCCATTGTCTTTTACAGTTTAAAGTTGTGCACAGAGTTCAAATGTCCAAAGTCAAACTATCGCGTATTTACCCGAATGTGGATCCCCGCTGTGGCCTTCAGAGCCACATGCACTGTAAAAAAAAAAAATGTTCAGCCAACTCAAAAATCCAAGGCAACATGATGCAATACATTTCTGAGTTAAGTCAACTCAGTTACAAAAGTTCAACAAATTACCTATAAACAGAGGTTCAGCTAACTTTGACTTAAGAGTTAAGGCAACACTAATACAAGTTAGATTAACCTATCACTGTAAAAAAATGTTCAGTCAACTCAAAAATTCAAGGCAACATGCTGCAATACATTTTTGAGTTAAGTCAACTCAGTTACAAAAGTTCAACAAACCTATAGACAGAGGTTCAGCTAACTTTGACTTAAGAGTTAAGGCAACACTAATACAAGTTAGATTAACCTAGGTACAAAGTTTCAATAAACTTAGATTGTTAAATTGTCAACACTATTTTGCAAGTTCTATTAACATAGGTACAGAGGTTTAGTCAACTTTGTTTGAGGAGTCAAATTAAATTTAAATAAACCTGCCTTGTTTAGGTGACATTTTAAGAGTTACTGTTTTCATTAACTTTTTTAAATAGCGAGATTCAACTGTAATATTTCAAGTTGCCTTGTTTAGAGTACTAAAAACATATTACCATTAGAACCTATAGGCTAAAAAGGAAACATTGGATCAACTTAAAATATTACTTCATTTTTTCAAACTTTTTTCAAGTTTGGTTAATATAATTTTTTCAAGTCAGTTCAACTTAAAGTAGTCAATCTAATACATTAGATTTTTGCACTTAAAACCAATAAAACTGCTCATTCTCAACTAATAAATATAATTTGAAAGAACTAAATAACCCAAAAGCCAGTTTACTGCAACAGTCTACTTTATTACAACACATTGTTGCATCCTTGTATAAATAGCTATAAACAAGATACAGTGGCCAGAAACAGTACCTTTTGTCTTTAGACCACAACTTGGATTGGAAAACCAATGAAATCATTTTGCTCATTTAATATTCAGATTTTCATTAAGCTTAATTTTTAGAAACCCACCACGATTGAGGATGGTATGGCACTGATATTAGTCTTTGCTACATTTGCTAGCATTGATGTATACTAATTGGTCTAAGTACTGATGTTTGCATCCCCCAAGAAATCTTATCATGCTTTGCAGCTCATTCTTTCAAAGTATATCAATTATGGAGGTACATATGGTCTGGATGCATTTCCTAGAGTGTCTTGGCTGTGAATAAAAACAAAGCAATTTGTTTTCCATATCATTTTCTCTAAACCATAGAAGATACTCCATCTGAACTAGTCACTGGCAAGCAGACCGAAGCCATTTATGTGGTTTTTGTTCTCTTGCCCTATTCATCACAATCATGGTGGATTAAAAAAAATCTTAAGTCAAAGGCAGTACTGTATCATACTATGCAAATATACATCCAGCACCATTGGTCTAAAGGGGAGTGGGTGGTACCACGAGCTGCACAGAAACTGTCCTGAAACCTTTCTAAATATGTTAATCATCGAAGGGCGGGACCTGCAATCAAATACATATCATTCTGGAGACACACCCAGTACGTCTCTTAGAGTTTTTCATCTGTCTTGATGTCAACATGCTACAAAACCACCAAGACCACAGCTCTCTAATCTCCAAGATCAGTCAGAACTGAGCCAGCAAAACTTCAATATAAGAGGGGAGGAGAAAAAAAAAAAAAAAAAAGCTCTAAGGTCCTTTTTGGTCAGAGTCTTTCTCATGATGGTGGGTAAATCTGGGATGGCGTTTCTGATCCTCATGATTTCTTGTGCGCATATTAAAATGGCGCAGCTAAAAAATTAAAGTTGAACACATTACAGAAAATTATATATCAATCCTACGTGAAACTTGTGACACTTTTTTCAGTGGGTTCTAATGGTAATATAAGTTTTTTATTACTCTAAACAAGGCAACTTGAAATATTACACTTGAATCTTGCTATTTAAAAAAGTTAATGAAAACATTAACTCTTAAAATGTCACCTAAACAAGGCAGGTTTATTTAACCTCCTGAGACCCGACCTATTCATTTATGTCCATTGTAGTGGACATTGTATTTTTGCATTTATTTTTTCACTGATGTTGGGAAACGTATTTATTCTTGTTGTGCACTAAAGAGGACATGCTGTGAAATTAAAATAAGAATAAATTTGAAAAAATCTAAATTGCAAGATGTCTTATTTCCTCCAAAGACAAATAACCTACAATTGAAGGACATTTTTTTCCTTGGGTCTCAGGAGGTATTTAATTTGACTCCTCAAACAAAGTTGACTAAACCTCTGTACCTATGTTAATCGAACTTGCAAAATAGTGTTGACAATTTAACAATCCAAGTTTATTGAAACTTTGTACCTAAGTTAATCTAACTTGTATTACAGTGTTGCCTTAACTCTGAAGTCAAAGTTAGCTGAACCTCTGTCTATAGGTTTGTTAAACTTCTGTAACTGAGTTGGCTAGCTTAACTCAAAAATGTATTGCAGCATGTTGCCTTGAATTTTTGAGTTGGCTGAACCTTTTTTTTTTACAGTGTGTGTTGTATTTTTACTAGACAGCAACAGGTATGTATATCATATTTCAAATGAATTGAATATAACTTTTAGTAGTTTTCTCTTATTTTTTTTTCCTGAAACTCAGATTAACACTTCGAACAGCTGTGTCACATATATGAATAGATCTGTCTTTTTCCTTTCCAGGAACTGTTCTGTGAAGATCAAGTCTGCAAACAAGTTTTCAGAAAGAATGCTTCATCATGCACTGAAATGTATGAGGCATTTTTTAAAGCACCATAGAAAATAGAAAAAGAAAATAGTCATCATTATATAGAATTTGTTTAAAGAGTATTTTTTCCTGTCCATTCCTCAAATTGTCAGCTAAAAGTCTTGTTTGGTTAATATAAGCATTATTGTGTTTCCAGTCTTTGGATTATTTCAGTACATTCGGCGTCTGACCACCTTGTGTTTCCCATTTGCGTTTCTGCTTTAGTGCTCCTTGGGTGTCTGTTATAGACCGTCTCAGGACGGGCAATAAAGTGCGTGTCTTCTCTGGCAAGCAAGTCTCAGTGTCTCTGCTCCATCGGTGCCTCGATCCGCCCAGCACCGAAATGTGTTTTCATCTCGCCGTCAGTGTGCCTCTTTTGCTCAGAATCAGCATCGCAGTTGAGTGTCACGCATCCACTTTGTTTTATGGTCCAAAAAGACCACCTATTCTACAGTTAATGCTTTAAACAGATTCTTTGAGTAGGGTGAACTATGCAAAAGTGGGACACTTTTCGGCAAATGATTTAGAAAAATGTCTTGAAAACCATTTGTGTGGACATTTAGACAATCTATAATCAATATTTAAGAGTTAAATGGGATAAAACATAAAGGGGCGCTTCCCATTTCTTGATGAGCTTGTTTAGGTAAAGTGGGACAGTGGTGTTTTTATATAGAGGCAACATATTCTTTAATTGCACAAAGCAATATTGACCAAACCATAAATAAAATCATTGTCTTTAAATCCCCTTGAAACATTGCTTGGTATATTTTGCCGACAAAAATTAATATATATTTTTTTGAAGAATGTGCTTTATTTTTTAAAGACTATTTCCAGCTGTCTTTTACTAAAAACCAACATCTTAAACAATATAACCCATTATACAACGGGACCGTTGAATGCTTGAATCTGATTGGCTGACGAATGTTCTGAGTTGTGCAATTATTTTCAGGGAAACGCACGGCGAACGTAGTTCCAGGCAGCTCTCTTGACCGCATTACAGTTCCATATCACTTCGCATAGTTAACTGTAATAACGGAAATTAGCATACAGTACCTATACAGCACACAGGACTAACAAAAACAACAACATGACAGACGATTTTCCGAAAGTAAATTTTAATATTTACGGTGAATATGAAACTTTCAACAACTGGGCTGCGATTTTATCAGTTAGCCTAGTGTAGCAACTTAAAGGCTACACATGACATTTCTCACTAGCGTGGTAATAACAGCGCTGCATCTTAAAGCAGACTTACAGTTTAGAGACGGTGCTTCAGAACACTGTTGAGGGACACACAGAGGTAGCCTAATTCATACAACTTACAAGCTCTCTCTCTCTCTCTGTTTCTCTTTCTCTGTGTCTCTGTCTCTCTCGCTCTCTTTCTAATAACTTCATTATTAACTGCATTAGTCTGCTATCAACGGCTCAAGCCTCCATTGCCAGCTTTAAAATGACGTTTTGGAACTAGCAAAAGAGTCGTTGGATGAGATGCGGAAGAAATAATCCTACTCACAATAGCGATTTAAGTAGAAAAACCGGACGAATCCCTTGAAATATATCATCTGATCGATGTCTTGAGGTGTGGCAACCGTAGTATAAGCGGAATAATTGACTCCGGGCCGTTGAATTATTAGAAAAATAATGCACACCCGAGGTGTAACGGCCACTCCGCTTCGCGTCGTGGCCGCATCACCACCTCGGGTGTGCATTATTTTTCTAATAATTCAACGGCCCGTCGTCAATTATTCCTTACTTATATGCTTCTAGAGCCTTATCTTTCGAAAGAGTTATTTTGTTTGTCGGTCCACTTGCCGTGCGGTCGCGCTACACTTTGAAATTCTGAGAACATCCATCATAAACATCTCACACAAATGAAGACAGTTGGTGAAGACCAAGCCCCATTGTAGCATCATACACTGTTTGTTTTCTTAAGTTGTTGATTTCTTTAAAGTAGCATAGGGCAAAGCTTAAATGTCCCACTTTACCTGATGTCCCACTTTTGCTTAACTCACCCTATTATTATACAGACGTACAGGTAAAATGCATGCAACCTATTTTGAGACTATTTGACTTGGTTTATTAATTACTAGTAGGCTAATTAAGTAGCAATTATAATGAAGTAGTAGTGCACGAAAGCTCACAATTAAGTTGTAATGGAACTACTTCGAAGTTCACCTGTTGTCCATAAAAAAAAAAAAGTCGACTGCGACCTCGTTTGACCCTATTTTAAATGTTTTTGTATGTGAGATTCGTAATATCGTTTTCACCGAGGTGATCTGAGTAAGTTTGTGTGGGTAATTCAGCAACCAGCAATATCCATCAATATGTCCGTTAACATCAGTGGTACCTGGGACATGGTCATTAATGTTAATTTTGATGCCTATATGGTTTCACTCGGTGAGTATGACGAGTTGAACTACTTTTCCCTGAAATGTAATTTTCTTGATGACCTGAAACTTCGGGTTCCAGAATGGAGTCTTCTTGCACATTTAGCTGTCGCCTGGCTGTTTCTGTGTAGCTGCAGTGTTTAATAGACCTAATATTGGATGTCACTAGTAACCAGGTCTTATGGAATATAACCCTAAATGTGTCGCCACTAAGTGGGTCACGTAACAAGGGATCCACACCAGTCCTACTGATTTGTGGCCATTTTTGTGCTTCACAAGAAAAAAAAATGGCAGCCACTCTGTACACACCGGTCCACTCATACACGCAAACATACACACAGTCTGAAAACACAGTGTCCGAGGGGGCGAGCAAAAGAGTAATCCAGTAAACAGGCAGGAGATCAAAAACCAGAAATACAATCAAACCAAAGCAAAAGTACAAAAGGGCAAAAGCAAAAATCAGAAAAGCAATAACCAAAACTGTCAAAGTCAAACTGAACTTTATTGTCATCTTTCCGTATACAAGTATACGGAATATATACAGTAGAGATTCTGTGCAAGACAAGAAGAGTGCAAATGAACTGAGAAGCATTTTAAGTAAAGTGCAGTAAACGCTAACAGCTTTCTGGCGCAGAAGCAAAGTGCAAAGTAAGATTGTTTGTGCAAAATGATTTTTTGTGCAAGTACGGTATGAATAAAATATATCTATGTGCAAATACAGTATAAATACAGTACGATACATGTGAAAATACAGTATAACAACGTATAAGTATAATATCAGAGGGCATATATGTAGCAGCAGGGTCAGTTTAAAATGTAAATTTTTTTTTAAAAAAATAGGAAAACAGTGTAGGTCAGGTGGGTTACGAGAGGGTTGAGGTAGATTGGAGGACCCTGGGGGGTAGCATGGTGTTGAGAAGCCTGACAGCCTGAGGATAAAAACTGTCGTGCAGCCTGGCTGTGATGCTGCAGATTCTCCTCCTGGATGGCAGCAGGGTAAACGGTTCATGTGAGGGTGTGAGGAGTCCTGCACAATGCTGCAGGCTTTTCGAACTGTCCTTGTGGTGAATGTGTCTCGTAGTGAGGGCAGTGGCACCCCGATGATATTCTCAGCTCTTCTAACTATCCTCTGCAGGTACTTGCGATCGGAAACGTTGCCGTTTCTGTATCAGACGGTGATGCAGCTGGTTAGAACGCTCTCAATGGTGCTTCTATAGAACGTAGTGAGGATGGGAGGGGAAGGCTCGCTCATTTCAGCCGCCGCAGGAAGTGTTGTCTCTGCTAGGCTTTCTTGGTGAGGGAGGTGCTGTTGGTCGTCCATGCAAGTTCCTCGGTGATGTGCACCCCAAGGAACTTGGTGCTCTCCACAATCTCCACAGCTGAGCCACTGACGTTAAGTGGAGAATGTGCAGGACGTGTCTGTCATACACCATAATCAAACCAATAAAGTAAACCAATAATAATCAAGCAATGAGCAGAGCTCTCGAATTGTCTTCGGCTTTTCAGGTCAAGGAGCCGGAAATGACGGAGGGTGCATTGGTAAGTCCTGGGCGGAGCAAAGGCCAAACGGAGGGCGTGCTGCAGACGAGACCTGTGGGCGGAGCCAAGCTTGCAGCGGCGCGTAACAGGAGATCCCAAACAAATGGGAAGGTAGAAATGGCAAGAGGTGGCAGTAATGCTGTGAGATCTCGCGAGAGCTGTGCGTAATCCAACATGGCAGCGTCCTACTAAAAAAAAACAAAACAAAACTTACTTCGATAGCCAACTTAACCAAGCCAAAATATTAATAATAGTATTTATAGTACTTTATCGGATAAATAAGTTCACTCATTTACATCCTGGACGAAGAAAGCTTGGAAGATTTACAGGATTACGTGGACGAGTGTTACGAACGACTCATCATGAAGAAGAACCAAGCGACTCCGTCCACGAAGAGAACACGCTCGGACTGTACCTCAAACAGCCCCTCAAGTAGCCCTTCATCGCCTGATAAGGAATACGGAGATATCCTAGAGTCCATTAACAACAAACTTTCCAGTTTTGACGCCCGACTGGCACTTGTAGAAATCCTACACAAGGAATTTCAAGCATTACGGGAATCTCTGGAGTACAGTCAACAACAGGTAGAATCGCTAGCATCTGAAAACAAGATTCTCAGAGACTCCGTAACATCCCTCACGGAAGGTATGGCGAAACTCTCCACAGAAAATAAGCGCATGAAAGAGTCCCTGCTTGATATTCAAGCAAGAAGTATGCGGGACAATTTAGTGTTCGCCGGAATTCCGGAGCGCGCAGAGGAAGACGCAGAAGCTACCATCAGAAACTTCATGCAACAAGAACTTAAACTTCCTCGGGACACCGTCAACAACATCACGTTTCATCGGGTCCACCACATAGGAGGGGTGAGGAAAGAAGCTCAGCGTCCAAGACCTATCGTGGCCAAGTTTGAACATTTCAAGCAAAAGGAACTGGTGAAAAGCCGAGGCAGGGAGCTCAGAGGAACGGACTTCAGCGTCAACGACCAATTTCCCAAAGAAATCCTGGATCGTCGCAGAATCCTGTTCCAGCTCAGGAAAAAATTCATTGCGGAGGGAGCCCGAGCTGTCATCGCGGTAGACAGACTGTATGTTAATGGACAACTATTTCGCGACCAGAACACCACTGCTTGGCTCTACTGAAACCACTTCCGACTAAGGTAACACGCATTTAACAAACTGACTTTAAAGTTTGGCAGTTAATACAGGTTTTTAGCGCACGCCGCACACTAGACGGCTTTGTCTAAAGACTATTAAGGCTGGTTCACTTTATATCCCTTACTGTTCCTCAACCCCCTTGTTTAATGTCTCACTACAGTCGCAGTTGTTGTTGTTGTTGTTATTGTTATGGCCATCATTGTCAATTTGGTTGTTATGTTAATTGTTGCATATCGATATTGACGCTCAAAAATGTTTTATCTGGAAGCAGTCTACCAGATACTATACACCCACACCGACACGTAGGTAGTCACACACTCGCATGCATAGATGCCCACTCAAACATACACGCACCCCCTCATCTTAACATCACACATGTATGCATTCATACACTCACATATACACATGCCCACTCAAGCTCAGACAGATCTCCTCACCTTAATAACACACATGGAGGCATTCACACATTGATATTTGCACACACACTAATCCTGACATATTCAGACTCATTCACACAGAGTCTTTCACATACACACACATCCATCCGTTTTAACATTAGATTGCACTCAGGGGGTCTAAGTTAGGACAGCATGAATTCACTACGCTTTGTCACTTGGAACGTGCGTGGTATTGGCTCAATTGCTAAGAGACATAAAATCTTAGAATATCTAACAACATTACAGGCAGACATTGTCCTACTGCAGGAAACTCACTTAGCCAAAACAGGACAGTGTACATTAAATTCACCAGAATTTCCACACGTATACTTAGCTAGTTATAATTCAAAACAGAGAGGTGTAGCAATTTTAATCAACAAAAGAATATGTTTCAACTGTAAAGACACTATCGCAGACCCAGAAGGTAGATTCATAATTATTAAAATTTCAGCATATAACAAAGAGATATGTATTGCCAATATATACGGTCCAAATAGTGATGACTCCTCCTTCTTCCACCACCTTTTTGCTGAAATATCATCGCACTCAGACACAGAACTTATACTGGGAGGGGACTTCAACTTAGTACTTAACCCAGAATCTGACAGACGTAGTACAGCAGCTAGTTACCGTACTTGCCAATCATCTGAAACAGTAAAACAATATATGAATGATTTCGGCCTATGCGATGTCTGGCGTACTTTTCACACCACGCTCAGAGAATACACGTTTTTCTCACCAGTCCATCATTCTTACTCCCGGATAGACTTTTTTCTTACGAGCAATACAGTTATGAAAGATATATCTGACACACAAATTCACCCTATAACAATCAGTGACCACGCACCTGTCACTATGACGGTCACTGTAAAAGTCAGTGCACCACCTTTTAAACGGTGGAGACTGAATACATCATTACTAACGGACTCAGAGTTTCTAGAAGTTATTAAAAAAGACTGGACAACATTTATTGAAACAAATGACCTGCCAGGTATCTCTGCGTGCATTCTCTGGGAGACAGCAAAGGCTGTAATACGAGGCAGAATAATTTCATATTCAGTACATAAAAAGAAGAAAGAAAAAGCACTCGAAACTGAACTAGAACAGAAAATTAAAACTTTGGAATCAGCACATGTTGCCTCCCAAGAAAAACACCTTCTCAATGACCTGAGAAAAAATAAAATTAAATTGCAAGAATTAAGAGACAAAAAAACTCAGTTTTACATACAGAGATTACGCTTGGACAATTTTGAACATAGTAATAAATCAAGTAAATTTTTAGCAAACCAACTAAAACAGAATAAGGAGAAGGCAGCAATCTCTTCAGTTACAGACCCCAATGGGAAGGCAACTCATAGCCTAGGAGAGATAAATAGGATATTTAGGGACTTCTATAAAAAATTATACTCACCTGATATTAATCCAACCAATTCTGAAATAGAAGAGTTCTTAAATAACATCGACCTACCAATATTAAATAATGAACAAATAACGGCATTAGAGTTACCTCTCTCAATAGTGGAACTTCATGATGCACTACAATGTATGCCTAACGGGAAAGCCCCAGGTCCAGATGGATTTCCAGCAGAATTCTACAAAACATTTTGGCCTCTGCTAGCACCACTCTTCCATAGAATGGTTATAGAAATTAAAGAAACTGGCAGCATCCCTCCAAATATGAATTGTGCAGACATTAACCTGCTCCTCAAACCTGACAAAGATCCTGCTCTCCCCTCTAGCTATCGACCAATATCACTTATAAATGCGGACCTTAAAATCATCAGCAAGGCACTGGCTAGTAGAATTGAAAAAGTGACACCTTATATAATACATCCAGATCAAACGAGTTTCATTAAAGGCAGACAGTCCACTAACAACATGAGGAGACTAATTGGCGTAATAGACTACTGCAACATTCAAAATAAGGAAGCCATAATCATGTCATTGGACGCAGAAAAGGCTTTTGACAGGGTCAACTGGAAATTTCTAATGGCAACCTTACTAAAATTTGGATTTCGTGAGAACTTCGTAACCTGGATTAAAATTTTATACAGTTCACCTAAAGCCTGTGTAAAAACGAATGATCAAATCTCCCCAAGCTTCACTCTCAGAAGGGGCACTAGGCAAGGTTGTCCACTTTCTCCATCACTATTTTCTATATTTATTGAACCATTGGCAGCAGCAATTCGGAATAATAATAATATCAAAGGTATTCAAACAGCAAGTATAACCCATAAAATTAGTCTTTATGCAGATGATGTATTACTTTTTCTTCAAAATACACAGGGTTCCCTCACGGAGACGATAAGACTTATAGATAAATTCTCCTCCATATCAGATTACTCTATTAATTGGGACAAGTCGACTACTCTTCCAATATCTTGTGACTTCCAGTCCAATCCAACTATCCCACTTCAATCTGGGAACATTAGATATCTGGGTATTAACATTTCTGCCAAGCTGTCAGATCTGACGCGATTAAATTATAGTCCGCTGCTTAAAAAGATAGAAGATGACCTTGCACGGTGGAACAATCTACCCACATCACTTCTGGGAAGAGTAGCTACAATCAAAATGATGATCCTACCAAAAATTAACTACATGTTCTCAATGGTTCCGAGTCAACCTCCGCGGACTTGGTTTAAATCATTGGACTCCTTAGTTTCAAAATATCTATGGAAATCCAAACCACCACGAATAAGTTTAAAAACTTTACAGAAATCCAAAAACTGTGGGGGTTTGGAGCTTCCCAATTTCTACAACTACTTTCTTGCCAATAGATTGATATATGTCCTAAAATGGACTACGCAAAATAACTTAGACCTTAACTGGTTGGATATTGAGCAAACTTTCTGTAATGATATTCGAGTCGAGGACCTGCCATTTATCAGCCATATACTTAAACGACATTGCTGTTTTAAGAGCATCAACATCAGCACATCGCTGACAGCCTGGTGGGAATTTCTTAGAATAAACCAAACTTCAGTGGTCCCATGCAAACTGACACCCATCTGGAACAACCCTGACATCCTGTTAAATAAAAAAGTAATAAACTTCCTGGCTTGGCATAATAAAGGAATCAAGCGCCTCGAACATATAATCCAAGACAATTGCATGATATCATTTGACAAAATTACAGAAACTTATAACATTGAGAAAAACAAATACTTAGAATATCTTCAACTTAAATCAATAATACACAATAGATGGTGCCGTAAGCAATTAGATCTGGAGCTTTCACCTAAAATAGCAAACTTCTTAATAACTCCAACTAAAAAACTACTGTCTAGGATTTACGTGCATCTAGCAGAATCTGATACAACGCTCTCACTCCCTACCCACAAATGGGAAAGGGATTTACTTATCAATCAAGACACTAACTTCTGGAGGCAAATTTGCTTGAATACCTTTCGAATGAATCGGAACTCCAACCTGCAGCTTTTACAATACAAAATTTTACACAGAACACACTACACAGGGCAGAGGATGTTCCAGATGGGTATCAGAGATACTGACATATGCCTAACTTGTAAGACGGATGCACCAGATAATTACCTGCATGCTTTCTGGTATTGCACACCGGTCAACGAATTCTGGCAAAGGATTTGTGAAGACTTATCGACACACCTAGGGCATCCCATCCCACCCTCCCCCTCACTCTGCCTGCTTGGGGACCTCACTGACACTAATATGGACATGAATAAATCTTGCATGCTTCTCACAGTACTAACCATTGCTAAGAAAACAATCCTTCTGAACTGGAAGTCAAAAGAGAATTTAAACATAAATCTGTTCAAAAATCTACTCTGGGATTATGTTTCCATGGAGAGGATGTCTGCCTGTAAGAAAAATCAATTGATCGATTTTGAAGACAGTTGGACTCCAATAATGAATTTTTTAACGTAATGTCGTCAGGGGTGGTGGGGCCTTGCCGTCACCGTCCCGGGTTGGGGGCTGGGGGTGGGGGGGCTGGGTTGTTGGGGTCCTCTGGTGTTTCTCTTGGCTGAGGGCGCGTGGTCAGTGTCTCTGGGTGGCCGCTGGCCTGGCCTGGTGGGGGCGGTGCGGGGGTTCTGCCCCCGCGGGGTGGGTGGCGCGCTGGGGGGGGATCGGGGGGTGGGGCCTCTGGGTTCCGCCTGGGCCGCTGCGCTGGGGTGCGTGGGTTTGGGGGCGTGGGCTCTATCTGCTGGGGCCGCTGCTCCGGCTCCCGGGCGGGTGGTCGCCCGCATGCTGGGGGGCCTGGTCTGCCCGGGCCCGTTGCCTGGTGGGGACGGGTCGTTGTCTGCCGTTGGCGATTCCGGCGCGGGGCCCTCGGGCACTGTGGGGTGGTTTGGGGGGGGCGGTGGGGGGAGCCTCTGCCTCGCCTGGGGGGGGGGCTGGGGTGGCCGGGGGGCGGGGGTCACCCCGCCTGGCTGGTCCGGCTCCCCGTTTGCCGGGGGGGTCTGGGGTTGTCCCGTCCTTGGCCGCTAGCTGGGGTCTCATCGGGCGTGGTGGGGTGGGTCTCTCCCGGTCTGCGCCTGGGGGGGGGGGGGCGTTCCCTGCTGCTGGGCTGCCTGTGCCGCCCCTGAACACCTCGGTTGGCCGTCCCTGCCGGCTGTGCGGGGTCAGGGATGGGGACTAATCGGGGCCAGTCGGGGATCTGGCCCCGGTGCCGGGGGGGGCCCACTCCTGGCACGCCCTTATTGCTCCCCTGGGTCCAACACCACATTTCACACAACACTAGGGCCTTGAGGGGCGGTGGGGAGGTGCGCCGAGACACTGCCCCTCAATTTTTACTTACATGTTAGACACCACATGACACTAGGGCTGAGGAGGTGGGTTGAGGCAGGTGGGGCTCTGCCGTCTGCCAGCGGTGGGGTGCCCATGCCTCAACTGCTCGCCCACTTTTTGCACCTTAGTCATATACGCAGTCCATATTACATTAGGGCCTTGGGGGTGCGGGGAGGGGGATGGGGGACTCTGCCATCTGCCAGTGGTGGGGCCCTCATACCCGAACTGCACCCACTAATTTTAATGCATTGTAGACATAAACACACAACTCTCTCACACATGTACATGCACACTTCACACCAACATGGGTCAGGGAGGGGATGGGGGCTGAGGGGCCCCCCCTAACTCTCTGTCTCTGGCCCTGTGCTGGTGGGGTGGCCCGCCGGGGGGAAGACCCATCATGGGGGGGTTCGGGTGGCCCTGGCGGGTATGGGCGGCCTCCTCTCTTGGGCCGCGGGCCGGGTGGTGCTTGGCTCTGCTGCGCCGTGGTGGGGCCCTGGCGGGCGGTCCGGGGAATCTTGGGACACTCTGGGCCCTGCTAGGCGGATTGGGGGGTTCGGTCTGGGCTGGGCGGGGTGTCTGCCGCTCCCTGGTCGCCGCGGGTCCGCTCCCGGGTGGGGGGGGGGCTCTTTGTATGGGCCCCCCTTGGATCATCCTGCAGTGTTGGGGGGGAGGCGTGCCGGGTCGCTGCGGTGGGCGGCGGCCCGTCCTCCCGGGGGACGGGCTGGGGGGGCTGGGGCTCCCCCGGTGTGTGGGGGGCCGTCCGCCGGGGGGTGGGGGGGGTGGTCCCGGTGGGTGGGGCCCTTCGGCCCTGGACCCGCCTGCCCCGGTGGGGTGGTTGCGGGTGGGGCTGGGGGGCTCGCCGCCCGTCCTCCCTCTGCGGGCCTCCCTGTGCGGGGGTTGGCGCCCCCTTAGTCCCTCGCGGGCTCCCTCTCGGGTTGGGCGGGTGGTTGTCTCTGGGATGCGTGGCTGTGGGCCCTTGTGCCGGGGGGGCAGTAGGGTGGCTTCGGTTGCCTGGTTCTCCTGCCTTCGCCTTGGGCCTGGGGGGGGGGGGGGTGCTGCCGCCTCCCCTGACGGCATTAAATGCCAGCACATCCAATGACAAATCAGGTCACACCTACACTTGCACATGCATACAAGACTGGTTGAGCGATCAATATCATTATTATTATTACTTTTTAGGGTATGTTATAGATTTAGGAATTGAAATATACATATATAACGGTACGATTACATGTGTGTATGCTACATATGTATAATACCGATTTGTATTAATTATTATTAGTATCACTGATGTTGTTATAATTCTTGTTGTTTGATGAGTGTTATGTTTCTTATGGTTGTTTGTATTCTGTATTCCCCTATACTTCATCTTTTTTCCATCCCGCCTACATTATTAGTGTTATTTCTGTATACCTTTTTTTTTTTTTTTCCTCTCTCCCCCTCTCCCCATGGTGATTGATGTCTGTTATTGTTACGCTTGTTGTTTTTGTACCCCCCCTGTTTTTCTCCTTTTCCACGGTACTGGTGAGTTCGGAGCGGCCACAATCTTTACTCTTGAATGTAATGTAAAATAAAGTTGTCCTCCGAAGAGGGGGGGGGGTGGTGGGCAATATTAAAAAAAAAAAAAAAAAAAAAAAAAAAAAGAAATGGCAAGATGACGAGGCTACAGACGGGCAGAGTGGCAGTGGGGGGGCTGGCCTCAGTCATGCTTCCCTGCATGTTTCTGCAGAGGAGCCGACATAACATCTGCGTTCCTCTGCTCATTCTCAGCGGTGTAGAGGCGCCGCTGCCGGATGTAGCTGAGGACCGGTTGAGGCAGCAGGTTCTGCACAGTCTGACCACACTGCAGCATGCGGGGGGATGTCTGCGCTCGACTCCTTGACCGTCGACTCGCACACCATGTGGATGTTGTGGAAATGTGGCCGGAGGTCGTCGGAGCCCTGAATAATGGCCTCCAGGTCGGATCCATCGTCGGTGATGCACACCAGTCCAAAGTTTTTGATGATCTCCTCGATGTGCTCGAGCTTCCACAGCCCCGGCACCACAAAGGAGTTCAGCATGTCAGCACCACAGAGAAGCATCAACCGTGGCCCGTCACGAAGACAGGAAGCATCGACAGACATACACATGGATAATTCACTTGGCAGTGGATAACAAACTAAATTCCACCAGCTTGTGATCTGAGATTCCAACGAATGAACCAGATGTACCGTCATGGTTCTGGACGGCACGGGAACGGGAACGAGGCATGGTGCACAAAGAAGGGGCGGACGACCCACTTGCGGCTCCAGCAAACAAAACAGGGTTTATTAAACAAAACTGAAAACACTATAAACACAACTAAACCAAAAAGACCACAAGGGGTCAAAAACAGAAAGGGGAATAAACAAGACTAAATAACAAAAACCGAATACACACAGAACACTGAAAATATCAAAACCATCAACCAACGATAATCATACACATAGACGCGACGCGACGCGATGAACCAGCGGGGAACAGAACAAAAGGCAGGAACTAATATACTACAAGGGTAACGAGACTAACACAGGACAGGTGAGGCTAATTAACAAAACCAAGGAAACAGGGCACAGGTGAAACCAATAAACTCAAAAGGAACTGAAAACAGGGAAACTAGGAACTGACCAAGGAAACGGAAACTAAACACTGGAATTAAACATGGGGCACACAATCAGGGGCACAAGGAACATAACCAAAACCAACTACAAAATCAGACATAAGAACTAAAGGAACTCAAATGAAACACTAGGGAGCCAAAATACCAAAATAGGAGGTGGGATTCAAACACACGACAGAAGGATACTCAGAACAGAAGGGTATACAGACAACCACATGCGCAACACATTGAGCCACAAGACCAGACAGGTAACAGGGGAAACTCAAAGACAAAACATGAAGGACGGGATGACCAGCAATGCCTGCTGGTCAAACGGGGAAGGGACACGGAAGGAGCACAGCAGGGGCCGACCCTGACATGTACATACATTCTGTACACCGGTGGAACAAACAAGATCCAAGGTATGACCCTTATCATGCGTTGGAAAATCAATATGCTGCACAAAACTGAAAGAATTCAGTACTGAACACAGCTCACTAGCCGATGGACAGTCAGTATCCACATGAATATTAAAATCACCAAGCAAAATCACAGCGGTAGACATGCCACAAACAAGACTAAGCATCTCATTGAGATCAAGGAAAAAATTAGGGTGAGGCTTCGGAGGTCTGTAGATTAATATGACGTGCAACGGAGCCTTTCCAGCAATTTTACAAGCCAGATATTCAAAGGATGTAATCCCATGAAACTCAACAATTGCGGTTTTAACACAGTCACGGTGTATCACGGCTAGACCACCACCCCTGCCCGTCAGACGGGGTTTACAAAGAAAACTATAACCCAGAGGTGTAAGTCGATTTAGGTGCAAGTTATCTTCTGGTTTCTGCCATGTTTCCACAAGCAGCAACATGTCCAGATTTTTAGCAACAGTCAGGTCGTTGAGGAAAGCAGTCTTATCCGTCAGCGACCTACAGTTCAGGAGCGCACAGCGGAGAGTGTGTAGTCCTTCGTTATGCCAGTCTAGTTCCTGGGAGAGCAGTTCCTGCCGGTGATGCCTGGGAGCAGATGTTAAAGATCAGTTCAGCCAACAGGGGGTGTAATAGTCAAAGGAAAGGACTCATAGTTGAAAGATGGGGCCCTTCTTTCACCCTTAGGGCGAGCTCACCTTAGCACTTTGACTGTCTCCAGCCATTCGGCCTGCCTGCTCTCCCAGCTGTCCACCTCAATCCAGCTGTGGTTCTCTACCGCCAGCTTGGCCATTTCCACCCGATGGCTGGCCTCGATCAGGCCCTTCTCGTTGTAGCCATCGCCCACTGGTGATATGATCCCCTTCACAACTTCATAATGTCCTGGGGAAGCCAAGCACAGCACAGGTGTCCTATGTTGAGTATGGTTCATACTTTTTAACAAAGTAAGTTTCACATTTAAACTCTGTGGAGCTAAAAGTTAACACGCTATGAACCAGCAAAGAGGCTGGGTATGTCATACTTAATGTTCCCAAAAAATTACAACTTTTTATATAAAAAATCAAGTTGGCATAAGCATTTTGTTAGTAGCTTATGACAGGCCAGTGCGCCGTGTATGAAGGCTAGCAGGCGGAGTACCTTTGATCTGCAGGTGCTCACGTGCCAGTTCAAACATGCGCAAGTGCATGTTTGTGACTGGGTTGTAGGAGCCACAAGACAGCAGCACCACATTGGTTTTCTTTGGTACCTGCAGAAAATGCATTGGGAAACATTACAAAATTACACTACATGTAGTCACATGCAGTTTTCTGAATGGGCAGAAGGACAGGGTCCAGTGACAGCACCAGTCTGCTAGTGACCTTCCAACTATCAGCCAGATGCTTCAGCTTCTTACTCCAACTTCTTAGTTTTATAATAATATTTAATGATAGAAATAAACGAGGTACAAGGAACTCAGTCGATATATTACATACCAAACTTAAAACCAGCTACCAGGGAAAATCGAAATCGACATGTTGATTTTTTGCATATGTAAAATCGACATGTTGATTTTTTTGCATCTAAAGGCGTGCAAATTTGATGTCATTTTTGCCCTCGTTGGTCTTCCATACGAAATAGCAAAAACAAGTTGTAGAACTTCGAAGCTTCCAACGTCAGTCACATGGCAATTGCTTTCCGTCTTTTTGATTCGTCCGCACACGCAGTTAAGTTCGTCACACGACTGTGGGCGTGGTTTACTGGAGCTGGGTTCAAAAGTGCATGCACGCGTTCGAAGCTTCCAGTGTCCTCAGTCACATTGTAACTGCTGGTCAAGTACAATGTCTCGGAAACGTCCCATCGCTAGCGCTAAGTGCGCTGACACTGCACGGAGCTTTGATGAGGTATTTTGTTGCCCGAGTGCTTAAATACACGGAGTGCTGTACATGTGTTGATTACAAATGGAGATGATCGGTTCATTTGGGATTGTATCTCGTTTGGGCAAAAAGCCAACAAGACCTATTATCTTCCGCTTTGATTGATGTTCTGGTAGTAAAGCGTTAGAGTTTTTATTTTGTTTTATATGAGATATGCGATGAAACTACGTCTGTTCTATTCATGTTCACAATAACTTCGAATTAGGATAGGCAGTCGTCCCAGAGCAAAAATTTGCTGCTCAAAGCTTGCTCTTCTACAGCTCAGGAAACAAAATTGAGATTCTGATTTCAGCCTCATTTTAGTTTCCATTTTGTGTGGTTTGTTTCTGATATGTTTCTCCTAAAATTCACTAGGAGAAATAGATGAGACAGGACAACTAGCAACAGGAGTCATACTTGAGACTTAAGGGAGATGGCTCACTAAACTCAACTCAGTCTTATTAATGGCTCATTTTTTCTCCTTAGTAAAAGAAAATGAGCAGTACTAGAGCCACTACGGAGAAACAAATCCCCACACCCACACATACACACAAAATCAATATTACAGTAATGGACACTTTTATAAATGCTGAAACAATTAAGGCCTTTATTAAAACAGCCAAGTTTACAACACTTTGCACATTGGCACATTAATTTTTAACAGATGAATAGCATATTACCACAAATTTAGTGTCCATCACTACAATGCAAACGCTCCAAATCCTACCAAATACAGAACCCACCCACTGGTATTGTGTGTGGGTCATTGGTATTGCCTGAGAACATTGAGGCTGGTACAATGGCTGAGTAACAGGCAATGACCGTGTAGGTTGAGGCTGATACTGTGGGTGGGTAGAAGGAGATGACTGAGCAGGTGGAGGCTGGGACTGTAGCTTATAAGGCAGAGGTGACTGAATAGGTGGAGGCTGGTTGACACTGTACGCCACAGAAATTGGGTATTGCTGTGCAGAGGTGGATTGAACTACCTGAGGCAGTGATGGGAGGTTGTAGAATCTCTCAGCAGCAGCATCTTTTGTTTTTATGTCCTTCCTTGTGCCCTTCTTAGCATCCACCGTCTTGTCAGCTGTTCCAATATAGTCCACTGTGGCACTGTAGAACTTGTTGTCAGACCATCTTGCCAGTACTACATCTCCTGGCTTCAGATCTCTGAAGCAAGCAATGGGTTTATCATCTTTCTGTAATATATCACCTTAAAAAATTCTTAAAAAGCCTTAAAAATTTTTGTAGTGTATCCATCCTCAAATGTCAAAAACACAAAAAGACCTTAAAATGAAGACAGAGTGAATAATGGAGATTTTACTACATCTTAATTTATAAACTACTCAAAACAGGGTAGGGTGATGCCTAATGAACTGTCATATCACAATGTTCAAAATGAAACAACGTGATGAACGATGGCATCATCTCAGAGTATGGGGAGATAGGTAGTATACAGAGTACTGAGGAAAACCAGTGTTCACAATAAAAGTTAAAATCAACAGAAAGCTGCCGTCTTTCCTGTGCGATACAGACCCAATTCACTGCAGCCAGAGCCTATTACTCAGCATTCAACCTCCTGCTCTCCATCATTACTTTTATGGTTTTGTTGCAGCCAAATTCACAATATAGTTGGTTCCATTAGCATATTTCTGTGCCTGTTGTCAGACAATGTTGTATGAAACAGTGTTTTATCATAGCCCAAATCATATGAATATGGGCATGTCCATGTTAGTTGGCTTTGGGTCTGTTATTTCAGTATATAATGTTACAATGATTTAATATGCTGCAAATGAAACAGCTTCTTATGTTTATTTATAATTCATGTATGCTACCAGGTAGAGTGCACTCAGTCCACTGTGGCCCCCACCCTAGATACTAGGTATCATCTAAGATTTTGGTTGCCATATCACCAAAATTAAAAGTTAAAATAAAAAGATTTTAAGAAATAGTATAAAAGAGTTGTGCAGTAATGTAAGAATAATTCAATTACCATCTTGGTCATCTTTGGATGAGCCAGGATTTTGTTCATAAAGTCTCATCTTCTTTGGTGGGTAGCGTGCTCTTTTGGGCAAATCTTTTTCCCCTGGCAGGCATTCCAATCTGTGAATAACAGTACAGTATTTCAATTTTAAAGTGGTTCTTATGTTAATTCAGCTTCAATTCTTTTAATTTAATATTAAAAGTACATCTCATAAGTTGTTGCAGCAATTTTTGGTTGATACCATTTGCTACACAGTTTTGGAACTGAATTTAACCATATTATAACAGAAAAGACATTGACATTATATCAGTGTCCATTCATCCGATGAGTAGTTGTAGCACGTCAAAGTGGACCAAATTTTTTGAAACGACGGGAAAGCACGAAAATCTCAACATAAATTACAAATTCGAAAACGAGCCAGGAAAGGGGTTTCTCCTCTACACCATAAGAGGGAATCACCATGGAATACCCAAAAACAGTCAATCCACAGCCGAGTTTTTGGGGGAAGCCCATGAGCAACGTATCAAGCGCCCAGCAGGTGCAGCTGGAGAAAAAGGCCGCCGCCGATCGCGGGGATTGTAACATACCTAATATTATTACTTATACAAAATACGTCTACGAATTTTTTAAAAAGATTTTTAATTAACAAAAATCGTTTACATATAACAAACATGTTAGATTAGAAATGCATATTCAGATAGATAGTGACGTTCTCTTAACCTTTATTATTTTACCTCGACAAAGTCACATTTTTAGCTCAAATGGCGATTATGTTTTATTGATTCTAACTCTATTTAGCTCTATAACAACATATTTGCTGGGCCGGCTCGATTTTCATAATTATTACCTTGATAAATCTACAGTATTAAGGATTTTACTTTTCCAATTAGCATTTAATTGCAGGCCTAATCACATTATGAAATACTGCGATGTAATTTTTCAATATGTGCAGCCCTACATTGATGGCTAAATTAATTCGTTAGTCTTAATACGCAATTGTAATTCCAGTTTTGAAACAAGACAAAAACTAATTTCTCATCTATTTAACAATAAAATCTTGACGCTTCTTAAAATTTCTACCGTAGTTTTAACGTCATTAACGGATTAATACGCGAATAAGCCAGCGACCCTATTTATCTCAGCAGGGCTCGCGACCAACTGAGAGCTAGGCGTACGTACTGTACACCTATCCAAAGTTACAAACCTGTGATTAATGGGTGCGAAAATCAACGCATCTTGCATATGTCGGATTCTAATGATTAAGTTACAGCTATAACTGAAAAGCTACAACCTCCATTAAAATAGAGTATTTCGGCCGAAGTCGTCGGCTTCCCGCAGTCTTCAGAAGACAGCCTGCAGTAATTACTATTTGCCGCACATGCCGACCAGATTTCAAAAAGTATTGTAACCAACATAAATACAAAACTTCACTCAAATTATATTCAACAAAAAATTATCTTTCTTTCTTTTACGAGGCAGTACCTCTCTCCTTCGTCCCTCGCATCTTTCGCGCTCACTTAACGGTCACAGCTTAAGTCAGCCTAATTTGTAAATTAACCAATCACGATGCACCATGTGTAATAGATAGCGCTCTTCACCAATGACATTTTCTAATTCTGACATTGTGCCTATACAGTACATCAGCCAGAAGGTTCACAGTTCAGAGCTTTTTGCGCCAAGTTTGTACAACTTCAGAAAGCGGTAAGTGGATATAAAGCCATTAAATATTACTTTTACCCAAGAATGAATAATTAAATTTTTGTAGTAGTACGCAAGTGTAGGTATGTTGAATTCGATTGTACTCAGAGGTAGGAAAAAGTATCTGCGACTGGTGAATCAGTGGGAAGATGGTATGTACATATAAGTAGGCTAATTATAAGTACATTTACTCAAGTACTTAAGTACAATTCTAAGATACTTTTACTTTAGTTCAGTATTTTTATTTCATGGCACATCTAATTCGACTAGATTTCAGGGACAAATATTGAATTTCAATGGTAGTGGGATAAGTCTTTTTTTTAAACACATATACTGTATAGACTATTGACTAAGGCTGGGCAATATATCGACTTTTTACGATATGTCGATATGTTTTCATACGGGATATATGATGAGACAATATCGTTTATATCGATATAGTTAAAGTTGCTTTAAAATTATACTCGTAGAGCCGCTAATCCGCCTGTTTCTCCTCACCCTGTCCGTCTCTTGCAAAACTGTGCCTGCCCCTCTCCCCTCTCCGAACACAATCCACCCCTCCTCTCAAAAAGTAAGGCCATTTGAACACTAAACATATCTTCTTACAAATTATTATTGTTGTTAATGATTGCGTAACAGGCCTATGTTGTGTGAGGATTCAAGGTGGCAAAATGGAAGACATTTTCATATAGAAAACTTTAAGTGAGAGCCAACCAGGAGGTTAAAAAAATATATAAGAACGGATTTTATTTTGAAATTGCACTGCGTTGAAATAGTAATTATATCGCACTGACAAATGAGTCTAAGGCTACGTTCACACTGCCATGCTGAAGTAACTCAAATCGGATTTTTTGCCTTAATGTGACACAGATCTGGGGTGAGTTTCCCGAAGCCTTCTTAACACTACAGTACGTCGTTCGTTAGTTATATCTTTTAACACAGAACTTAAGAACGACGTAGCGTTAAGAACGCTTCGGGAAACTCACCCCTGATCTTTTCAGGGCTGTGTGGACACGCAAATGAAACTATTTGGGGAAATGAATCTGTTCAAACTAAAATGGAAGGAACCTATCGTAATATAGTAGTATTTGAAATAATTGCCACGTGGCTACAATGCCAAAGAAAAATAAAGAGCCTGAAGTCAAAGTTTAAAGAGGCAAAAGACTCGAATTAGCTCAGCGGTCACGGCCGCACAACGTGCCAATTTTACGACCAGCTTTTTACCCGTGTAAAAAGTCGTGTAAAAACGTATCAATGTGCGCATGCGTGACGTTTCGGAGGACTGATGCGTTCATGATACAGTTCACATGTACTTATGAATGTGAACCGTCAAGATAGACAAATCCGATCTGAGCAAAAAATCGGAATTGAACAATGTGGCTGGCAGTGTGAATGTAGCCTTAAACTCTGTTTTATGAGGTGGTCCATGAAACATAACTGAATTATGTCTCATGGGATACTTACAGAAAATATAGTTATTACCAATAACTATACCAATACCAGCTTTGCAGCATATAAAGTCATTTTGAATTCATTCAGCCTATAACAGAATATTAAAAATTATAAACAAATTGTGTGGAGGATAATGAGATCAACTTAAGATATTATTATATATGCATTAAAGGCAGAGAAATTAGTATGATCGAGACATAGGAAAGAAGTTGGGATGAGAATGGAATAAGTTCATAGGGAGCACTCTTGGTTTTCTCTGCCTGAGATCAAAAAGAGACACAAAAGCTGAGAAAATATGAGAATTATTTTAGACCTTGATGAAATCTCATTTGAAACTTAAAAGGAGTCTAATTTGAGATTTTGTGCATCTTTTTGCTCAGGAGAATAAAATGAGAAACAGGAGAAATAAGCCATAGTCTCGTTATGGTTTCTCACAGACCTCATACTTGTCTAGGAGAAATAAAGGAAATATATTTGAGAGCTCTTTTCTAATTTTCTTTTCCTCTGGGTGATCACTTTGAAAATCACAAAAAGTGTCACTTGTGCTGTAATTTGGATCGCAACTGAAATGCATAATTTAAGGTTGCTCAGTAGTGTGGTGCATTATGTCCTTATCTATAAACAGATTTCTGTTATGGAAATCACTTTCAGAATTCTGTTGAGGGAAATATTCAATGGAGTATTACGGATTATTGTTGGATTAAGTACTGAAACATTATTATAAAACTAAGAAGTTGGAGTAAGAAGCTGAAGCATCTGGCTTGTTTTGGTGTATCACTCACTGGGTTAAGACCTTAGGCTGATAGTTGGAAGGTCACTAGCAGACTGGTGCTGTCACTGGACCCTGTCCTTCTGCCCATTCAGAAAACTGCATGTGACTACATGTAGTGTAATTTTGTAATGTTTCCCAATGCATTTTCTGCAGGTACCAAAGAAAACCAATGTGGTGCTGCTGTCTTGTGGCTCCTACAACCCAGTCACAAACATGCACTTGCGCATGTTTGAACTGGCACGTGAGCACCTGCAGATCAAAGGTACTCCGCCTGCTAGCCTTCATACACGGCGCACTGGCCTGTCATAAGCTACTAACAAAATGCTTATGCCAACTTGATTTTTTATATAAAAAGTTGTAATTTTTTGGGAACATTAAGTATGACATACCCAGCCTCTTTGCTGGTTCATAGCGTGTTAACTTTTAGCTCCACAGAGTTTAAATGTGAAACTTACTTTGTTAAAAAGTATGAACCATACTCAACAAAGGACACCTGTGCTGTGCTTGGCTTCCCCAGGACATTATGAAGTTGTGAAGGGGATCACATCACCAGTGGGCGATGGCTACAACGAGAAGGGCCTGATCGAGGCCAGCCATCGGGTGGAAATGGCCAAGCTGGCGGTAGAGAACCACAGCTGGATTGAGGTGGACAGCTGGGAGAGCAGGCAGGCCGAATGGCTGGAGACAGTCAAAGTGCTAAGGTGAGCTCGCCCTAAGGGTGAAAGAAGGGCCCCATCTTTCAACTATGAGTCCTTTCCTTTGACTATTACACCCCCTGTTGGCTGAACTGATCTTTAACATCTGCTCCCAGGCATCACCGGCAGGAACTGCTCTCCCAGGAACTAGACTGGCATAACGAAGGACTACACACTCTCCGCTGTGCGCTCCTGAACTGTAGGTCGCTGACGGATAAGACTGCTTTCCTCAACGACCTGACTGTTGCTAAAAATCTGGACATGTTGCTGCTTGTGGAAACATGGCAGAAACCAGAAGATAACTTGCACCTAAATCGACTTACACCTCTGGGTTATAGTTTTCTATGTAAACCCCGTCTGACGGGCAGGGGTGGTGGTCTAGCCGTGATACACCGTGACTGTGTTAAAACCGCAATTGTTTAGTTTCATGGGATTACATCCTTTGAATATCTGGCTTGTAAAATTGCTGGAAAGGCTCCGTTGCACGTCATATTAATCTACAGACCTCCGAAGCCTCACCCTAATTTTTTCCTTGATCTCAATGAGATGCTTAGTCTTGTTTGTGGCATGTCTACCGCTGTGATTTTGCTTGGTGATTTTAATATTCATGTGGATACTGACTGTCCATCGGCTAGTGAGCTGTGTTCAGTACTGAATTCTTTCAGTTTTGTGCAGCATATTGATTTTCCAACGCATGATAAGGGTCATACCTTGGATCTTGTTTGTTCCACCGGTGTACAGAATGTATGTACATGTCAGGGTCGGCCCCTGCTGTGCTCCTTCCGTGTCCCTTCCCCGTTTGACCAGCAGGCATTGCTGGTCATCCCGTCCTTCATGTTTTGTCTTTGAGTTTCCCCTGTTACCTGTCTGGTCTTGTGGCTCAATGTGTTGAGCATGTGGTTGTCTGTATACCCTTCTGTTCTGAGTATCCTTCTGTCGTGTGTTTGAATCCCACCTCCTATTTTGGTATTTTGGCTCCCTAGTGTTTCATTTGAGTTCCTTTAGTTCTTATGTCTGATTTTGTAGTTGGTTTTGGTTATGTTCCTTGTGCCCCTGATTGTGTCTTTACATGTTTAATTCCAGTGTTTAGTTTCCGTTTCCTTGGTCAGTTCCTAGTTTCCCTGTTTTCAGTTCCTTTTGAGTTTATTGGTTTCACCTGTGCCCTGTTTCCTTGGTTTTGTTAATTAGCCTCACCTGTCCTGTGTTAGTCTCGTTACCCTTGTAGTATATTAGTTCCTGCCTTTTGTTCTGTTCCCCGCTGGTTCGTCGCGTCGTGTCTATGTTTATGATTATCGTTGGTTGATGGTTTTGATATTTTCAGTGTTCTGCGTGTATTCGGTTTTTGTTATTTAGTCTTGTTTATTCCCCTTTCTGTTTTTGACCCCTTGTGGTCTTTTTGGTTTAGTTGTGTTTATAGTGTTTTCAGTTTTGTTTAATAAACCCTGTTTTGTTTGCTGGAGCCGCAAGTGGGTCGTCCGCCCCTTCTTTGTGCACCATGCCTCGTTCCCGTTCCCGTGCCGTCCAGAACCATGACGGTACATCTGGTTCATTCGTTGGAATCTCAGATCACAAGCTGGTGGAATTTAGTTTCAGTTATCCACTGCCAAGTGAATTATCCATGTCTATGTCTGTCGATGCTTCCTGTCTTCGTGACGAGCCACGGTTGATGCTTCTCTGTGGTGCTGACATGCTGAACTCCTTTGTGGTGCCGGGGCTGTGGAAGCCCGAGCACATCGAGGAGATCATCAAAAACTTTGGACTGGTGTGCATCACCGACGATGGATCCGACCTGGAGGCCATTATTCAGGGCTCCGACGACCTCCGGCCACATTTCCACAACATCCACATGGTGTGCGAGTCGACGGTCAAGGAGTCGAGCGCAGACATCCCCCGCATGCTGCAGTGTGGTCAGACTGTGCAGAACCTGCTGCCTCAACCGGTCCTCAGCTACATCCGGCAGCGGCGCCTCTACACCGCTGAGAATGAGCAGAGGAACGCAGATGTTATGTCGGCTCCTCTGCAGAAACATGCAGGGAAGCATGACTGAGGCCAGCCCCCCCACTGCCACTCTGCCCGTCTGTAGCCTCGTCATATTGCCATTTCTACCTTCCCATTTGTTTGGGATCTCCTGTTACGCGCCGCTGCAAGCTTGGCTCCGCCCACAGGTCTCGTCTGCAGCACGCCCTCCGTTTGGCCTTTGCTCCGCCCAGGACTTACCAATGCACCCTCCGTCATTTCCGGCTCCTTGACCTGAAAAGCCGAAGACAATTCGAGAGCTCTGCTCATTGCTTGATTATTATTGGTTTACTTTATTGGTTTGATTATGGTGTATGACAGACACGTCCTGCACATTCTCCACTTAACGTCAGTGGCTCAGCTGTGGAGATTGTGGAGAGCACCAAGTTCCTTGGGGTGCACATCACCGAGGAACTTGCATGGACGACCAACAGCACCTCCCTCACCAAGAAAGCCTAGCAGAGACAACACTTCCTGCGGCGGCTGAAATGAGCGAGCCTTCCCCTCCCATCCTCACTACGTTCTATAGAAGCACCATTGAGAGCGTTCTAACCAGCTGCATCACCGTCTGATACAGAAACGGCAACGTTTCCGATCGCAAGTACCTGCAGAGGATAGTTAGAAGAGCTGAGAATATCATCGGGGTGCCACTGCCCTCACTACAAGACACATTCACCACAAGGACAGTTCGAAAAGCCTGCAGCATTGTGCAGGACTCCTCACACCCTCACATGAACCGTTTACCCTGCTGCCATCCAGGAGGAGAATCTGCAGCATCACAGCCAGGCTGCACAACAGTTTTTATCCTCAGGCTGTCAGGCTTCTCAACACCATGCTACCCCCCAGGGTCCTCCAATCTACCTCAACCCTCTCGTAACCCACCTGACCTACACTGTTTTCCTATTTTTTTAAAAAAAAAATTACATTTTAAACTGACCCTGCTGCTACATATATGCCCTCTGATATTATACTTATACGTTGTTATACTGTATTTTCACATGTATCGTACTGTATTTATACTGTATTTGCACATAGATATATTTTATTCATACCGTACTTGCACAAAAAATCATTTTGCACAAACAATCTTACTTTGCACTTTGCTTCTGCGCCAGAAAGCTGTTAGCGTTTACTGCACTTTACTTAAAATGCTTCTCAGTTCATTTGCACTCTTCTTGTCTTGCACAGAATCTCTACTGTATATATTCCGTATACTTGTATACGGAAAGATGACAATAAAGTTCAGTTTGACTTTGACAGTTTTGGTTATTGCTTTTCTGATTTTTGCTTTTGCCCTTTTGTACTTTTGCTTTGGTTTGATTGTATTTCTGGTTTTTGATCTCCTGCCTGTTTACTGGATTACTCTTTTGCTCGCCCCCTCGGACACTGTGTTTTCAGACTGTGTGTATGTTTGCGTGTATGAGTGGACCGGTGTGTACAGAGTGGCTGCCATTTTTTTTTCTTGTGAAGCACAAAAATGGCCACAAATCAGTAGGACTGGTGTGGATTCCTTGTTACGTGACCCACTTAGTGGCGACACATTTAGGGTTATATTCCATAAGACCTGGTTACTAGTGACATCCAATATTAGGTCTATTAAACACTGCAGCTACACAGAAACAGCCAGGCGACAGCTAAATGTGCAAGAAGACTCCATTCTGGAACCCGAAGTTTCAGGTCATCAAGAAAATTACATTTCAGGGAAAAGTAGTTCAACTCGTCATACTCACCGAGTGAAACCATATAGGCATCAAAATTAACATTAATGACCATGTCCCAGGTACCACTGATGTTAACGGACATATTGATGGATATTGCTGGTTGCTGAATTACCCACACAAACTTACTCAGATCACCTCGGTGAAAACGATATTACGAATCTCACATACAAAAACATTTAAAATAGGGTCAAACGAGGTCGCAGTCGACTTTTTTTTTTTTATGGACAACAGGTGAACTTCGAAGTAGTTCCATTACAACTTAATTGTGAGCTTTCGTGCACTACTACTTCATTATAATTGCTACTTAATTAGCCTACTAGTAATTAATAAACCAAGTCAAATAGTCTCAAAATAGGTTGCATGCATTTTACCTGTACGTCTGTATAATAATAGGGTGAGTTAAGCAAAAGTGGGACATCAGGTAAAGTGGGACATTTAAGCTTTGCCCTATGCTACTTTAAAGAAATCAACAACTTAAGAAAACAAACAGTGTATGATGCTACAATGGGGCTTGGTCTTCACCAACTGTCTTCATTTGTGTGAGATGTTTATGATGGATGTTCTCAGAATTTCAAAGTGTAGCGCGACCGCACGGCAAGTGGACCGACAAACAAAATAACTCTTTCGAAAGATAAGGCTCTAGAAGCATATAAGTAAGGAATAATTGACGACGGGCCGTTGAATTATTAGAAAAATAATGCACACCCGAGGTGGTGATGCGGCCACGACGCGAAGCGGAGTGGCCGTTACACCTCGGGTGTGCATTATTTTTCTAATAATTCAACGGCCCGGAGTCAATTATTCCGCTTATACTACGGTTGCCACACCTCAAGACATCGATCAGATGATATATTTCAAGGGATTCGTCCGGTTTTTCTACTTAAATCGCTATTGTGAGTAGGATTATTTCTTCCGCATCTCATCCAACGACTCTTTTGCTAGTTCCAAAACGTCATTTTAAAGCTGGCAATGGAGGCTTGAGCCGTTGATAGCAGACTAATGCAGTTAATAATGAAGTTATTAGAAAGAGAGCGAGAGAGACAGAGACACAGAGAAAGAGAAACAGAGAGAGAGAGAGAGCTTGTAAGTTGTATGAATTAGGCTACCTCTGTGTGTCCCTCAACAGTGTTCTGAAGCACCGTCTCTAAACTGTAAGTCTGCTTTAAGATGCAGCGCTGTTATTACCACGCTAGTGAGAAATGTCATGTGTAGCCTTTAAGTTGCTACACTAGGCTAACTGATAAAATCGCAGCCCAGTTGTTGAAAGTTTCATATTCACCGTAAATATTAAAATTTACTTTCGGAAAATCGTCTGTCATGTTGTTGTTTTTGTTAGTCCTGTGTGCTGTATAGGTACTGTATGCTAATTTCCGTTATTACAGTTAACTATGCGAAGTGATATGGAACTGTAATGCGGTCAAGAGAGCTGCCTGGAACTACGTTCGCCGTGCGTTTCCCTGAAAATAATTGCACAACTCAGAACATTCGTCAGCCAATCAGATTCAAGCATTCAACGGTCCCGTTGTATAATGGGTTATATTGTTTAAGATGTTGGTTTTTAGTAAAAGACAGCTGGAAATAGTCTTTAAAAAATAAAGCACATTCTTCAAAAAAATATATATTAATTTTTGTCGGCAAAATATACCAAGCAATGTTTCAAGGGGATTTAAAGACAATGATTTTATTTATGGTTTGGTCAATATTGCTTTGTGCAATTAAAGAATATGTTGCCTCTATATAAAAACACCACTGTCCCACTTTACCTAAACAAGCTCATCAAGAAATGGGAAGCGCCCCTTTATGTTTTATCCCATTTAACTCTTAAATATTGATTATAGATTGTCTAAATGTCCACACAAATGGTTTTCAAGACATTTTTCTAAATCATTTGCCGAAAAGTGTCCCACTTTTGCATAGTTCACCCTACTCAAAGAATCTGTTTAAAGCATTAACTGTAGAATAGGTGGTCTTTTTGGACCATAAAACAAAGTGGATGCGTGACACTCAACTGCGATGCTGATTCTGAGCAAAAGAGGCACACTGACGGCGAGATGAAAACACATTTCGGTGCTGGGCGGATCGAGGCACCGATGGAGCAGAGACACTGAGACTTGCTTGCCAGAGAAGACACGCACTTTATTGCCCGTCCTGAGACGGTCTATAACAGACACCCAAGGAGCACTAAAGCAGAAACGCAAATGGGAAACACAAGGTGGTCAGACGCCGAATGTACTGAAATAATCCAAAGACTGGAAACACAATAATGCTTATATTAACCAAACAAGACTTTTAGCTGACAATTTGAGGAATGGACAGGAAAAAATACTCTTTAAACAAATTCTATATAATGATGACTATTTTCTTTTTCTATTTTCTATGGTGCTTTAAAAAATGCCTCATACATTTCAGTGCATGATGAAGCATTCTTTCTGAAAACTTGTTTGCAGACTTGATCTTCACAGAACAGTTCCTGGAAAGGAAAAAGACAGATCTATTCATATATGTGACACAGCTGTTCGAAGTGTTAATCTGAGTTTCAGGAAAAAAAAATAAGAGAAAACTACTAAAAGTTATATTCAATTCATTTGAAATATGATATACATACCTGTTGCTGTCTAGTAAAAATACAACACATGTGGCTCTGAAGGCCACAGCGGGGATCCACATTCGGGTAAATACGCGATAGTTTGACTTTGGACATTTGAACTCTGTGCACAACTTTAAACTGTAAAAGACAATGGCGGGCACATAAAGATGTTGAATTAACCAACTTAAATATTGAGTCCCAAGTGTCCTCACTCAATGACACGTTAAAATCCTGTTCCCAAGCAGTTTTGATTCTATTAATAGAGGGACATTTCATACCAGCCAGTTTGTCATAAATAACGGATATTAACCCTTTGCGCGTTGGTTGCAAAGTAAGAAACATATCAGCTGCATTCATAACTGGTGACTCAGGGAAAGTCCGAATTAGAGATTTGAGAAAGTGTCTAATCTGCAGATATCTAAAAAAATGAGTATTTGGGAGATCAAATCTATCAGAAAGTTGAGTAAAAGATGCGAAGCTATTGTTGAAAAACAAATCATTAAAACACACAATTCCCTTTCTATGCCAATCATAAAATACAGGGTCGGATAAGGAGGGCTGAAAAAGATGATTTGATAAAATTGGACTCAAAAGAGAAAAACCAGTTAAATTGAAGTGTTTTCTCATCTGAGCCCATACTCTCACAGTATGCCAGACAACCGGATTATCAATTGACTTGTTTCGGGCTAAAGGAAGTGAGGATCCAAGAAGTGCCAAAACAGAAGATTCTTTAGCTGAATTCAATTCCAATGACACCCAGGATGGAGAATTATCTGTTTTGGGAATAGAAGCAAAACGCAATACAGCGTATATTAGCTGCCCAATAGTAATAATGGAAATTAGGCAAAGCCAGGCCTGCATAACGCCTAGATTTCTGGAGATGAGCTTTATTCAAACGGGGATGCCTTCCTCTCCATATATAAGAGGATATATCTGAATAATAATAATAATTGATACTTTATTGATCCCCGTGGGGAAATTGTTTTTACGCCTCCCTCAACTTGCTCTTTTTCATAGAGTAAGTTGTCCGTGAAGGGCAGCCACCTGTTGGGGCACCCAGGGAGCTGGGGGTTAAGGGCCTTGCTCAAGGACCCACAGATGTGCTGAGGCTGGGTTTGAACCGGTGACCTTGTGATTATAAGCACACAGGCTTAGCCCACTGAGCCACACGCTGCCCTAAAGAAATCTAAAGAAACAAAAAAAGATTTAGGAATAAAGGTAGGTATTGACTGGAACAGATACAAAAATTTAGGTAGTAAGTTCATTTTAAAGGAATTAATTCTCCCCACTAAAGATACAGAAAGAGGAGACCATTGTGTCAAGGACTGTTTTGTATGATTCAATAGCGTAAGAAAATTTTCTTTAAAGAGCCATTTGTGCTTCCTTGTAACTGTTATACCCAGGTAAGTAAATCGGTCCTGTGCCATTTTAAATGGGAAATTAGAATATTCAGAAATTGGTGCTCCATCCACAGGGAACAACTCACTTTTGTGCAAGTTCAATTTATATCCTGAAAAACTACCAAATTGAGTAAATATTGAAATCATGGAAGGCAGAGATATTCTCGGGTTTGACACATAAATCAACAAGTCGTCTGCGTACAGGGATACTTTATGCTCAACTCCTCTCCTCCAGATACCTGAAACATCCCCACAGCTTCGAAGTGCAATAGCAAGTGGCTCTATAGCCAGATCAAAAAGCAATAGACTTAAGGGGCACCCTTGACGTGTTCCCCGTTGAAGATTAAAGGGTTGTGACTGTTGTGAATTAGTAAGAACAGAAGCGTACGGGCACAGATATAATAGCTTTATCCATGAGATAAATTTAGATCCGAAATTGAATTTTTCTAAAGTTGCAAATAAATATTCCCATTCCACACGATCAAATGCCTTTTCTGCATCTAGACAGAGGATACATTCAGGAGTCTGACCGGAAGGGGAATATAATATATCAAATAAACGACGCATATTAAAATAGGAATAACGATTTTTTATAAAGCCGGTTTGATCCTCAGATATAATTGAGGGTATAATATTTTCCAGCCTACGGGCTAAAACTTTGGCTAAAATTTTAACGTCAACATTTAACAAGGAAATTGGCCTATATGACGAACATTCAACAGGATCTTTACCTTTTTTTGGGACAAGGGTGATGCATGCCTCATTAAAAGATGAAGGCAGTTTACCACACATAAGGGAATCAGTCAAAACTAAACATAATTGAGGTGATAGCAGCGATGAAAATGCTTTAAAAAATTCAACAGGAAAACCGTCAGATCCTGGGGATTTACCAGACTGCAGAGAAGAAATGGCTGCCTCTATTTCCTCCTGTGAAATAGGTTCATCTAATCTCATCCTATTGTCAGAGGAAAGCATAGGAATATTCAAAGAGTTTAAAAAATTCTCCATCAGAGTACTATCTTGTGGAGCTTCAGAAGTATAGAGTTGAGAGTAGAAAGTCCGGAAAGTATCATTAATTTTAGAATAGTCAGAAGTGATGTTACCATTATCCAATCGAATTTTTGTGATATGCCGTTTTGCCTGGACACCTTTCAGCTGGTTGGCTAGCATCTTGCCCGATTTATCACTATGAATATAAAACAAACTCTTACTCCTCAAAAGCTGGCGTTCAATTGAATATGTCGAGAGGAGGTCAAATTTAGCCTGGAGCTCCACTCGTTTATCATACAGCTCAGGATTTTTGAACTTAGCATAAAGCTGATCTATTTCTTTAATTTGACTGGCCAACTCAAGCCGCTCTGCATGTGCCTTTTTCTTCAGGTTAACGGTATAAGAAATAATTTGTCCCCTAAGGTAGGCTTTTAATGTATCCCATATTACCAGGGTGGAGATCCCAGGTGTAGAATTTGTTTGGTAAAAGAATATTATTTGCTCTGCCATGAATTTCAAAAAGTTCTTATCTGTCAGGAGAGTTGAGATGTCTCTTGTATCGGGAGACATCGGGAAAGGTCATGGATAACACAACAGGGGCATGATCAGATATTACTATGCCCCGGTAATCACAAGAGAGAACTAGTGAGATCAACTGACTATCAATTAGGAAATAATCAATCCTAGAATAAGTATGGTGGACCTGTGAGAAGAACGAGTACCCTCTATCATTAGGATGGAGAAAACGCCATACATCAGAGACACCATAATTAGATAAAAAGGACTGAATAAATGAAGCAGATTTACTAATTGTAACAGGGTTAGCAGAAGATCGATCTAGCACAGGATCCAGCCAACAGTTAAAATCACCACCAAGTATGAGAGAGTATGAGCTCAGATCCGGTAGTAGAGAGAAAACACGCTCAAAAAAATCTACATTATCAGCATTGGGGGCATATACATTGGCCAGTATTACTTTGGTGTTATATAGTGTTTGAGGTGTGAGAACACCTTCCTTCTTTTAACGGGGTGGTTTAAACCCTTGACATTCCAACTCACCAAGTTTAAATGACTACCCATTCTTCATCTTAAAAAAGCAGGTTAACATGTACATTGAAAGACAAGGTTCCAGATATGGATAACAAAATAGTCCTGACATAACCAAAACGATCTCCTGAGATTTGACTGGCACTAGAGGATGTCCCCCCCCCCCCCGCACCCACTACCCACCCCCCTACCCATCAACAGGAAGGCTGCCAAAAAAACTAGCAGCAAGTTCACCAAGACACCTATTGTGTACCCTCACAAAGAAACTCTTCCTGTCTCGCTCAAAAAATCTCCAGCTCCCAAATAAATTTTGGGTACTCAAATACACTCCAAGGTTAACTATGAACTTCTTGAAAAAACATATCCATAACAAAACCAACGCAAAATATATTACCAAGTTTACATACTGCTGAAAATTGGCAAAGTATATTAACAATGTACCAAAATAACAGAAATACAAACCATTAGGTTCAAGACTGCCTATAAGCATCTTTGCACAATCCGAAAACAACAGGGAGAGAAAGAAAAAAAAAGTAAATAAATTCAGGCAGAGTGAAGTGCTCACGTAACTACCATGCGGATAAACGTGGTAGCCACCACAGCAATCTGAGCGAGTCCGCCATAGACATCCAAATTCTGTACCATAAAGGCAAACACGAAGAAGGCAGTAATATTCAGTTTAATACGATCCAAGCAGACGTTCACGAAGATTCCAACGTAGTAGGTAGGCCATCCACAAATTTCCTCGCCTCGGCGACCGAGCGTAGCCACTTCCTGTCACCGTTGAGAAGGGTGATGCGGAGTTGTGCAGGGTACAACAAGGCAGGTTTGAGTCCGCGTTTATACAACTCGGCCATCACTTCTCTGTATTCTACGCGTTGACCCAAAACCTCCGGGCAATAGTCCTCCACGATGCGGATCTGCTGACCATGGTACTTGAGCTTCCCCCTCCGTCGGGCTTCTCGGATCAGAGTATCCTTTGTCTGATAGCGATGGAGGCGGATGATAACAGGCGGTGGTCTCCGTCCTGGATCCGGCTTTGCTACAGGTGACCGATGGGCTCTATCAATCTCCGGCGGGGTGGGTAGCGTACCATTTCCAAAAACGTCGCACAGTAGACCCGCAAAAAACTCTGTAGGACGCCACCTTCAGATTCCGCCAGCCCCAAGATGCGCAAGTTTTGTCGTCTGCTTCGGCTCTCCAAATCGGTAACTTTGGCCAGTAGTTTAGTATTGCTGTCGCTGAGGCCGGAGCAAACATTCTCTAGTTCTTTAACACGCTGGCTTAGATCCTCCGAGACAAGCTCGAGAGACCCGAGCCGTTGCCCATGGTCTTGCACTGCAGACCGAACTTCGTCGAGTTTAGTTTCCATTGAACTAAAAGACGTTCTGAACTCGGTCGCTAGTGTTTCTCTGTGCTCCTCTAAAAGTAAGGTGATGGCCGCCATATTTAAGCCAGGTGTCGCGTTCTCCTTTTCAATTTAAGCGCAATTAAAAAACAAAAACCGAGAATAAAAGAAGAAAAAAATGAAACCGAGCAAAATATAACACTTTAGTTATGGATTGAAAGATTGAGGAGTGGGGATTTTGAAAAAGTTAGCGGGAGCTCCTCTACCTTGTTCCTTTCACATCCCCCTATCGACCGGAAGTCTTATAAACATTTTAATTTTGCTGCCCATAAAAACAATGTATCATGGGTACGTTGAGACTACCATCCAACCCATAATAAAACAAAGAAACTGCAGAAATCATAATTTTAAACAGATGGGATTAAACTGGCAAAGAAAATTGTTATATAGACTCTCCTTTCATGTAGCCCACAAAGTTATGGTTACTGGTCATGTCCGAGGTGCCACAGAAGACTTGGGGCATGCTGAAAGTGTGCGTGAAGGAGATGCAGCACAAGCAGATGCAGCACGAAGCAGACATGCACCTTGAGCAGGAGAAAGCAGACAGGCGCCTTCAGCAGGAGAAAGCAGACAGGCACCTTCAGCAGGAAGCAGACAGGCACCTTCAGCAGGAGAAAGCAGACAGGCACCTTCAGCAGCAGGAAGCACACAGGCACCTTCAGCAGGAGAAAGCAGACAGGCACCTTCAGCAGGAAGCAGACAGGCACCTTCAGCAGGAGAAAGCAGACAGGCACCTTCAGCAGCAGAAAGCAGACAGACACCTTCAGCAGCAGGAAGCAGACAGGCGCCTTCAGCAGCAGGAAGCAGACAGGCACCTTCAGCAGGAGAAAGCAGACAGGCACCTTCAGCAGGAGAAAGCAGACAGGCACTTTCAGCAGCAGAAAGCAGACAGGCACCTTCAGCAGGAGAAAGCAGACAGGCACCTTCAGCAGGAGAAAGCAGACAGGCACCTTCAGCAGCAGAAAGCAGACAGGCACCTTCAGCAGGAGATAGCAGACAGGCACCTTCAGCAGGAGAAAGCAGACAGGTACCTTCAGCGGCAGAAAGCAGACAGGCACCTTCAGCAGCAGAAAGCAGACAGGCACCTTCAGCAGGAGATAGCAGACAGGCACCTTCAGCAGGAGAAAGCAGACAGGCACCTTCAGCAGCAGAAAGCAGACAGGCACCTTCAGCAGGAGAAAGCAGACAGGCACCTTCAGCAGGAGATAGCAGACAGGCACCTTCAGCAGGAGATAGCAGACAGGCACCTTCAGCAGGAGAAAGCAGACAGGCACCTTCAGCAGGAGAAAGCAGACAGGCACCTTCAGCAGCAGGAAGCAGACAGGTACCTTCAACAGGAGAAAGCAGACAGGCACCTTCAGCAGCAGAAAGCAGACAGGTACCTTCAGCAGGAGAAAGCAGACAGGCACCTTCAGCAGCAGGAAGCAGACAGGTACCTTCAACAGGAGAAAGCAGACAGGCACCTTCAGCAGCAGGAAGCAGACAGGTACCTTCAACAGGAGAAAGCAGACAGGCACCTTCAGCAGCAGGAAGCAGACAGGTACCTTCAACAGGAGAAAGCAGACAGGCACCTTCAGCAGCAGGAAGCAGACAGGCACCTTCAGCAGGAGAAAGCAGACAGGCACCTTCAGCAGCAGGAAGCAGACAGGTACCTTCAGCAGCAGGAAGCAGACAGGTACCTTCAACAGGAGATAGCAGACAGGCACCTTCAGCAGGAGAAAGCAGACAGGCACCTTCAGCAGCAGGAAGCAGACAGGCACCTTCAGCAGCAGGAAGCAGACAGGTACCTTCAGCAGCAGGAAGCAGACAGGTACCTTCAACAGGAGATAGCAGACAGGCACCTTCAGCAGGAGAAAGCAGACAGGCGCCTTCAGCAGGAGAAAGCAGACAGGTACCTTCAGCAGCAGAAAGCAGACAGGTACCTTCAGCAGGAGAAAGCAGACAGGCACCTTCAGCAGGAGATAGCAGACAGGCACCTTCAGCAGGAGAAAGCAGACAGGCACCTTCAGCAAGAGATAGCAGACAGGCACCTTCAGCGGCAGAAAGCAGACAGACACCTTCAGCAGCAGGAAGCAGACAGGTACCTTCAGCAGGAGAAAGCAGACAGGCACCTTCAGCAGGAGATAGCAGACAGGCACCTTCAGCAGGAGAAAGCAGACAGGCACCTTCAGCAGGAGAAAGCAGACAGGCACCTTCAGCAGCAGGAAGCAGACAGGTACCTTCAACAGGAGAAAGCAGACAGGCACCTTCAGCAGCAGAAAGCAGACAGGTACCTTCAGCAGGAGAAAGCAGACAGGCACCTTCAGCAGGAGAAAGCAGACAGGCACCTTCAGCAGCAGGAAGCAGACAGGTACCTTCAACAGGAGAAAGCAGACAGGCACCTTCAGCAGGAGAAAGCAGACAGGCACCTTCAGCAGCAGGAAGCAGACAGGCACCTTCAGCAGGAGAAAGCAGACAGGCACCTTCAGCAGCAGAAAGCAGACAGGCACCTTCAGCAGGAGATAGCAGACAGGCACCTTCAGCGGCAGAAAGCAGACAGGTACCTTCAGCAGCAGGAAGCAGACAGGCACCTTCAGCAGGAGAAAGCAGACAGGCACCTTCAGCAGCAGGAAGCAGACAGGTACCTTCAACAGGAGAAAGCAGACAGGCACCTTCAGCAGCAGGAAGCAGACAGGCACCTTCAGCAGGAGAAAGCAGACAGGCACCTTCAGCAGCAGGAAGCAGACAGGCACCTTCAGCAGGAGAAAGCAGACAGGCACCTTCAGCAGCAGGAAGCAGACAGGTACCTTCAACAGGAGAAAGCAGACAGGCACCTTCAGCAGCAGGAAGCAGACAGGCACCTTCAGCAGGAGAAAGCAGACAGGCACCTTCAGCAGGAGATAGCAGACAGGCACCTTCAGCAGGAGAAAGCAGACAGGCACCTTCAGCAGCAGAAAGCAGACAGGCACCTTCAGCAGGAGAAAGCAGACAGGCACCTTCAGCAGCAGAAAGCAGACAGGCACCTTCAGCAGCAGAAAGCAGACAGGCACCTTCAGCAGGAAGCAGACAGGCACCTTCAGCAGGAAGCAGACAGGCACCTTCAGCAGCAGGAAGCAGACAGGCACCTTCAGCAGCAGGAAGCAGACAGGCGCCTTCAGCAGGAGATAGCAGACAGGCGCCTTCAGCAGGAGGAAGCAGACAGGCACCTTCAGCAGCAGGAAGCAGACAGGCACCTTCAGCAGGAAGCAGACAGGCACCTTCAGCAGGAAGCAGACAGGCACCTTCAGCAGCAGGAAGCAGACAGGCGCCTTCAGCAGGAGAAAGCAGACAGGCGCCTTCAGCAGGAGATAGCAGACAGGCACCTTCAGCAGGAGGAAGCAGACAGGCACCTTCAGCAGGAGATAGCAGACAGGCGCCTTCAGCAGGAGATAGCAGACAGGTACCTTCAGCAGGAGATAGCAGACAGGCACCTTCAGCAGCAGGAAGCAGACAGGCACCTTCAGCAGGAGAAAGCAGACAGGCACCTTCAGCAGCAGGAAGCAGACAGGTACCTTCAGCAGCAGAAAGCAGACAGGCACCTTCAGCAGCAGGAAGCAGACAGGCACCTTCAGCAGGAGAAAGCAGACAGGCACCTTCAGCAGGAAGCAGACAGGCACCTTCAGCAGCAGGAAGCAGACAGGCGCCTTCAGCAGGAGAAAGCAGACAGGTGTCTTCAGCAGCAGGAAGCAGACAGGCGCCTTCAGCAGGAGAAAGCAGACAGGTGTCTTCAGCAGCAGGAAGCAGACAGGCACCTTCAGCAGCAGGAAGCAGACAGGCACCTTCAGCAGGAGAAAGCAGACAGGCACCTTCAGCAGCAGGAAGCAGACAGGCACCTTCAGCAGGAAGCAGACAGGCACCTTCAGCAGCAGGAAGCAGACAGGCGCCTTCAGCAGGAGAAAGCAGACAGGTGTCTTCAGCAGCAGGAAGCAGACAGGAGCCTTCAACAGGAGAAAGCAGACAGGCACCTTCAGCAGCAGGAAGCAGAAAGGCACCTTCAACAGGAGAAAGCAGACAGGCGCCTTCAGCAGCAGGAAGCAGACAGGCACCTTCAGCAGGAGAAAGCAGACAGGCACCTTCAGCAGGAGATAGCAGACAGGCACCTTCAGCGGCAGAAAGCAGACAGACACCTTCAGCAGCAGGAAGCAGACAGGCACCTTCAGCAGGAGAAAGCAGACAGGCACCTTCAGCGGCAGAAAGCAGACAGACACCTTCAGCAGCAGGAAACAGACAGGCACCTTCAGCAGGAGAAAGCAGACAGGCACCTTCAGCAGCAGAAAGCAGACAGGCACCTTCAGCAGGAGAAAGCAGACAGGCACCTTCAGCAGCAGAAAGCAGACAGGCACCTTCAGCAGCAGAAAGCAGACAGGCACCTTCAGCAGGAAGCAGACAGGCACCTTCAGCAGGAAGCAGACAGGCACCTTCAGCAGCAGGAAGCAGACAGGCACCTTCAGCAGCAGGAAGCAGACAGGCACCTTCAGCAGGAGATAGCAGACAGGCGCCTTCAGCAGGAGATAGCAGACAGGCGCCTTCAGCAGGAGAAAGCAGACAGGCACCTTCAGCAGCAGGAAGCAGACAGGCACCTTCAGCAGGAGAAAGCAGACAGGTACCTTCAGCAGCAGAAAGCAGACAGGCACCTTCAGCAGCAGGAAGCAGACAGGCACCTTCAGCAGGAGAAAGCAGACAGGCACCTTCAGCAGGAAGCAGACAGGAGCCTTCAGCAGGAGATAGCAGACAGGTACCTTCAGCAGCAGAAAGCAGACAGGCACCTTCAGCAGCAGGAAGCAGACAGGCACCTTCAGCAGGAGAAAGCAGACAGGCACCTTCAGCAGGAAGCAGACAGGAGCCTTCAGCAGGAGGAAGCAGACAGGCACCTTCAGCAGCAGGAAGCAGACAGGCACCTTCAGCAGGAGAAAGCAGACAGGCACCTTCAGCAGCAGGAAGCAGACAGGCACCTTCAGCAGGAGAAAGCAGACAGGCACCTTCAGCAGGAAGCAGACAGGCACCTTCAGCAGCAGGAAGCAGACAGGCGCCTTCAGCAGGAGAAAGCAGACAGGTGTCTTCAGCAGCAGGAAGCAGACAGGCGCCTTCAGCAGGAGAAAGCAGACAGGCACCTTCAACAGGAGATAGCAGACAGGCACCTTCAGCAGCAGGAAGCAGACAGGCGCCTTCAGCAGGAGAAAGCAGACAGGCACCTTCAGCAGGAAGCAGACAGGCACCTTCAGCAGCAGGAAGCAGACAGGCGCCTTCAGCAGGAGAAAGCAGACAGGTGTCTTCAGCAGCAGGAAGCAGACAGGCGCCTTCAGCAGGAGAAAGCAGACAGGCACCTTCAACAGGAGATAGCAGACAGGCACCTTCAGCAGGAGGAAGCAGACAGGCGCCTTCAGCAGGAGAAAGCAGACAGGCACCTTTAGCAGGAAGCAGACAGGCGCCTTCAGCAGGAGAAAGCAGACAGGCACCTTCAGCAGGAGGAAGCAGACAGGCACCTTCAGCAGCAGGAAGCAGACAGGCACCTTCAGCAGGAGAAAGCAGACAGGCACCTTCAGCAGGAAGCAGACAGGCACCTTCAGCAGCAGGAAGCAGACAGGCGCCTTCAGCAGGAGAAAGCAGACAGGTGTCTTCAGCAGCAGGAAGCAGACAGGCGCCTTCAGCAGGAGAAAGCAGACAGGCACCTTCAGCAGGAGAAAGCAGACAGGCGCCTTCAGCAGGAGAAAGCAGACAGGTGTCTTCAGCAGCAGGAAGCAGACAGGCACCTTCAACAGGAGAAAGCAGACAGGCGCCTTCAGCAGGAGAAAGCAGACAGGCACCTTCAGCAGGAGAAAGCAGACAGGCACCTTCAGCAGGAGAAAGCAGACAGGTGTCTTCAGCAGCAGGAAGCAGACAGGCGCCTTCAGCAGGAGAAAGCAGACAGGCACCTTCAGCAGGAGATAGCAGACAGGCACCTTCAGCAGCAGGAAGCAGACAGGCACCTTCAGCAGGAGGAAGCAGACAGGCGCCTTCAGCAGGAGAAAGCAGACAGGCACCTTTAGCAGGAAGCAGACAGGCGCCTTCAGCAGGAGAAAGCAGACAGGCACCTTCAGCAGGAGGAAGCAGACAGGCACCTTCAGCAGCAGGAAGCAGACAGGCACCTTCAGCAGGAGGAAGCAGACAGGCACCTTTAGCAGGAAGCAGACAGGCGCCTTCAGCAGGAGAAAGCAGACAGGCACCTTTAGCAGGAAGCAGACAGGCGCCTTCAGCAGGAGAAAGCAGACAGGCACCTTCAGCAGGAGAAAGCAGACAGGCACCTTCAGCAGGAGGAAGCAGACAGGCACCTTCAGCAGGAGAAAGCAGACAGGCACCTTCAGCAGCAGGAAGCAGACAGGTACCTTCAACAGGAGAAAGCAGACAGGCACCTTCAGCAGCAGAAAGCAGACAGGTACCTTCAGCAGGAGAAAGCAGACAGGCACCTTCAGCAGGAGAAAGCAGACAGGCACCTTCAGCAGCAGGAAGCAGACAGGTACCTTCAACAGGAGAAAGCAGACAGGCACCTTCAGCAGGAGAAAGCAGACAGGCACCTTCAGCAGCAGGAAGCAGACAGGCACCTTCAGCAGGAGAAAGCAGACAGGCACCTTCAGCAGCAGAAAGCAGACAGGCACCTTCAGCAGGAGATAGCAGACAGGCACCTTCAGCGGCAGAAAGCAGACAGGTACCTTCAGCAGCAGGAAGCAGACAGGCACCTTCAGCAGGAGAAAGCAGACAGGCACCTTCAGCAGCAGGAAGCAGACAGGTACCTTCAACAGGAGAAAGCAGACAGGCACCTTCAGCAGCAGGAAGCAGACAGGCACCTTCAGCAGGAGAAAGCAGACAGGCACCTTCAGCAGCAGGAAGCAGACAGGCACCTTCAGCAGGAGAAAGCAGACAGGCACCTTCAGCAGCAGGAAGCAGACAGGTACCTTCAACAGGAGAAAGCAGACAGGCACCTTCAGCAGCAGGAAGCAGACAGGCACCTTCAGCAGGAGAAAGCAGACAGGCACCTTCAGCAGGAGATAGCAGACAGGCACCTTCAGCAGGAGAAAGCAGACAGGCACCTTCAGCAGCAGAAAGCAGACAGGCACCTTCAGCAGGAGAAAGCAGACAGGCACCTTCAGCAGCAGAAAGCAGACAGGCACCTTCAGCAGCAGAAAGCAGACAGGCACCTTCAGCAGGAAGCAGACAGGCACCTTCAGCAGGAAGCAGACAGGCACCTTCAGCAGCAGGAAGCAGACAGGCACCTTCAGCAGCAGGAAGCAGACAGGCGCCTTCAGCAGGAGATAGCAGACAGGCGCCTTCAGCAGGAGGAAGCAGACAGGCACCTTCAGCAGCAGGAAGCAGACAGGCACCTTCAGCAGGAAGCAGACAGGCACCTTCAGCAGGAAGCAGACAGGCACCTTCAGCAGCAGGAAGCAGACAGGTACCTTCAACAGGAGAAAGCAGACAGGCACCTTCAGCAGCAGAAAGCAGACAGGTACCTTCAGCAGGAGAAAGCAGACAGGCACCTTCAGCAGGAGAAAGCAGACAGGCACCTTCAGCAGCAGGAAGCAGACAGGTACCTTCAACAGGAGAAAGCAGACAGGCACCTTCAGCAGGAGAAAGCAGACAGGCACCTTCAGCAGCAGGAAGCAGACAGGCACCTTCAGCAGGAGAAAGCAGACAGGCACCTTCAGCAGCAGAAAGCAGACAGGCACCTTCAGCAGGAGATAGCAGACAGGCACCTTCAGCGGCAGAAAGCAGACAGGTACCTTCAGCAGCAGGAAGCAGACAGGCACCTTCAGCAGGAGAAAGCAGACAGGCACCTTCAGCAGCAGGAAGCAGACAGGTACCTTCAACAGGAGAAAGCAGACAGGCACCTTCAGCAGCAGGAAGCAGACAGGCACCTTCAGCAGGAGAAAGCAGACAGGCACCTTCAGCAGCAGGAAGCAGACAGGCACCTTCAGCAGGAGAAAGCAGACAGGCACCTTCAGCAGCAGGAAGCAGACAGGTACCTTCAACAGGAGAAAGCAGACAGGCACCTTCAGCAGCAGGAAGCAGACAGGCACCTTCAGCAGGAGAAAGCAGACAGGCACCTTCAGCAGGAGATAGCAGACAGGCACCTTCAGCAGGAGAAAGCAGACAGGCACCTTCAGCAGCAGAAAGCAGACAGGCACCTTCAGCAGGAGAAAGCAGACAGGCACCTTCAGCAGCAGAAAGCAGACAGGCACCTTCAGCAGCAGAAAGCAGACAGGCACCTTCAGCAGGAAGCAGACAGGCACCTTCAGCAGGAAGCAGACAGGCACCTTCAGCAGCAGGAAGCAGACAGGCACCTTCAGCAGCAGGAAGCAGACAGGCGCCTTCAGCAGGAGATAGCAGACAGGCGCCTTCAGCAGGAGGAAGCAGACAGGCACCTTCAGCAGCAGGAAGCAGACAGGCACCTTCAGCAGGAAGCAGACAGGCACCTTCAGCAGGAAGCAGACAGGCACCTTCAGCAGCAGGAAGCAGACAGGCGCCTTCAGCAGGAGAAAGCAGACAGGCGCCTTCAGCAGGAGATAGCAGACAGGCACCTTCAGCAGGAGGAAGCAGACAGGCACCTTCAGCAGGAGATAGCAGACAGGCGCCTTCAGCAGGAGATAGCAGACAGGTACCTTCAGCAGGAGATAGCAGACAGGCACCTTCAGCAGCAGGAAGCAGACAGGCACCTTCAGCAGGAGAAAGCAGACAGGCACCTTCAGCAGCAGGAAGCAGACAGGTACCTTCAGCAGCAGAAAGCAGACAGGCACCTTCAGCAGCAGGAAGCAGACAGGCACCTTCAGCAGGAGAAAGCAGACAGGCACCTTCAGCAGGAAGCAGACAGGCACCTTCAGCAGCAGGAAGCAGACAGGCGCCTTCAGCAGGAGAAAGCAGACAGGTGTCTTCAGCAGCAGGAAGCAGACAGGCGCCTTCAGCAGGAGAAAGCAGACAGGTGTCTTCAGCAGCAGGAAGCAGACAGGCACCTTCAGCAGCAGGAAGCAGACAGGCACCTTCAGCAGGAGAAAGCAGACAGGCACCTTCAGCAGCAGGAAGCAGACAGGCACCTTCAGCAGGAAGCAGACAGGCACCTTCAGCAGCAGGAAGCAGACAGGCGCCTTCAGCAGGAGAAAGCAGACAGGTGTCTTCAGCAGCAGGAAGCAGACAGGAGCCTTCAACAGGAGAAAGCAGACAGGCACCTTCAGCAGCAGGAAGCAGAAAGGCACCTTCAACAGGAGAAAGCAGACAGGCGCCTTCAGCAGCAGGAAGCAGACAGGCACCTTCAGCAGGAGAAAGCAGACAGGCACCTTCAGCAGGAGATAGCAGACAGGCACCTTCAGCGGCAGAAAGCAGACAGACACCTTCAGCAGCAGGAAGCAGACAGGCACCTTCAGCAGGAGAAAGCAGACAGGCACCTTCAGCGGCAGAAAGCAGACAGACACCTTCAGCAGCAGGAAACAGACAGGCACCTTCAGCAGGAGAAAGCAGACAGGCACCTTCAGCAGCAGAAAGCAGACAGGCACCTTCAGCAGGAGAAAGCAGACAGGCACCTTCAGCAGCAGAAAGCAGACAGGCACCTTCAGCAGCAGAAAGCAGACAGGCACCTTCAGCAGGAAGCAGACAGGCACCTTCAGCAGGAAGCAGACAGGCACCTTCAGCAGCAGGAAGCAGACAGGCACCTTCAGCAGCAGGAAGCAGACAGGCACCTTCAGCAGGAGATAGCAGACAGGCGCCTTCAGCAGGAGATAGCAGACAGGCGCCTTCAGCAGGAGAAAGCAGACAGGCACCTTCAGCAGCAGGAAGCAGACAGGCACCTTCAGCATGAGAAAGCAGACAGGTACCTTCAGCAGCAGAAAGCAGACAGGCACCTTCAGCAGCAGGAAGCAGACAGGCACCTTCAGCAGGAGAAAGCAGACAGGCACCTTCAGCAGGAAGCAGACAGGAGCCTTCAGCAGGAGATAGCAGACAGGTACCTTCAGCAGCAGAAAGCAGACAGGCACCTTCAGCAGCAGGAAGCAGACAGGCACCTTCAGCAGGAGAAAGCAGACAGGCACCTTCAGCAGGAAGCAGACAGGAGCCTTCAGCAGGAGGAAGCAGACAGGCACCTTCAGCAGCAGGAAGCAGACAGGCACCTTCAGCAGGAGAAAGCAGACAGGCACCTTCAGCAGCAGGAAGCAGACAGGCACCTTCAGCAGGAGAAAGCAGACAGGCACCTTCAGCAGGAAGCAGACAGGCACCTTCAGCAGCAGGAAGCAGACAGGCGCCTTCAGCAGGAGAAAGCAGACAGGTGTCTTCAGCAGCAGGAAGCAGACAGGCGCCTTCAGCAGGAGAAAGCAGACAGGCACCTTCAACAGGAGATAGCAGACAGGCACCTTCAGCAGCAGGAAGCAGACAGGCGCCTTCAGCAGGAGAAAGCAGACAGGCACCTTCAGCAGGAAGCAGACAGGCACCTTCAGCAGCAGGAAGCAGACAGGTGTCTTCAGCAGCAGGAAGCAGACAGGCGCCTTCAGCAGGAGAAAGCAGACAGGCACCTTCAACAGGAGATAGCAGACAGGCACCTTCAGCAGGAGGAAGCAGACAGGCGCCTTCAGCAGGAGAAAGCAGACAGGCACCTTTAGCAGGAAGCAGACAGGCGCCTTCAGCAGGAGAAAGCAGACAGGCACCTTCAGCAGGAGGAAGCAGACAGGCACCTTCAGCAGCAGGAAGCAGACAGGCACCTTCAGCAGGAGAAAGCAGACAGGCACCTTCAGCAGGAAGCAGACAGGCACCTTCAGCAGCAGGAAGCAGACAGGCGCCTTCAGCAGGAGAAAGCAGACAGGTGTCTTCAGCAGCAGGAAGCAGACAGGCACCTTCAGCAGGAGAAAGCAGACAGGCGCCTTCAGCAGGAGAAAGCAGACAGGTGTCTTCAGCAGCAGGAAGCAGACAGGCACCTTCAACAGGAGAAAGCAGACAGGCGCCTTCAGCAGGAGAAAGCAGACAGGCACCTTCAGCAGGAGAAAGCAGACAGGCACCTTCAGCAGGAGAAAGCAGACAGGTGTCTTCAGCAGCAGGAAGCAGACAGGCGCCTTCAGCAGGAGAAAGCAGACAGGCACCTTCAGCAGGAGATAGCAGACAGGCACCTTCAGCAGCAGGAAGCAGACAGGCACCTTCAGCAGGAGGAAGCAGACAGGCGCCTTCAGCAGGAGAAAGCAGACAGGCACCTTTAGCAGGAAGCAGACAGGCGCCTTCAGCAGGAGAAAGCAGACAGGCACCTTCAGCAGGAGGAAGCAGACAGGCACCTTCAGCAGCAGGAAGCAGACAGGCACCTTCAGCAGGAGGAAGCAGACAGGCACCTTTAGCAGGAAGCAGACAGGCGCCTTCAGCAGGAGAAAGCAGACAGGCACCTTTAGCAGGAAGCAGACAGGCGCCTTCAGCAGGAGAAAGCAGACAGGCACCTTCAGCAGGAGAAAGCAGACAGGCACCTTCAGCAGGAGGAAGCAGACAGGCACCTTCTGCAGGAAGCAGACAGGCACCTTCAGCAGCAGAAGGCAGACAGGCGCCTTCAGCAGGAGAAAGCAGACAGGCACCTTCAGCAGGAGAAAGCAGACAGGCACCTTCAGCAGGAGAAAGCAGACAGGCACCTTCAGCTAGACCCTCACTGCAAAGGAGGAGACGGGGAGGCAGGAGGCTTTAAACAACACGGGCATAATGGAAAGTGTCTAATCAACTAATCAGTTTGAAGTGGGAGGCTGAAGCAGCACCCCTTATATCTGGGGTTTCCACATCAGGTTAGGCAGGTTTCTCAAAATTGTAAACTTTTAAAAGCCTCTTTCCAGAAACACCCCCGAACCAACCTCACCTCCCTGCTACTGACCTCACTGTCCTACTGCCTTATCACACACACACACACACACACACACACACACATACGCGCGCGCGCACGCATAGATCACTTTTGGGGACCTATGTCAGAACACCCTCACCTTGGGGACAAGGTTTTCCCAGTGCTTTGGAACCAAAATTATTGCTAAATACGGCTGATACGCATGCCGTCTACACGCCCATCAGTTGAAATTTCCAAAAAAATCCATTTGTAAAAGTATGAAAAAAACCCTTGCAAATGAGGTCATGTATTTTTTAGGTGAATTTTGAAGACATAGTGACACACACACACAAAGTCCGGTTCAGCACTAATCTGAGGACATTTTTCACAAATGAGGACAAAAAACAGTTGTCAAGAAGAACTGACAATAAAATGTAATTCTCACTGTTTACAGTTTGCAAGAAGCATCAAATGCATTTTGTGATTGTTAGGAACAGTTTTTAAGTTGTTTGCTATTCATAACACGGGGGGGGGGGACACATGAATCTACAGAACTGATCAGGAGAATGAAGTGTTAATGTGCAATGGAAATGCTGCAGAAAATAAGCAGTGTATTATTATCCATCGTGACAAATGGATAACTAGGGACAAAAAATTGTGACTAACAAGAACTTTTTATTTACTGTTTTTTCCATCCTATATGTACGTATGTAGGTATACATATACAGTATACACACAGGTATAAAATGGCATCTTTCATTAAACAAGACATAAGAATATACATTTCAAAATCATAAAGTCATAACTTGCTTTTAAAACTTAAAAAAATAGCTGCTGTTTGAAATATAAAGACGTGAGGGCTGAGTGAACATATGAAGCCTCGTATAGCTCTCAACTCTACTGTTCTGAAAAAATAAGACCATTATTATTCAACCTTAACAAACTCTTTTGTTATTTGAAATACATCATACCTTTTCTCTTTAATGCTGTTATTCTATTTTTTACATAGAATTTAACCCCAGTCCATGTTCTGCTTTTCCAGGTTCTGCACTGAGACACTGGAGACACTCTTTCTTTCCAGGAACTCTACAAATTCTCATGAAGTTCATCATATGTCTCTCAACAGCTTTTACTTCCTCAACATTCCATGTTCGCTTGGATGATGCTTTGCCGCCACCACAACCAACATCCACATCTTCACTGTGAGACAGAGTAGAGTCAACAGACAAATTCTGTACATCACCAGACCTATGATCTTCAGGCAGACCATCATTCTGTTTGTCAGGTTCCTCTTCCTCAGAACTAGATGACTCATCAATGGTTGTTGGGTCGATTTTATAATCACAAACATTTCAGAAACGTATTAATAAACCTTTTAATTTAAACAGATTTCTGAATATACTTATTTAAAGATACTTTATATTTCTAATTATAAACACAAACATTTAATAAACTTTTCTAAATAAATCTTTAAGTTTAAAAATATTTATGACTATACAGTCATTTAAAGATACATTTAACAATACTAGCATACCATCTAGGTAGATTTCAATTTCATCCAATTTTTTCCCTTTGAAATCTGAAAGAGTTCCTTTTTCCATTGCCATTAACACTTTGCTCATTTTTGCCAGCTGAAGTGTTCCTTCAGGCAAGTGGTAATATTCCCTATGGACACGGATGTCATGGCCCAAAAAGTCAGCCAATTGGTCTGCTTCATTTTCTTCAAGATTTTAAACTTTGGACATCATGGCAATGTGTTTGCGAAGTTTAGTGGATGACAATGCTTCCGGTTGTTTAGCACCGCATTCTTTGGCAAACTGCTGTATGCAGTCCCTGCCACGGTATGCAGAAAGTGCCCCCGGTCGAGCAAACAAAAAAGGGTTTTCTGTTGGAACACCACATTGTTCTCTAAACTCCATCAGGAGCTCCATGGAATGAACCATGGAAGGTTTTAAAAGAACAGGAACCTTCCTACCTCTCTTGCCCCTAATCTCAAGACGCATAAAGTGTTCTTTCAAAGTCCGACATGCAGATGGCAAGATCATCATGAAGTTCTTTTTTGTTTCTTGATGCAAAGATGGACATGTGCATTTTTGAGACCTCACCCTCTCTTCTCCAGTTGAAAAGGATGACCTGTGTGAGGGTAACCTTGGTTAGTCCAGTGTAGCTGTCTCGTGAAGGACAAATCTTAAGTAGCCTAAGCATTTCTTCTTGCTTTTTTTCCAGGTGTGAGTGCAACAGTTTCACATCTTGAGTAAAGGGCAGCAACTGAGGTGTGTTCCACTTTGCTTCCCTTAGTGTAGTTAAGGCACAGCTAGAAATGCACTCACTCCACTTAGACTGATGTACTTGAACGTAACGACGAGCAGATTTTGCTAGATCATTATCTCCAACAATTGTGGCATTGCTCTCAACAATGCTTGCAATTTTCTTAAGAGAATGACCAAGTTTCATAGCCAGTGATGGAATTTGGTATGAATGTGTTTCTTCATCGTAGCCAGCTACTACTTTCATGGCTTTAACCACGAGGGAAGTTGGACGGTATAACAAAATCTTCCATCTTGCGCAGTGGTGTGCACTTTTGTGCTTCCTGCAGAAGTCTACCAATCTCTCTAAGTTTCTGCCGTATGTAATCATGCTTGCCCTTGTCTGATCCTATTTTATTGAAGAAATGCTGTCCCACTGTCACGCCTCCTGGGGGCGTGACGGGACAGGTGTAGCTCTTTCATCCATGGATGACGGCTTAGTTAAAAGGGGAGAACTCACGCATTGCCAGTGCGAAGTATTAAGCCGATGAAAAGAAGCTATACCGAGCGTTTACTAGTCTTCCGTCTCCCCGATCTCCCGTACCTGTTCCAGTTACCTGTTTCTGTGTCTTCCTTCCGTAGCCCCGCACCCGCTCCTGACTTACCTGTTTCATCCAGTCCGACTCCCTGTGTCCTGCCCTCCGTGTGTTTCGCCGTCCTGTGCATCTTCGTCGGATTGACTCCCTGGCTTCTGACCTTCCTGCCTGCCCACCGACTACGCTCCCTGCTCAACGCCCTCTGGTTTTGTTTGCTTCGGCTTGCCCCAAGGGAAGCTCTCGGGCTGCGCGGCTCCGCTCCCCTGCCGGGGAACGGCAGCGCTTCCCATAACGAAGAGCACGGAAGCTTCGCCTGTTTGTTATCGCTTGTCCTATTAAACTTCGGCATTTCTTGCATTTCTGGGTCCTCGCTTCTCTCCGCCTGTCTCGTTACAGAATACTTCGCCTACAAAATGGACCCAGCGAGAAACCTGGAGACCCGGATAAGCGCTGTCGAACAACTTCTCGCGGCGCAAGCTGCGCAAGTCCCGCTTCCGGCTTCCCCACCGCGCGTCACTGCACCTCCGATCGCTATGCCGGAAAGATATGACGGTGATCCCGATCAGTGTAGAGGCTTTCTTATGCAGGTGGGTTTTTATGTTGAAGAACACCCTGAGATGTTCTCCAACCCCGGGGCGGAAGTGAGATTCACCGTCTCCTTGTTAACTGGGCGAGCCCGTGAATGGGCTACGGCGCTGTGGACAGATGATAGTCCCATCCTGCATTCAGTCCGCGAGTTTCACCAGGCGCTGCTGGAAGTGTTTGACCATCCGGCCGTTGGACGACGGCCTGGATGGCGTCTCCTAGAGTGCCGTCAGGGAAATCGAACGGCGGCGGATTTCTCTTTGGAATTTCGCACTATAGCAGCTGCTCTTCGCTGGCCTGACGACTGTCTCCAAGTCATCTTCCTGCGCGCCCTCAACCCCGACCTGCAGGACGAACTATCTGCCCGAGGGGAATCACCGTCTTTTGATGAACTCGTTCGTCAGGCAGTGAGGCTGGACAACACCGTAAGAGATCGTAGGCGCCGAAGAGCCCCAGCAAACCCCGAACGAGCGGTCCTGGCAGCCCCTGAACCTATGCAAGTGGATCGGTCCCCGCTTACCTCCACGGAACGCAGGAGAAGAACCCAGGGCGGACTATGCCTGTACTGTGGGGAAGCGGGGCACATTCTTTCTGCCTGTCCCATCAGACCCCAGCATGAAGAAAGGCCCATGAGGGTAGGTGTCTCCTCTTTCCCACTCTCGTCAATCACTCAATTTTCTGTACCCGTCACCTTAAGCTGTGGGGGAGAGAGATATAAGGTACGGGCTCTAGTGGATAGTGGGGCAGCAGGGAATTTCCTGGATGGGGACCTAGCTAGACGATTACACGTTCCTCTACGGAGCTTAACCTATCCAATCACTATTCATGGAGTCACCGGTGAACGCATGGTAAAAGGGACTATACGTCATCGTACTCACCCTTTCCTGATGCGAGTAGGTGTTTTCCATACCGAAGCTATAGAAATGTTTGTGCTTGATCGAACCAAAGATCCCCTGATCCTCGGCCTCCCCTGGTTACGCCGGCATAACCCCCGTCTGAACTGGAGAACCGGGGAGATAGAAGCATGGTCTGATGGATGTCTATGTGAGTGTTTGTCCCTCCCTTGTAAAGCCACAGGGGTGGAAAGTCCCGAGCCTGAAAATCTGGAGGTTGTCCCTCAGGACTATTACGAGTACTTGGATGTCTTCAGTAAAGAGAGGGCTTTCCGCCTTCCCCCACATCGAGGCAGTGACTGCTCCATCGATCTGCTGGATGGAGCTACTTTGCCTCGAGGTAGATTGTACCCTGTTTCCCTACAGGAACAAGAATCTCTGGACCTCTACATACAAGAGGGAGTGAAACGGGGTATCATTCAACCATCAACCTCACCAGTCACAGCCGGATTTTTCTTCATCAAGAAGAAGGATGGGGGCCTGCGACCGGTGGTGGACTACAGGGCTTTAAACGCTATAACAGTAAAGAGAAGAGAGCCTCTTCCCCTAATTCCTTCCGCTTTAGAGCAACTGAGAGAAGCCGTTGTATTCACTAAATTGGACTTGCGGAGTGCTTATAATCTTGTTCGAATCAAGGAGGGAGATGAATGGAAGACGTCCTTTATCACCAGTAGGGGGCAGTATGAGTATCGGGTAATGCCGTACGGGTTGGCGAACAGCCCGTCTATATTCCAATCATTCATGAATCAGGTGTTCCATGACATGATCGATAAATTTGTTGTTGTGTACATAGATGACATACTGATCTACTCTCCTTCTGAGGAGATGCATGTTCAGCACGTGAGACAGGTCCTACAACGGCTTCGGGAGCATCATCTGTATGTTAAAGGTGAAAAATGTGAGTTCCATCAGACACAGGTGAAGTTTCTAGGTTATGTGCTCCGTCCCAGAGAGGTGGCCATGGATGAACAAAAGACCACGGCCATCATGGACTGGCCCCAACCACGGACTCTGAAGGAACTGCAAAGGTTCCTAGGTTTGGCCAACTTTTATCGCAGGTTCATCCGAAACTTCAGCCAGAAGGCGGCCCCTCTCACCTCCCTCACCCGAGGGAGACCTACCCGGATCGTTTGGACGCCAGTGGAGGTACGCGCATTCGAATGCCTGAAAGAGGCTTTTTGTTCAGCTCCTGTGCTCAAACAGCCACGTCCAGAACTGCCTTTTGAGGTCGAGGTGGACGCTTCAGAGGCTGGTGTGGGAGCAGTCCTGATACAACGCGACCCACAGACAGGGAGACGGCACCCGTGTGCGTACTTCTCCCGTAAGCTGACGGCCGCAGAGCGCAACTACGAGGTGGGTGAACGCGAGCTCCTGGCGATTAAGCTGGCCCTCGAAGAATGGCGACACTGGCTAGAGGGTGCTAGACACCCGTTCTTGGTGCTAACGGATCACAGAAACTTAGAGTACCTGCAATCTGCTAAACGGCTGTCTGCACGTCAAGCTCGCTGGGCTCAATGGTTCTCCCGTTTTGTCTTCCGGGTGAGTTACCTCCCGGGTAAGAAGAACCTCAAAGCCGATGCCCTGTCACGCCAATTCGACCCCCCGGAGAGCGAAGATCTGGCATCGCCTGTTCTCAGTCCTTCCTGCTTTGTCTCCTCAATTACCTGGGGCTTGGAAGACTCTATCCGAACAGATAATGAGAATCGGGCAATCCCATCCGGATGTCCTCCTGGTAGGTGTTACGTCTCACGCTCCTATCGTCCAGACCTGTTGCGATGGGTTCATGCCCAACCAGGGACAGGGCATCCGGGAATTGCGGCCACTCAACGACTGGTAGAGCGTCGGTACTGGTGGCCCAGCTGGCGCAAGGAGGTCCAAGCCTTTGTGGAGAGCTGCCCGGATTGTGCCCAATGTAAGTCCCTCAACCAACGTCCTGCCGGACTCCTTCATCCTCTACCTATCCCTACCAGACCCTGGTCCCATGTGGCAATGGATTTCATTACCGACCTTCCTCGTTCGTCTGGTAAGACCATAATTTTAACTATCGTGGATCGGTTCTCTAAAATGTGTCGCCTTGTTGCCCTTCCGAAATTACCCTCAGCTGTAGAACTCTCGGAAGTGCTCATTCAAGAACTGTTCAGAATCACCGGTATCCCTGAGGACATAGTGTCAGACCGAGGTCCCCAGTTTGCTTCCAGAGTATTCAAAGAGTTCTGCAGCAAATTGTCTATCACCCTTAGTTTGTCCACGGCTTATCACCCGCAGTCCAACGGACTGGCCGAACGCACCAACCGAGAGGTGGCCAAAGCCCTGAGACTGCTGGTCCGCAAGGACCCCACCAAATGGTCCCAACATCTAGTCTGGACGGAGTATTCCTTAAACTCTCGGGTCAGTCCTGTAACCCACCTCACTCCATTCCAGTGTGTTCTAGGGTTCCAGCCACCTCTGTTCCCCTGGGATGCTCCAGCAAGTGCAGTACCCAGGGTGGAAACCTGGTTCCAGGAAAGCCGACATGCCTGGAGAACAATACAACAAGCACTACAGTCCCAGGCCGAACGGACCAAGGCCCAAGCCGACAAACATCGTCGCCCAGGATTTCCCTATCAGGTGGGACAGAGGGTATGGTTGTCAACCCGGAACCTTAGGATACCAGGCTGCCGTAAATTTACTGCCAGATACATCGGGCCCTTCCGCATACTGCAGCGTATCGGGCCCGTCACGGTTAAACTGCAGTTACCCCGGGTATATCGGATATCTCCCACCTTTCACATCTCCTTGTTGAAGCCTGTGAAGTACAGCCGCCTGCAACCACTGGTTCCGGCCGATGAGGATCCTCTACCCGTTCCGACCACCGCACCTACCTCTGTTGTGACCTACATCCTGGACTCCCGTCGAAGAAAAGGCCGCCTACAGTACCTGGTGGACTGGGAGGGTGCTGGACCCGACGAACGCAGCTGGGTGCCAGCAGCCGAGGTTACGGATCCGTCCCTGGCCGCGTTATTTCACCAAGCTCATCCCTCCAAGCCGGCGCCTAGACCACGTGGACGTCCTTGCAAGCGTCGTCGGCCTCCGGGAGGCGGCCGTCAAGGGGGGGGCTCTGTCACGCCTCCTGGGGGCGTGACGGGACAGGTGTAGCTCTTTCATCCATGGATGACGGCTTAGTTAAAAGGGGAGAACTCACGCATTGCCAGTGCGAAGTATTAAGCCGATGAAAAGAAGCTATACCGAGCGTTTACTAGTCTTCCGTCTCCCCGATCTCCCGTACCTGTTCCAGTTACCTGTTTCTGTGTCTTCCTTCCGTAGCCCCGCACCCGCTCCTGACTTACCTGTTTCATCCAGTCCGACTCCCTGTGTCCTGCCCTCCGTGTGTTTCGCCGTCCTGTGCATCTTCGTCGGATTGACTCCCTGGCTTCTGACCTTCCTGCCTGCCCACCGACTACGCTCCCTGCTCAACGCCCTCTGGTTTTGTTTGCTTCGGCTTGCCCCAAGGGAAGCTCTCGGGCTGCGCGGCTCCGCTCCCCTGCCGGGGAACGGCAGCGCTTCCCATAACGAAGAGCACGGAAGCTTCGCCTGTTTGTTATCGCTTGTCCTATTAAACTTCGGCATTTCTTGCATTTCTGGGTCCTCGCTTCTCTCCGCCTGTCTCGTTACACCCACCTGGAGGATACATCTATCACTCCTAACTATGGAAGAAATTTCATTATATGCCATGTTGCAAAGCACGTCCTTGAAGCTCTGGTTAACATCTAGACCTACTGGTGTAGACATTGCACATAATGATCGAACATATTTTTTACCACCTTCCGATGGATCTGGATTTGGATTTTGCGGACAGATTTTAATATGTTTCCAAAGGGTGTCCTTAGAGTACAGACCTTGACAGTGAAGGCAATGTATGTAATCTTTAGCTTTTCTGGTCTTCGTAGGACGATAACAAGCAACCATGTTTCCTGATCCTACTCTGACAGCATCTACATTATGAGTAAAATTGCCACGTTTCCTCAGAATGCTTAGCTGGATGTGACGTTCTCTTGAATTCTTTGAAAATCGTAAAACTTTTGCAACTTCTTTCTCAGAACTATGGGCAGATTCTAAATGTCTTGCGATTTTTGAAAATGGTTTTCCACAAAATAAGCAGTACTGCTTCTTGGTGTATTTGCCCTGTACACTTTGAGATGATGACACGCTGATGGAGTTACAAGCAAAAACACTTTCTTCACTATGTGGGAAATCTTGGGTTAACAATTGAGAAGACTTTCTCGTCTTAGTAGGCTCATTGTGAATCTGTTCTTTTTGTCTTGATAATTCCGGAAATCTTTGGCCGCTTTGGGATTTCTTGACAACAGGAGATAGAGAACTACTTTGGTTGGACTCATCGGAGGAGCTTCCGTCGCTATCTGGCACACAGTCTGCATCACTATAGTCAGTGTATTCAGAAACATCAGATAAACTGTAAGTGTTCATCACAGTCTCCTGCAAAAGAAATAAGAATTCAATGGTTAGTGCTTCAAATTACATGAGGTTAATTACAATTATACCATCTTAAGCATAAAATCAGGAAACTACCAATTTTGTATTTTGTTATGACAGTTCCACGCAGGGAAAACTGATTCAACATGCAATAAAATCCAACTAGCTGGCTTTATTTTAAACACTGCAGAAATAAAATAAACACTTCAAACTTTATGTTGGGCTATTGTAAACTGAATACAGTGGTACCTCAGTTCTCGAACTCATTAGAACTCGAATTTCTTAAAAGTCGAACCAACCAGTTCGAAAAAAAATTACCTAGAGCTCGATCTGAGTCTCAGAAGTCAAACCGTGAATGCCGACCTAAGATAACTTGTACGCGCGGGGAAATGAGTCACGTGGGGAAATGAGTCACGCCTCACGTCTCTCAGCGGAAACAAAGGGTAAAGTTTCAGTCTCAGCCTCGCATTCGCTGTGATAGCATCGTGCATGTTTACACTAGCTGAATACAAGTATTTAGACAGTAAAAATTCATTTAGACAATGATAGACAGTAACAGTAATTATTATTATATAATAAAAAAACTGTAAAAAAATAAAGATTTCTTATTCATTATTTTAATATTGATAATAAACCATTAATACGTTTAATTATAATAACATTGTTGTGCAGAGTGGGGATGGAACGGAGACAAAGGCACAGACGTCAGGGTATCAGGGAATACGGGGTTTAATTACAGGTAAGGCAGGCAAACCGCAGACGGACAATACAATGACTGGGCTGGGAAAACAAACTGAAACATGGACAAAATACAGAGGACTAATGACAACAACCAGAAACAGTTGATCACACGGGGATTCCACACGGGGTTAATGAGGGGGCGTGGCACACGGAAGGACCGGACGATCGAGGCAGGACACATTGTTTGGATACATTTATTTTCTTACTTTACAAATGACTGTTTTGATAAATGTGCCTAGATGTGTTTAGTACAGTATATGCTCTTCTTGTTTTATCTGGTTTATTTTGTGGTTAAATGCAAAAAAAAAAAAAAAAAACATATTTAGGTGTCATTTTTTGGGGCCGGGAACCAATTAATTGGTTTTCCATTATTTCTTATGGGGAAAATTCGATCACAACTCAAACTTTTTAGGATTCGATCCGGAGTTCTGAACGGATTATGTTCGAGTTCTGAGGTACTACTGTATCTGTAAGCTTAACTTTATCATGTAAACTGAAAACAAGTAAAAAGTGTGAAGTATTTTAAATTTTACAGATTTTCAGAAACTGTAGGTAGAGAAAAATGAAAGAGAACCAAAAGCCAATGTTCAAAATGTCAAGTCAAGTCAAGTCAAGTAGGCTTTATTGTCACTTCAACCATATACTGTACAGGTAGTACACAGTGAAACGAAACAACGTTCCTCCAGGACCAAGGTGCTACATGCAACATAGATTTACAACATAAATTAACAGAAAAACTAAAACTAGCTAACTAAGAGGCCTAGTTAGCTGGCTAGCAGAGACAAGACAGATTGACAAAATAATTTTACAACATAGTGCACGTTCGAGTGTGCAAACAAGAGCAACAACAAAAGTGCGATAAACACGACATAACATAACATAATAATATGGTGTTGAGGTGATGAGTTGAGGTAGTGGAGAAACAGTAGAGGTTCCTTAACGTAGCAGCAAGAATTTAGGAATTAGTGCAAAAAGTAATCCAGTATTGAATATTGTGCTAAAGAGCATTTACAGGTTGGTGTGTATGATAGTTTGGTAGTGTAGGTCAGTGTGTTTGCGCTTGTGTTGATTAGTCAGTTCAGTCTCAATGTTTTGAGGTAGATGAGGTGAGCTTAGTGATAATATTTGTGTGTGTGTGTGTGTGTGTGTGCATTTATCAGTCCAGTCTCTTTTTGTTGAGAAGACGGATGGCTTGTGGAAAAAAACTGTTACACAGTCTGGATGTGTGTGCCCGAATGCTTCGGTACCTTTTTCCAGATGGCAGGAGTGTGAAGTGTGTGTGAGAGGGGTGTGTCCGATCAGCCACAATGCTGGTGGCTTTGCGTCATCACTTCATATTGCAGAACGGGACGGGATTAACCAACGCTCATTCATACATACTGTACACTGTAAGTAATCACTCTATACAATTAGCATTGGTACTCAGCCTTACAGTAAGAAGTAATTAGAGCCTCCAGAAAGATACAGCAAAGAATAAAGAACACACTAGATAAAACAAATATGTCAAAATAATGTTAGGAATTTTACTGCAAATGCCAGAGAATTTATTTTTAAAATCGCATAGATTAAGGATTTACCATCCTAATTATGTCTGTGGTCATTACTCTGATATTTTTAAGATATAAAATGAGTAAAACTATTATGTGTAAATGACAAATAATCATAATCAAAGAATACACTATGTTATGTGTAAAAACTGGTATTACCCAACACTGACAATACCTATAATAATAACTGTCCGTCATGCAGTAAAACTATGTTCTAAATTAGTTAGTATTGAAATCCTGTTATTATTATTATTATTATTAATCTAATTACACTTTATACCTTCGACATCGCTGGAGAGTTCTCAATCTGTGAACTCGTTTCAGAGATGCTTCCATTACTGTTACTCTAAAAGCAGAAAATATTCAATGCACATTATGAACATACTTTTAGACCCTAAATGAATTGATTTGGAGTTTTCATGTTATGGATCTATGCATACATACTTTTATTTACTTTACATAAGGCTGACATTTTAACCAATGCAAAACAGTGTATATTGTCTACTTGAATGAGTCCTTAGAACATACCTCCACCTGTTCAGCTGATAGGCAGTGATCAAAGTCATCAGAGGCAGAAGGCAATCCAGATCCAGATTCAAGCTTATGTAAGGAGAATAGAAATTTAACCTACAGCACCTAAAATTCATAAAAAAAATTAAATAAAAAAATGAAACATGTTCTTTTTACCTTTTTATTAATCTAGCTAACTTTACATAATAGCAAGGTCCGTTCTTTTTCAAGTCTCCTTCGTTCATTGTCTTCCATCACATAGTGTTCTAGACATTTGTTATGGTGCCTTTTCAGTTTCTGTAATCGTGCCTACAATGACAAAAGCAGAAAGAAATATGTAAACAGATTTCACACACGGAAATACCAAAACAAGTATCTCTAAATTTCAAGATAAAACTGGGGACATAAGAAAACATGGCTAATTTTTATTTTTCCAGTAAGCTGATTCGATCTTCCATTTTCAAAACTTCTCACTCATTTTTCACAACAGTAATACCTGACAATAGCTTTTCCTCTTCTTTGCCTAAAACATGCAAACAAGTAACGATGCTAAGAATTAAAATTAGTGTCAGATGACAATAGTGCCATTTCACGCACCCCAAGTTGCACAGGTGTTCACTATTAGAATTAGAGGCCTTTTAGTGTTATTACACTCAATGATAACAGGTCCATTAAACCATGCGTTTCTGAAACTACTAAATAAAAAGTTTTTCAAAAAGTACTAATGTTTAACAAGGTAAGGTAATATAATTAATACGGTAACAATACAGTATTGTTAAGCAACAAATGCCAATAAGATGAATATTGCACAGAGAATTACAAGTAATGTATAATACTGCACATAGAGCAGATATTTTATGGGGCGCCGTTTGTAAAGTTACGAAACATTTTTGTACTTGCCACTTTTTCAACATTTAGTGCAATTTTCTGACATTTAGCTAGAAGTCAATGGTGTTGTGGATCATCATATTTTTTGCTGTGTAGATTATTTGCACAATTGTTCATCATATGTAAATATAAATGGTATGTCTATATATAAATATTAAATGTAAATGTCAAATATAAATGTTAAATGTAAACGTAAATATAAAAGTTAAATGTAAATATAAATGTTAAATATAAATGTTAAATGTTAACTTATATCTAAATGTTAAATGTAAAAGTTAAATGTAAATATAAATCTAAATGTTAAATGTAAAAGTTAAATGTAAATATAAATCTAAATGTTAAATGTAAATGTTAACTTATATCTAAATGTTAAATGTAAATGTTAAATGTAAATGTTAAATATAAATGTTAAATGTAGACTCTAAATGTTGAGAACATATGCAAATTCGCCACGTCCATCTGCATAGAAATGGGCGGTAACGACTAAATTAGCCCGCTAAGTGGTTCGCTTGCAAAATGGCAGGTCCAATCGCGAGGACCGTAATCCATTGAGATTATCGTCACTGCTACGCGTCGCTCGTTCGCATGTCGGTAAATACTGACGCGCGATATGTTTCATGTGATGTGTTTTCACTTTTAAGGAAAGTGAAACTGTAAGGTGTGTCCCCCCCTCGAATGACTTTTCCAGGGTGGGGGGTGCTTCTTCATTACATATGGTGTCCAGACAGGTATGCAGCTGGACACCCTAAATGAGGGATCATACTTAACCCCCTGGGGCCTGAGGCCTTTTTTCCACTTTCGAGGTAGTCTGACATGCCTTGACATTTTTAAATATTTCACCTATCTAAAAAACATTTATCCCAAAGTGATACATTTGCTTTTATTCAGCACAAACTCAGCACCAATAATCTGAGACCTCTTAGAATGTTATTATTCTATTTTTTGTTAAAATCAACTTTAAACATATACTTTTCAAAAACCTATTTTCAGACATGCTGAGAAATTGTAAAAAATCACATTATAGACATTTCTAGGTAAGACTTTTGAGCTCTGAAGCTTATAGACACAGGGGTTGGCTACACATAGGTGAAAGTGACATTCAGAAATTTTATATGGTTTGATTACTAAAGTGTTAGAACTTTGGAGTGACACTCTTTTTCTCAAAGTCAGTGGTCTTCACAATGAATATTGATGAGATAGGTGTCCTCACACCTGTAGTAGTTTGCATACTGTCAATGGCCCATCAGTCTGGAATGTCACTGCACCCCACACCCATCACTTTGGAAAGGCAGTTTGAAACGCAAGAAAAGTAGCAACAATAAAATCCCTTTCACAGTTTATTGATAGATGGAATGAAAAATGAAAAACTGTGACTATATAAATATAGAAAGCGATAAATATGATGCAGTGACTATTATTGACGCTCTGGGGACGAGGGCATCATCGACCGCGTATCTTTCTCGTGTATTTCAGTTTATATCTCGCTGAAATCATTATGTAGAATCATGAAAAAAACACTGACTAAATCCGTTATCTGTCTTCTTTTCAAAACTTCCGTTGTCAGAAGTATTAAAGTTTTTAAAATTAGGTTAAATAGGCAAAAAAAGCAAATCGTGTCACCTTTCTTTGTTTTACTTGCGTCGGGAGCGTGTAGGACCGCTCTCAGCGGAAGATCGCTATTCACGTTCTAAATACGCTGCGTTTGAATCGGCGACCACGTGATTGCAGGCACACAGGCTTAGCCCACTGAGCTATGAACACAGGTATGAGCTTCGCTGCTGAAAGTGGTAACACTGGCGCAAAGCTTCAGCGGCAGAGACGTATCCGTGTGCTATATTGTAGCCGATCAGTGTAAACACTACCCAGACATGTGCTCTTGTTTATTTCGGTCACAATGGGCGTATTCACATATTTCTTCACCCAATACTAACTGTCGGATTATCATGTTATTATCATGCGAATAGCGCGATTTGCAAGTGGGTGGGTGATCAGAGCCGCTTCGAGACGCAGACGCTTAAGTCAGTCACTCTTGTTCTTTCTATTCGTATCACGAAGCTGTAAAAATATATTTAGTTTCTACCTATATATATTTGAAAAGTAGACCGTCCAAAGTTTCTGAGGGTATTTTTAAAATGTGTATATGACAAAAACTCGCGGAGTTATTTAAACGGTCTCGCGAGAATTCTGTCAGATCCCGCCGGCGGGATCGCCGGTCCCAGGGGGTTAAAGGAAATCTGACCCTCACAAATGAATTTGAATTCTTGTCCAGCTCAGAGAGGAAGGGGGTCATGGTTACACATACAGCAGGCCAGATGGGGTAACACGTCTTTCACACATTTCTTATGGTCTGTATGAACCCACAGTGTATCATCACAGGCAACACTTGCAAGGTCTTCAGCATATAACCAGAACTCAGCTAGCAAGAGCTAAAAATCACTGAGCAGCTCAGCAGAATGTGCCAAACCAGCCCCGTTATAGCTTGTTGGGTTATTAACTGAACGGGTAGAACAAAAAACAGTATATTTCCTTGCTGCTTACTTCCGTTTTCTGTTTGCCAGATGAACATCACTAAACACATCACATGAAACATATCGCACGTTCGCGCGTCAGTATTTACGACATGCGAACGAGTGACGCGTAGCAGTGTAGCAGTGACGATAATCTCAATGGATTATGGTCCTCGCGATTGGACCTGCCGTTTTGCAAGCGATTTCTTGCCATTTCCGAACAAAATGTTCAGCAGCAGCATCTTACGACCTGCTGCCATCAGCTAAAGCATGGCGGGAAATATTTAAGGCCAATTTATACGATACTACTGATCCCCTTCTCGGCCCATTAAACATTCAGTTACAGTGGAAAGTGCAGATGATGTTGCTCCCGGCTGTGAAGCAACGCCATGTAATGCAGCGTTCTATAGCATCTAAGTGAGCCGAATTCGCCATATTGTCCTCAATCGCCCCTAACCTGCAACCACTTAGCGGGCTAATTTCGTCGTTACCGCCCATTTCTATGCAGATGGGCGTGGCGAATTTGCATATGTTCTCAACATTTAGAGTCTACATTTAACATTTATATTTAACATTTAACATTTACATTTAACATTTAGATTTACATTTACATTTAACATTTAGATATAAGTTAACATTTATATTTAACATTTATATTTATATTTAACATTTACATTTAACATTTAGATTTATATTTACATTTAACTTTTACATTTAACATTTAGATTTATATTTACATTTAACTTTTACATTTAACATTTAGATATAAGTTAACATTTAACATTTATATTTAACATTTATATTTACATTTAACTTTTATATTTACGTTTACATTTAACATTTATATTTAATATTTATATATAGACATATCATTTATATTTACATATGATGAACAATTGTGCAAATAATCTACACAGCAAAAAATATGACGATCCACAACACCATTGACTTCTAGCTAAATGTCAGAAAATTGCACTAAATGTTGAAAAAGTGGCAAGTACAAAAATGTTTCGTAACTTTACAAACGGCGCCCCATAATATTTGCACTTGGCTGTAATTTATTACACAGAGAGAATTATTGCAAACCCAGCGAAGAGGTGTGTTTTGGGGGGCATGTATTATGTGATACCTGACATGTCAAAGAAAAGCTTATATTAATCCATATCATCAGCATGATACCACACAAGCAACTAATCAAGCAGAACTAGTTAGCAAGTCTTTGCTTTGCTTATACAGTAAACAGTATAAGACTAATTCTGAGAAGAAAACACTCAAGTAGTGCATAAAAGAAACTACGTTCAGAAAATTTGCACACTCAAGATAGTGAAAAATAAGGACCCTTGTACACTTGACAAATTCCAAAATGGGGACATATAAAATCTCTACGTCTCCTCTGAGTGTCCAAACCAATCAGTGTGTTATGTCCTCATTTTGAACAATTCCGTCACACCAATATCAACTCAATTTATATAGCTATACAGTATAGTCTTACATGTCCTTCACAGATATCCGAAGTAAAACAGATATATTACCATAGAGGACTTCCCTTTTCTCTCCGCAGTCATAAGTTCACCAAAATTGTCACTAGTCTGGGTCATTTGTTTGTCCATTAGTGACTTAATTTTTGTGGCGTGCGAGTCATCCATTGTCTATTAAGGAAAAACAGAAAAAGAATGACTATATCAGAAAGAAAGCTACAAAATTCCAGTGTTAACAATTCAATACAACAATCCAGGACTGCATATAGCCTATATTCTTCACAGGAATTAAGCCATTAAGAATTTTAAAGCAGCAAATTTTACACAGAGAAGACAAACAGGCATTAATTGCCCACAATTGATATTTTTCATATTATTCATGCGAGAGAATGTGTTAAGTGTTGGTGTTAATCATTATCAAGTAGTTTTAACAAATACTAAGGAACATTCGAAATATGTAACTGAACAAAATTTTATTCACCTCTATGTAGCCAGACTCCAACTGGGCTATCTGGTTGTCATTTTCTCTTTTGGTGAGGATGATACAGCCACCTTTATAACAGCATACTGTATTTTAATTTATAGCTAGTTAGAATAAAACAGTAAAATTAATTTGTTCCTATGCAACCCATTATCACACTGTGAGCAACTCTTGCAAGCAGTAATTTATGAAATGTTGTAAAAAGGCCTAAGTAAGCAAAAAAGAGGAAACCTAAATACCTGTCTTCTCCAAGGCCAATCTGAATCTCCGTAATTATAATTAATCTCTTCTCCTGACAAAATGTCTCTAACGGCAAAGAGACAGAGATGTGGACTTCCTTCAACATCTACGACTTTCATTCGACAGTTTGGATTTCTGTGCTCATCATTGACAAGCCTCCCTAAAGTCTTATCCTCTTGAGATGCATCTATGCTGTGTAGAAGACAAAATATGGTGACTACACCTGAACCAATATCAGCAAAAGTATTTTAACACTCTTAAAATTGTCAAGTTCCTGCTTACCACCAGTTCTTCCCTTTCCATTGGAAATCATAGAAAAAAACACTTTCAGCCTCACTATATCCTTTCTTTCGTTCAAAACTCTCTTTCTCCCCGAAAACAGTTCACCTTTATATTCTACTACAAAGTCTCCTTTGTAAATGACCACTGTGCTGAACACTCCTCTTCCTACAAGCAAAACAATGATAAAGATGTTCATCTATAAATGCAGTCTAAACAGACACGATATTACACATCCCAAGAATATTAGATAAGCAGCCTACATTTCTGATACATACCTTTAGAAACATTAATAAAACGCTCTTCAATCACAGCCTTATCAGACTTTAATCTGATATGCAACTTGGCATCCTGCAATGGATGACATCTTTTTCTCCTAATGGAGTTCATTCTGTAACAATGCAGATTACAGTTATCACTTAAATTATATTCATAAAAAACAAATATTATTCCATCATTTAATAGAGACATTAATTGTCACTCAATTAAACTCAAAATATCATGCATGACAGGACACGGTATCCAGGGCTGGGCAATATAGTTGAAAACAATATCTTGACATCTTAGGTCACTGTATCGATATTCAATGTATTTAAATATTTTTTAAAAATCTCTAAAATACTTTTTAAAAGTCAGGATAGAAAGTCAGAATGAATTATGGTTTTTATTTATTCTAAGTAGTGTTTCCTAACTGAAAAACATAAAAATGCATCTCTGCTGAACATCGCATGCGCACCACAGTACATTAATTACTGCCTGCGCCATCATTGCGTTATTTATTCTTGCACTGCCTGCTCTGTTCGTCCTGCCATTTTAGGGCAAATCATATTGTCTATATTTACAATAAATAAATAAAATCGATATAACGATACACTATCAAGCCAAATCGTATGTAAAAAGATATCGAATATAAGATAAAGATTCGATATATCGCCCAGTCCCATTTTCCAAGACTAAAAATAATGGAAAACACCTTCATAATGTTATAGGTTATATATATATATATATATATATATATATATATATATATATATATATATAATCTAAGTATGAACAAAGCCAGAAGCTCATGTACATGAACCGAGTGTTTCAAATTGGTTAAATGTCATATGCTACATATCCAGTATCTCACTTACACTTTATAATTTAAAGTTAATAAGAATTTCATAATCGGTTATGATATACACTGTTTTTTAAGACAGGTATATGCCTATATATAGTCTGTTCAACATCTTATTTTTAAGACATTTAGAGAACATTACATAAACTACAATTGTCACGCTTCTAATTCCCATACATTTTACTTACTTACTTACTAAGTAATTAATGCGGGAATTATTTCCAAAATGTATATTATTTTCGGTAAAAGAATTTTTATAAATTGTAATGTAGAAAAGAAATGGAACAACTTTACCTGTTGGCGCGAAATGCTTCCTCCGATGTTTCCCGCGAAAGTGACGTCTTTCCAAATTATAGCCGCAAAATCCACTTAATCCACTTGTTAACTGCGCAGTTTGACATGAATATTCCTCCGCACTTGTTCTTGTACATGTAATATATATTTCGGCCGAAAGAACTATTTAAAATTATAGGACTTCCACTCAAAACAGGTAGTTTAATTATATTTGATATTAATCCATCTATATACACTCACCTAAAGGATTATTAGGAACATCTGTTCAATTTCTCATTAATGCAATTATCTAATCAACCAATCACATGGCAGTTACTTCAATGCATTTAGGGGTGTGGTCCTGGTCAAGACAATCTCCTGAACTCCAAACTGAATGTCAGAATGGGAAAGAAAGGTGATTTAAGCAATTTTGAGCGTGGCATGGTTGTTGGTGCCAGACGGGCCGGTCTGAGTATTTCACAATCTGCTGAGTTACTGGGATTTTCACGCACAACCATTTCTAGGGTTTACAAAGAATGGTGTGCAAAGTGAAAAACATCCAGTATGCGGCAGTCCTGTGGGCGAAAATGCCTTGTTGATGCTAGAGGTCAGAGGAGAATGGGCCGACTGATTCAAGCTGATAGAAGAGCAACTTTGACTGAAATAACCACTCGTTACAACCGAGGTATGCAGCAAAGCATTTGTGAAGCCACAGCACGCACAACCTTGAGGCGGATGAGCTACAACAGCAGAAGACCCCACCGGGTACCAGCTCACCAAAATTGGACAGTTGAAGACTGGAAAAATGTTGCCTGGTCTGATGAGTCTTGATTTTTGTTGAGACATTCAAATGGTAGAGCCTTGTTACCACTGTGCAGGCTGGTGGTGGTGGTGTAATGGTGTGGGGGATGTTTTCTTGGCACACTTTTGGCCCCTTAGTGCCAATTGGGCATCGTTTAAATGCCACGGCCTACCTGAGCATTGTTTCTGACCATGTCCATCCCTTTATGACCTCCATGTACCCATCCTCTGATGGCTACTTCCAGCAGGATAATGCACCATGTCACAAAGCTTGAATCCTTTCAAATTGGTTTCTTGAACATGACAATGAGTTCACTGTACTAAAATGGCCCCCACAGTCGCCAGATCTCAACCCAATAGAGCATCTTTGGGATGTGGTGGAACGGGAGCGTCGTGCCCTGGATGTGCATCCCACAAATCTCCATCAACTGCAAGATGCTATCCTATCAATATGGGCCAACATTTCTAAAGAATGCTTTCAGCACCTTGTTGAATCAATGCCACATAGAATTAAGGCAGTTCTGAAGGCGAAAGGGGGTCAAACACCGTATTAGTATGGTGTTCCTAATAATCCTTTAGGTGAGTACATATATATATATGTACATATATATATATACATATTACATATATGTACATATATATACATGTACATATTACATATATATATATATGTAAATATATATATATATATTCTGAAAGCAAAATGTTTATAATATATTATTAAAAATTTGCTTTGCTTTCAGAATGTTTAGTACTTAGTACATGCTAGTGGCTTAATTGATACATGGAATTAGCATAGTAATATTAACCATATATTGCTCCTGATTTTATAATATATCAGAATGTGGTTTGCTAAGCACGCTACATGCTATCGCTGCTAGCAACCTGTGTGGAATTAGCATAGTCGTATTTGTTATAGTGCTCCTTATTTTTCACTATGACAATATTTGCCACGCATACTTATTATGTATGCGTAGTGACCTGTTACATGGAATTATTAGAGTCATATTTGCTATATGTTGCTTTTAATTTTCTGTTGTATCTGAATGTGGTTTGCTAAGAAGACTACATGGTAGTGATTGCTAACATTACAAGTAAGTATAAATCGGCGTAGGTAAATTTGCTAATACTGTTCCTTATTTTTGTACTGTATCAGAATGTTTATGGTTGGCATGCTACAGTTATATTAAACTGTTTTATTTATTGATGTACTGCGAGATAGAAATAACATTACCATGGCATACTAGCAATGTGTAAATATATATATTTACGTAATGCTAAATATTAGCCTAAAGCTTCCTGCGGTACAAAAGTAAAATTTCATTGGTTTAGATCATCCAATCAAAAAAGTAGATTTTTATTGGTTTGTTTGGATCACCTGATCAAAATGTGTGCGTAGAATAAGGAAGTGCAGTTCACATGAATTCCTGTTGGGGCGCTGCGTTTTACACACTCTGGGGGGGGGGGGGGGGGGCACACACACTTTTGGTACACAAATCAGGTTGTCGTCATTTTTCAGGACACGTGAAATTTTTTGCCCAGTGATGTTTTTTAGCATACTGAACATGATAGTATAGCTAAACAAATGAGGATGTGTTTTTTGGTCCCCATTTGCCAAGAGGTCCCCAGTTAACTGGTGAAAATGTCCTTAATGACAGTGTCAGTTCTGGATGTGAGGAGTAGCATCCTGTCACTGAGCGTACTCCTCTGGTTGTTAATCTCCAGCATATCGCGGAGGTTTAGGCCTGGACTAATTGCTCTGACGACACCTTCAATTATTTCAGCCTCACTATGATTTGTTTTTGACCCCAAGTCAATCTGATGGACCTGACTGTTTCTAAAAATCTGGACATGTTGCTGCTTGTGGAAACATGGCAGAAACCTGAAGATAACTTGCACCTAAATCTACTTACACCTCTGGGTTATAGTTTTCTATGTAAACCCCGTCTGACGGGCAGGGGTGGTGGTCTAGCGGTGATACACCGTGACTGTGTTGAAACAGCAATTGTTGAGTTTCATGGGATTACATCCTTTGAATATCTGGCTTGTAAAATTGCTGGAAAGGCTCCGTTGCACGTCATATTAATCTACAGACCTCCGAAGCCTCACCCTAATTTTTTCCTTGATCTCAATGAGATACTTAGTCTTGTTTGTGGCATGTCTACCGCTGTGATTTTGCTTGGCGATTTTAATATTCATGTGGATACTGACTGTCCATCAGCTAGTGAGCTGTGTTCAGTACTGAATTCTTTCAGTTTTGTGCAGCATATTGATTTTCCAACACATGATAAGGGTCATACCTTGGATCTTGTTTGTTCCACCGGTGTACAGAATGTATGTACATCTGGTTCTTTCATTGGAATCTCAGATCACAAGCTGGTGGAATTTAGTTTCAGTTATCCACTGCCAAGTGAATTATCCATGTGTATGTCTGTCGATGCTTCCTGTCTTCGTGACGGGCCACGGTTGATGCTTCTCTGTGGTGCTGACATGCTGAACTCCTTTGTGGTGCCGGGGCTGTGGAAGCTCGAGCACATCGAGGAGATCATCAACAACTTTGGACTGGTGTGCATCACCCACGATGGATCCGATCTGGAGGCCATTATTCGGGGCTCCGACCTCCTCCGGCCACATTACCGCAACATCCACATGGTGTGCGAGTCGACGGTCAAGGAGTCGAGCGCAGACATCCGCCGCATGCTGCAGTGTGGTCAGACTGTGCAGAACCTGCTGCCTCAACCGGTCCTCAGCTACATCCGGCAGCGGCGCCTCTACACCGCTGAGAATGAGCAGAGGAACGCAGATGTTATGTCGGCTCCTCTGCAGAAACATGCAGGGAAGCATGACTGAGGCCAGCCCCCCCACTGCCACTCTGCCCGTCTGTAACTTCATCATCTTGCCATTTCTACCTTCCCATTTGTTGGGGATCCCCATATTGCTCTTAATAAAGTCCTAAATGAGTTGAACATTGACTTGGACAACTGTCCCCATTCAGTAGATGTTGATGGCATTCTAAGTACATAAAGGCTTTAATCAGCAAGTTCTAAAAAGTGAAGATTATCTTACTATTTTGCCAACAAGTACATTCTATGTTGTCTCAACATAGGTGGCACTAACATAGTAAATGTAAATCGTGTACACACAATGTAACACTTGGGTTTTATGTTGACACTTGAGTGTATGGTGCTGGACTCTGCTGAACTTATGAAATCACGATTTTAATTATTTTTTTGTAGACATGAAACTGATGGTTTTTTCCACTACTGCTTAAATTATTTTTTTCCACTAGTGCTTAAATTAAAATACAGTTATGTCAATATACATGGAGTTGGCCCACCCTTTGCAGCTACCTGTATAAGAGCTTCACCTCTTCTGGGAAGGCTGTCCACAAGGTGTAGGAGTGTGTTTGTGGGAATTTTTTAGCATTCTTCCAGGAGAGCATTTGTGAGGTCAGGCACTCATGTTGGACATGAAGGCCTGGTTTGCAGTCTCTGCTCTAATTCATCCCAAAGGTGTTCTGTTGGGTTGAGGTCAGGGCTCTGTGCAGGCTAGTGAAGTTCCTCCACACCAGACTTGCTCACCCATGTCCTTATGGACCTTGCTTTGTGCAAAGGTGCACAATCATGTTGGTACTGGAAGGGGCCTTCCCCAAACCGTTCCCACAAAGTTGGGAGCATGAAATTGTCCAAAATGGCTTTGAATGCTGCAATAAGAGTTCCTTTCACTGGAACTAAGGGGCCAAGCTCAACCCCTGAAAAACAACCTCACACCATAATACATATTTCCATTTAAAGTAATATTCTTTTTGATTCGTCTGCAGATGCAGTTAAGCTTCGTCACACGACTGTGGGTGTGGTTTACTGGAACTGGGTTCAAAAGTGCGTGCACGTGTTCCAAGCTTCCAGTGTCGTCAGTCACATAGTAACTGCTGGTCAAGTACAATGTCTCGGAAACGTCCCATCGCTAGCGTTAAGCGCGCTCACACTGCGCGGAGCTTTGATGAGGTATTTTGTTGCCCGAGTGCTTAAATATACGGAGTGCTGTACATGTGTTGATTACAAATGGAGATGATCGGTTCATTTGGGCTTGTATCCCGTTTGGGCAAAAAGCGAACAAGACCTATTATCTTCCGCTTTGATTGATGTTCTGGTAGTAAAGCGTTAGACCTCTTATTTTGTTTATATGGGATAGCTTTCGCTGAGATATGCGATTAAACTTAGTCTGTTCGATTCATGTTCACGATAACTGCGAAATAGGATAAGCAGTCACTTTGAAAATCACAAAAATGTCGCTCGTGCTGTAATTTGGATCGCAACTGAAATGCATAATTTAAGGTTGCTCAGTAGTGTGGTGCATTATGTCCTTATCTATAAACAGATTTCTGTTATGGAAATCACTTTCAGAATTCTGTTGAGGGAAATATTCAGTGGAGTATTACAGATTATTGTTGGATTAAGTACTGAAATATTATTATAAAACTAAGAAGTTGGAGTAAGAAGCTGAAGCATCTGGCTTGTTTTGGTGTATCACTCACTGGGTTAAGACCTTAGGCTGATAGTTGGAAGGTCACTAGCAGACTGGTGCTGTCACTGGACCCTGTCCTTCTGCCCATTCAGAAAACTGCATGTGACTACATGTAGTGTAATTTTGTATTGTTTCCCAATGCATTTTCTGCAGGTACCAAAGAAAACCAATGTGGTGCTGCTGTCTTGTGGCTCCTACAACCCAGTCACAAACATGTACTGTACCTGACTGTCATAAGCTACTAACAAAACGTTCATGCCAACTTGATTTTTTATATAAAAAGTTGTCATTTTTAATGGGAACATTAAGTATGACATACAAACTAAATACTGGTACATAGCGTGCCATGCTAACTTTTAGCTCCACAAAGTTTAAATGTGCAACTTACTTTGTTAAAAAGCATGAACCAACATAGGACACCTGTGCTGTGCTTGGCTTCCCCAGGACATTATGAAGTTGTGAAGGGGATCATATCACCAGTGGGCGATGGCTACAACAAGAAGGGCCTGATCGAGGCCAGCCATCGGGTGGAAATGGCCAAGCTGGCGGTAGAGGACCACAGCTGGATTGAGGTGGACAGCTGGGAGAGCAGGCAGGCCGAATGGCTGGAGACAGTCAAAGTGCTACGGTGAGCTCGCCCTAAGGGTGAAAGAAGGGCCCCATTTTTCAGCTATGAGTCCTTTCCTTTGACCGTTACACCCCCTGTTGGCTGAACTGATCTTTAACACTCTGCTCCCAGGCATCACCGGCAGGAACTGCTCTCCCAGGAACCAGACTGGCGTAACGAAGGACTACATACTGACTTAACTCTCCGCTGTGCGCTCCTGAACTGTAGGTCGCTGACGGATAAGACTACTTTCCTCAACGACCTGACTGTTTCTAAAAATCTGGACATGTTGCTGCATGTGGAAACATGGGGGAAACCTGAAGATAACTTGCACCTAAATCTACTTACACCTCCGGTTTATAGTTTTCTATATAAACCCCGTCTGACGGGCAGGGGTGGTGGTCAAGCGGTGATACACCGTGACTGTGTTGAAACAGCAATTGTTGAGTTTCATGGGATTACATCATTTGAATATCTGGCTTTTAAAATTGCTGGAAAGGCTCCGTTGCAATACCGCAACATCCACGTGGTGCGCGAGTGGGTGGCCATCGACGTGTTGGCCAGAGACATCCGCCGCGCGCTGTGGCATGGCCGCGGTGTCCGGTACCTGCTGCCTGACCCGGTCCTCAGCTACATCCAGGAGCGGCGGCTCTACGCCACTGAGAGTGAGCAGACGAACGCTGACGTTCTTCTGGCTCCGCCTTCACACCTCTCTCTGGGGCGGAGGTCGCTGAGGTGGTTAAAAAACTCCTCGGTGGCCGGGCCCCGAGGGTGGATGAGATCCGCCCAGAGCTCCTCAAGACTCTGGATGTTGCAGGGTTGTCCTGGTTGACACACATCTGCAACATAGCGTGGACATTGGGGGCCTTCATCCAGGGCTTTTAGCATATATGTATGTATGTAAGTATGTGTGTGTGTATATACGTTTATATAAATTTAGCCTTACAGTATGTATACTGTTGTTAACATAGGGAGTACTTCCATTCCATTCATATGTGTTTTTAGGGCCGGGTCAGATATGATCAGATATGCAGCCATTTAGTCACTGCAGCTACTGGGCAGGCTGCAGCATGCTGCCAGATGTAAAACAGAGTCAGAGCTGCAACTCTGGAGATATACACTCGGTGACAAAAAAAAGTTAGGCACCTAGATGGAGTGGTGGAAATGAAATGAATCTGCATGTGGTGAAAGGTCATGTGACTATATCGTAATGATTATAATCAGGGTTCTTGCAGGTTTCAGTAAGTTAAATTTAAGACCTTTTTTAAGACATTTTAAGACCGTTATGAGTAAAAGACCAACACGATGCATTACTAGAAACATTCGAATGATACCAGAATTTCTCACTCATATCCTTAGCCCAACATCCACATATCATATGTGTTTACAAAGTGTGTTTTAATAAGTTCACATGTGTTTAAAGCATGTGGGAGTGTTAACCCTCCTATCGCGGAAGTTACGTTCCAGACCCATCAACGATAATGAAAACAACTGGAAACATCTGATAAACATGGGGAATCCACACGGGGTTAACGAGGGTGCGTGCAGACGAGCGGGGCAGGACATACTGCACTTTTAATCAGATTTTTTAGATTTTCTAAGCAATTTTTATTCAAATAAGTTTTTTTTCATCTCTATTTTGCTTTTTTGACTTGGCTTAACTTTTTAAAATCTTGTTTTTATAAAGCATATTAAATAACTCCTGTGTATGATAATAAAAACTTGCCTTACCATAAGGAGACCGAGAAACGTTCTCCTCAAGACCACACGAACAACTAAAAACTATATGCTGGAAACTAAGACATTCACAAGGTAACTCCATGAAAAGCTCTGTAAAAGTAGAAATGTGTTTATTTTAATTATAATTTAAGATAACGTGAGCCAACTGGCTAGTAGTTGCCTTTTAACTGAAAAAATTCACTCCAGTCATTAGAGAAAAAAGTTACTACATCAAAACATTTACATTGCAATAATGTATGGCATGAAACAAACTTGTAATTATGTCATTCAGTAATACAAATAATAAAACAACATACCGTTCACATTGGCCTCAAGAACTAAGTTAGCGCTTGATTCGCCTGCACTTCCTGTTGTAGCTGAGCGTGCACCTGACGTCAGGGGCTGAAAGTGCACGTTCTGCAGCCAGACCCTTCTCAAACTGGATGGTTGCCTAGCTGCAGTGATCACGCAATGGGATTTGTAGTTTTATTACCACGCAGACACCGGTGCAGACCAGAAAACACAACCAACGGATTAGTTTTACAGCGATTTACTATTTTATTTTCAACGCTTTTTGGGAATGAACGGAGGTAAGAATTTTAAGACTTGGCTAAATTAAATTTAAGACCTAGGATGAAAATCTGGGCATTTGTAAGACATTTTAAGGCCTTAAATTTAACTTTCTGAATTTTAGACTTTTTAAGACCCCGCGGGAACCCTGCATTCATCTGAAAAATAATCAATTCTGCTTTTCCGAATTAACGTAATAATCATCCTGTTTTTCTGAGTAATAATTTTCTGTTTTTCTGAATTAATGATATAAACTTTCTATTTTTCATGATGCACGATCTGTGTAGTTTAATCCGCTTTTGTTGATGGTTTGTAGACGGTATTATCATTAGTTTGTCGCCTTTGCGCAGAACCTATTCCGCCGCGCTTGACACCGCAGTGTTTCTCCCGGATCAGTAGATACAGTAAGACACGCTTCACGGAAATAAGCCGATGCATGTGAAATTCATTCAGAGCGGCTTTGCTGTGACTAAAGACCATGTCAGACAATCGCTGCAAATACTGGATCCTCATGGAGCGCAACTCTGGCGCCGGAATCGTCTCCGGAGGCGTTTGTATCGGAATCCAGGTCCAAACTTTTATTAAATATCACTTTATTTAAGTAATATTATTAAATATTTATTCTGTTATTGATGACCATTTTCAAGCCACACGCGCCGGCTTTAGCGGTTAGAAGGAAAGACACTGACTTTTAGTATTAATATCTGGTGTCCTTTTGTGGTAAATATGCTTGTGGTGAATATGTCTGATGAATGTCACTGCTTTGTAATTTTATTTACCCGTAGTCAAGCTGTTAGTTTAGCTCGCGCCGCATTTTGGTGGCTCTTCCCTTCCAGCTCATTTCCTGAGCTATTTCATAAACTTCAGTTCCCGTTTCGTTCGGGGAAGCTGTGCTGTTTTTATATTGTACAGAGACATAAAGTACAGGCTGCCTGATGGTATTAATAATTCTTCCTCCTGCCTACAGACTCCTGCCAGCTGATGCTGGACCCCAACACAGCACACAGATACCTGTCTCTGTCAGGGGGGAACAGGAAGGCGAAAGGGGAGGCAGAGGAGCAGCCATATCCTGATCATCCTGAGAGATTTGACTGCATCCACCAAGTTCTCTGCAGAGAGATTCTGACTGGCCGCTGTTACTGGGAGGCTGAGTGGGATGGAGATCGAGCCTGGATAGGAGTGACTTAACGGAATCGAGAGGAAAGGAGTGAATGACTGTCTAAGTGCAAAGAGACTTAACTATCTGCTTGGAGGCAATGACAAGTCATGGAGTCTGTGGTGTCGTCCTGAAAGATACTGTGTCAATCACAATAATGAACAGACTGACATACTAATACGGCCCTCAGGCTCCCGCAGAGTAGGAGTGTATCTGGACTGGGCGGCTGGTACTCTGTCCTTTATGGACTGACCCCCCTGTACAGATTCACCTCCTCATTCACTGAGCCCCTCTATCCAGGGTTTTATGTTGATATAAACTCCTCAGTGTCGCTGTGACGTGTTGCTGGTTCTCCTGGCAAAAAGGTAAAATCTCTGCCTTTTAACCTTTATAATCCTTTTTACTCTGAAATGTATGTTTAACTAAAATAAATGCCTGTGTTCAGCGAGCTGAATAAACATGAAATATAGTTCTATAGTTTTTCTCTCTGACTAAAATGTAACTAAATGTAATCCTGATTTGGGGGGGGGGCTTTCCCCCTCCCCTGTATATGTACATTTTATATATTTATGCCTATTTACTGTATTTCCTCCCTGTAAAATGACAATAAAGGCTTTCTGTTCTGTCCTATTAATGTCCTGCTTCAGCGTCACCCAAAGCATAACTGAGTAACATAATGAAACCACAGTCTGGTGGATTAAATTAAATTCTCTTTATTGCTGCAGCTGAATATAACAAACACAATGACAATCAATGTATATAATAACCATTTAACTGGAGACATAACAGAAAGTAAAAACATTGGAAAATATAATTACATCTCATTACTGCCCTGGGTTAGTGGATTAAAGTAAATAAAATTATTATTAATTTATTGGATTAAATAATGAAATTTCTATTTATCAAATAATAACCCACCCCACTGTGAAAGGTCTGGTTACTCCCCCGTCGGGCAGAAGGGGCAGGTGCCCACCCACTCTCGCCACCCCCACCCCACTGTGAAAGGTCTGGTTACGCCCCTGTCGGGCAGAAGGGGCAGGTGCCCACCCACTCTCGCCACCCCCACCCCACTGTGAAAGGTCTGGTTACGCCCCTGTCGGACAGGCACCCTTACCCCCCTCACTGGTCAATCACAAAGGAGGTCTGGGTAGATCGTATGGCATAAAAAATCGAGGATGGATGATGCGTTCAACCGCGCCAGCTGCTGCCAAACTCCAGCAAGCGGCCGCATCACCTAGTTAGCCTCCAATTTATTTCTACTAAACTTAAGAAAGGGTATAAAACTGAATGGAGGAGCTGGACCAAGTAAGAAGCCAAAAACCTACCACTTCCATATGGAATGGGGGGAGGACTGTTTTTTCTTCCACCATGTCATATTCAAAGTGCGTTTGCCTCATCTGTCAGTCTGCCGTTGCTATTCCGAAGAAGGGAAATGTGGAGCGGCATTTTCGGACTGTTCATAAAAACTACAACATTAACTTCGTAAACGAAAACGAGCTGAGAAAGAGAAAGGTGAAGGAACTAAAATCCCAGTTCAATTCAAAAATACTTTATTTATCCCAAAGGGAAATTATTATTATTATTATTATTATTATTAATGTCTGTATATCAAGCTGCTGCCATATTTCTTATATCCACTGGACACGTCAGTTCACAGAACAAGCGATCCAGAAACAATGTGTACTTTTCAGGGAGGCCACAAGGTGGAGACAAAACATAGATTACTAAATATAAGAGGTTCAGAATTAAATTATAAGAAAGCCCATCTTATGTGCGATATTTATAAAATACCATGATGACTCCATTTTAACGGGAGTTAAATGACAGTTTATGCCAGTTTGTAATTAGCAGTCATTTGCGTTCTTTCATAATAAAAATAAATCAAATATTATGAACCATAAATCATCCGTATATTTTGCAAGAACAGACATCGCACTGCTGAAGTTCAGCACTTTCCCGTTTGAGATGAACGTGATGTTGCGGTTTCCTGCCCGGCGACCTTTAAAAATCCATGACAGCAGCAGTTAGATGCAGCGTGTGCAAGCGGCCATATTCACTGACAAAATCAAGCTGATCACTAAGACTTAGTTTGTGGTTAATTAATACAGAAGTAACAGCATAATACAACATTATTTGTGCCCCCTCAGGTAAAGTGTTACCGATGAGAGAACACTTTGAAAATCAGTAAATAACATTTTCTCTTGCCTTGGCTCCATGTCTAAATCAGACCTAGACATGTTTCAGTAGATTATCATGTTCCCTCAGGTTATTGCACTTACCACACACAGTATGAAGTAAATGTAAGTGAACTAAAATCTCCATGCAATGAATTAACATCCTGTGAGTGTGTATCAAGTGCTGCAGCCCATACATTAGCAACGGGCATCAGATCACTGTATTCAGCAGAATGAGGGGTTATTCAGAAAGGACGAGTGTATTATTATAAAACAGATCGATAAATCAACTTACTTAAGCAATTATTACTGTGTCTTGTCCAATAATCCAACATGCTTTCCCAGCTGGCAGCTTTCAAAGAGGATTGACCTCATTGTTCTTGCAAAACTAGACATTTATGAAGGCCTCTATACCTTAACAAACTTACGATGAAATGCAGCACAGCCCTTGATGTCCTGTCTGGATGCATGGAGGTGATTTTCTGTACTGAGTTAGATCAAATGCATGAATCCATTTCCAAAAGCTGTTTATCTGGGTCCCCGCGATGGGGCACCTTGGATATGGTGCCAGTATCTCACAGGCCTTGGACACCTAATCACTCAGGCATTTCTGAGTCGCATCTTTGTTTAGCCTGATCTTTATTTTTTGTCTAGCAAATTTAACATAAACCAGTGTGTGGCCTGAATGAAAAGCTAATGAAAGCTAATTCAGTGGCTGGAAAAGGTTTTCCTGGTTATTTACATATATTTCAGAGGTTCACAGGGCTGCCAACTTTGGTCGACGAGGGCTCGGCCTATTAGCCGCAGTGTAATGTCCATAATCTGCATAAATGACGTGACACCAGACGACACCTAGCGATGGCCGTAAATGACGAGGGCTCGGCCTATTAGCCGCAGTGTAACCTCCACAGTCTGTATAAATAACGCAGCACCAGACGACACCTAGCGATGGCCGTAAATGACGAGGGCTCGGCCTATTAGCCGCAGTGTAACCTCCACAGTCTGTATAAATAACGCAGCACCAGACCACACCTAGAGGCGGCCGTAAATGACGAGGGCTCGGCCTATTAGCCGCAGTGTAACCTCCACAGTCTGTATAAATAACGCAGCACCAGACCACACCTAGAGGCGGCCGTAAATGACGAGGGCTCGGCCTATTAGCCGCAGTGTAACCTCCACAGTCTGTATAAATAACGCAGCACCAGACCACACCTAGAGGCGGCCGTAAATGACGAGGGCTCGGCCTATTAGTCTATTAGGCTAGCACTTTGCTGGGCGTTGTGCCGGCATGGGCTGTGACGTGCATTACACTGAAGGCAATGGTGAGGATGAGAGTTAGGCTTAGAGTTACGGTTAGGTTTTTGAAAGGGGTTACAAAGCCCCAATCCTGTGTCCCAGTGAACTGGAAACACAGTTCTGCACGGTCCTATCTGGGCATATCCATAGAGCGCAACGTCCCACTTACGTTCCAATCCCCTTAGTTAAAGTTTATTAATTTCCCCTTTTATTTTTTAATCCTTTTATTTTGCAGGGAACGGTGGCGGTGAAGACCTGAAGGACCCAGAGGAGTTCCAGACACCAGGCAGCAACCCGGGGGAAACACACAAGGAGCAGCGACGACACCCACAGGTAAGTATGTGCCCTTACATAGACCTTTCTTAAGGTTCTGTAATTATATTTGCCCTTTACTTTCAGGTTCTCGGACTGGCACCCCCAACAGATCTGACAATAGCCCCCCCCCCACAGATTTGACCTTTTGTGGGTGCGGTATCGGCACTACTCCAGGACCCCCCGGAGGCACCTCCCAGCGCCTAAGACCACCCCCCCCAGAGTCAATCCGTTGCCATCCGGACCAAACACGTTCCTAATAAAGCCAGTTTCTTCAGCACTGTGTCCCACATCCTTCCTCTATGGAGGCTTAAGGGAAATGAGGGCAGCACAGTGGGGAATTCTATTATATTTCAGCGGTTATTTAATACAGCAAAGTGCAGAAATGCAACAGGCTAGAAATACTAGCTGCTTTAGGTGCAAGTATGTCTATATTAATGGCATGACGTCTGCGGAGATGGTTGCTAAGGTTCGTTGTATTTCCAAAGTATTTTAACTCAGATTTACAATGTCTGCAAACTGCAACGGACTTGTCAATCTTTCCATTTACTTTGTGAAAACCGAAGTAATCCCAAACCTTTGATTTCATGCTGGCTAGTGCCTTGCAAATTTCTCCTTCTTCGTTGCCCTCCATTGTGCACTGCTGCGTTTATTCAGATGACAACAAACAGGCGCGAATTGAAGATTAGCGACGTAATCCCCTGCGCCACTGCAGTGAGGGCGCACTTTACGTCGCAGACGCAACTAATTTAAGATTTATATTTATTTTTTTTAATTATCCATCGTATATTCGTTATATAATCGCGATTCATTCGATTTTAAAATATTAAATCGATTATTAATATACAGACCCTGACACAGTTTCCCTGTGGGGGATAGTACTGACATGTGCTGAGCAGTTTCTAATAAAGACATTTTGCAAATACAAAATAATGTATGAGCAAAATGTTTCAGCTGTAGCACATTTATTTCATATATGAATTTCACAAATCTCGCTGTAATGAAGATGATGAAATTACCCAGGCTTAGTGTGATTTTTCTTTCATAACAGTCAAATGACAGCAGGGCATGGTCAGCAAGTAGACACATAGATTTGAATAAGAGGCCACATTGCCAATTGGAATTTGGAGGTCTTATTCATCCTGGGCCAGGCAAATGCAAAATGCATAGTACACAGCAGGTATGGCTCTGTAAAGAAACACTGGCTTCCATATTAAACACTGGGATCCATAGCGCTGTGGTGCTCAACCCGACTCTATGCCTGGGCAGTGCAAGGCTGCCTTTGGTCGTCCCGGAGACGCCTCTTCTTCCCTTGGTGGACTCTCAAGCCTCTGACGGTTGGTATCTTCCTCCAGCCTCTGATCTTCTCATTTTCCATTGCCATTCCATTCATTACTGTCAGATCTGTCCTGGTCGCTCCTACTTCCATCCCACCTCTCGATGGACTGCTGGACTCTCTTACTCTTTAATTGTAATTCAGTTGATGATACTGCTTCCTTTTTTTGCACCACAGATGGAAATAACTCAAACAACAACATTTAAAATGAAACCGACAAACAACATTTAAGCGCTTCACTCTTTAAAAAACTTTAAACACGAATAGCCCTAAATGGAGCTTGTAAGTCTTTGGCTTCAACACCAGTGATCAGCTATTGGCTCTAATGCCCATTCATTCCCAGATAGCAAAATCTTTCTGGCCTGGATGTGGCCCACATCACGCATGATCATCTGGCCCACATACCGCATGGAATGACGGCGATTGAGCGGACCGCTCTCGGTTGCCACATCAGGTTAACATCTGGGCCAGAGTTGGGCCTTATGTTAGCCACAAGTGGCCAGGCTCTGTCTGAGATCTGGCCCGGATCTGGCCCACATACTGCATGGAATGACATAGCGATTGAGCGGATCGCTCCCCACACATAGCAAAATTGGTATGGCCCGGATCTGGCCCACACTATGCGCTTACACCCGGCCCACATACCGCAATGAATGACGGCCCCTTGATGGCCCAGATCTGGTTTGCCAGAGGTGGCCCACACATGGGCCAGCACAAAGCCAGATGTAGACATGTTGGTGGCCCTGTTCTGGCCCAGAACAGTTTCAGCTCGGGCACCAAATGTCAGCCTATGTGTACCTTAATCAAGTCATGTAATACCTACTTAATATTAATTTAATATTCATTGAAATATTAAGTTACCTCATCATTCAAATAAAGTTGATCTACCTTAATTTTTTTGTTTTCTACTCAGAAATGCCCATGCAAATAGTTAAAACACTCTCTTTAGTATTAGTACCTTGTTTTACTTATGTCAGGGGAAATAAAAAGCAACCGCATTTCACAATTCAACATTTTAATAAATGTTAAATAATAATAAAAATCATCACTTCATTAACCCCCATGGGGAAATTGCCTTTTATGTCTCCCTCAACTTGCTCTTTGTAAGTAAGTTGTCTGTGAAGGGAGCTGGGAGTTAAGGGCCTTGCTCAAGGACCCACAGACATGCAGAGGCTGGGTTTGAACTGGTGATCATGTGATTACAGGCACACAGGATTAGCCCACTGAGCCACACAGAACACATGATCCCAGTTGTTTGAGTACAAGAATTTTTATAAATAAATTACAAATATCAACACTAAACACAAAAAAGCATGCAATGGGTATTTTAGACATCCAGAAATTGTGCAAATGTTGCTAAACCAGTCAAGTAGAAAACAATTTGAACAGTGGAATGTAATCGTGTGCATTATATGTGTGTATGATCAGCAGGGTTTAAATATGAGTACAGTCTCATATTCTTGTACTCAAACAACTGGGATCATGTGTTCTGTGTGGCTCAGCCGGGTGTAAGCGCATAGTGTGGGCCAGATCCGGGCCATACCAATTTTGCTATGTGTGGGGAGCGGTCCGCTCAATCGCTGTCATTCCATGCAGTATGTGGGCCAGATCCGGGCCAGATCTCAGACAGAGCCTGGCCACTTGTGGCTAACATAAGGCCCAACTCTGGCCCACATGTTAACCTGATGCGGCAACCGAGAGCGGTCCGCTCAATCGCCGTCATTCCATGCGGTATGTGGGCCAGATGATCATGCGTGATGTGGGCCACATCCGGGCCAGAAAGATTTTGCTATCTGGGTTAAAATGTTTAAAAACCAAAACGTCCTCCTTGTGTAACACAAACATTTTGCGCACATGATGTCATCATGGGGAAAGTATTTCTTGTATTTTCAAAATAAAAAAATACTTAATTTCAAAGTATTTAGATAAAAATGACAATCATTTTCATGAATAAGTCAAATACAAATTATAAAATACAATTTTGTATTTTAAATATGCATTTTAAATACATGTATCAGAGATATTGCCCATTCCTGCTTCTGTCTTATCTTCATGTGTTACGTTTGCAGGGAAGGATGAAAGCAGGTAGGCAAGAATGCAAAAGCAAGCGGGTTTATTTGGACAAACAAGGCAGACGGTGACGCACATCAATGACGGATCTGGGGAAACTAACTCAGACGTGGACTAAATACACAGGACAGGCTGAACATATCAGGTAACAGGTGATTACAATCGGAATTAACACGAGGTAACGAGGGGGGTGTGGCACACAGGAGGATCGGACGAGCAGGTCATGACATCATGTTGCCTTGAAATGTTTTTTTCTTTTTTGTAACCCTTTTGTGAGACACTGTCAATGATAACTTCCATCCTCTGTGTGTATTACAATGTACTACAGAATGTGCAGTTAAAACAAAGAAAAAAATATATATCACTGACAATGCACCAAGACTGGCAATGCACCAAGACTGGCAATGCACCAAGGTGGCAGCATGAGGTTATTGCACAAAACTGTGAGGAAATGCAACCCAGGTTGATCATAAGGATAGTGCAGATGGTAGAAAGAGCCATGGAAACCATTCAGAACCATTCAAACTGAGCTCCAAGATCAAGATACGTCCATGGTTTGAATTACGGGGGGTACTGGGGGGTACAGTACCCCCGATCAAGACCCAGACCCCCCCAAATAGACAAAAATAGCAGTTTAGGGGGATCTTAACATTTTTCTTTTGTTGTAAAAAAAAAAAAAGAAGAAAATTTTAAAAAATAACCTCACCTTGTAGGAAAATTTTATGTAAAACGATTTCAGACACCCCTAGTGTGGACCGTACCATTTTAACCACCTCGGCGCTTGAAGCAGCTTAGCCAGTTGGTTGCATCATTCATTCTCTGTGAGCAACATGTTCGTTGTGTTTGTCTGTCATGGTGCTGTATGTCGTGCATTGGTAAATGTGAGTAGCCAGCAGAAGTCTAGCCTGTTGAAAATGTGTTATTTTACAACCTTCATTTATTCATTTAAGTGTTTTAACTACTAATGCAAGGTGACGTCTTTATAAGTTGAATTACTTACCATTGTCCTTCTGAGGCCGGTACAGTCAACGTTAGCTTATCTTTCTAGTTAAATTGACTAAGTTCTCTATTTAAACCAGGCTTATTTATTGAGGTAAAATCGATCATGGTCATTTTCCAAGGAGATGAACTGCATATGTTTTCATTCTCATTTTATCAATTTTTCTTCTGATCCTTTCTCCAGTGAAAGAGAAGGAGCTGTTATGAAAATCCTAATTTAACTAAAAACTAAAGACTGCATACTGCCTTCATTCAAGAGAGCTTGTTTTAATAATTCAACATCTATTTGTTTGTTCATTACATTTATAAGAAAATACTATTTTATACTAAGTATAAATACAATTTAGATTAAGTTTACCACAAGCAATACATAAAGAGAATATTAGGTGTATATAAGCATATAATACAATATATAAAATAATAGCATTTTGTAATTCATTTGACAGTAATGCCGTGTTCTTAAAAAAACAAATTTAACTTTTTGAAAATTTACCCATTTAAATGTAACAATAGATTTAGGAGGCCCAGCTGGTTTAAACCTAATACATGTGTGGTTTAAACCTAGTATATGTGGTTTAACCCTAATAGAAGAATTTTTCCGTTGCTGCATCCTGTGCATTTCTAAAGACATAAATGAAACAAATGACTGCATGATACTAAAACAAAGAGAAAGGGATTGTTCCCTGGGTCAGAAAAATACTACCAATCCTTATAAAAATGCAGGCGCTCACCAGGTTGGGACTTTGAATATCATCTGAAAAACAAAAAAGAAGTGGAGGCGCTCCTGCTGTAAGCTGTAGCACCAGCCGAAAGGGCTACTTGGTTGTAGCTCTAGTAGAAAAGTGTCGGCAGGTAGCGAATGTTAAAAAACAAAGGCTTTTTGAACCTACAGCAGGAGGACCTCAGCTTCCTGTTCCATTTCTAAATGCTTATATAAATGTGTCTGTATATATAGCTCTGGAAAAATTAAGAGACCTCAGCAATTTTTTTGTTTTACTAATTTATCAGTGTATTGATTGATTGATTGATGAAACCCTTTATTGCTGTTGCAATACACCTTGTCACTAGTCACAAGTACCAGCGAAATATTGGCTATCAACCCGACCATACATATACAACACACGTAGGGGGTAGACAGGTCAGGAAGACAGGGGACTATAGGAAAACTCAGAGAAACAAGATTACGCGAGGAGAGTGGAGGTGATTAAAAAAAACAGCCCCCAGACTGTACTCCAGTAGGAAGTACAATATAGGAACAGAGAAAAAAAACACCTCAGCAATAAGCACATAGTCACCACATCTCACAACACCAAAGTCGAGACTTGCAACAGGGGAGGGGAATGGGGAGGTGGAGGTAGTCCAGCATAGACAAACAGCCGTCCGTTCCTGCAGCCAGACGGCGCTGTACAAGGACCCGCCCGTTCATGCTGGGGGTATGAAGCGGCGAAGGCGTGGGATGGGGGTAGGGTGTGAATCTGAGAATAAATTATAAATATGAAAAATTAAAGTCCTATAAATTGTAATGTATATTTTTGCATGTATTCCATTGTGCTATATAGTTTTACACTCTACTAAAATACTAACTATGCAAATATGAATGAATGCCTACATTAATATCTTTCTTAATGAAAATCATGGAAATCATAACATTATCCATTTCAATCTGTAGCAATTATGCAATAGATTGCATATATGGCAACTGGAAGCAGCAAGATAAATCATTAAAATTTATTTTGTTTAAACATTTTAGCTGTTATTGGATTTGTCTGTATTACGTATTATTGTTACTGAAAGATAACAGTTATTCTGGTATGAAGGCAGCATACTTAGTGACTGAATCTTACCTGATAAAACAGCAATAACAGAAATGAAGAAGAATCCTAGAATCATCTTTGCACCACACACTGTTTCTTATCTGAAACAGTTCATAGCTTTTGACTTGATGGCTCAATAGAATGTGCTTTCTGGAGAATAACTCTGACTTCCTGTTGCACGACCACATCTCCCACGTACCCTACATACTCATACTGACAGTTTTTACTGTCATAAGAATGACAGTGGATGCTGTTATGCATTCATTTCAAACTATGAATTCCTGAGAGTGATTATATGCATACATGCAAAACATTTTAGCTAAGATACTGTAAAACTTTAACATATACGGGTATGCTCTGGTTTTCTCTGCACTTCTCTGTTTCTCACAAGATTAGTAAACAATTAAATAAAACTTATAATCAAAACAAAACAAAATCACATGTCTGTTAGATTCAGTCCCCACTCACCTTCTGAAAGATTCCCCAGGAGTTCTGACAGAGCATATAACTAGTACAAAGAGCACATCCTTGTCTTCGGGTGTCGTACAAGATCATTTTACGATAGTGATGCCTGCGTGTTCAGGGGCTGCAACAGCACTACGGCAATAAAATTCTTGTCCCCCACTGAGTTGAGCCAGGTTAAAGCTCAGTGATACATTTCCAGGAAATACGCTAAGTACTACATTCTTGGATGTTCTGTTGGGGGTGGTGCTGCACGGTGGACCTGGAGAGGGTAGGAGGGAGATCTTAAGTGGCCTTCTTCACAATTTGTGGTGCGGGGGGGAGGGGGTGGTGGCATTTTAACAAACAACAAAAAATGCAGACAGGAATGACTTCATGCACTAACATGGAAATGCATTTCAGTTTTCCCGATCTTATTTAGTCCAAACATCTTCTGCAGAACATCAGCTGGATCAGAGCCTAGCCAGTCATCTCATGTACCACGGCATTGTACAAGAACATGAGTGATCTCAACAATTGTGGCCATTGTTGCTTGGCTTTTGGTGGGAGAGCCCTGGTCATGTTTCCAAGCATACGATTAAATCATTCCACATTCCCATTTCCAATTGGGTGAAATGGTGATTTTTTAACACCAGTAAGTTAACACACCTCAGTGATCAAGCTACTCTCAAAGTTTTTGCCCTTTTCTGAGTGAAGACATTCAGGGAAGCCAGACACAGAAAAAGCTGTTAGTAAATTGATGTACCTCAGTCTTAGCTGACTAGATGGGACAAAGATAGGCCTGTGACAACTTAGTGAAATGGTTAGTCACCACAAGCACATCCAGCGACTTGTTAGAGGAATATCCTACATTGACTAAAAATCAACATAGACCAGTTTGAAAGGTCTAGAGCAGGGGTGTCAAACTCCAGTCCTGCACAATTTTTGGTTCACCCTCATTTAACACACCTGATTCAACTCCTTGTACTAATTACCACACAGCTCTTGAGCTGAATCGTTTATGGTGAAACAGGGAAAGAACTAAGCTACACAGGGCTCCGGCCCTCCAGGGCTGGAGTTTGACATCCATGGTCTAGAGGTTGTGATGCTCTCATGCGGACTCTGGCGTCTGACTCAGGCAACTTGCTGAGACACAGTGGTGGCAACATCTCACATACTTCTTCAGCTGCACCTCACTGCCGTTGTGATTGAACCGCTGCCCAGCCAGATACGAAATGCACGGTTAGCCTTGATGTCTGGCTTCGTCAAAAACTCCCTTGAGGATCCTTATTCTAAGTACAGATAGAACAACATACTGGTAAGTTTTAGTCTTCACAGTGTGGTTATGAGACACAATACAACCCCAGCACAGGAAATAAGCTTCTCCCAAAGACTCAGGAGCCTCCATCAGCAGATTTATGTGGATGATCTCTCCATGAAGGATGCCTCTTGTGCTCAACAAAGTACAGCACCCATTTCTGACAGGAGTAAGCCTGCTGTAATTCTATGGACTGGCCCCTAGAGGGGGCAAACCTCAGAAAGCTGAGGGGGCCGAATGCACGGTACTAACTGAGGCAAAAGAAGGGGGAGGGGGGCACACAGTCAAGCACAGAGATCCAGAACAGCATGACCCTCCTGCTGTAAGATGGAAGAACCTGTAAACCTGGACTCTTGACTATGAATTCTCATCCATCTCAGACCACTTTATTAACTGGAATAAATCGACTGTACTTTCTGTAGTTAAAGACTTCCAGTTCAACCCAATGGTTCCACTAAAATCTGGGAACAATAAATACCTGGGCATTAACATATCCGCCAAGCTGTCTGATTTAATACGGTTAAATCACACTCCCATATTAAAACAATAGAAGATGATCTCACTAGGTGGAGTACTCTACCCATTTCACTTATGGGTAGAGTAGCAACAATTAAAATGATGTTCTTACCAAAAATTAACTATATATTCTCAATGGTTCCGACTTATCCTCTCCATGCCTGGTTTAAATAATTGGACTCCATAATTCCTAATTTTTTATGTAAATCTAAGCCACCATGAATAACTCAAAGAACAATACAAAAAGCCAAAAATCGAGGTGACCTTGAGCTTCCCAATTTCTACAATTATTATCTTGCCAGTAGAAAACAATATATACTAAAATGGATCAAACAACATCCAGTAGACCATATCTGGCTGGACACTGAACAGACATTATTTAATAACGTCCAAATCCAGGATTTGCCCTGTATCAGCCCCACCATTAAGTAACATTGCTGCTTTAAGAGCAACAATATTAGCTCATCATTGACAGTCTGGTGGGAATTTCTTAAATTAAAAAGATCTGTACTGATCCCATGAAGATTTACACCCATCTGGAACAATCCTGATATTTTACGAAATTAAAAAACAATAAACTTTAAAGCATGGTACGATAATGGAATAAGATACATGGAACATATTCAAGATAGTAATTTCATATCATCTGACAAAATGGTCGAACTTTATGGCATAGACAAAAACAAATATGCAGAATATCTTCAACTTAAATCCATAATTCAGGCTGGATGTAACATCAGGGTAACAGACTTAGAGCCGCCACTAACAATAACAGACTTTCTAACTTCCATCCCAAAAACTGCTCTCCAGAATTTATGTAGCTTGTCAGAGTCTGAGCTTACTTTCACCCTCCCGACCCACAAATGGGAGAAATATTTACTGCTCAACACAGACTCTAACTTTTGGACACAAACACATTTGGAATGACTCAGAATGCCAGCGTTCAGCTGATACAGTATAACATTCCTCATAGAACACACTACACAGGACAAAGGCTGTTCCAGATGGGTATCAGGGATACTGACAGATGCACAATCTGCACGAATGACTCTCCAGATAATTATTTGCACACTATGTGGTACTGAGCACCTGTTAACAAATTTTGGCTAAAGATTTGTGCAGAACTATCGATATACTTGGAGGATACCATCCCTGCCCCCCCCCTCACTTTGTCTGCTGGGTGATCTCACTAAAATTCATATGGGCAAAAAAGAAACATCGCACATGCTCCTCACTGTCCTAACCATCGCCAAATAAACGATCCTCGTGAACTGGAAGTCAAAAGAGAAATTAACCAAAATGCAATTTAAAAATCTACTGCTAGATCACATTTCTATGGAGAGAATGTCTGCCTGTAGAAAACATCGACTGACAGAATTTGAACACACTTGGACCCCAATAATTAATTTCATCACAGTGCTATTGGGGGCAGTGGGGCTTCGCCACTCCGGCCTCGGGGCCGGGGCCGGGCGTCCTGGCTAATGCGGGTCTCTGGTGTCCCACCGGCAGGGGTCGCTGTCCCTGAGTGGGTGCGGGTCTGACCTGGGGGGGTGGCATTGGGTGGGGGTGTACTCAGGGGGATGTGGGATGGGGGGGCCATCAGGCTCGTCTGCACCGCCGCGCTGGTGTGGGCTGGTCCGGGGCCGAGGCTCGGTAGCTGGGGTGACGTGCTGGCTTCCGAGGGGGGGGGCTGCCGGGGTGGTCCAGAGATGGGAATGTCCCGGGGGCTGGAGGGCACTGTGATGGGGGGTGGGGGGAGAGGGGCTGGGGTGGGTTGCCCGGGAGCAGGGGGGTCGCGGGTTCCCTGTCCAAACGGAGTGGCTTCCTGCCCGCCGGGGTGTGTGGGGTGTCTTGGTACTGGGGGCCCGTCTGGGGCCCCGTTGCACGTGGCGGGTCTTCGTCCCACCGCCCTGCTTGCCGGGTGGGGACAGGGACAGGAATCGATGAGGGGTCGGTTGGGGACCCGGCCCCTAAGAGGGGGCCCATGCCTCGCGTGCCCCGGTTGTGCCCCTGTCTCCTACACTCACATCACAATACACTAGGGTCTGGGGGGCGGTTCAGGGCGGTGGGGGCCGAAGGGCTGGGTTATGCCACATGGCCTGGCCCACAGACCCTACCATTGGCCAATGTGCCGCCACCCAACCACCCAATTTTAATGCACCTCGGTTCTCCATACAGCCAATCCAGCCCTGATACACCTGGGATGGGGCGCATGGGATTCAGCCAGCGGTGGAGCTCCTGCCCTGACCACCCCCCCACTTTTTATGCACCACAGTTTTTAGTTTGCACACACTTCAGTTCACACACTCATTCACACACACCAACATGTACAAACCTTGTACACACACTGAGCGGGGTGCGATGGGGGCCTGTGGGGGGGGGGAGCGCGGGTGTCCTTCCAGACCTTCTTGGTTCTGGGCCCGGCTCGCGATAGGGCTGGGGGTTGTGGGCTGGGCCGGTGGCTCCCCGTCTGGTGTTCTCTGGTGGCAGGGATGGATTATGGGTTGTGTGGGCCCCTGGGCAAAACGTTCACGAGGGCCCCCCCCTCAAAAAAAAAAAAAAAAAAAACGCCAGCATTGTCTGGGATGGCTAGTTGCTACGTAAATGACTACATGTGTACCGTGTCCAGCTGAACCATGCCAGAATCCACCTGTGTACCATATCCCCTTACAGAACGGAGAGATCAAGGGTGTAGTGGTAAAATATGAGGTGGGTGAACTACGAATTCTGTGATCACATTTTGTGCATAAACTATACTATGATGTGCATTTAAATCAATTGAGAAGTGGGTAAACTCTAATTCTGAAATTTCAGAGGTGGGTAAACCGTGTTTACTTGCGTTTAGCCTCCACTACAGATCACTGGTCAAACTCTTACACTGCTACACTGGTCTGGGGGCCACTCAGCGGGCAGGTTAACCGCCTCCATCCCACCATGCTACCACTCCCTAGTCAGAGGGCCTTCTGTAAGGCTGTTAACACGCCCCCCTCCCCCCAGAAGCCAGGGGCCCCATGGTAGGGGTCCTTGTAATCAGATGGCCCTCTAAAGGTACACTACACCCTCCTCCCTAGGGCCACCTAGCTGGGCCCTCATAATCAGAGGGCCCTCTAAAAGCCCCCAAAGCCCCCATCCTCCCTAGGACCCCCTGGTAGCCAGAAGCCAGGACCATAATAGGAGGGCCTAAGAGGGCCTTCTAAAAGTAGGCTCCCATGCACCCATTTCCCTTTAAAGTTCCTATAGCAGGGCCGGGGGCCCCCTGAAAGCACCGACCCCCCCCACCAGCACCACCACCACAATTCAAGGGCCCTTGGCAGCCAAACGCCCTCCCTCCATGTTTCCATCAGAGGCCCTATAGGGTCAGGGGCCCTTGTAGGCAGAGGATCAAAGAATGTAGGCCCTCTAAAATAGACAAACGAAAATACATTGTTGATAAGCGTTGCAAATTGTTTTGGGCTAGGGGCCCCACGGGCCCCCTGCACCCCAAGGGCCCCTGGGCAGCGGCCCCGCTGGCCCGGTCTGTAATCCGTCCCTGTCTGTTGGGACCCCTCATGCGGGGGGGGGCAGTTTTCCTGGTGGGATTGAAATACTGCCCATCTCTTTACAAAAGCAGTTTCAATCTCTGATGCTAGAACTACTAAACCTGCACAAATCTGCGTAAATTCCCTAGAACTACTAAGCCTGCGCAGATTTGTTCAGGCCTTCAGCTCCATTGTCCTCCTACTTTTGTTGTGCAAACACACTAATTACCTGTGAACCCTGACACATTTGCATTTATTTACTCAGACTCCTAGTTCAAATCCATGGCAGCCCAAACCTATGTGTGTAACATGGAAACCTTCACAAAAGCCTGCCATATCTATACAAAATATCTCACACACTGACTGACCTGCAAATATGAAAGACACACATTCACAAAATATATGGAAAGACAAGTCTATTTTATTTATAAAAAATAGAGTGAAAATAGAATGAAAAGTTGCTAATAGAATGAAATGAAAAGAATGAAAACATGCTACGACATCAGTCTCCAATGTATGTTTGTACACAAATGTCATAAGCTGAGTGAAGTCATGGTCCATGGTTGATAACAAGCTCATACACATACAGAAAGAAGTAATGTCATTTCATTTTGATTGGCTGTCACTGAATTATAAAACCAAAAGTGAATTTTGTTTTTGTGTGATCTCTCCAGCTTTGCATGTTCTCTCCTCTGGCTGTTCATGTAAAAAAAAATGTAAAAAAAAAATAAAAATTATCAGTCCCTCAGTTGCAGGTTAATCTCTGTCTGTTTCAAAGTCTGTGTTTGCAGCGTTTGCAGACCCAGTGACTATCTTCCCTGCATTTGGCGCAGGTGAATTTGTGACACTTTACGCAGGCAAACCAGCTGCGATTTCTGCTGCAGCTCTCTTGTACTTGGCACTGAGTTGTCCGTACAGGTCCTCGCACAGCAGCAGCAAACACTGCAGCAGCGTTCCTCTCTGTCTCCATTGCCTTTTGCTGCATGAATCGGCAACGGAGTTCCTTGGCTAGAAGACTCAGAAACAATCTTCTTTTGCCTTTCCACCCTGTGCATGCCTTGTACAGAACGTAGGCATTCACCGCCGCCAGGTCCAGCATGTTGTAAAATACAGCTACTGGCCACCTGCGTGTTGCTGCTCATACTGAATACATGCGCACCGATGGAGGAAGTTCACGGCGAACTTTATTCACCGTGTCCAGTAGAGTCGTGTTGCGCTGAAGCAGTCTGTGTGACAGCGACAGTGAGGTGAAGAAATTGTCCGTTATGACATTTCTCCCGTCGTCCAGAAATGGCTCCATCAGACTCATGACCACGTTCTCTGCCAGCCTGTCCCCCTTCTGACGACTGGGGTCCTTTCCCAAGTAAGGGGACACGTTGCAGACGTATTTGGTTTCCAAATCCGTCGCCATCCAGAACTTGATCCCACATTTCTCCGGCTTTGATGCGATATACTGTGTGAATGGACAACGAACCTTGGTCGGGAACAGCTGCTCATCTATGGTCATGTGTTCTCCTGGAGTGAATCTCTCAGCACAGTTCTTAGTGAAGCGTGTCCAGATGTCAGAGATCGCAGCAAATCTGTCTGTTTTCACCCGTTCTGCCCGCGTGTCCTTGTCATCAAATCGAAGGTGCTGCATAATTGAAAGGAATCTATCTCGGGACATTGTCTCTTTGATTACTGGCACTAGAAAGTTTTCCGACCAGCAATCCACAATGGCGCCAACGGGACACATGATTGCTCTCACAAACAGAATAGAAATGAATGCCATCAGTTCATTAATTGTCAGCTTCCAGTCCGGCTCTGTTCTGCGGGCGTGACGGACCGTACACTCTGTGATGGTCTGCAGCATTCCCACGTCTAACAGGCAGAGGAAGCTTTGGAGCACACTTGTAATTTTACGCTGTCGGAAGATAAACAAATAGAGACTGGTAAATTTACATGAACCTCACTCTAAATGGGTTTATATAAATAATACATGGGTTTATATAAATATCACATGTGCTTTGGCGATGACAAACCTTAGCAGACTCTGTGGGTCCAGTGTGCGCAGTGAAGCGCGAGCGATGTGCTGATGCACTGGGCGTTCCGCTTCCAATGTCCTCCTCTACCCACACAGTGCCGCCTTTTGCCGTCTGGCTCGGACTGGGCTTCCCGGTACCACGGCGCATCTTCCGTGGAGGCATGTCGGGTTCTTGTTCCATCTCCGTTTCGGACTCTTCCGATGAGTCATCTGTGAGCTGCCGGGCAAATGAAACCTGGCCTCCGTCAGAGTCTGCTGCGTCCATTTCCTGCAGCAGGGTCAAAGCCAGAGGCGCTGAGAGGCTCTTCCTGCGTGGCAGTGATGCGGAGGCCATCCTGATGTGCGTCTTCAGAAATGCGAAGGAGAAATGATTCTCCCGCCTCGGTCGCTCTGCTTTTATGCACAGCACTGTGCTGTAGTTATGCAAACAGCAATGCCACTCCCTCACATACACAGTCATAATGGACAGCGTCACACCTTTTGGCCACTCCTACAGCATTTATATGTTGTGAAAAGCCGGCCTAATTGCATACAGTCTGCCATACTGCCATCATTGCCATGACAATGGAATGCTGGCAAAAGTGCCAATTGCCCTCACATTGAAATGGATGTGCTAATTGGCTGGCTTTTCAGCTGTCCATACCACTGAAAAGCCAAAAAAAGCCCCTTGATTACAGTATTGGTCTGTCATCACTTGCCATGTCAATGGAACGCTGCAAAAGTGCCAATTGCCTTCTGATTGCGCTTCTAGCCTAGGAACTCCGTTGCAGATTCATGCAGCAAAAGGCAATGGAGACAGAGAGGAACGCTGCTGCAGTGTTTGCTGCTGCTGTGCGAGGACCTGTACAGACAACTCAATGCCAAGTACAAGAGAGCTGCAGCAGAAATCGCAGCTGGTTTGCCTGCGTAAAGTGTCACAAATTCACCTGCGCCAAATGCAGGGAAGATAGTCACTGGGTCTGCAAACGCTGCAAACACAGACTTTGAAACAGACAGAGATTAACCTGGAACTGAGGGACTGATAATTTTTTTTTTTTTTACATTTTTTTTACATGAACAGCCAGAGGAGAGAACATGCAAAGCTGGAGAGATCACACAAAAACAAAATTCACTTTTGGTTTTATAATTCAGTGACAGCCAATCAAAATGAAATGACATTACTTCTTTCTGTATGTGTATGAGCATGTTATCAACAATGGACCATGACTTCACTCAGCTTATGACATTTGTGTACAAACATACATTGGAGACTGATGTCTTAGCATGTTTTCATTCTATTCATTTCATTATATTAGCAACTTTTCATTCTATTTTCACTCTATTTTTTTATAAATAAAACAGACTTGTCTCTCCATATATTTTGTGAATGTGTGTCTTTCATATTTGCAGGTCAGTCAGTGTGTGAGATATTTTGTATAGATATGGCAGGCTTTTGTGAAGGTTTCCATATTACACACATAGGTTTGGGCTCCCTTGTATTTGAACTAGGAGTCTGAGTAAATAAATGCAAATGTGTCAGGGTTCACAGGTAATTAGTGTGTTTGCACAACAAAAGCAGGAGGACAATGGAGCTGAAGGCCTGAACAAATCTGCGCAGGCTTAGTAGTTCTAGCATCAGAGATTGAAACTGCTTTTGTAAAGATGTGGGCAGTATTTCAATCCCATATATTTCAGCACCAGGACAACAGCCCCCCCCCCCCCCCCCCATGAGGGGTCCCACCAGAGGACACCGGACAGGGAGCCACCGGCCCAGCCCACCAGAAAGTAAAAAGCTCATTAATCATTCATTGCAATGTGTTTGAGTGCAGACAAGAGCACGGACAGCATTAGGAGAGCCGGGCATTGTTGCAAATTGCACTGTAATGTTGGCCCATACATCCACACTAGAGAAACTTAAAACACTGTCTTGACAGTCAACCAGCCACAGCCTAAGGATTAATGGAGCTCAGAATGAGCTGGGATATCCCTGATCTGTCTGCCGGTTCCTGCTGGTATGTTCCAGGGCCAATTCATCACTCAATCCCATCAGAATCACTCTTGGCTCTGAAACAGCTGATAAGCCACAAATCATCACTGGGAAAATAATCATCGTGATCTATAAATACTCCCTCTCTTCATATTTGGCCACACACAACGTCCTCAAACAAAGCTAAATACTGTACGCCGTAATGATGCCGCGTGTGACATATTTAGACAGGGGTCTAGTTATACCTATTATATGTGGGGCACACATGTCGCGGCCTACATTGACTTGTCCGTACGCACACCTCTAACCTTGTACAGAATAAATATTTTGGTATATATAATGTCATTCATTTAAAATGATAAAACAAATGCTGACTGTTAGTTGTACATTGTGGTGTTTTCAGTTACAGCTGTCTGTATTTCCCGTAATCCTATGTCATTGTTCCTATTTTAACAATCTCTGCCTCTTGCACAACCAGGCCCAGCACACAGCTCAGGTAAACCTGTGCAATCATCTCACTCTGCGATCTTTGTGCATTTTCAGTCTCGGTGCATTGCCAGTTTTTTTTTTTTTTTAACTGTACAGTGTATAGTACATTATAATACTTACAGAGGACGAAGGTTAAAGAACTGTGTAATTTCAGAGCCAAATGCCGTGTGTACACAAATATTTGAATTATTATTGTTTATTATTATAAATGCCGAATACATTCCTGGAGCCTTCGATTTAGCATACACAGTGCCCTCTACAGGATCCTGTCGAAACAGCATCTCCTTCAAGCTCGTTTATTTTTACAAAACACCTGTTTTTGAGTTCACTGGGTCTGTATGATAATTTTAGGCAATGGACATATTTTTCCTATAATTATAAGGTGGTCTGGGTTCCCCAGGGATATGTGCGTTTTTTTCACAAAACGTTTTCTTTATAAATCCCAAAATCTTCCTATAAATATGTGTATGAATGCTTCTCATATTTTTCAGTCACATTTATAAATGAGCTCCCTGATTAATCTGTTTACATGAAAACATCTTAATTGCATTAAAGCATGTAAACGTAGCCACCTAACAAAAGGTAATTTGGTGACTTTGCAAACTGCATGTTCCTCATCTCCTCTGTATGGACCATAGAGCTGTGCATCGGAGAGTCTGGCAACACGCTACGTTTCAAGATACAGGCATTACAATTCAATGCGCTGCTCTTTGCCTTTTAAAAAATCTGCTTTTAGGAAAACTTGGCATAGTATAAAGAGCACACCACCAAATTCATGAAATCTGAGCAAAAACGTTTGATTTTAACGCAATCAGAACAGCATTTGCATTTAACACAGTCCCTGTAACAATCCAGCCTCGTAGCACTACAACTATTTCGGATTCAGCCAACTGGCAGTCTCGTGCAAGTTACTGAAAATGACTAGTTACCAATTACTGCATATAAAAGTAATTATATTAAGGGTGAGACTGGATCGAGCGTGTCTAGATCGCTGCCTGGGGGGTCGCCGGCTGGGATCGCGAGCAGTTCCGACGTGTGGTGGGTGCTGCACCGGGCTGCATCAGCGCCTGCTCCCCCGCCTGAGCTGCCCTGTATAATAACCTAATAAAGGAAAATAACAGCGGGCTAAAGGCTGCATAGTGATCACATCAACATCGCATCATTGTTGAAATACATGGCGCAGACATCGGGGGAATATGGAATCAAATGTTCGGTAGCAGTGTTTCTACATCACAGAGATGTTTGCCGATGGATTTTCAAGCATCGCGGAGACATAGTGCCAATGCATGTGCATGTGCTCTCTGGGTAGTTATATTACTTTAGTGTTGCAGCTATGACAGTGCCAGACAATACAACTGTCTAATTGTATCTATCACCGTACCTATAATATCAGCCATTCATTGCGCCATGGTAAGGTCGGATATGGCGTTCCATCAGAAACAGGAAATTAGGGGAACATACTGTCTTTGTCCGTTAATATTTTCATGCAAGACAAAGGTAAAGAGTCCTTTTAAATTTAACTACTTTGCGTAAATGGTAATTAGTTACATTATTCCTTACAGACAAAAGTAGTGGAATTATACTAACGCTTTACTACCAACACTGCTAGGCAGCTAGGTTTGCTAATGCTAACGTTAGCAGCGCAGCCTTATGCTACTTCCTCTCGCAAGATAAGACAGCGTTACTGTCACTGTGCGAATACAATGAGATGTCTTTGGAGAAAGCCTGTCGACGCCATGTTAAGGATAAAATCACAAGTAAATATAATATAAAATACAAAAATATACACCAAAAGTAAAGAAGAACAAAGATGAATAAAATAATTGTGCTGGATGAAAAGAATCCAGTAAAACATAGTAAGAGGGACGTTGGGGAGCTCGGAGCAACTTCACGTTCAGAGTCAATTGGCAGTCCGGGGTTAAACAGCACAAAATAAAGCGCTGCAGGAACCTGCACTTAAGCTATTAATTAAAATCGATACCTGTACGACAAAACAGAACATCTCAATAGGTGTATCGATATATACCTAGATTTTCTGGGAGAATAGCAATGCGCTAAATTTTCAAAGTGTGCTATATATTCCGTTTTAAAATTAAAACCACATAAGAGATAAGAATAACTCTTCGCCATTCCCCACTAATTGAATGGGTCCCTTAATTATCGCTATGAATTCTGGGAGTTTAACATGAATTTCTGGGATTTTAACAAACGACCCAATGATATACAGTATATGTGTAAACATTAATTATACAGACACAAACTGTATGGTGTCATTCTATATCTTGTTTTGATAATATATCGATATTCCGTAAACATTCGATATACAGCCCAGCCATAATTGGTCCGTCTTGTTTCTTTGTCACCCGGAAACTTCACAACTGTGTTGTGAGCGGTTTTGCAGCGCTTACCTGAGCGCTTATCTGTTTTAAAACGTGTCTTATAAATTTGTGGTGTTTCTAAGTTTCAGCACCTTTGTAAATGTAGATTGTGTGTTTTGTCATTTGATTAAAGTGTTTGAAGACTTTGCAGCGCGCTGACACCAATCGGCCACCGTACCTTAATTAGCAACAGAATCATAACAATTGTAATTCCATTTAGAGTTTTGATTTGAACATTCAAAGCAGCCCAGACTTGCAGTTTCCCAGCAAGATAGAAGACGCGAAAGATGTCCCTCATCCAAACTACCGTGTGCCTCCAAAGAATTGACTGGCTCCTGCCAAATGGAGCAGTCAGTGTCCGGCTTTCCCCGGAAGACATCCCCGGTTCCGTTAGCCAAGGTAAGGATGGCAAAATGATGCCCAGAATAGCTCAGCACTCAACGAATGAAAGTCAGAATGTGGTTGGCTAGTCTTGTTGAATCTTGTGTTCTGTGATAATTATCTTGTTTTGGAAGTACGTGTCTTGTGATACTAAAAAATAAAATAATTCACCTTTAGCCAACAGTGATTTGTTATCATGAAACGGTAAAGATACGGGGCTCTTTCTGCATGTCTATTGTATTATATAATGCAATCAGTAAAATCTGTGGCTGTGCTATGTTTAAACATCAGAGAAAAAAGTAGCAGGTGAATATGCCCCCATATACCGTGTTTCCCCGAAAATAAGACAGGGTCTTATATTAATTTTTGCTCCAAAAGACGCGTTAGGGCTAATTTTCAGGGGATGTCATCGTAAATCTCCAAGCTCCAAATTCCATCCTGAATATCTCGCAACTCAATTTCCTATAGAGCCAGTGGCCCCAATCTCTCCTGTCTAGCAAAAGCGCTGTCCTTAAATGGGCACCCCTTGTCCATGTAGCCTTCTCGTAGTATAATCGCATCTCATTCTAGTTACAGTCAGGGGCGTTGCTAGAGATTTTGGGCCCCATGAAAGCATATCATATTAGGCCCCCCAGTCCAAACCAATCCAGTTATTTTCCTAATTTTTTAGGGCCCCTGTCACTCAGGGGCCCTTGGAATCGTCCTAGCTTTCCTCCCCCTTACGGCGCCCCTGGTTACAGTACAGTACATGGGACAGTAACTAGGGCTTATTTTTGGAGTAGGGCTTATATTAGGAGCATCCTGAAAAGTCATGGTAGGGCTTATTTTCGGGGAAACATGGTAGTAATCAGAAAAAGCGGAAATCGTAGTTTTGGTTACCTTGAGAGTGAAGAAATAATGCAATTTATGGAATTTTGTATAAGATGTATAAATTATTTGATTTAATAGTTATTGTTGATGCCAGCATTTGGATTGAGTGGGCTGCTATATTTGGTGCACATGAACCTTCCAGTGTTGTTTTTCGCTATTGTTCTGCATATCAGGGAATCTGTGCACAAACGTGTGGCGTGATTTTATAGGTCAAGTTCCCCTGCTGAAACGCAGACGGCCCAATCCAAGACCAGCGCATAAGTCTCCCAAGCATGTGTTTCCTGTATCCAATAAGATGGCAGAATTTTTTTCAATGTGCAATACCGACTGCCAAGTCTGATATCTGTGATGTATGTGACGTAGTTTTGTTGTACAGTGACATAAGGATTCATCTTAATTAAATATGCTGTCCCCTGTCTTTATAATCTCAAAGGACGAACCTGTAGCAGTAATGCTGCCCGTTGGACGAAATGCCGCACTGGGCCGTCGGCATCCAGCTACCTGACCATGTCTGCCGCCACTGGATCTGCTTCCATCCCAGTGGCAACCAGCAGGGGTCAGCAGGGCAGAAGACGCCGTAAAAATACGGCGGGAGGCCAGTCAGGACGAAGAAGGAGGTCTAAAAAACAGAAGGGGTCAGAGCCTGAGCCCTGCTCACCAACCTTCTCCTCCTCTTCATTTTTGTTTCCGTCGCCAGTCCCATCCTCTTTTATTTCCTCTCCATCCCCATCTCTTTTTATGGGCTCTTCTCCTTTGTCACCATGTGTAGTCACACCTGAAAGCCCACCTCCAGATCCACTTTCAGCTCCAGCCATGGTTCATCTCACCCCTCTGCATCAGGCTCCAGCACAGGCTGCAGCCGCCTCATCTCACTTGGAAAGATTCAATCGGTTGTATCTGTATTATCTAACCAACGACTCTAAAATGTCCCATGACGCCAAGTGCTTTACTTATTACTGGTGTCAGCAGTTTTGGAACCAATATTTAAATGCAATTAACATCTCAAAGCAGGAGATGAATCAAAACTGCGAAGCTCACCACTTATGTGGTGATAATGAGGGTACCGATGCAACCAAGAGGCGTAGGATTGATGAAGATGAGTTCATCTTTCCTATTGATGCACTGGAGCAGCTAAGTGCCATCCCTGGGGTTCAGGAGTTTGCTGTGGAGATGGGCTATCAGTATTAGGATAGGAAATGTTAAGGTTAAGATCAAGTTCTGTAGCATAAGGTAACATAGGATAAGTTAAGATTATATAGGATAAGGTTAAGATAGGTCAAGTTAAGATTGTATAACATAAAATAGCATATAAGTTAAGACTAAGACAGGATAAATTACCATAAGGTTAAGATAAGATTATATGATATAAGATACCATAGTATAAGAATGATAGGATTGTATAGCATACGATAAGTAAGATAGGATAAGATAACACAGTATAAGATTAAGATGTTAAGTTGTGATAAGGTTATGATAAACTTGAGTAAGATTAACATACGATAGGTTACGATAAGGTTAAGATTGTATAACATAGGATTAGATGAATTTTAAATAAAGCAGTCCTCCGCAGAGGGGGGGTGGTGGAGGGAATATTAAAAAAAAAATGGATCAGTTAACATAAGGTTAAGATAAGATTGTATAACATTACATATCAGTTAAGACTAAGATAGGATAAGTTATGATAAGGTTAAGATATGGTTGTATGATATATAACATATTTTAAGACTAAGATAGGATAAGTTAAGGTTATGATAAGATTGTATGACAGAAGATAACATAGGATAAGATTAAGGGTTATGAGAAAGTTAAGTAGTTCGTGAGCACAGCACTGCTGTTTGCTAATTGCTTAGTTTTTCTGTCCTTCAGTGAGCAATACTCGTGAGCGTATTATGAGACTCAGGCTAAGGCACTCATAGGGTGTCTTGTCTGTTGTTGCAGTGTATGCTCCGACTGCAGTGAGTGATCTCTCGTTAAGGGAGACATTTTACTCGCAGTTTTGCTGGGTGGTTGAAGGGTGCCCACGAGGTGACACTCCTTTGGTCATGGGTGACTTCAATGCGACCACTGGTACTGACAGGGCTGGCTATGAGGATTGTATCGGTCCCCATGGGTCTGGAGACCGGGGTGAAAGTGACTCCATGTTCCTTGACTCTGCGAAACGTTAGGGGCTGCGGGTCACTGGATCCTGGTTCCTACGCCCTGAGCCGCATCATTGGACTTGGTACTCCAATACTGGTGATGCAGCGAAGGAGATCGATCACGTCCTTGTGGGCAGACGCTGGAGGCTCCTGCAGAACTGCAGGGTCTACAGAAGTGCCCAGTTTGTGAATTCTGACCACAGACTTGTTGTTGCTACTCTGAAGATTCAGCTTAGATCCAGTAGGCTACCACCTACTAGGAGTATGAGGCTGGACTTAGCCAGACTCCAAGATCAGGCTGTTTCTGATGAGTTTGCATGCAGTTTGTGTGAGGAACTTGCAGACTTGGGTGTGACTGCTGACTCTAATTTGATGTGGGAGACCTTCCATGATGAGACCCTGAAGGTTGCCGAGGGCTGTGTTGGTGTTGCCAGTGTTCCCAGAAGGAGGTGTTTCATCTCGCAGGGCACCCTGGATATTATCGAGAGGAGTCGCAGCGCACGACTTGGTGGCAACTCTTGGTGGAACTGAGAAGGACGGCTGTGAGGACTCTGAGGGCAGATAAGGAGGCGTTTGTTAGACAAATCTGTGAGCAGGTGACACACCATCTGTGGCCTAGTGACCCACGTCCTGCTTACAGAGGAATCTAAGCATTACGCACATTTGAATTTGTTCATCGGAGGCTTGCAGTCAGGGCGGGTGACAGAACGGTCCTTACGGGTGACACTGCAGTTGTGACCCGCTGGGCCGGCTACTTTGAGCAGTTGTTTAAAGCTGACCCTCCGCCTAGGATGTTGGACATCTCTGGGTCCACAGTTCTCGAAGCTGATCAGCTGTGAACCACCCAATCTCACTGAGATTGCACAGGTGGTGAATCAGCTGGGGGTAGGGAAGGCCACAGGGATCTGTGGTGTCCGGGGTGAACTTCTCCAGGCTGGTGGTAAGGCTGTCCTCCTGGTATTGCAGGCAATCTTTGCTTCCCTTTGGGTGTCAGGCGTCATTCCAACTGCCTGGAAAACGGGACTTGTAGTCCCTATCTGGAAAGGAAAGGGTGATCACCTGGATTGCGGCAACTACAGGGGGATAACACTGCTCTCAGTGCCGGGTAAGGTCCTTGCTAGGGTCATCCTTAAGGGGATCCGTGATCACTTGCTTGCCTGTCAGTGACCGGAGCAGTCTGGTTTTATGCCTAAGAAATCTACCATCAACAATCTCTGCCACTTATACAACCCGGCCCAGCGCATAGCTCAGGTAAACTTGTGCAATCGTCTCACGCTGCCATTTTGGTGTATTGCCAGTTTTTTAACTGCACAGTGTATAATACTTACAGAGGATGAAAGTTAACATTGACAACATGTCTTAGAAGAGGGCTACAGTAAAGAAAACAAAAGTTTCAAGGCAACATGATGGTAATGCACAATCAGGGATGTGCAATTTCTGAGGCATGTATTCAAAATAAGTATTTCAATTGAAAAATTGTATTTTATAATTCATATTTGAATTGTTTAATAAAATAAATGTCTTTTTTTCTAAAGACTTTGATCAGTATTTTTGTACTTTGAAAATACGAGAAATACTATATATGCATGATAACGTCATGTGTGCAAAATGTTTGTGCATACACAGGGATGAAGCTTTTTTAGACATTTTAAAGAATGGACATTAGCGCCGATAGCTAGTTGATCACTCGTGTTGAGCCAAAAGACTTGCAGGCTCCATTTTTAGGGCCTATTCATGTTTAAACTTTTAAAGGTCTTGCTGAGTGTAGAGCTGAAATTGTGCTTGTCTCAGAGGCTTGAGAGTACAGCAAGGGAAGACGAAGTGTCTCCGGGACGACCACAGGCAACCTGGCACTGCCCGGGCAGATGGAAGAAGAAGGGCACAGAGCCAGGTTGGGCACCACAGCGCTATCCAGCCCATGGTTGCCGACGGTCACATTCCACCAGAACCCCCCAACACTAACTCCCCGGGGAACTTCCAAGCAGCAGAGCAGATCCCAACAGCCGAGGATTAAAGGAAAGGAGAGATTCTGGTAGGAAGAAGATCTTGTGGCCAAAGTTTGGAGAACAGATGTGTTACAAATGAAATATCACATTAAGCCTGGGTTATTTCACCACTTTCATTACAGGGAAATTTGTGAAACTCATATTTGAAATAAAAGTATGTGCTACAGCTTAATCATTTTTTCATACATTATTTTGTATTTTCAAAATGTCTTTACTGTAAACTGCACAGCATGTGCTGCTGTGAGCACTATCCCCCGTACAGGAACTATGAATAAGAAGCCTTTAACCTGGGCAGAAAATACATTGTTTGTAAGTCGGTCTTAATGAAAGAGTACCAGTTTCAGAGGGCATTAAGTTGAAAAATACACAGTGAAATATCTAATAATAATAATATCTGAACATTCAAACCCAGCATACAACTCAGTTTGCAAATTTAAATTTTATTTTAAAGAACTGTGTAATTTCAGAGCCAAATGCCATGTGCCCACAAATATTTGAATTATTATTGTTTATTATAAAAGCCAAACACATTCCTGGAGCCTTCGATTTAGCATACACAGTGCCCTCTACAGGATCCTGTCGTAACAGCATCTCCTTCAACCTCGTTCACGAAATATGCGTTTTTTTCACAAAATGTTTTTCTTTATAAATCCCAAAATCTTCCTATAAATGTGTGTATGAATGCTTACCATCTTTTTTCAATCACATTTATAAATGAGTTCCTGTGTATTTCACAGACGGCTATGAAGAGGGCAGGAGGAAGGAGGCCAAAGAGGCAGAGACGATGTCTGACCTCCAGTCTGAAGCAGAGGTGTCTGGGCAAAGGCCACCAAGGTGTATAAGGTATGTCAGTTTGTGTCACATCACTATTACTTTTCCCGTTCACACGCTGTTTAAAGTCTTGTTTTCTATTAAACTTCACTGAATTGAATTGGTACGGGTCGAGGTTTGCCTTTTATTTCACACAGTTTTCCATTCAAGGTTCAAGGTCACTTTATTGTCATCAGCAGCTTCATACATGTACAAAGAGTGATGAAACAACGTTTCTCCATGGACCCGGTGCAACATATAGTAACATATAGTAACACTTGACATCACAGTAACAGGGCGTGCAAGGTACACACAGGCAGTAAATAAATAGTGCAGAGATGTAAACTTCGTAAGTAAGTAAAGTGCAGTTGCAGTTTAGAGGTAGATTGTATATGCTGTTACTTTTAGATCACATAAGTCTGGAGAGGATGTCTGCTCCCTTCCGAAAAAATCAATTAGGTGAATTGGATTCTCTCTGGTCCACACTGACCAATTCCATTATATAGGGGGGAGGGTCGGCTGTGGTCTCATCTCCTCGTGGCCCTGGCGGGGCTGGGCCCTCGAGCTATGGGCGTCTAGTGCCTTCTTGGAGCTGGGGGGCTGTGGCTGCCGTCTTGTGATGTCTGGGTGTCTGCCCTGGCTGCTGGTGGTGGGTGGGGGGGCTTGGGCGGGTGCTGCCTGGTGGTCCATGTCTGAGCATCCGGCCTGCGTAGTGTTGGGGGTGGCGTGTCTTGGGCCTGGCATAGTCTGCCACATCTTTGTTGTCGAGTGAGTGGGTGTTTGAGTGCGGACAGCTCTTCGGAGTGGGGGGGGGGGAGCGGCTTTTGGCGCTGGCGGTGCTCTTGGGTGCTGTCGCCGGGGGCCCCGGGTCCACTCCTTCCCGCATGGCAGTGGGGGGCTGGGGTGCCTACTGAGCCAGCTGGTTAGCTGGCTCTCTTTTGCCAAGGGGTGAGTAATCTGCCCCCTGGTCTTATGAATCCCAGCCCCTCTCCCCCCTCATTCAACAACATGCCACGCACACAAGTAGGATCTCGGGGTGGGTGTATGCCATGCATTTTACAGTGGGGAGGGCCATTTACATGGCCTTATTCACTGTGCTGCGCGGCCTTCTGCCTCCCCCTGTTCTAATTGCACTTTAGTCATCACATACCAGTATACACACAGGGCCTTGGGGGGTGGGGGCACTACTCAGAGGCTGATGGTCTCACTCGCCTCTGCGCTGCTGCCGCCCCTCAATTTTACTCACACCATATCCACAGTACTCCTGAGTTCGCGCCATTACCCCTGATTCATAGCGTAAGACGGTTTTTTACTTCCACTTGCGCTGTTGTTGACAGTTGCGGGGTTACACCTTCACTGTTGATAAAGGTTTCTCTCACTGCAGTTTCTTTTACCTGGTGTAAATGGCAGCATATCGGGTGTGGATACATAGTAGAGATGTTTTAAAAAGCGGCGAGGACAGTTCAGTAGCAGTGCCTCACCCGTCACTTCTCACGGACTGGGTAGATGACATGAAACTATGACTCAATGTTAGCTACATCGACATTATTAATTACCTCATATTTTCCGAAGGCGTTGATGGCGAGGAATTGCGTAATTACAAGAGCACGGAGGCGTATAATTACCTGCACAGCAACACAATTGATAAAGTACTGTACTGCTCAACAAACAAGGCGACTTTATTTTTCTTAAAGCAGCCGTAGAGCCGAGCCAGAGCACTAATCAAGCTAAACACTTAGCATGGGTAATGCTAAGGGAAAGTGGAGTAGTGGACACAGTCGGCTGTTCCTGTATCGTCGGATTAGGGAAATCATGTAGTCGTGCGGCTGCTATTCTGTGGAAGGTACTGTATATCACTTATCTGGATATCAGAATGTTTAAATCACTGAAACAGAAACACCGGTGAAACTTGCCAGTGTTTTTATTTCAGTGGTTTAGATATGATTCAGGTGTGTTGACCCAGGGTCATATCTAAAACATGCAGGACACCAGCCCTGTCCACCACTGATATAAACAGACACTGTAGTGCTTTTGTTAGTGTAAATTTTCTCATTATGTTAAATCTTGAGTATTGACAGTGAGAAAATACTATCAATGTTTGTCACAGGTGCAGAATGCTGTGATTAGTGGAAAGACAGGGCTTGCATGTACTGTACAGATGAGCAACGCAGGTGGAATGCTGGGACAGCAAAGAACCTTGAACCCAAACGTCTAAGCCAGATTAACTTCAGACATCACAGGGCATAGCAGCAGTACAATGTGAACTCCCGGACTGCAGTGACTCAAACTCTCCCTAACACACCATATCACCTTACACACCAAGACTTTATTGACAGTGTTAGCAAAGCACCAATGAAGCCACCTTTCCTCCTCAAGAACACATTAACTGGAAAGTGTTACAATGCCTCACCATAAACAGGTCCTTACTGCAACAGTAAAGTTGATGAGCAATTTTTTCAGCCACACCAAGCACACAGTTACGAACTAAGCTGTAATCCATGCAGGGCATTCTATCAGGCATACATTCAAGTTTCTGAAGAGCAAGCAGCACAATTACAAGAAGAAACAAAAGAGCAAAGTGCATCTTGATTTGTGGCACAACTGTAGGAAAATCAGACTTACAGCAAGCTCCGCTAAAAAACTTCCAGTACGTGCCACCACAAAAAATGACAAATTTTTATATGAGCACATGTACCCTTCCTTTCGTGGTAATTATGAAAGAAACTATGGTAAAGAAAATGAAGTTAGAGCTTGTCATCAGCTGAAAGAACAGGGCATGAACATCCTTCACATGGGTAGTGTTACCAGCATCCAGGAGCCATGGCTCTCTGCTAGTCCTGACGGGGTCATTGACTCAGATGTGCTGCTAGAAATAAAATGTCCTGTGCCGACCCATCCTTCACTCACTGAGCAGCTCACCCAGAAATGCAGCGATATCAAACTGGCAGCTGCAGAAAACTGGCAGCAGAGGCTATTACATGCAAGTGCAGCTTACACTGTTTTGCACAGGTCTCAAGACGTCCACACTTGTGATCTGGACACCTAGTGAGCATGTTTCATTTACAGTGCAATATGATGAAGCATTTGTAAAGGAGCAAGTAAAGCGCTTGAGAGGGTTTTACTTCTCATGTTTCTTGCCTTGACTTGTAGAGGAGTTTGCAGCAGGATGGTTTCAGTTAAATGAGAGATACTTGAAGATAATGGGCCAGCTTTAATGCACATTTGCTCATGTGAGAACTATAAATGGGAGAGTTTGTCTATGCTGGACTACCTCCTCCTCCCCATTCCCCTCCCATATTGCAAGTCTCGACTTTAATGTAAGATGTGGTGACTATATGTGCTTATGTTGCTGAGGTGTTTTTTTCTGTTCCTACATTGTACTCCCTACTGGAGTATAGTCTGGGGGCTGTTTTTTTTTTCCACCTCCACTCTCCTCACGTAATCTTGTTTCTCTACGTTTTCCTATAGTCCCCTGTCTTCCTGACCTGTCTACCCCCTATAATGTGATGTTTGTATATGTATGGTCGGGTTGATGGCCTGCTTTTTCGCTGGTACTTGTGACTAGTGACATGGTGAATTGCAACATCAATAAAGGGAATCAATCATCATCATCATCAATCATCATCAATCATCATCATCATCATCATCATCGTCAGACACTAACATGCTGGCAGAGTTTGGTCTCTGTCTTGTGAATGAAAGGAGACATTCAATATGAAATCTGTTGAATATTTCACCACAACTAAAATGTATATAATTTTAACATATGGTGGGAAATTAATGACATACTGATGACATTAAATGCTGCGAATAGTTCTGTATTTCTATAATCTTCCAAGACAATAACAAAATGTCAAGAATGCACAACTAATTATTGTAGTTTTGAGAAAAACATTTATTTCCACTTGAAGAGATTATCACATTGTGTTTGAATAAAAAAAAGTAATAATTGTTCAGTTGATTGCATTATATGTGTACTATATCACATAACCTTTCTACAAAAATATTTAAAAAAGGGAGACCTGTAATTATTTACTCTCTACATATATGTACATCAGATTTCTACCTTAAAATAATTACATTACACTACACAATTTAATGTCCTGGGTAACGATCTTGATATCCCTGAGTCCACGCTTGTTTACAACATATACAATTATTCTGTATCACGGATGAGATCCTCTCTTAAGGTAACTAGAGCAGCACATATCCTCAGAATCTTGTCTATTTTAGGAGCCATGCTTATACTGTAGGAACAATTTGTGATAGTATTCTGTAGACTTTCAAACGTCTGATTGGTCTTTCAACATGGATTCTTACATTTGCAATCCGACGCGTGTATGTTACCTGTTCCTCAGTTAGCTGTCCACGTTTTTTGGTGAAATAGGGTATTACTAATCTAACTTTTCTCTCAAAGAGTAAGTCTTTTATTGTAAAACCTCTATCTGCCATGCCACTTCATCACCAGGTTTCAGGTATGTTAATATTCCACAGTCCATTGTGGTAAATTTGTCACTACATCGACCGCCATATGCCGCAGACGCAAACATGATTAGTCCACATGGTGCAACAGCGACCAAATATTTGACTGTGTTGTGTGAATAATAATGGCTGTATGATTCCCCTCTTGAGCCCAGATTTCTGGGTTTCTGTAAAAGGGTCTCACTGCAGTCTATAATGCATGTAGTATTCAGAAAGTTCTTCTTGAAGGCTGCAGGCATAGTTGCTTGAATAGTTTCTCTTGGCAGCCATGGAATTAATGGTCGGAGAACTTCCTCCAGTTTGTCTATAGGCTCAATGTGTTGAGCATCCAGTTGTGTGTACCCTTCTGTCCTGTGTTTGAGTCCCACCTTCTCTGTCTTTGTATTTTGCTCCCTAGTGTTTCATCTGAGTTTTTCTAGTTCCTGTATCTGGCGACGTTGTACAGGTATTTGGTTTTTGGTTTTGTTCCTTGTGCCCCTGCTTGTGTCTTTAGATGTTCTGTAATTCCCCAGTGTTAGTTTCTGTTTCCTTGGTTAGTTCTTAGTTTCCCTGTTATCAGTTCCTTTGAGTTTATTAGTTTCACCTGTTTCCCTGGTCTTTGTTAATTAGCCTCACCTGTCCTGTGTTAGTCTCGTTACCCCTTTTAGTTGCTGCTTCTGTTCAGTTCCCCAGTGGTTCATTGATTGTGATTGTGTGTTGTTGATTGTCGTTGTTTGATGGTTTTGAGATTTTCAGTGTTCAACGTGTATTAGGTTTTTGTTATTTAGTCTTTATTTATCCCCTTTAGTGTTTGACCCCTCGTGGTCCTTTTGGGTTTTGCTGTGTTTGTAGCGTTTTCTGATTTATTTAATAAACCCCTTTTTGTTCTTTGGGCCGCCAGTGGATCGTCCACCCTTTCTGTGCACCATGCCTCGCTCTCGCGCCCCGGATCCCTGACAAAGTAATAGTTTTTGGGTTTCCTGTCGTGAGAGATGAAAGCTACAGGCATGTAAATATTGTTTCCTGTAATAACTTCTTTTTTTATTATTTTCCTCATTGTTAAAAATCCCATACATTAGAAGGTACCAGTCAGTGGAATCACACAGTGAGATATGTTGGCCAGCCGTCCTATTCATTCAGCACCAGCCGATCAAGTAGAGATTTCAGCACCACGGACAGTGATCTGTGTTAAACTGACCTCAGGTTCCTACACTGGCTACACGGAATTTTCTGTAAATAATTAAATGCCTCTATCCCCCTACATGTGGAAATGTTTCCCCCTCCCCCAGACCGTTTCATGTTCTATCCTCATTATGTGTGTATTTGTTTGCAATATGGCTGTATGAGATGTCAGTCATTGACTTGTCGCTGATGCTCCCTGTTTCCTAAGTCTAGTTTTCTCAGATGAAGCAGTTCACACCTTAAGTTAGAAGAAGTTTCCTGTTAATTGCATCTGTTTGAACAGGGGTTCCCCACATATAGAGGAGAAAAGCCCCAACTTACAAATCAGCATCCATTTTTGTACGCTTTCTGTGAATGACGTCCCCGCACAGGATCACCAGATGCAAGACGACCACACTTTGTGCTACTTGTATGTTATGTTAGCAAACCACATACATCTACATTTCTTGCATTCTGTCACACTTGTGCAGAGCATTTGCAGTGTTTGTGATTAGTTATTGTTCAGTGTTCATTCATCTTTGGATTTTGGTGTTATTTGTTTGATATACTGATGTTTATATTTTTGCAATTTTATCAGTATACAGTATATTTGATTTTGCTGTTCTAAAATGTAGTTTGAAATATTTTGTCATCTTTTCTTACTTTAACATTTATCTTGTTAAAATACAGAAATGGACTGTTTTCTTGAGCCATAGTGTTTTATTCTACATCACAGATAATGCGTACATTCATAAAAGTAAGTGGTGATATTTTGCTCAGTATTGGTTCAAGTTCAGATACTTCAGGTTTTTATTAGACAAAACACATAAAAAATTTTGTGCAAAGCCATTGATTTATTTTTAAAACAACTGCACTGTGATATTTTTAACAAAAACAGCATATTGTCCTATTTTCAGCTCTAAGCATCATATGGGCCTCTTACTGGCTTTCCAACGGCTTTTGGGGTCACATGATGGTCGATAATGATATTTCAGGCCTTTCTTGAAATCACTTTAAAAATTGATCTGGAATATATCGATTTATACTATAATTTGTGCAAATTAACACAAATGGGGTGATTTTGACCACAAACAATAATTGATAGTTGGAGGGTAACATTCCTCTAGATTGCAAAGGTACTGATACTAAAACCTGTGACCTCAAAAAGTACAAAGAACTGGAGCAAAAGAAAAATGGTGAAAGCTGTCAGAAACAGACAGGAAACTATATCAGGGCTAGACATAAGGATTTAGGAGGGCACAGCCACTTTGGCCTTGGCTATTCATATTTTTTCTAGGGCACAAGGCCATTAAGCCTGGGCACAAGGCCAAAATCTGGAAATTTCATAGGACATTTTATTTCCATAAAGGATGCATTTTTTTATTTTCAAAAAAGCAGAAACTTTGCAAAAAGGAATTGGGTCAATACTGAGTCACTAATTACCAATTACTGTAATTACCAAGTTTAGACAACCTACGCAATACGACCTTCGATTTGAAACAGAATATATATATTTATAGATATATATATATATAGCTTTATTTCAAAAAACAAAATCCAACAATAAAGGAGCCGTCAATATTTTTGTATTTGTTTGCTCAGAACACCCGTATTCTTTTAGTGTACATGACAATTGACTTGACGTTCGTTTTTTGCACACTGCACGCTACCAGTCCTATATCCTCCCAGCAGAGCTTGGTACTTCTCTGAGTCAAATCTGCTCTGCCTCGGCAAATGTTTTTTTACAACACCATCTGACACTTACCTGAACAAAGTAGATAATTTGCAACATTTTGCGGCAGTAGCCGCGAGTTCAGCTTGCTTTCTTTTACGTTCTCAATCTTTGCGAGGCATGGTGACAGCATAAGCAGCAGACGACAACTACACGATGATTACCGAAGAGGACACCTATCTGTTATTCGGAAACCGTCGGATGGCTTTTCCAATCAAAAAACGTAACCCCCGATGATGCACCATTGTCATTGCTGTGGCTCCATAGTAGGCTGGACGATACATACCGTACCAGCCAATCATGCGACGAACACATGATCGTATTAGTCCAGAATTCATTGCGGTTCATTCAGTAGTTGGGAATTACGAGATGTGCGGGTCGACCTCGTTTCTCGTATCGAAGGTTGGGTTCGGGTTCAGTACAGATGCATCGATTGTTGACGAGGTAAAGTGGACCGTGTCGTGCGCAAGTCTTTTGTGTAATGAACGTTACTTTCGGTAAAAAGGGGGCATACGACCAGACAAACATTAAAGGCAGGCCAATCTTGGCCGTAAGGTACTTCAATTTTGAGGAGGCGTGCGGCCAATTTTGAAAGGCACGACGGCCATTGGCCGCGGTGCCGCGGCTTATGTCTAGCCCTGCTATATGGATGTTTTAGAAGAGGTAGATGGGGTCCAGTTGGCTGTATTAGTGTCTATGTGTCCTCTGTATGACTGGCATCCTGTCCAGGATGTACTCCATCCCCGTGCCCTGTCCTGTTTGGGATAGGCTCCAGGCCCCACAGCCCTCACCAGGATGAGAGGTTAGAAGATAGATGGGTGGATCCCTGAGAGATGCTCATAACCCTAATTTGTTGTTCTGTATCCAACCAGCTACTCTGGTATTTTTCATTATTTTTAAATGAGTTTTAGGAATGCCTTTCGCAGTCTAACTGACAAAGCAGGTTTTTGTGATCTAATGAACTGCCATGCCTTGTGATGGACTGCCGCCCCTCCTGGGAGATTCTCTGCCCTGTGATAGGTTGGCACCCCCCTCCTGGCTTTTTCCCTGCCCTGTGATGGGTTGGCACCCCCCTCCTGGCTTTTTCCCTGCCCTGTGATAGGTTGGCACCCCCCTCCTAGCTTTTTCCCTGCCCTGTGATGGGTTGGCACCGCCCCCTGCTTATTCCCTGCACTCCTAAAGGGCTGGTGTCCCCATCTGGGTTATTCCCTGCCATGCGATGGGTTTGCCATCCCCTCCTGGGTTCCTCCTTGCATTGCGCCCATTATTTTCAGGTATATATTCCAGAGACCTGTAACCCTACATGGGACAAATGGCTGTGGAACGTGAATTAAGTGATTAATTAATCAAATTACAAACAAATTAGTAAATAATCATCTCTCCTGTTTACACCCCTGTCCTATTTTCAATATTCACTATTACATTTGAGTTGGCTTCCCGTCCAGGGTGAGCACCAACCTTGTGCCATATGCTGCTGAGGAGAGGCTACCAGCCCGTTTGCTAGATGGATGGATGATGGATGATGGATTTATTTCACTGAACAATTCAATAAGCTCTGTAATAAATATAATTAAACTGGCAGTTAACATTCTCTGGCTGTCTAAATGCTCTTCTTTTTTGTCTCGCATTCTTCACATGTAGCCAGTGTAATAGTACAGGTGTAGCTGGTCCTGGTCCCTATAAGGGAAAAACTCTATTTTATAAAAATCCATGACTGCAATGAAAAAACTAAAAATGCAAAAACTCTTGTATTTTGGTTGCCTACTTATGCTTATGGTTAGGGCTGAGTAGGGGTTAAGTTAGCATTAGCATTTTTCCCATAGAAATGAATGAGCGGTCCCCATAAGGATATGTGTGTGTGTGTGTGTGTGTATAGGTGTTTCATTGATCACTATGACTATGCTCTAAATGATTTAAGCAGATTTAGCTTAAGTTGTAACTTTTCATGTGGAATGAACTGCAATGTCTCTGAATTAATTTAATTAATACTCATTTAGGTCAGTTCATTTACAATTCCTAATTTCAGGAGCCAGTTAATAAATCTAATTCATTTAAGAACATAAGAACTATACAAACGAAATGTGTGTGTTTGGGTGTGAGTGATACTTCACATTTAACTTTCATTATGTTACATTTTAAAACAGTGTCTGAGTATATGTTCCTGATACTGCAAAATGTATTTTTATGTTTAATTTAAATAGCTTATTTATCTTTGGAGAGTAAGTTGTCTGTGAAGGGCAGCCTCCTGTTGGGACACCCAGGGAGCTGGGGGTTAAGGGCTTTGCTCAAGGAGCCACAGATGTGCTGAGGCTGGGTTTGAACCTGTGACCTTGTGATTACAGGCACACAGGCCTAGCCCACTGAACCACACACAGCCTTTTAACTCAATCTCACTTTCTAAAATTAAACTCTAAAATATATACTTTTAATTTCAAAGAGTGTTTTATACATCAGTGAATCAGATTGTGATTATGCATGTTCTGATGGAGCTCTCAGATAAATTTGCATTTGATTAGAAAGACCATCACTGTAGGAATGTAGGTATGTCTTCATACAGCTGTTAGGCATGTGTACAACATTAATTTTTCCAGAGAAATGTTCTCTGACTCCTTTTTCCCCGTTTTTAAAACAAATTCATTCAGTATTTATGAAAACAGAATACAGAAATTGAGGCTTGCAAATAATTTTTGCAGCATATTAATTGATTGAATGCTTTTTCAATTCTATTTCAAACATAAAACCAACATAAATGGCCTGTAGAAGTTTGTACAGTATACAGATCATAAGAAAAAAAAATAAGTACAATAAGGCATTTACAGTGAAGAGGCTGAGACTAAGCACTTCAGACCTATGGCTGACCTGCAGGTCACATACACATTTCATTTGACTAAAGACCAAAGTAAAGAAAATCCAGACATAAGTATTATATTTAAATTGCAGGTCTGATACACAGGTGACTTACCCAAGCTGAGAAAAGCAGCATGTGTACTGAAGGCACATAGACTTGGGAAGGCTCTGACAGTCTGCACACATGCCTGAAAAATGTGGACCTCTATAACTGGCCACAAAGGTGATTTATACACGAAATAAAGTAAGAACATAAGAACATAAGAACTATACAAACGAGAGGAGGCCATTCGGCCCATCGAGCTCGCTTGGGGAGAACTTAACTAATAGCTCAGAGTTGTTAAAATCTTATCTAGCTCTGATTTAAAGGAACCCAAGGATTCAGCTTGCACTACGTTATCAGGAAGACTATTCCATACTCTGACTACACGCTGTGTAAAGAAGTGCTTCCTTACATCCAGTTTGAAATGTTCTCCCGCTAATTTCCACCTATGGCCACGAGTTCTTGTATTTGAACTAATGCTGAAGTAACTATTCGGTTGAACAGCATCCAAACCTGTTAGAATCTTATAGACCTGGATCATGTCCCCCCTCAGTCTCCTTTGCTTGAGGCTGAACAGATTTAGCTCAAATAACCTTTCCTCGTATGACATTCCTCTAAGACCAGGAATCATTCTTGTGGCCCTACGCTGCACCTTTTCTAAGGCCGCTATGTCCTTTTTAAGATATGGTGACCAAACCTGTACACAATATTCTAGGTGAGGTCTCACCAAGGAATTGTATAATCTTAGCATTACCTCCCTTGACTTAAACTCCACACACCTGGAGATATACCCCAACATCCTATTGGCCTTTTTTATTGCTTCCCCGCACTGGCGAGAATGTTTACAATAATTCCCAGGGAAAGCATTTCCGGTAAGGCACTGCTCATTGACACAGATTATAAAGCTTGTTAGACTATGCAACATTATTTAGCAGGTCTGAGAGAAGGTGAGAGCTCCCCTAGTGGCCGCAGAAGTGCATTTCCCTAGAGCAGATATAATGGGTGGCAGCCTCATTGCTTTTTAATCACAACTTGGGATAGAACAACAAATTTAATCATTCTGCTCATTTAATATTTCGATTTTAATTAGGTTTAATTTTTGGATATCCATGTTTACATAATATTTAGAATCCCACTGCAGTTGAGAATGGAATGCCACAGATATTAGTCTCCACCACATATCATTGCTTGTTTTACTTCAGGATTCCTTTGGTTGTTTAAACTGATTGCTCTGTGTCAGTTGGCTTTGTGTGTTTTGAGATGTATAATTGCCAAAGAGTCCTGAAAAGCTGATGGTTTAGATACCAGAATTAGTATGAGCAGGACTTAATGTGTTTTCTTATGGTGGGGATGTTAGAAGACATTGAGGTTTTTTATTCTATGTACATCCAATCTTAGCCTCCCACCCAAGATCACTCCATGGAGCACGAACCAACACACCCCACCAAGATCCGTTTTAGCTGTGGTAGCCAATATATTTGGGGATTTATGCACTTGTCCTATTCAACATCATAACAGTGAATTAAAAATAGAGGTCGACCGATATGGGTTTTTCAATAGCCGATGCCGATGACGATGACGATATTTAGGAGTCAGGGTCAGCCGATGGCCGATATATGCTGCCGATATTTTTTGGCCGAAAATTGGACGTTTTCCCCTCTATTTGCATGATAAAATATCACATTAATAATAACAAACGATACACAAAATTTCTCAACTTAGCATTTACTGAATACTGACTTGTGTAAATTTAAATATAAACTTAAATAACAAAAACACAATAAAACTTATAAACAACTTAAACTTATAAACAATAAAGATAGCAGCATCAGAATCTCTTTAGCAGCAAACTCATTCTTCAGCTCCCAAGCTCACCAGTCTGCTGCAGATATTGCACCTGGCTTTTCCTGGTGTTGGCTTTGTGAAATGCTGCCATACAGGATTAGATTTTTTGTTCAGCCATCAGACAGCAATTACTAAAACAGAAGAATAAATGCAAGGTTAGAATTTTTATTATAGTACCTTCATCTTCAATTCATTCTACAATTCCAGTATTCCATGCACATTAAAACAATTACACTCTAATACATTTTGAAGAAAAAAAAACACTTAATGCATCATGGTTTGATGAGTAGTGTAACACTAACATGTTGTTTCTGTTGTTAGCAGACAGATAGCTTAAAGCCAAATTCACAATCAGAATCTAGTGATCCCGGAAAATAAAATAAAATAACTGTCGTATTGCACAGCCTTGTATGCAAGGACAACATAAGCCCCTAGTGATTGTGACGTTGTCTACGTATACGCCCGTATAAAGGATAGACATGTTTAATGAGGAAACTAACTGCGCAAAGTCATGCACTTTTTATCTAGACGTCTGACAAATTGTTTGAATCTCCGGTCTCAAATGAAAAAAAGTTGCACAGAAGGACCATTGTCAGCATCAGCTCAAGTAAATGGTAACCACGCTTTCGAACAAACACTTTTCTCCGCCATGCATTGTTCTTAGCAGCTCTGTGTCTCCGAGGACGGCGCTGTCTGTGATCAGGGCAGAGTAACGCAACTCTCACACATGCTGCAGTATTTGAGAGCTGCCTGCTCCGCCCCACACACTCACAGAGTGAAACTCTCCGACACAAGAAAAAAAACATAACCGATAACATCGGGCTGATATGGTAATAATTAAAATGTTAACAATTAAAATGATTTTTAACGATTAAAAAACGTCTGTGAGCCCACCAATAAGCGCACAAAACGAACTCTATTAGAATCAATGATCCTTAATGTTACCTGTAAGCTACAGTTGGTTGAAGGCTCATTATCATTACCCCAGTTCCCAATAGCGTAATTCGCGTTTTCTTTTAAAGCAACATTTCATAGCAAACTACTTAAATAAACAGGTCATTGAAAGATCAGAATTTAAACCTTACCGTTTTATCCCAGGACTCTTCCAAAACTTCTGGCTATGGTCCTGCACAAGGCAGCATGGGTCACGTGTTCCACAGCAACAATAACACTGGGCTGCCCGCAGACGTGCCTGTCTGAAATTCGGCGTAGTGCACTCGGATATCGGCCGATGCGGATACATTAAAAAATGCTAAATATCGGCCCGATATATCGGCCTGCCGATATATCGGTCGACCTCTAATTAAAAATCTACTGAATCAAAGGCAGTACCATGTCATGCTATGGAAATATACATATACATACAACTCAGGCTCTTTTCTGCAAATATAAGGCTACAAGGCCAAGTGTGGGTAATCAAAATGGCCTTACATTAACAAATACATCACCCCAAAAAAGCATTACATGAGCAATCACAGCTATTCGATTTTTTTTTATCTCAACAGAGAACATCTTGCAAGGTCAGTATTTGGGAGAGTTTCCTTCATGACGGTGGGTGAAATATACCACAGCTGCAGAAAAGCCCAGTCTTGGCAGAATAGCCATATTAATGAGCTCTTGAGCAAAGACCTTTACTCCCAAAGGGACAGAAAACTGTATCAGGCCATGCTGGCAAAGACCCTTGTTTCAAACCTGGTACTACTTTGCGTTGAATGCTGAAAAGGACCATTTAAATACATTAGGTATGTTATTTGCTAAACTTGGGTTTACTTTACTCATAAAAAATAATATCCCAATTTACCCAAACGAGTGAGCACAAATATTGATTTGAAATATTAATTCATGTTAATATTGAAATTAATTAATATTAATATTGAAATATTGATTTGAGTAAATCTTATAGGATGGTACTGTGACAGTGGGTAGACTATAGCTTTATTTATTTAAAATGTTTCTTAGAATTGGGTATAAAGTCAACCCAAAAAAGTGAGTGCAAATTGTTACATCATTCAATCTGAGTAAATTCTACAGTTTATTTTTTTCCAGTTCATGTACAGAATTACAGTACATTACAGCATTTTATCGACAAGGTTCTCATAAATATTGCCCAGAAAGCATTTTTTCTACAGTATTGTACTATTTTAAACAGTATGTTACTGTAATAATGTCACTGTTTATTACAGCAGGGGTGCAGATTGAACCCATGACCCTGGAGGCGTGAGGCTATAGTAGGAGCAACGGGCCACTATTCATACTGTGAGAAATGATGTATGTTTAATCATACATTGTAACTGATATGTCGTTACACTGCTTGTGTATGCTTTGCACCTTGCCTTTCTCCCTTACTTGTGTTTCTTGTTCTCCACACCTTGTGAGCTTCAACATGAATTGATTGATTGTTTTTCATAAGGCCCCAGGTTAGTTAGGTCCAGTCTCCTGGAAAATCACTAGAATGTGTCCTTGCCTTTGGAAGCTAAGAGCGTCTTATTTTCAGGGAGAGCCCTGTAATATTTAGTTTAATAAATTATTTTTATTGATAAACCTTCATACTGATAATCCTCTTGTAGTGGTCCTAAAAGAAAACATGACTAAAGATATTATCCATTTTAGTACAGACACATTTCACGATTCAGTAACCTGACTTGTCCAATAGATGGCAGTGTAGTACTTCGACTAAGACGTGCTATGGAAATTGCCGGTAAAAACGGAAAGCTGGTTTTCCATTTTAAACGTTTGTCTGACTGAAATGACCACATGTTGTACATATGTAATCGTACTATACATCTAACCTTCAGCGTTGTATTACCTACCTTAATTATCTGCAGCAATAAAATATGTACGCGTAATTGGACAGCTGCAAATTAAGCAATCTGTCTGATTTTACATTGAAGTAGGCATGGACGGACGGTAAGATGAATGCAGGAGAGACCTGTGAATAAGCTTAAAGTATACAAAAAATATGATAAAATAATACATATTTTTAAACATTTAACTGGATAACGACAGCTTCACAGTACTTATATAACCCTGCACAATTTCGAATATCATCACAGCTCCCTGAAAATTAACAGCTATCATTATAGTACAAATAAGCAGTTATCCAGACATCCCGACTCTCCCGGAAGTTCCGGGAGTCTCCCACATATTGACAGCGACTCCCTGATACCCGCAAATTGAATAAAATATCCCGGAAAGAAGAGGAAGTAAACAAGAGCATGCATGCGAGACAGTAGTGTGTGCATTGCGCACTCGAGAGACGCGCGCGTACGACGGAATGAGCGAGAGAAAGAGAGAACGTGCATATATGTGTGGATCCCTGCGTGTGTGCCCTGTAGCCCGTGCTAGACAGACAGCATCCTGATTGGTTTACTTAGCAAAATAAACCAATCAGATTTCAATGTGGGCGGGCTTCTATTTAACTTCTCGAGGACCGAAGTTATCGGTTCAGTGGAGCATCATGACAGAGGGAGAGTGCCACAAAAAACGGAAATATAAAACGCATTTCACTTCAGAAAGTGTATCCATGTTTAATAAGGATGAAAATAATGTTAGCAACAGTGATTTCAGCATTGCTCATGACGGTTTAAACGACTGTAAAATGCATGTTGAGGTGAGTTTAACAAGTGTCATTTCATGTGCTGTATTATTCAGGTCTACAATAGTTAGACACTTGGTTAGTTGCCAATGCTGTCATGAAAGACTCCTTGAAGACTTTTGTAAAGAAGCAATGGGATATAATTAAGGAATCTGCATAAATGGTAAAATAATCTACTTATATTATTGTCAAAATAATACATAATATTGACCTTCGTAATTTAGTGCGCTGACTAGAGGAAATTAATGAAGAAATTAAACTGTGAAATCAAGTTTGTTGAAGTTACTGTGCATCTCACTCCTTGTCGGGCGGTTGGGGGCACCTCCCTGAACTGAGTTTTTGCAGGTTGGGATGTCTGAAGTATTCTACCTTAGGGAAGGGAGGGGGTCCTGGCTGTGAAAGTTGGGGGGCGGCGGCAGACGATCTCAGAGGCAAACTGCTGTCCACTCAAAAATGCAGGCCCCTCATGTAAGCTCACATCCACCCAAATGTTCCAACCCCAGAGGCAAGCTGCTTTCAACTCAACCCCCTGACCCCGGAGGTAAACTCGCTTCCACCCAAAGACCCTGATCACAGAAGTAAGCTGACATTCACCCAAACCCCCAGGCCCCAGAAGGAAGCAGCCATCTACCTAAACGACCTACCCCCAGAGGTAAGTTCACATCCATCCAACTGCCTTGATCCTAGGCGAAAGCTGCCCCGGTACGTCTAGGTGGTGACACTCCATCCTACAGGGTTGACGTGATGCACTTTCCTGAAGCACACAGAGGACACTTCGGGTTTTAGGTAAGTGTGCTTTGTTTTTCTGTGTGTGTCTTTTATTTGGTATGGATTTTATTTAATGGCATGTAAAGATTTTACTGAGCACTGTTTTGGTTGATCACTGTAGCACTTATTCATCAATATTAACATTATTAACATTTATTAGCATTTTATTCGATCTGTTGTGCTGTTTATTGTGCGATTAACCTATTTCATTCCCAAGCTTACTGATTTTATGTGTCTTGGGAAGGTGTATGATGCCGTTTTAGCCCGACCCTTGTGCAGAGTAGGGCTGCACGATATTGGAAAAAAATTACATTGCGATATTTTTTTCCAAACGATATATATTGCGATATTGAGAGCCATCAATCCAGGCTAAAGTCAATAATTACCAATAATTACATATTAATAATTTCACTAATAAGCAAGCTTCATTACAAGTGACAAAAAGGTTACTTAATATTTTATTCCAAAATTCGAACATTTCTGTAAACACAAAAGCAGAACACATTTTTAAATAAAACAGCAGCTTTACACCAACCCCCCTGATTTACAACAATATAACTTAAAATAAATATATTTTTTATAAAACAACTTATAAGCATTTTGGTTCACAATCTTTTAAGTCGACTTTTCTTAGCCAAAGTGCCAAAGTAAAACCGTGTTGGTGTTGGTCATTATAATCATGGCTAAATATATGAAATAAACTAAATGAAATAAAATTTTTATATATTTTGTATTAAATCTTCTAAACAGATTAGAGAACATATTCCTGTAAACAGAAAAGCTGAACACATTTAAACAGCAGCTTTGCAACACCAACCCCCCTGATTGGTTCATAACATAACTTAAATATATATTTTTTTTATAAAACAACTTATAAGCATTTTGGTTCACAATCTTTTGTTTTTAAGTCAACTTTTCTTAGCAAAAGTGCCAAAGTAAAACCGTGTTGGTCATCATCATAATCATGGCTAAACAAAATGAAATAAAACCTCTAAACTGAGTATTATTTAGCATGATCATGATCATGCATGCTTATGTATGCTGTATGCTTTGCTTACTCAAGGTTTCCAGCTAAGAATACAAGTCTATCAACCTTTGCAGGCTTGAGACAGGTTCGTTGGCAAGTGACGATGTTGCCACTAGTACTGAAAAGTCTCTCTGACGGCGAGCTTGTCGCAGGAATACACAGGTATTTGTGGGCAAGTCTGGCGAGATGAGGAAAGCTTAGTTTGTGTACTTTCCACCATGCAAGTGGATCCTCCTCTTTGTCTATTGGAGGTGTTAGCAGGTAAGTATTTAACTCTGCTTCCAAAGCCTCCTTTAGGGTCAGAGAGGAATCACCCTTTGTTTCAGTTTCTCTCTGTTTAAAGAAGCTTCCCAATGACTTCTTTGCTTTCTTTGCCTGGGGTGCACTGGTAACGTTGGGCTCCACGTCAGTGCTGCAGCTTGATTTCTCCTGGCATTCCATCATCTGTGATACCACTCTGGCCTTAACTTGGGTCTTCTTGTCTGCACTGATGAAGTCCATCTTGAACCGGGGGTCCAAAAAAGATGCCATATCTAGCAGCTTCTGAGTATCATCATCTTCGTTTTTCTCATTGAGGTAGTCCAGCATCTTCATCTTTATGTTCTTGGTCAGGTCTGTGTCTTCCTCTCGCATTTCCAGTAGTGAAGTGTTGAAGAGCTGAAGAACTGGCTTTACAAAGGAGACACTGACGTATTCATCGCCTGAAAGTGCATCAGTGAAATCCAGCATTGGGCCCAGTGACTTGCTTACAGACTCCAGCACATCTGTATCTTGCCAGGTTGGAATTAGATGCCGCAGCTTCTTGTCTGCAGACAGGACCTGAGTTAAAGCCTGCTGCTGCTCTAATATCCTGCTGATCATCATCTGTCTGGAACCCCATCTTGTTTGGCATTCTGAGATGAGACAATGTGATGGTAGATTGAGTTCCTTCTGGACTTTTGCCAGGGCATCGCTGGCCTTCCAGCTGTGAGAGAAGTGGCTCACCAGCTTCTTGCAGACTCCTATAGCACGATCATTGCGGCCATCCTTTTTCACTGCATTTTCTAAGCGGAGAAAACAAACAAAACATTGCGAACTTTAATTATTGAAGCACACTGCTTTATTTCAAACAATAAATGAAGAGCTCTTTTCCAAAACGCGATAAACGCCAATAATAATTTCCTTGTTTAAAATGTACTGCAAGATACAGTTTCTTTCCAAACCCCAATAAGCGCCGAACTTAATTTTAACCTAGTGAACGTTCTCGCAATCCAACGTGGCTGCGCTCTTAACAGATGTTTGTTCATTAGGCTATAATTCCTCAAAATAAGTAAAAAAATCTTATTCTCTCTCTCTCTCTCTCTCTCTCTAAGTTTTCGGTGCTGATGCAGGACGCGTTCATGTAAACGGCACCTAAAAGCTGTCACAAAGAACCAGCAAAAGTAATGATTAGGAATATGTAAAATATTGCAATGAGACATTTTAATTGTTTATTAATAACTGCGAACATGAAAAATAAAAGACAAAAGACTTTTAAAAAAAGACAACCATCAATTTTTGGGAAAAATGGATGGATTTATAGCGTTTTGAAAAGAAAAAAAAAATTACTTTGAATTTATCAACAACAATATAGTTGTTTGATTTAATAATCATTATTCAGCATGTTCAGACTAAGCAAAAAACATTTTAACAGGATAAATTGAATATTCACAAAATGTGTGGGTCTAGGTAAAACAATTAATTTCCCTGAAAACTATTGAAATGGAGTTATCGCGTTTTGGAAAAGAGCTCCTCAAATGTGCTCATAAAACAATTTTTTGTTTAAAATTAAATGTTTAGTGTCTGTATTTTTTCTTACGTTTTAAAGCTCTACGTACACACATGCAACAAATTCATTTTACAAGTTTTGTCAGTTTCAGGACAGGTTATTAATTAAAACAGCTCAGTAAAAATTTATTTTTATTTTGGATAAAGATCATGGTCATTACTCACCAACTGCAAGATGCAGTCTGTGGCCGAAGCACTGTAGCCTGGTCCACTTGTTCAGATCGGCAGCTTTCACCATGTTCGCTGCATTATCTGTTGTTATACAGACTTGACGTGTCTCATCTAAGCCCCAAGCGGACACCGCTTCTCTCAGGGCCTCTGCGACATTCTCGGCTGTATGACTTTCCGGGAAAAATGCCGTCTGCAAACAGCGACTTTTTAGCTCGAAGTCCTCTGTGATGAAATGGACCGTCAGACTCATGTAGGGCTCCGTTGTCCTGCTGGACCACAAGTCTGTTGTAGTTGCATAGTATTCCACGTGCGACAGTTCTGCTTAAATCTTATATTTGCATTTTTCATACAGCTCTTTTATTGCAACTTGGGAAAAATATGTGCGGGATGGTATAACATACCGCCTGTCAAGCGTTCGGATCATTTTCTTAAATCCCTCTTTGGCGACGGTATTTAATGGCAACATATCTTTAGCGATATGAAACGTTATTGCGTCTGTTATTTCTTTCTGTCGTTGAGAGCCTTTCTGGTAAGGTGTCACACTGGCAAAGGCATCACAAATATTTGTTTGTTTTGGTTGACATCCAGATTTGGCTTTGTATTCGTCGTAAAGAGCTTTGTGGTGCCGTTTTAAGTGATCAGACAAATTGGTGGTGTTTCCATGTTTTGTGGCCACAACTTTATGACACTCCATGCAAAGTACCTCTTTTTGGTCAACATCCTCCTTTTTGTAGCCGAAATAGTCCCAAATAGCTGATTTCGACTTTCTTTTTCGCACATTTTTAGCAGTGAATGTTGGCTGTGAGCGGTGAGCAGCAACACAGTGAACCAATCACTGTGCAGGCACGCGGAACGTGCATGTCACCCCAGCAACAAGCCATACAACAAACTCGTGTTTACTGTGCTACCGTTCTCTTAATACACAATGGGCTTCTACCCTTCACATCGTATGTTCCGGCGATGTGACTATCGCTCACGCGCACATCGCGATGTCGATGTCAAAACAGAATATCGTTCAGCCCTAGTGCAGAGCTTGGAAGTCTGCGGATGTGTTCCTTTTTAACCCTCTGGAGTCTTGGGGTAGGGGACACACTTTCACTAACTGGGGCATGCTCACACATTTCATTCAATATCATAAACTTAATTCCTGGCAAATAAATTATTTCTTATATATTTGGTTTGGCAACAAACTCATCTTAATCTTTGTGTACTTTGTAAATATGTCAGATTTATGTGAAGTTTGTAATTTGACATTCAAAGTATAGACATTGCAAAATGCACTTTGGAACACTCTGTGGGTAGTTCTATTTGTTTAATATTATCTTTGAAAGTCTTATTGTACTGTGTTGGCATGATTTGCATAGTGTGGGATTGTTTCAGCCTTATAGATTGTGATTATGTGTTAATGTAAGTAGTACAAGCATAATATTTATTATTCATGTATTTGAGCTGATTTACATTTTGTTTTGGTATGAAAAGGTCATTTTGATACGTCCCCCATGGAGGGGACCACATATTAAACGGATTTTTGGAACAGGGAGCCGGAAGTGGGGCTTGCCCCGTCTGCTCCAGGCACCGACCCGGTATTGCAGTGCTTCCGGGAACGGTGCACCTCTACTGCCCCCTGTTGTTGAAAGGCAGAACTAACTGACTGAATGGGTGACTAATAGACTGAGTGCCTCTGGATGGCCAACTAATTAGCCGCATGTGGTGTGAGGGAGGGGCCCTGTCCGTGCGCGGCCCCCATTTCCCGCCTTTTTTCTTTTTTTTTAAAGTAAGGTGACACGCTGTCGTTTGTGCGGTGGGCAGCTGTGCTGAGGTAAGGCATGACTTCATCTTTGCCTTTTGAATTTTCCCTCATGTTTGTTTAAATGATTGCTGTTTTTTGAGAGGACAGGAGGACAGGGAGGACGCCGGTGGCTGCGACGCCCCTGGGCATTCTACTCTGCGCGGGGGCGTCACGGAGGCCCGGCTAACGGCGACCCGCTAAGCGGCGGCCCCATATCGACTCGGGTCTCTCTTCGGTCTTCAGGACCGGTATACGTTTCTTCTCTTTTCTGGATTGGAAAAGACAAGAGCAAAAGTGGAAGAGTTGACGAAATGGCGTCGGATGGCGTAGCTTCTAGCGGTGGGGCGTAAAGACCTTGCATTCCAGAGCATCGCTGCGCATATGAGAGTCTGCTCCATACATCTCCGTTCAGGTAAGTCAGGTTCCGGTGTGATCACTAGACTCCATTCCTGTGTTTGTCCCTAAAGAGAACAGCCAGGATAGGAAATGCTGGAAACCCATCCCGACCGGAGTCCATCCCTTCCCGGTGACACAGTAACCCGAAAGTGTTTGTGAGTGTGGTTTATGTCAGATTAGGAGAGCTGAAATGAACCTTTTGTTGGATGATAGTCGGCGACCAAAACAAGAGCTAGATCACAGAAAAGTGTTTCAAAAGCGACAGTGTCAAAGTGAAATGCAACGCTGGATGGAAGTTTTCTAGTACTGATGAAGGATGTAGAATCAGAATCCAGATATGTTTCCATACAAGGAATTTGCCTTGGTGGTGCTTTTACATGACATTACAAAGAACATAAGAACATAAGAAATTTACAAACGAGAGGAGGCCATTCGGCCCATCAAGCTCGTTTGGGGAGAACTTAACTAATAGCTCAGAGTTGTTAAAATCTTATCTAGCTCTGATTTAAAGGAACCCAGGGTTTTAGCTTCCGCTACACTAGCAGGAAGACTATTCCATACTCTAACTACACGCTGTGTAAAGAAGTGCTTCCTCAAATTTGTTTTAAAATGTTCTCCCGCTAATTTCCACTTATGGCCACGAGTTCTAGTATTTAGAATAATATTGAAATAGTCATTTGGCTGAAGAGCATCCAGACCCGTTAGAATCTTATAGACCTGAATCATATCCCCCCTTAGTCTCCTTTGCTCAAGGCTAAACAGATTCAGTTCCGCTAACCTCTCCTCATAAGACATTCCTCTAAGACCAGGAATCATTGTCGTAGCTCTTCGTTGCACCTTTTCTAAGGCAGCAATGTCCTTCTTGAGGTATGGTGACCAAACCTGCACACAGTATTCTAGGTGGGGTCTTACCAAGGAATTATATAAGTGTATCATCACCTCCCTTGACTTAAACTCCACACACCTAGAGATATAACCCAACATTCTGTTGGCCTTTTTTATTGCTTCCCCACACTGGCGAGAGTTACCCACATTTAGCAAAGACATATGCAGAAAGGTAATAAACAATAGACTGGCAATTGGGTAATATGATAATTATATGATAATTAAGTTTATTAATGGCAGTAATGATGGTATTATGATATTTATATATGTGTGTGTACATAGTAATCACTGTAGTATGAATATAAACTATATAAATGGTATAATAATTTAAAGGGCTCTTAAATGGTGCCGTTATTAAGTAGCAGCCAAGTCAACTATATGTGCAAGAGTGCAATATGTATACAGAGTTTGCAGTATGTGTGCATAATGTGCAAGAGTGCAGAATATAATCATAGAGGAAGTTTATCAGTTGTTCACTGGTTATGCTGGTGGATATTTCACTGCAGCTGACGATTAATTGAACGTCCATTCAGAGACTGGTTTGGTTAATGAGAGAGACTACCTGAGGGGAGAAGCTCTTGGCATGTCTTGTGGTCTTGGTTCTGATTGCCATGAGTCTTCTCCTGGAGGGTAAGGCTTGAAAGATGTGGTGAGCAGGGTGAGATGGGTCCTCAAAGATTTTGTATGCCCGTTTCCTGATTCTGGTGATCTACAGTGTCTGGAGGGTAGGCAGGTTACTGCCGATTATTCGCTCTGCTGAGTGAATGATCTGTTGCAGTCTGGCCTTGTCTCGTTCAGTGGCTGATCCAAACCAGGCTGTGATGGAGGAGGTGACGATGGACTCAATGATTGTAGCGTAAAACTGGGCCATCGTGGTTATAACATGTTATTTTGGATCAGGCACGGACAGTTGTGAGAGTTCATTCCGCATTAGCTCCGATAGAATAGTATTAAATGCGAAGCTAAAGTCCACAAACAGAATCCTAACATATGTCTCAGGGCACTCCAAGTGTCGGAGCAAGAAATGGAGTCCAGTGTTAACTGCATCGTCCACAGGTCTGTTGGTTCTGTAGGCAGACTGTAGCCTGGGGTCAAGCGATAGGTCTGTGATGGTTTTAAGGTATGACAGCACAAGTCTCTCAAAAGCCTTCATTACCACCGATGTGAGAGCCACCAGTCTGTAGTCACTGACTGCTTCAGTGACTGGTTGAAAATATCTGTGAAGACAGGTGACTATTGATCTGCACAGTGCTTCAGAGTGACTGGGGAGACAGAGTCTGAACCAGGAGCTTTCCTTGTATTCTGGCTACTGAAGATCTTGTTTACATCTCTGTCGTTGATTCTCCTGGGGAGGTGGCTGGACGTGGGGGGGGGGGGGGGGGGTGAGCTGGGTATAGTGTGGGCGAGGTGTGAAGGTACCCAGGTGTGAAGAAGGCCATTGAAAAGGTGAGGGCTGTATGATGCGCGAATGTGGCTTTTCAAACCCGCAGTAGAATTTGAACAGGTTTTTGTCACCACTCCTGTAAGCTTCATCTTTTGTTTTAGGAAGCTGCCTGAGTTCAGTTGTAAACCATGGTTCGTCATTATTATAGCTGACAACAGACTTTTTGGGAATGCGAGAGTCCTCGCAGAAGCTTATGTGCCATGTTACAGTGTCCGTGTATTCATCCACGCTGTTAATAGCAGTTTTGAAAACATTCCAGTCTGTCGAGTCAAAGCATGATTTTAATTGCTCTACAGCTCCACATCTCCAGTGTTTCACTCTAGTAACGACAGGTTTAGCAGTTTTCAGATTTTGTCTGTATGCTGGAATTAGATGAATTGTTGCATGGTCAGAGTTTCCTAGTGCAGCACCAGTCATTTTCTGTCATTAAAATGTGACGTCTTTTCAGTTAGCTATTTATTTATTTTGGCTTTTTCTTATTATTATGTGTTCATTGTAATTGATTAATAAAATTATTTATTTTCATTATTATTTCTTTTACTTATCTTTGAAATGTGATTTTGACATTTTAATTTGATTGTATCCTTGTCTTTGTAAAGCACTTTGAATTGCCTTGTGCCCGAATTGTGCTATATAAATAAACATGCCTAAAATCTTTGATGATGACAATGTGCCCAGCCGGCTGTGAACTGTTCTTCGCTTTCTCCATCTTTGCATTTCTTGCATTGTGAAGATCTGCGAGCTGTTTAATTTTAGTGACCACTCCTTTTCAGGATTATGTAGTGTATGTTTAACATTAGTTCAAAGTGTGGAAGGGAAATTTAAAGTGATGGTAGGCCAGGGTTGGGAGGCATTGTGGGATTGTTCTTGTGTCTCAGGTTTTGTTGTTTTGGGGATGGTGCCGTGTGTCCTTGCCTCACAGCCACCTGCACGGAACCAGCTTTGCAGGCCACAGACCTTGGAGAACTGGGCTGAAGGGAACATCGCCGGGGGGAGAAAGGGGGCCTGCAGGAAGCCTTGAAATGTAGCTGCTATACTATGCTAGACGCAGTTTGTTGTATGGTAGCATTTGAACACACAAGCAAGTTATGTACCCATAAGGGTTGTATATGTTTATGCTGAAGTCTTTATTTAGGTAATATAGGGTTGGGGTTTCCCTTACTGATAGCGTTGTGAGCCATGCCAGCCATGGACACCGAAGGGGGGGTTGCATCTTTTTGCTGGGTTGGGAGTGGAATTTCCCTAATGTTTAGGGTTTTTGCCCTCCTTCCTAGGCTGGATAGACAGGCTTATGTGTGGGACTCATAGGAGGCCTAGGCCTAACGAGGATTGGAAGTTGAACATCCTTGAAGTAGACCAATAGAGGTGGCGTATTATGTTTGTTGTATGTTTGAAACCTGGTGTATTAGGATGAATTTGCGGACGATTACGTCACCCACGTGACATGGAATTAACTTTACTATAATATTCTGGAAAGTTGTAATTGTGGATTAATTCCGATCGCGTGTGGACTGATCGTCCTGAAATTCAGATCAATCGTCCATGATTCACCCCAAATGTCACTAGACTGCACGAACACGTTATTTAACGATCCCCTGTAAAACCTAACTTTACCATAAATAACTTGGGCTCATAAAAGAAGCCAGGATGCTTATCTTGGTTTCGGGAGATAGGGTGGGGGGTTGGTATACAGCACCCTATATTGCCTGTAGGGGGGAACAGGGAGGCGTTGCGCAAAGTCACCTGGCGCCAGGACGCCCATTGTATTGTATTATCGTAAGCAGAATCACTCGGACAAAAGGGGGAATTGGAGCACCATATATTGCCTGGGGGGAAGGGGTGAGCCTGGCCAGCTTACCCCCTGCCCACACGCAACTCTAAATTTAGTATAAAGGAAGGGGGAGATCCCAGTACTGACCGGAGTTCAGCCGTGGGATAGAGCGCGCATCGCCCGGCACTTTCTCGGAACTCACGTGTTGGTCTCCTGCCAGGACTGAAAGGGCTCCCCAGTCCATGAAGGTGGGTGATGATAGCACGTCCGAGTGTAAATAGCTTTGCAACTGCTTATGCTTTCCATTGATTGTTGCGAGTAAATTATCGCCACTTGTGATAATATTTCGTAACTTATGTTTCCTTGCTTCTTTTATGTATTATTGCTTCTTTTCTATATATATTCATACCTTTGCACCTAATACTATTAGCTATAAGATATATATTATTTGATATCCGTTGTAGTACGAGTTATTTTGCATTGCCTTCAATATGATAGCTCAGTATTGGTGTTAATGTGAGATCATTTTGTATTACTTATTAAAGTGTATTTGAGTGAACCTAATCGTGCCTGTTTGTTCCTTCGAGAGCCCTATATCCCTCTCTCATCCATTTTAAGACACCTGGTTTACAGATGTTTGGTAACCAATCAGGACTTAGAAGTCCATATAGGGGAATTCGTCTTATAGTATATTAACCTGCTGATTTCTGGGTGCGGGGTGCATTGCGCATTGTCCCCGAGTGTGGCTGGAACACTATGCTGGATTGCTGAATAAAGAAGAAAACTTTGCTCATTACATGCGAGGTCTGGAGTTTGATTCAAGTGTGACAGAGTGAGAGTGATTATAGAGGATTATAGAGTCATAGTTGTTTGGGTTAATTCTGAGTACCACAAAAGTTTACAAGCCCTATTTTGGCAAGAGCTAATCCTAATCATTTTCATCCTTGCCGTTTAAATAATAATAATAATAATAATAATACATTTAATTTATAATGCACTTTATATTTGAAAGCAAATCTCAAAGTGCTACAAAATTAATTCGACCCGAATAGCTCTGTTAAAAAGATAAGTTTTAAGACCAGATTTAAAAGCATCAACAGTCTGTGGCGTCCTCAGATACTCAGGAAGAGCATTCCACAGTCTAGGTGCAGCTGCGCAAAAGGCTCGATCTCCCATGCACTGAAGTTTAGTCTTAGGAGTTTTCAAAAGATGTAATGATACAGTTTTGCTATATTCCTGAGGTGGAAATAAGATGTTTTACACAGATGTTTGACATGAGCCTCATACGACAAATGAGTGTCCATTTTAACCCCAAGGTTTATAACAGATGTTGACAATGGGATATCTTCACCAGGTAATACTGGTGATGTTAGAGGCCCTAACATGGTGTGGGGTGCCTACTAACATAGCTTCAGTTTTAGAGCTGTTCAGCTGCAGGAAATTTTGCTTCATCCATGACTTTATCTCCAATATGGGCCAAATCACTCATGAATAGATGTGTTTGTGAGAAATTGATCTGTTTTAAGCATTTTCAATTTAAATAAATACTGCAATACTCATTGCAGAAATACATCTTTTCCAATATTGTGCAGCCTAATAATGAAGTACTTACTACTACGAGATATCTAACAACATACGATGCAACATTCAACAGGGGGTAGTGAAGTGATTCGTGGCTGATCAAAGTGCCAATTCGATGTGGGGCAGTGATTAGCATGTGGAGAATGCTGCAGCAGTATTACAAAATCAGCAACTCTTTTAAAAATAATAGTGATATAAATATATTATTTATTAATAAGTATATAGAATCAGTACACAAAGTATAAGTATATAAAGTTTAAGGATATAAAGTATATAAGTATAAAAATCTTAAGTATAAAAATGATATAAGTATAAAAATGATACAAGTATAAAAATGTTATAAGTATAAAAAATTTAAGTAAAAAAAGTTTAAGTAAAAAAGGTTTAAAGGCCTCAGAGGACTGCTGCTCCTACTCATCAGAGTGGTTCTGATGCTTGAACTTTTTCTTCAGAGCCTCTGCTAAAATGGCAGCAAAGTCCTCTGAGGGCATGGGCGTCCCCTGCGTCAGTCCCCTCCTGGTCACTGGCGTCCCACCTGGCGACCTCAGCACTGGCCGCAGTTTAATGTGTGGCAGCTCCGCCAGAACATCCACCATGTTGGGACCATTGGTGGGTCCTGTGCCACTTCCCTGAGGATGACTCCTCTTCTGCTTCGGGCCCTGGATATTAGCAGGCGGAGGAGGAGGAGGGGGCAGGAAACAGCTTGGAGCTGAAGTGGGGACTACAAAAGGAGTCCCAGTGGTCTCCGAACTGCTCCGGGATATATGTGGGTCAGTCAGGGCACCAGCAAGCACGGAGATCTCGGACCGGAAACGGCCCACCTTGTGTTCGAGAGCTGCAATCTTTTTCCAAACTGCCGCCCACTCGGACCCTGCCTCTGCTGCAACAGCAGCATGCTGGAGATCCCCGTGTCCACTGGGGAGGTGGATGCCACTCCCGACCTTTGCAGGGGCGTTGCCATTTATAGCAATCCCCGTTGCAACACTTCAGGATGTCTTCACAAAGCGCTGGGAAAGAAAAAAATCTCCAGTTGCAAAAAACTTGTTACATTGCGCAGTTCAACGCAGAGGGGGCGACTCTGTGAAACAAGCGATCTTCCTTGGTCGAAAAAATACTGAATTCGGAACGGAATCAAATCCAAAAAAAAACAGTCTGCACACAAAGTACAGAGAGTTAGATGTCTTACTTAAACATCACACAAAATTATATTTTTTTCCATCATCCATTAACATACAGCGCAATCTCAGATTCACATTAGGCCATACTATACAGATTTCCTGAATAACATTAATATACACATATACATGTATATACTTATATATGCACATTATAAACATTTCAACCTGCAATGGTACTAACAGGGTGGCTAAACTGTATAACACCATATCACAGTCAACGTATTCCGATCAATTAGCAAGTAGCCTTATAGGTAGCTTTAGCATTTTACATACAATTACAAAAAATGATACATTAGTAAAGAAAATAATCAACCACACAATCAGCAAAGGTTCACATTCATATCCTGACTGTTTTTCCTTCACACTAATGATCCCTATATCTATATTTTCAAACAGGTAAATTGACCTACCAGGATATCCAAAAGAGAGCACTTGCACCAAAATCTTTCTATCCACTAATTGCTGCAATTGTATGCTTAGGCCGAAAAAAATAAACAGTGCTCTAAACGTTGACATCTACACAAATATATATATGTATATATACGTTTATTTCCCTAAGTTGCCGTTCACTCCTCTTTCCGCTCTCTTTACCCGCCTTCCTCCGTCTAGAAAAACCCGCCGGAAAAAAAAACTCCCACCCTACCTTTCGGCACTCAGGAACGTCTTAAAGAGACAGCTGCCCACTTTGGTATACATACACGTATTGTAAGGTTCATGTCTCCCTCTTTACAAATTACGCTCTATAATAGCTTCAAAGCCTTATGGTAGCTTTATAGACCTGGCTACATTTGGTTTTGTTATTATTATTATTATTGGTATTAGTATTATTATTTTAAGAATGAAGCTAAATAATATAGCTAATATGTCACATATGGGTTAAAATGCAGAGGACACATTTCGTCGTTGTGTGATGTGCCAAGAATGGCACTTGATCACAAAGTACAAATACTTTTTTACTTGCCAACATTCATAAGCAACGTTATTTTTCAGTACAGTTGCGGTTTTTATAAATCTTGGTGATTAATATTCGCGGAGAGCGTGGGGTTTCCATTTTTCTATAACATTTATATTGTTAAAGGAAACACAACTTAGCAAGCTGTTTAATTTTAATGACTGATTGTTTTCAGTATTAACTAGTATTTGTTTAACATTGGTTTAAAGTTGACTGCTGCTACTTTAGCAACAGCTCGGCATGCGCTCTCTCAGCTGATCCTAATCACTTTCATCCTTGATATTTCAGTCAGTCATGAATGGAGGTGTTTGTGAGAAACTGATTTATTTATTTTTTTAAAAAGATCCTTTATAAACACTCCAATACTTACTGCAGAAAATGATTTTACGCAATGTCCTGCAGTCCAGTTATGAAATACTAATCTAACAACATACAATGTGCTGCCCACAGAAACGCTGTCTGTGCGCAGCCTACTGGCAAAAAGCGGAACTACAGTTACAGCAAATAAGGCAGAACGGAAACATCGGCGTCACTCCTTGGACTGATGATAGCTTATAAACAGTTCTCAGTAATCGCTTGTGTGATTATAAATGTGCTGTGTGTTATGTCATGTATAGTGGTTAACAGGGGTTAAAGTAAAAAAAAAACTGAGCCTGAACTTTTTTTTGGGGGGGGACTTTTTTATTTGAAGGACTTACTTCAAATATTGACAATAATAACAAAAATAAAGTACAAAAAAAAACTGCTAAACAATAGCAAGTGCTTAAAGTGCATAAATAACAAGTGCTCAAAGTGCTAAAGAACTGAACTGCTAAACTGAAGATTAGAAGTGACATCAAGGCCATTATCACTTATTTTTTCTTTTTTTCTGGGTTGTAAGCAAAGTCTTGCAAACTCTTTCTTTTTAAGATATTTGGACCAGAAGATGGAGCTGGTACAGTGGAGGAGGATGAGGCTATGGCTGGTCCAGATGATGAGGATGAGGCTTTGGCTGGTCCAGAGGGAGGGAGAAAGAGTTTGGCTAGTCCAGAAGAGTCTGGTCCAGAAGATAAGGATGAGGTTTTGGCTGGTCCAGAGGATGAAGATGATGCTTTGGCTGGTCCTGAGGATGAAGATGAGGCTTTGGCTGGTCCAGAGGATGAAGATGAGGCTTTGGCTGGTCCAGAGGGAGAGAGAAAGAGTTTGGCTGGTCCATAGGAAGTTGAAAATGGTCTGAATGGTCCAGAGGAGGAGGCCGAGGGTCTGGCTGGTCCAGAGGAGGTTGAAAAAGGTCTGGATGGTCCAGTGGAGGTTGGTGAGGGTCTGGATGGTCCAGTGGAGGTTGGTGAGGGTCTGGCTGGTCCAGAGGAGGTTGAAAAAGGTCTGGATGGTCCAGTGGAGGAGGATGAGTGTTTGGCTCGTCTAGAGGAGGCTTTGGCTGATCCAGCGATATTCCTGGCCTGCCGTATGAGTTTGTTTGCCATCTGTGATGGCCGAATCCTTGCTGCCTCATTCACCCTTTTCTTCTTTTGTGCCTGTTCTGCCTCTTTCTTTTTCTGCAGATGTTTTTGATATGTTTGATACGATGACAGGCAAGACCACCTTAATGGCTGGTCTATTGTCATTGTCGATGCTGTCCACTCCCTTGCTTTAATCGTGGATTTTACAATTGCAAGGCTCTCATAAGTTTCCACATTCATGGAGCATCTGTCTGCTTCAAGAATATCATCCATGAGATTAAATGATCCCTCAACCAGGGGGCCTGTGAAAATGCTAAGTAGTGCTTTGACCAGCTGACCCAGAATGGGAAATCTCACACCTCTCTCTGGATTTTTCATGGATACAACTCTGCTCCACCAATCTACATCAACTCGGCCTTCTTCTTCAATGTAGTTCTGGGCACACGTTACCAGGTCCACCTCTATTTGGTACGCCCGTATCTCTTCCTCCACCTGACCAATCTCTTCTGGTGCGACCACATTAGGCAAGGCCTCTCCTGATGTGATAAAAGCCCCACAGATGGAGTCATCTTGAATCAGAGAGGGAGTGAGTGCAGAAAGTGAGGTGATTATCTTGTTGTCCAGAGGAAGGTTTTTGAGAAGGAACTCTGATGACTTCATGAACCCTTCTCTGAGAGAGTTGTAAATGTTTTTCACCCATATCAGCCTCTCCACACGGGCCTTGTTTAGTGCCGAGTAGCAGTATCTTCCAACAGACAACCTTTTGTCTTATAGTTGCAAATCTTTACTCCGGACATCAACCTTGATGATATCCTTTGCGCTCAGTGGGATGGCTTCCGGCTTCATAAATTTGCTGAGGAGCTCTCGAACTAGGGCCACCATCTCCACGTGCAGCAAGTGCGCCATTGGTTTTTCATGTTGCATTTTTTTCAAAAATCCCTGAAATGTTGAAAGTATGCCTGCAAACGTTAAAAAAAAATTATTTTTATTTGACATTTTCACATGTGTAAAAAAACCCAACAAGAAAACAGAATTAAAGACAAGTTGCATACAGTTCAAATAAATAGCAGTGTGTTTTAAAAAAGTGAATAAAGTATAAATACTTTTAATAGCTTTTATTTCCATATATCAGATGTAATGGAAAAATTACTCCAAATCAAATTATTAATGAATTTGACCAGGTCTGCAGTTTTTTTTACTGGAAGCAAAGGAAACAGAATATGAATCTGTTCCCAAAAAAAAAATAAAAAATTGCAGTGTTGAGATTTTTCAAACACTTTCTGTTAAAAAACAGATATATACTGTATTCCATTTATACAAAGTTTCTCTGTTAAATTACGTCACATGAGTCAATAAACAGTTTTTTTTTGTAATTGTAATAAAACATTTCTGTAATTTAAAAAAACAGGGAAAACACTGTCAAATTCATTGGCAAAAACTGTAAAAAAAAATATCTTTTTTACAGTGTAGTACATGTCAATAATACATTAAAATTATTGCACGTTTTAATGTCATTAAAACTTGTGGTTTTTATTTTTATTGGGGATGTTCTTATACTGAAGTGTTGACAGACAGTTATTTGGTTAGTAAATCCTTCTCAAACAGGTTAGTTTAGTTAGGGTTTCAAATCTTATATTTATATTTCCAAAAATGTCCCTGACCGCTAAAACGGCGGTGTAATTTGCCGGGGTTTCCACGATAAAATATGTTGAGTGGTGGGAGATTGGCGATGCGAACGGAAATCCGGGACTAATCAATACGGACAGTTTTCTTTTTAATACGGCGTGAACCCGTAATAAACGGGACGGTAGGCAGCCCCCCCCCCCCCCCTCCCCCAGAATACTGAGTGTGGACGGGGGCTGGGAACCCTTACGGTAATGTATGGTAAAATGTTTAAGTAATTTGGGGCATTGCTTTCGGAATCAGGTAAATGTTTCAAGCTGACTATTACATTTTTAAAAAACAATGTTGCATAGAATAAAAATAAAATACTCTTAGTTTCATCAGTGTTAACACAGTTCTTGGTAGCATTCATCTGGGTTTTCGCTTGTTGTGGAGCGCTGTTGTTTCCTATTTGATGTTAGTTATAATTTGGTGTCATTTGCTGTTTATTGTGCATATGGTGTATTGGGTCATTCCATGTCAAATCGTCACACTTTCGAACCTCATTGTCATGGATTTTAATGAAACTTGGCATGCTGATTTGGTCACATGAGTAACTCATGAAACTGAAATTGGGCGAGTCTTGGATCAATATTGTGGGAGATTTAAGCGAACAAAGTTTTAACTTTTTCTGGGGGAACTATGACTTTGACTGGCTATATTTACCTTAATATAAGCTGCACAGAAATGGTCCTCATATTGTTTTGAAGCTATTGTCCAGCTCGATCATGTGCCTTAAAATTCAATAAGAAAAAAACCTATATTTCAAAATTGATCAATTTTTTAATAAAGCTAGCTAATAATATCATGAACATATCCAGAAAATTTGGTCTTTTGTTTTTAAGTCGTTGCTGAGATATCTTGACGTAAAGGTAGCGTCACACAGTTTCATATCACTAATGGGCCTTTTTAATGGCAGCCAAACTGTCAGTAGCCCTAGAAAGGGCTACTTGGGAAAATAAGGAGATATCAGAAAGGGGTAAATTTGAGGGGAATGCCTCTGATGGTGAGATGGAGGAGGCAGAGGCTGCTATGGATGTAATGCATATGGTAAATGGAGGTGAGGAGAATGGATGTGAGGTGGGAGTGAATGTGGAGGAGGTTAAGGGAGAAGGAGAGAAAAGAGAGGGAATGTTTTGGGATATACTTTGTCACAAGGAGGCAGATCATTGCTGGAAACCATTCAGGAAGAAGGATGTGAGGAAGAAGAAGAAACTGATGTGATGTTTCAGGAGGCACAAGACACTGAGGATGCCCAGTTGGACAGATGGCGTCCATGTGGCTGGTGTAAGGTGGGGTAGGAGGCTTCTGAACCATGTGTTGGGCTTTAGGGCACTTGTGTATTGTGCTTGTTTGTTACAAATGAAATAATTAAGCTTATAAACTGAACATAATATATTTTAAAGGTACATGTTTATATCACTATCTACGTGTAAATGGAGCAGACACAGGAAAAATGTACTGAAGACCCTTGAAATGATATTTATTCCTGATGTGAAATTGCTGTTTTTGTTTTAGATTCCAAAGTTAACCTTTTATTTAATTTATCCCTTTTTCCCAAATAAAATGATGCATTTAGTTATAATCTATATTATTTTGATTTGGGGTCAGAAGTTCCAAAATCACCAGGTAAGTTAATTGATTTTATGTGTTTTAACTCCTAGACAGATGTAAATGATAAGCTCTATTTTTAAATAATTTATTGTCTTTTTTTTTTTTTTTTTTAAATTAAAAATAGGATCCCTCATGGACCAAGACTTCAAGGGCATTTGTACAATTCACCTGTAACTGGATCTGCAGTCTTTTTCTCCCCACACCCTCTGCTTGTTCCCTTCTTCTCTTTTGTCTTCACTCCAGGAGAGCTCCTCAGACATCTCCAGCCTGTAATTCCTGGGAAATGCCACCTGCCACTCACCCTTGGAGGCGTAGCCCATTCTCAGGATCTCATACGTCACCATTCATCACAGAGTCACAACGCCTGCAAACATCTGGATAAAAGCAAGAGCCCGTTTTTTGAAACGTACACATTAAATTTTCCTCTCTTTACCATTTTATTCTTTTAAGCTTCATTCTGTTTAATTACATTTAGTATGGATTAAGGCACAGGCCCGGAGGACATTCCCCCGGAGGACATGGAGTGGGACCCTCCAGTTCTTGCCCTATGTCCCAGTCCGTGGTGTCAGCCCCGTGACCAGAGTTTCCCCAGCCGAGGAGGTTATCGCCGCGACAACGGCAGGGTCAAAGGAAAACTGGTCGGGGGCTCGGCTCCAGGAGGAAAAATCTGGGGTATGCTTCCCAGACTTACCGCCTGATCCCGGCTCGGTCCAAGGGGGTCTTTCGGGGGACCCCATCCATTGGTTCCCGAAAGGAACCACCTGCGGTTTCCTCCGGCACTGGTACTGGCCTGTGCTTTTGTTCTGCAGGGTCCAAGGTGTGGTCCGGTTCCTGTCCTGCCTGCTCCTCGATGCCCTCCGGCTCTGCCGACCCCTCGCCGTCTACCGATGCTGTTCTTCCCTCGGCTGCCGCAGACGAGAGGAGCTCGTCCTTCTACAGGCCCAGACAGGACTCCGAAGGTCCCCCTGGCCGCGACCCTTCTGCGGCACCTCGGAGCTTGATCTGTAGTCTTGCTTCCCCGTGGCTCTCCCTGGTTTCACCTCTTAGCCCGATTTCACTCTTCCAGCCCCCACTCCAGTCACTCTTGCTTCCCACTTTAGGTTCCCCCTGGCTCCCTCTCCTGGCCCTATTCTTGTTGCACATTGCTTGTCTGGTTGTGTCCTGCCCTGTCTGTCCTGTGTCACCTTTGGTCCTTTTGGAGTCCAATCCCTCCCTTTGTCTCCTTCTTCTGTTTCCTTTGTTGCCACTTGCCCACTGACACCCGCTGTTTGTCTTTTGGTCCCTAGTCTGCATCCCTGCCGGGTTACCTGGCCTGTCATGAGTTGTGTCCTGGCGGTTTGTCTCCCCTGCTGTCCTTGGTTTTACCCTGGTCTGTGTGTCCCCTTAATGATGCCTTTGCACCAGGAGGGCACAGGATTGGGGGATGGGGGGGTGTTACTGTCATGGCCTGCCCGTCCTGTCAACCTTACTCTCCAGTTCTCCTCCCTGACGTGGCCCTAATGAGCCACGCTTGGTCTTTATTAGTCTCACCTCATGTTCCTGTCCTTCTGTCAGTAACTACCAGCTGCCTTGTGTTTTCCCATTCCTTAGTTTGGTAAAGTACCCAGGCCAATGTTCTCCAGTTCTGTCCTTGTCTGTTTGCGTCTCTGTGCCCAAGCCTGCCTGCCAGAAAAGCTCCCCGCAAAGGGGGTTCTGCCCTACAGCTTGCATTTGGGTCCTACTTCCCACCGGTCATGTGACAGAGGAATACAAGGTTAGTGCCAGGCAGAAATTAATAGCCTATCTTTGATTTTGCATCCATTTGGTAACTTGTTGAAGTTATCTGATAGTTCTCTCGATGCCAAAGACATATGATTCTTGTGTGCGCATTATGCATATCCAAAGTTAACGCATGTTGTGTTTATCTTACGCCGTACATGACTCATTGTCGTTATGGACAGTAAGCACTTTATGTCAGTTATCCATTGCTCCTTTTCGTTATGCTATACAGCCGCTTTATACATGTGGAGACTTATATGCACACACATTTTTCACATTCCACTACTTTCACACATTTTACTGTCATCGTACTTCTCTTCTGATGCCATTTTATTTATTTGTTTGTTTATTTGTAACCTGGTAACTGCACACTGAATCTTCTTATATTTGTACAATGACACCAAATCTTATTTGGTAATCATGAATTACCAAAACCTTAAATACACAAGGATAGACTCAATTATTGCTGAAAAAATCTACGCAGAGATATAAAAATGTAATATTCTCATCAAAATCACATGCACAGCAAAAAATGTAGCCAGTAACTATATACTGCTCTTCCAAAAAAACAACCTTTAGGTTCAAAACGATATCCATCGAGAAAAAAAATATATCCTCCTTGTATCGACAGGAATACTTTATCTGCATTGTAAAATAGCATAAATAATTTATGACAAAACAAAAAGCTTTTAAATTTACTGTACATGATTGTTAGCAAAATCAGAAATGTCAGTGTGGTAAGATCATGTACTTTATATAGTCAGTCAGTCAGTCAGTCAGTCAGTCAGTTCTGCCTTTCAACAATAGGGGGCAGTAGAGGTGCACCGTTCCCGGAAGCACTGCAATACCGGGTCGAATAGTGGAGCGGATGGGGCAAGCCCCACTTCCGGCTCCCTGTTCCAAAAATCCGTTTAATATGTGGTCCCCTCCATAGGGGACGTATCAGATATTAAACTGATAAAACAGATTTTTTTTTTTCAGATCCAAATACTTTATTAAACAGTTCTGCACAATTATTTACATCGACACAAACACATTAAAACATATAATAGAAACTGCACTTAAAAAATTGGCACTGTCAACAAGGGAATTAAAAACATTTTCCTACTAAAACAATGATATTCAGAAATAGTCATAATATAACAGGCTGAAATTTTCCCACATCATACAAGTGAATGCCAATACAATAAGACATTACTGAAAATATTTTAAAATAGTGTTAAACAAACTATCTGCAGAACCATTCACCATAAAATAAGCAAAAAAAAAAGCAATAAAAGCAACCAATATATTTACACACCATTAAAATCTAAGTAAACACATATGGCCATTTATACAATTAAAATGTCATCTCAAATGCATGCTTTTGATGCAAGATGAGCATCCTGGTTTCTTTTTATGAGCCCAAGTTATTTATGGCAAAATTAGGTTTTACAGGGGATCGGTAAATAACATGTTCGTGCAGTCTAGTAACATTCGGGGTGAATCATGGACGATTGATCTGAATTTCAGGACGATCAGTCCACATACGATCAGAATTAATCCACAATTACAACTTCCCAGAATATTATAGTAAAAGGATTAATTCCATGCCACGTGGGTGACGTAATCGTCCGTGAATTCATCCTAATACATGCCCCCATTGTTGTAAGTGGCATATTCATCCCGCAACCTTCTCTCCAGCTGCAGAATGGAGAATTTCTTCTCCATCCTGCGCTGCTTGCTATACTGCATGGAGAAGGTTCGGATCCTGTCCTTCACACTCTCCCACCATTCGGCCACAGAGGGGAAGGTAGGCTTGTCCTTCTGCCACTCGGAGAAGTGATCTAAGAAAAGGTGTCTAAAATCGCTCTCCTCCAGGATCTGCAGGTTCATTTTCCAATAGCCGCCCCCATATACAGGAGCGTCTATGGAGGCAGTGGCCTCCACTGCCAAGTGGTCAGTGGGCCACTGTGGGGAGAAGGACACCTTTTCAAAAACAACGGGGGGTGAAGCTAAAATGTAGTCGATGCGACTGCTGGCCCCGCGACTATTATGCCAGGTGAAGCCCGGCATGCTGGGGTTGCATGTTTTAAAACCATCCACAAGTTTAAAGGAATGAATAAAATGGCGAAAATGCCCTGAGCTGACATCCTCTCTACCCTCCAACGCGATGTTAAAGTCCCCTCCTAAAATCAAGTGTCGATCTGTGACACAGAACGGGGACAACTCTTCAGAGAGAGTTATACGGGACGAGGCCTCCACTGGAGCGTAGATGCATATGGCCCGGAGGCGCTGTCCCCTCCATGTGGCGTCCACTCCCAAAACCCTGCCTTGAAGGACGGTAAATTAACTTACTTCCTCAAAGGCGCGGTCGCCAAAAAGAATCCCGACGCCTGAGGAGTGGACACCACCTACACTCCAGTAGGATCTACCCCTCTTCCATTGTCGTGAAAAGAGAGCCTCGTCCCGCTGGTCCCGGAGGTGGACTTCCTGCAGAAAACAAATGCTGAAGGGAAAGATGCCAGCTGATTAAAAACCAACGTGCGTTTTAAAACGTTCCTCAAACCCCTGACATTCAAAGTGACAATATTAAAATTGGCCATGAAATATTAAAATGATCAAATACAATTAAAAACAACAAACTAATTAGACAAAATGTAGATATTAAAGGAATTCAAACAGAAAAAACAGACCATAAGATAAGCCTTTATGCAGATGACGTATTACATTTTCTTAGGAATTCTCCAACCTCTCTTCTGAAGACAATATCACTTATAGATAAGTTCTCATCTATATCAGACTACTCCGTCAACTGGAGCAAATCAACAGTTTTGCCTTTGAATTGTAGTTTCCAAAACACAACTACTACTCCTTTACAGTCAGGTAACCTTAGATACTTAGGCATAAATTTTTCCACCAGACTCTCAGATCTAGTACAGATGAATCATATTCCTTTGTAAAAAAAAAGTGGAAGAGGATCTTGTGCAGTGGAAATCTCTACCTTTATCACTCATTGGAAGAGTTGCCACCATTAAAATGACGGTCCTACCTAAAATCAATTACTTGTTCTCAATGATCAATAATAAACCCTCTATGGCTTGGTTTAAATCACTAGACTCAAGCATCTTGTCATTTTTATTGAAGAACAAACCATCACGAATTAGCTAGAATACTCTGCAAAAAGCCAAAGGTAATGGTGGTCTAGAACTACTGTACCAAGTTTCTATCACTACTTCTTAGCCAACAGACTGCAGTATATAACAAATTGGATCAAATCAAGCCCGGTAGATAGTCCATGGCTGGACTTAGAACAAGCAATCTGCGGAGAAGTAAAATTGTCTGATCTGCCTTTTATAAGTGTTTTAAGAGCCTTAGTATTAACACCTCATTAACAGCCTGGTGGGATTTTTTTTTAAATAACTAGGTCTCCACTTATCCCCTGCAAATTAACACCCATTTGGAACAATCCAGATATTTGCCGAAAAAAGATAAAATTGAGCTTTCCCTTATGGCATGATAAAGGGATTAGAAATCTTGAACATGTTATGCAAAACGGGAAATTGATTTCATTCGACGAACTAGTCTCAAAATACGGAATTAGCAACAGTAAATTTCTTGAGTACCAGCAATTCAGGCAAGGTTCAATCTTAATCAGTTTAACTTAGAAATACCTCCATGGGTGCTAGAATTTTTAAATCTTTCTAGCCCCAAATTATTGCAAAAAATGTATAAGTTATTGTCAAAAATGGATGACTCAATTTCCCTCCCGACCTCAAAATGGGAGCAAGATCTATCCATCGATCCAGATCAAAACTTTTGGAAAGAAATATGTTTAAACACCTTCAAAATGACTAAAAACCCCAACTTACAGCTTATACCATACAAAACTCTGCATAGAGCTCATTATACAGGACAAAGGATGTTCCAAATGGGCCTTATACACTCAAACCTATGCACCCACTGCTCAGGTAACTTTGTGGAGAACTACATGCATGCCATATGGTCCTGCACACCGGTGCAGAAGTTCTGGCAAAGGATATGTGAAGATCTATGAATTTGGTTTAATTGCTATATCCCAACCTCACCTACATTGTGCATTTTAGGTGATGCAAGTGTATTAGATATGGGCGGCTAGTGGCTTCTTGGAGCTGGGGGGGCTGTGGCTGCCATCCTGTGATGTCTGGGTGTCTGCCCTGGCTGGTGGTGTGGGGGGGGGCTTGGGCGGGTGCTGCCTGGCAGTCATGGGGCGTGGGGTCTGGGGTACCGGTGGTGACGGGGGCTGGCCCTGGGATGGGTGGTTGGCCTCTTCGGTGCGGGCTTGGGTGGGGGGTCTGGTGCCCGGGGCCTGGCCGTTTCCTCGGTGGGTGCCTTCCTGCGCGGGGGTGGCCTGTGCTCCCTCCGGGGCACTGCCGGGGGGGGGGGTGGGTCAGTCCGTGTCAGGAGGTCCAGCCTGTGCTGTGTGGGGGGTGGCATGTCTCGAGCCCGGGCTGGTCTGCCACTATTTGTCGTCGAATGAGTGGGTGACTGAGTACGGGCTGCCCTTCGGGGTGGGGGGGGCTAGCTCTTGGCGTCGGCACTGCTCCGGGATGTTGTCGCCGGGGGCCTCGGGTCCGCTCCTTCCCATGTAGCGGTGGGGGGCTGGGGTGCCTACTGAGCCAGCTGGCTCTCTTCTGCCGGGGGGTAGTAATCTCCCCCCTGCTATTATGAATCCCAGCCCCTCTCCTCCTTCACTCACACAACATGCCACGCACACATGTAGGATCTCGGGGTGGGAATGTGCCGCGCACGCACTGATGGGGCCATTCACATGGCCTTACTCGCTGTGCGGCGCGGCCCTCTGCCTCCCCTTGTTTTAATTGCACTTTAGTCATCACATATCAGTATACACACAGGGCCTTGGGGGGTGGGGGCACTACTCAGAGGTTGGTAGGTGGGGCCGCTGAGGTGGCCTCACTCACCTCTTCACTGCTGCCCGCCCCTCAATTTTACTCACACCATATACATTGAGGGTCTTGGGGGGGTGATGGGGAGGAGAGCTGTTTGCAAGCAGCGCTCCTCCTCGCTTCCCCCGTCAATTTTAAATCCATCTTAAGTTTCTCAACAGTCATACTCATCCCTTACATCACATACACTCACATGCACCAACACATGCATCCAACACTCCACCTCTCACACAGGTGCGTGGGGGAGGAGAGTGGGCGGGTCTTCCTACACCCCTGCTCCCTGCCCGCGATGGTGGGGGGGCACTCGGGTAGTCGTCCGGCTGGCGGCGCCCTGGGGTTGCGGTTGGCGCTGGGGGTGGCGTCCGTTCCCCCGCATGGTGGAGGTTGGTCCGGAGTGGATGGGCTTATGTCTTTTTGTCTCTGTGTATGTGTCTGTGTATGTTGTGTGAGTGGGTGTATGGTCTATGTGTATGGCTGAGAGGTGTGTCTGTGTGGGCCTGGGTCCGGGGCTAGCTGCTCCTTCCTGGGCGCGGCTGCCTCCTTGGCATGGTTGCTGGCCCTCCTCCCCGGGTGGTGGCCTGGGGGGGGGCTCGGGCCTCTCTGGCGTGGGTGGGGCTCTCTGCCGGGGGCCGGCCGTCTCCCGGCCGCTTGGGGTCCTGGCCCGTGCAGGAGCGGCCGTCACCCTCGCGGGGTTGCCTCTGGTTCTCGTGCCCTTTTGGCTGCGGGGGCTGCGCCTGGGACCTCCCTCCTCCTCCTGCTGGGGTGGGGACGCGGCTGTCGTGGGAACGTGGGGCCTTGGCTCTTCCGTGGAGCTGTGTGACGGTGTGCAGTCGTAGGTCAGCAGAGTAAAGAGGAGGGGGCTCAACACACATCCCTGAGGGGCCCCCATGTTAAGAATGATGGTGCTGGATGTTACTGCCGACCCGTACTGCTTGTGGTCTTCCGGTAAGGAAATCCAGCAACCGGTTTCACAGTGAGGTGTTGAGCCCCAGCTGGACCAGTTTTTGAGTGAGCTGTTGGGGGATTATAGTGTTAAATGCTGAACTGAAGTCTATGAACAGCATTCGGACATATGAGTCTTTTTTATCCAGATATGTGAGTGCTGAATGGAGTGCAGTGAGGATGGCGTCATCGTCGAGTGGTTGGGCCGATACGCAAACTGGAAGGGGTCCAAGGAGGGGGGCAGGACAGACTTAATGTGCTGCACGACTAGTCGTTCAAAGCACTTCATTAAGATGGGAGTAAGTGCAACAGGGCGGTAGTCGTTAAAGCAGGAGGGAGATGACTTTTTTGGGACTGGAATAATGGTGGTGGTTTTGAAACAAATGGGGACGATAGCCTGGTTGAGTGAGATGTTAAAGATGTCTGTAAAGACATCAGTGAGTTCCACTGCACAGTCTCTCAATACGCGACCAGGAATGTTGTCAGGACCCGGAGCTTTGCGTACGTTGACCCTGCTGAGGGATCTCCTCACACTGTCTGGGGACAGTCATCACCTGGTCACCAGGAGAGGGAGGGGTCTTCTGTGCACTGGTGCTATTCAGCAGGGAGATGGTGCTATCACAGGTCTGTGGTGGGGGCTTGTAATCTGTGATGGCCATAGGCTCCATGTGTCTCTGCTGTCTTTGAAGCGATGGGATATTCCTCTGGAGTACTGTCTCTTAGCCTCTCTGATGCCACGGGACAGGTTGGCCCTAGCTGTCTTCAGGTTTGCCTCATCTCCAGCTCTGAAGGCGACGTTCCGAGCTTTCAGCAGCCTGTAGACCTCCCCTGTCATCCATGGCTTTTGGTTGGCACGGACAGTGATGGTTTTGGTAACTGTTACATCCTCAGTGCATTTGTTAATGTAGGCTGTAACAGTCTGTGAGTACTCCTGGAGGTCAGTGGTGTTGTCGTATGTGGCAGCCTGCTTAAACATACTCCAGTCTGTGGTGTTAAAGCAGTCCTGTAAAGCCTCTGAAGACCCTTCCGGCCACACTTGTATCTGCTTCCGAACCGGTTTGGTGACTTTAATGAGCGGTCTGTAAGCAGGCATTAGCATGACAGTAATGTGGTTTGAGGCACCGAGCTGGGGGAGGGGGAAAGCCTTGTAAGCTCCTCTTTGGGTGGTGTAAACAAGGTCCAGTGTGTTATTTCCCCGTGTAGGAAAGTCTATGTGTTGCTGTATTTTGGGAAACACACTCTTTAAGTCTGCATGATTGAAATCCCCAGCCAAGATGATAAAAGCATCTGGGTGGGCTGTCTGCTGCTCACTGATACATGCTGGTACAGTTCATTCAGTGCCTCCCTCCTGTTGCTGCCATTGGAGGTGGGAGGGATATACCCAGCAAACAACAGTATAGCTGTATATTCCCTCGGTAGATAGAACGGCCGGCACTTAATAACCATAAACTCCAACACTGGTGAACAGTATTTGCAGACCGCAACAGCATCGCAGCACCAGGCGTTGAGCCATGTTTCCAAGAACACAAAAACACAACAGTCCTTTACATTCCTCTGAGATGAACATAGTAGTCGGATGTCGGCCAGTTTCTTATCCAATGAGCGTACGTTGGCCAGACCGATGGAGGGGATAGCGGCTTTGTGTGGGCAAGCCACCAGCCTAGCTCGGATACCTCCGCTCTTACCCCTCTTCTGCTTCCTCTCACGCCGCTTGAGGCACCTCCATTTTGGGCGAGGTGCAGGAGTGGGGGTCGGTGATTGAGTAGGCCTGCGGAGCAGACCCAGATCATTCAGCTCTTCGGCATCCACAGAGTCTAACTTAAAAAGTTTGTTTCTGCCGATGTTGAGCAAAAATGTTCGCCTATATACGGGCTTAAGAACAGATAAACGCGACAAAGACGTACAAAAACACTGCAACTTCCAGGACGAAAAACACGAAAACACTGTTTAGTCGGGAGAGAGAGAAGCCGCTGTTGCAGCAGAGGCAGGGTCCGAGTGGGCGGCAGTTTGGAAAAAGATTGCTGCCCTCGAAGACGAGGTGGGCCGTTTAAGGTCTGAGATCTCCGTGCTTGCTGGTGCCCTGACTGATCCACATATATCCCGGAGCAGTTCGCAGACCACTGGGACTCCTTTTGTAGTCCCCACTTCAGCTCCAAGCTGTTTCCCGCCCCCTCCTCCTCCTCCTCCGCCTGCTAATATCCAGGGCCCGAAGCAGAAGAGGAGTCATCCTCAGGGAAGTGGCGCAGGACCCACCAATGGCCCCAACATGGTGGATGTTCTGGCGGAGCTGCCGCACATTAAACTGCGCCCAGTGCTGAGGTTGCCAGGTGGGACGCCAGTGACCAGGAGGGGACTGACGCAGGGGACGCCCATGCCCTCAGAGGACTTTGCTGCCATTTTAGCAGAGGCTCTGAAGAAAAAGTTCAAGCATCAGAACCACTCTGATGAGTAGGAGCAGCAGTCCTCTGAGGCCTTTAAACCTTTTTTACTTAAATTTTTTATACTTATAACATTTTTATACTTATATCATTTTTATACTTAAGATTTTTATACTTATATACTTTATATACTTAAACTTTATATACTTATACTTTGTTTACTGATTCTATATACTTATTAATAAATAATATATTTATATCACTATTATTTTTAAAAGAGTTGCTGATTTTGTAATACTGCTGCAGCATTCTCCACATGCTAATCACTGCCCCACATCGAATTGGCACTTTGATCAGCCACGAATCACTTCACTACCCCCTGTTGAATGTTGCATCGTATGTTGTTAGATATCTCGTAGTAGTAAGTACTTCATTATTAGGCTGCACAATATTGGAAAAGATCTATTTCTGCAATGAGTATTGCAGTATTTATTTAAATTTAAGCTGCAGCATGTGCACGTGCCGCCATTTTGGGAGAGAAAAAAAAAAATAAAATTTAAATTCGAGTTCTGAGGTACCACTGTATCCTGTAAACTTTAGAACGTGAAACGGTCGGCTAAGTTGACCTCGAATGGTTCTGCGTGCTCATTGGTTGTTGCTACGTATATCTGGAAGCAGAAGCTGTAATTTTTATTTCTCTCGGTCTTGATTTGGGTGATCTTCATTTACTGTTTGTGTTCCATTGCTTTAAATAATGTCTGTAATGGCTCCTTTCAGTCACTTGCGTGGTTTTCTACACACCTGTCTGGGATGCTTTAAGCGTTCCAGCTTTCGTGTGCGCAAGCCCACTGCACCATCCTCGACTGTTGCAACGGGGGTTGCTATAAATGGCAACGCCCCTGCAAAGGTCGGGAGTGGCATCCACCTCCCCAGTGGACACGGGGATCTCCAGCATGCTGCTGTTGCAGCAGAGGCAGGGTCCGAGTGGGCGGCAGTTTGGAAAAAGATTGCTGCCCTCGAAGACGAGGTGGGCCGTTTAAGGTCTGAGATCTCCGTGCTTGCTGGTGCCCTGACTGATCCACATATATCCCGGAGCAGTTCGCAGACCACTGGGACTCCTTTTGTAGTCCCCACTTCAGCTCCAAGCTGTTTCCCGCCCCCTCCTCCTCCTCCTCCGCCTGCTAATATCCAGGGCCCGAAGCAGAAGAGGAGTCATCCTCAGGGAAGTGGCACAGGACCCACCAATGGCCCCAACATGGTGGATGTTCTGGCGGAGCTGCCGCACATTAAACTGCGCCCAGTGCTGAGGTCGCCAGGTGGGACGCCAGTGACCAGGAGGGGACTGACGCAGGGGACGCCCATGCCCTCAGAGGACTTTGCTGCCATTTTAGCAGAGGCTCTGAAGAAAAAGTTCAAGCATCAGAACCACTCTGATGAGTAGGAGCAGCAGTCCTCTGAGGCCTTTAAACCATTTTTACTTAAACTTTTTTTACTTAAATTTTTTATACTTATAACATTTTTATACTTATATCATTTTTATACTTAAGATTTTTATACTTATATACTTTATATACTTAAACTTTATATACTTATACTTTGTGTACTGATTATATATACTTATTAATAAATAATATATTTATAGCACTATTATTTTTAAAAGAGTTGCTGATTTTGTAATACTGCTGCAGCATTCTCCACATGCTAATCACTGCCCCACATCGAATTGGCACTTTGATCAGCCACGAATCACTTCACTACCCCCTGTTGAATGTTGCATCGTATGTTGATAGATATCTCGTAGTAGTAAGTACTTCATTATTAGGCTGCACAATATTGGAAAAGATCTATTTCTGCAATGAGTATTGCAGTATTTATTTAAATTTAAGCCGCAGCGTGTGCACGCGCCGCCATTTTGGGAGAGAAAAAAAAATTAAAAATTTAAATTCGAGTTCTGAGGTACCACTGTATCCTGTAAATTTTAGAACGTGAAACGGTCGGCTAAGTTGACCTCGAATGGTTCTGCGTGCTCATTGGTTGTTGCTACGTATATCTGGAAGCAGAAGCTGTAATTTTTATTTCTCTCGGTCTTGATTTGGGTGATCTTCATTTACTGTTTGTGTTCCATTGCTTTAAATAATGTCTGCAATGGCTCCTTTCAGTCACTTGCGTGGTTTTCTACACACCTGTCTGGGATGCTTTAAGCGTTCCAGCTTTCGTGTGCGCAAGCCCACTGCACCATCCTCGACTGTTGCAACGGGGGTTGCTATAAATGGCAACGCCCCTGCAAAGGTCGGGAGTGGCATCCACCTCCCCAGTGGACACGGGGATCTCCAGCATGCTGCTGTTGCAGCAGAGGCAGGGTCCGAGTGGGCGGCAGTTTGGAAAAAGATTGCTGCCCTCGAAGACGAGGTGGGCCGTTTAAGGTCTGAGATCTCCGTGCTTGCTGGTGCCCTGACTGATCCACATATATCCCGGAGCAGTTCGGAGACCACTGGGACTCCTTTTGTAGTCCCCACTTCAGCTCCAAGCTGTTTCCCGCCCCCTCCTCCTCCTCCTCCGCCTGCTAATATCCAGGGCCCGAAGCAGAAGAGGAGTCATCCTCAGGGAAGTGGCACAGGACCCACCAATGGCCCCAACATGGTGGATGTTCTGGCGGAGCTGCCGCACATTAAACTGCGCCCAGTGCTGAGGTTGCCAGGTGGGACGCCAGTGACCAGGAGGGGACTGACGCAGGGGACGCCCATGCCCTCAGAGGACTTTGCTGCCATTTTAGCAGAGGCTCTGAAGAAAAAGTTCAAGCATCAGAACCACTCTGATGAGTAGGAGCAGCAGTCCTCTGAGGCCTTTAAACCTTTTTTACTTAAATTTTTTTTACTTAAATTTTTTATACTTATAACATTTTTATACTTATAACATTTTTATACTTATATCATTTTTATACTTAAGATTTTTATACTTATATACTTTATATACTTAAACTTTATATACTTATACTTTGTGTACTGATTCTATATACTTATTAATAAATAATATATTTATATCACTATTATTTTTAAAAGAGTTGCTGATTTTGTAATACTGCTGCAGCATTCTCCACATGCTAATCACTGCCCCACATCGAATTGGCACTTTGATCAGCCACGAATCACTTCACTACCCCCTGTTGAATGTTGCATCGTATGTTGTTAGATATCTCGTAGTAGTAAGTACTTCATTATTAGGCTGCACAATATTGGAAAAGATCTATTTCTGCAATGAGTATTGCAGTATTTATTTAAATTTAAGCCGCAGCGTGTGCACGCGCCGCCATTTTGGGAGAGAAAAAAAAATTAAAAATTTAAATTCGAGTTCTGAGGTACCACTGTATCCTGTAAACTTTAGAACGTGAAACGGTCGGCTAAGTTGACCTCGAATGGTTCTGCGTGCTCATTGGTTGTTGCTACGTATATCTGGAAGCAGAAGCTGTAATTTTTATTTCTCTCGGTCTTGATTTGGGTGATCTTCATTTACTGTTTGTGTTCCATTGCTGTAAATAATGTCTGCAATGGCTCCTTTCAGTCACTTGCGTGGTTTTCTACACACCTGTCTGGGATGCTTTAAGCGTTCCAGCTTTCGTGTGCGCAAGCCCACTGCACCATCCTCGACTGTTGCAACGGGGGTTGCTATAAATGGCAACGCCCCTGCAAAGGTCGGGAGTGGCATCCACCTCCCCAGTGGACACGGGGATCTCCAGCATGCTGCTGTTGCAGCAGAGGCAGGGTCCGAGTGGGCGGCAGTTTGGAAAAAGATTGCTGCCCTCGAAGACGAGGTGGGCCGTTTAAGGTCTGAGATCTCCATGCTTGCTGGTGCCCTGACTTACCCACATATATCACGGAGCAGTTCGCAGACCACTGGGACTCCTTTTGTAGTCCCCACTTCAGCTCCAAGCTGTTTCCCGCCCCCTCCTCCTCCTCCACCTGCTAGTATCCAGGGCCCCAAGCAGAGTCATCGTCAGGGAAGTGGCGCAGGAACCACCAAAGGCCCCAACATGGTGGATGTCCTGGCGGAGCTGCCCCGTGTTAAACTGCGCCTGGTGCTGAGGTCGCCAGGTGGGACGCCAGTGCCAAGGAGGGGACTGACACAGGGGACGCCCATGGCCTCAGACGACATTACCTCCATCTTATCAGAGGCTCTGAAAAAGAAGTTCAGGCACCAGAACCACTCTGATGAGTAGGAGAAGCGGTCCTCTGAGCCCTTAAACTTTTTATACTCATATCATTTTTATACTTGATTTTTATACTTATATACTTTATATACTTAAACTTTATATACTTATACTTTATGTACTTACATGCTTTATATGCTTATATTTATATACTTATACTTTGTGTACTGATTCTATATACTTATGAATAAATAATATATTTATATCACTATTATTTTTAAAAGATTTGCTGATTTTGTAATACTGCTGCAGCATTCTCCACATACTAATCACGGCCCCACATCGAATTGGCACTTTGCTCTGCCACATATCACTTCACTACCCCCTGTTGAATGTTGCATCGTATGTTGTTAGATATCTCGTAGTAGTAAGTACTTCATTATTAGGCTGCACAATATTGGAAAAGATGTATTTCTGCAATGAGTATTGCAGTATTTATTTAAATTTAAAATGCTTAAAACAAACCAATTTCTCACAAACACATCTATTCATGAGTGATTTAAATGGCAAGGATGAAAATGATTAGGATTAGCTCTTATGATTAGCTCTTATGATTAGCTCTTGCCAAAATAGGGCTTGTAAACTTTTGTGCTAGTCAGAATTAACCCAAACAACTATGACTATACCCCACGGAAATCTTTAGTAAAAAGCGAAAGATTTATACGGGATGAAGAGAGACCCGAGTCGATATGGGGCTGCCGCTTACCGGGTCGCCGTTAGCTGGGTCTCCGTGCCCCCCCCGCTCAGAGTAGAATGCCCAGGGGTGTCGCAGCCGCCAGTGTCGGGGCCCCGACTCCTCCCTGTCCTCCTGTCCTCTCAAGAAACAGCAATCATTTAAATAAACATGAGGGAAAATTCCAAAAGGCAAAGATGATGTCATGCCTTACCTCAGCACAGCTGCCCACCGCACAAACAGCGTGTCACCTTACTTTAAAAAATAAAAATAAAAAAAAAAGAAAACCGGCAGGAAACGAGGGCCACGCACGGATAGGGCCCTTCCCTCACAGCACATGCGGCTAATTAGCTGGCCATCCAGAGGCACTCAGTCTATTAGTCACCCACTCAGTCAGTCAGTCAGTCAGTTCTGCCTTTCAACAACAGGGGGCAGTAGAGGTGCAGCGTTCCTGGAAGCACTGCAATACCGGGTCAATGCCTGGAGCAGACGGGGCAAGCCCCACTTCCGGCTCCCTGTTCCAAAAATCTGTTTAATATGTGGTCCCCTCCATGGGGGACGTATCAAAATAACCTTTTCATACCAAAACACAATGTAAATCAGCTCAAATACATGAATAATAAATATTATGCTTGTACTACTTACATTAACACATAATCACAATCTATAAAGCTGAAACATTCCCACACTATGCAAATCATGCCAACACAGTACAATAAGACTTTCAAAGATAATATTAAACAAACAGAACTACCTGCAGAACTATTACCAATAAAACAGGAAAAGGGCAATAAGACCAGCAAATACAATTATACACCATTTAAACCTAATTACAATTATATGGTCAATAAAACAATTAAAATGTCACCTTATATGCATGCTATTAAAAAGTTAAGACCTCTAACCCTCTGGAGTCGACGGCATCGTCGGCAATGCCGCGATCTTTCTTGTGTATTTCAGTTCATAACTCGCTGAAATCTTATTATAGAAACATGAAAAAAATGCTGACTAAATCTGTAATCTGCATTCTTTTCAAAATGTCCATTGTTGGAAGTATTAAACTTTTTAAAATTAGGTTAAATTGGCAAAAAAGTAAACCATGTCACCTTACTTTGTTTTATCTGCATTGGGGGTGTGTAGTACCGCTCTCACCCGAAGATCGCTATTCACATTCTAAATAGCTGCATTAGCGCGTATTCTGATTGCATTCGCATGGTAATTTGATGAACAACGCAACGGTGAAACGCGATCCAGATACGTCCCCATCAGCGCCATAAAAGGGGGAGGGAAGTGGCCAGGTGACAATGGCTCATTCATTCACATGAAAGTTGCTACATATTCAATGAAAGGAGCCAGAAATAGTTACATGAGTTAGGTTTTTCTTGTTTATTTATCCAAATAAATATTGCAACTACGCCAGTTAGTCATCTTCATGTAGCCAAGACTTTGGTGATCAGATATCTGGGATCAAAACAAACTGCCAGCATTGCTTACAATGTAGTTTTATAATGTTTCTGCAAGTGTTCCAAACTGCATTTTGCAATGTCTATACTTTGAATATCAAATTACAAACTTCACATAAATCTAACATATTTACAAAGTACACTAAGATTAAGATGAGTTTGTTGCCAAACCAAATATATAAGAAATAATTTATTTGCCAGGAATTAAGTTTTTGATATTGAATGAAATGTGTGAGCATGCCCCAGTTAGTGAAAGTGTGTTTCCTACCCCTAGACTCCAGAGGGTTAAAAAGGAACACATCCGCAGACTTCCAAGCTCTGCACAAGAGTTGGGCTAAAACGGCATCATACACCTTCCCAAAACACATAAAATCAGTAACCTTGGGAATAAAATAGGTTAATCGCACAATAAACAGCACAACAGATCAAAATGTTAATAAATATTAATAAAGTTAACATTGATGAATAAGTGCTAACAGTGATCAACCAAAACAGTGCTCAGTAAAATCTTTACATGTCAATAAATAAAATCCATACCAAATAAAACACACGCACAGAAAAACAAAACACACTTACCTAAAACCCGACGTGTCCTCTGTGTGCTTCAGGAAAATGCATCATGTCAACCCTGTAGGATGGAGTGTCACCACCTAGACGTACCGGGGCAGCTTTCGCCTAGGATCAAGGCAGTTGGATGGATGTCAACTTACCTCTGGGGGTAGGTCGTTTAAGTAGATGGCAGCTTCCTTCTGGGGCCTGGGGGTTTGGGTGAATGTCAGCTTACTTCTGTGATCAGGGTGTTTGGGTGGAAGCGAGCTTACCTCTGGGGTCAGGGGATTGAGTTGAAAGCAGCTTGCCTCTGGGGTTGGAACATTTGGGTGGATGTGAGCTTACATGAGGGGCCTGCATTTTTGGATGGACAGCAGCTTGCCACTGGGGTTAGGGCATTTTGGTGGATGTGAGCTTACCTCAGGGGCCTGCGTGTTTGGGTAGACTGCAGCTTGCCTCTGGGATCAGCATGGTTGGGTGAATGGCTGATTACTGGGAACAATGTGTTTAAGTGGATGGCAGCCTACATCTGGGATCAGGGTGTTTGGGCGGACAGCGGCTTGCCTGTCTGATCAGGGTGCTTGGATGAACAGCAGCTTACCTCTGTGGTTGGGCCGGTTGCGTGTTTGGGAGCTTACCTCTAGGGCCAGGGCGCTTGGTGGACGGCAGCTTACCTCTGGGATCAAGGCGTCTGAGTGGATGAAAGCTTACCTCTATTATCAGGGTGTTTGGGTTTATGTCATCTTAACTCTGGGGTCAAGGCGCTTGGTTGGATGCAGTTGGTTGGATTGGAGCTTTACCTCTGGAATTAGGGCATTTGAGTAGATGACAGCTTAACTCTGTGATCATTGTGTTTGGGTACATGTCAGCTTACCTCTGGGGTCAGAGCGTTTGTGTGTAGGGCAGCTTATCACAGCTAACTATCGATTAGTTTAACTGAATTTATCCAAAAATTATTATTATTTCTATACCTGACAGACAAAATATTGTGACTTACATATAATGTGACATGTTGTTAATGCAACCAGTAATCAGAAGACAGTGTGACACGTGCTGCACACCAGGGCAATTTCAGAATCACTAATCAGATCTGCAGTTAACACCAAGTTATGGTAAACCAAGTGACGCCTATATAATATACATGTATGGAAATCACACAATCCGAAAAATAGTTTCCCGAAATATTAACACAGAGGTATTTCTCACTCACTATAAAACACGATGTAAATTTCCCTGTAGTAATTAATAGATTAACAGACAAAAAACCCAGAGTCACACCAACGAAAACACAACGCAATGCTAGGGCCAACTAGCAAGAACTGGCTAACCAGGTAAAAATTCGCAATTAACTTCTAAATTATCGAAACTCAGTTACATCAATAAGTACATAAGTTACCACGAAACATACATGTATTAGTTTAATAAAGTCTAAGCAGAAATTATCAAAATAAATACGGTTTTGGTTTTGTTTGCCGGAGCTCAAACGTCGGACATCTCCCTTAGTAAAAGGGTGTGGACTCTGGCCGTTGACAACCACGTGCCGCTCGCGCCACACAACGTCGTTGACCGCAGTCTGTCATACTCTCGCGTGTTACGTCTGACTGACGCGCGCCGCAATAGTGAGATTTAGCAGTACTAACGTTAAAAAAAGCTCTTACTGACCTCATTTTACTGTATCATATGCGCAGTAATTTATCTTGCTTTCTTAAAATAACCAATACATTTTGGTGCTACTGCTCTGTTTGAGTCCATGAATTATGTCCTGCATAGAAATGTGTAGTGGCAGAACATTTAAACAACTGGATCGCATTTTAAAACATAATCTTATGTAGACATCACACCTCTCCCGAAAGACTCCCGCAAATGAACCACAGCTCCCTCACACCCCCGAATAATGTGCAGCATCCTGGAAATTTGTCCACACAGAAATAAAAGCAATCAAACGCAGGGAAGTGGCCACGTGCCTACAGATCGTATGTTGGGCGTGGCTACGGATCGTCTGTCGCCGCCCCCCAACTTTCACAGTCAGCACCCCCTCCCTTCCCTAAGGTGGGATAATTCAGACATCCCAACCTGCAAAAACTCAATTCAGGGAGGTGCCCCCAACCCCCCGACAAGGAGGGAGATAACTTCAACAAACTTGATTTCACAGTTTAATTTGTTCATTAATTTCCTCTAGGCAGCGCACTAAATTACGAAGGTCAAAATTATGTATTTTGACAATAATATAAGTAGATTATTTTACCATTTATGCAAATTCCTTAATTTTATTCCATTGCTACTTTACAAAAGTCTTCAAGGAGTCTTTCATGACAGCATTAGCAACTAACCAAGTGTCTAACTAGTGTAGACCTGAATAATACAGCACATGAAATGACACTTGTTAAACTCACCTCAACATGCCTTTTACAATCGTTTAAACCGTCATGGGCAATGCTGAAATCACTGTTGCAAACAGTACAGCCTACTTTAATGTAAAATCAGACAGATTGCTTAACTTGCAGCTGCCCAATTACACGTACATATTTTATTGCTGCAGATAATTAAGGCAGGTAATACAACGCTGAAGGTTAGAGGTATAGTACGATTACATATGTACAACGTGGTCATTTCAGTCAGACAAACGTTTAAAATGGAAAACCAGCTTTTACCGGCAATTTCCAGAGCACGTCCTAGTCGAAGTACTACACTGCCATCTATTGGACAAGTCAGGTTACTGAATCGTGAAATGTGTCTGTACTGAAATGGATAAAACAAACATAATATCTTCAGTCATGTTTTCTTTTAGGACCACTACAAGAGGATTATCAGTATGAAGGTTTATCAATAAAAATAATTTATTAAAATAAATATTACAGGGCTCTCCCTGAAAATAAGATGCTCTTAGCTTCCAAAGCCAAGGACACATTCTAGTGATTTTCCAGGAGACTGGACCTAACTAACCTGGGGCCTTATGAAAAACAATCAATCAGTTCATGCTGAAGCTCACAAGGTGTGGAGAACAAGAAACACAAGTAAGGGAGAAAGGCAAGGTGCAAAGCATACACAACCAGTGTAACGACATATCAGTTACAATGTATGATTAAACATACATCATTTCTCACAGTATGAATAGTGGCCCGTTGCTCCTACTATAGCCTCACGCCTCCAGGGTCATGGGTTCAATCTGCACCCCTGCTGTAATAAACAGTGACATTATTACAGTAACATACTGTTTAAAATAGTACAATACTGTAGAAAAAATGCTTTCTGGGCAATATTTATGAGAACCTTGCCGATAAAATACTGTAATGTACTGTAATTCTGTGCATGAACTTCAAAAAAATAAACTGTAGAATTTACTCAGATTGAATGATGTAACAATTTGCACTCACTTTTTTGGGTTGACTTTAAACCCTTTTTAAGTAAAGTATACCCAATTCTAGGAAACATTTTAAATAAATAAAGCTATAATCTACCTACTGTCACAGTACCATCCTATAAGATTTACTCAAATCAATTAATATTTTAATATTAATATTAATTAATTTGAATATTAACATTAATTAATATTTCAAATCAATATTTGTACTCACTCATTTGGGTAAATTGGGGTATTATTTTTTATGAGTAAAGTAAACCCAAGTTTATCAAATAACATACCTAATGTATTTAAAGGGCCCTTTTCAGCATTCAACGCAAAGTGGTACCAGGTTTGAAACAAGGGTCTTTGCCAGCATGGCCTGATACAGTTTTCTGTCCCTTTGGGAGTAAAGGTCTTTGCTCAAGAGCTCATTAATGTGGCTATTCTGCCAAGACTGGGCTGTTCTGCAGCTGTGGTATATTTCACCCACCGTCATGAAGGAAACTCTCCCAAATACTGACCTTGCAAGATGTTCTCTGTTGAGATAAAAAAAAATGGAATAGCTGTGATTGCTCATGTAATGCTTTTTTGGGGTGATGTATTTGTTAATGTAAGGCCATTTTGATTACCCACACTTGGCCTTGTAGCCTTATATTTGCAGAAAAGAGCCTGAGCTGTATGTATATGTATATTTGCATAGCATGACATGGTACTGCCTTTGATTTAGTAGATTTTTAATTCACTGTTATGATGTTGAATAGGACAAGCGCATAAAACCTCAAATATATTGGCTACCACAGCTAAAATGGATCTTGGTGGTTCGTATTCTATGGAGTGATCTTGGGTGGGAGGCTAAGATTGGATGTAGATAGAATAAATAATCTCAATGTCTTCTAACATCCCCCCCATAAGAACACACATTAAGTCCTGCTCATACTAATTCTGGTATCTAAACCATCAGCTTTTCAGGACTCTTTGGCAATTATACATCTCAAAACACACCAAGCCAACTGATACAGAGCAATCAATTTAAACAACCAAAGGAATCCTGAAATAAAACAAGCAATGATATGTCGTGGAGACTAATATCTGTGGCATTCCATTCTCAACTGCGGTGGGATTCTAAATATTATGTAAACATGGATATCCAAAAATGAAGCCTAATTAAAATCGAAATATTAAATGAGCAAAATTAATAAATTTGTTGTTGTATCCCAAGTTGTGATTAAAAAGCAATGAGGCTGCCACCCATTATATCTGCTCTAGGGAAATGCACTTCTGCAGCCACTAGGGGAGCTCTCACCTTCTCTCAGTCCTGCTAAATAATGTTGCATAGTCTAACAAGCGTTATAATTTGTGTCAATGAGCACTGCCTTACCGGAAATGCTTTCCCTGGGAATTATTGTAAACATGTATTACGTATTATAGGAGAAATACTTGTAAATGAATTAGATTTATTAACTGGCTCCTGAAATTAAGAACTGTAAATGAACTGATCGTAATGAGTATTAATTAAATTAATTCAGAGACATTGCAGTTCATTCCACATGAAAAGTTACAACTTAAGCTAAATCCGCTTAAATCATTTAGAATGTTTAATAACACATAATACACAAAAACATAACACATAAAAACAAATAATGATGAACTCAAAGTAATGGCTATATTTCCAGCTCCTGAAGGCGTACTTCTCACTCGCTATGCTCACTTTGTTTTTGTTTGAGCTGGTTTCTCATGCATGTAGGTCTCCCGTAGATGACGTCGCGCGTGCGACTGTCAGACAGACATCTGCCTGCCGCTGACAGGTTACTGTGAATTATTATTTCTGTTTTTACAATATAGATGTTAAAGCACTTGATTTTATTGGTAACGCAGCGGTAACATAAAGTTACTTGAAATTGTAACAGTAATCTCATTATCAATTTTAAAATTATAACGCGTTAAATTACTCCGTTACTAAAAACGAATCAAATTCCAGCAACACGTTACTATAAGTGACAATGTAAGAGACAATAAAAAGCAAATGTAACCATTATGTAAATATTTCAGATATTTTACTGAAAGGTATATCACAGGGTACAAAAAACAAACAGCACTGTTAACATGACAAAATACAAGACAGCATATGAAAGCTCACAGAGAAATGTCCAGTCAGGTGGCAGTCCAGGCTTTTGAGTTGAGTACAGACTTTCATTGTCCAGTTGCCCATGCCTTGACAAGCGACATTCTGTTGGTTTACCAAGAATTAACCCACACGGAACAACTGATCAATACTTCCACACACAGATAAGGGAATAACTTTCTCAAAAAGTTTGTTCTCCTTAACTCTCCGGATACACGTTTCGACATGAACCCGCAAACGGGCGATGGACTGTGTTTGTTCAACATCCTGTTTACTCATCTGAGTTTTCTTTGACAGGACAGCAGGCCGGTAAACCTTGCAGGGTACAAGAGTGTGCACAAGAAACCCCATGTCCACCATAATGCCCATGTCAGCTGTGCAGAACAAGAGATGATGGTGTTTGACAAAAGATTTCTGTACAGTCCAGCATCACTTGTGTGTTTGCATATGGGGAAAACTCTGGTGGTAATTGAGCTTGTATGGCTTCTTTTGGTAGCTACAGACAGATAGAACCAAGCAGGTGGTACCAAAAGTGTGTCCAGGTCGTTATAATTCTGCTGGCAGTGGTGCGGTGGATACCAAAATGGTTGGCATGATCGCAGAGAGGCAGAGCCACGGAGAGATGCATTAGGAACAGAAGCAACTCGTCTATGGGCGCAAGTTTCTGTTAGAGATAAGAAAGAAAGTTAAAATTAGCAAAAGTAGAAGCTACACAAGCTAATATCACAGGCAAACGGTACAGTTTACCCACCACAATAACAAAGCGGCCATTGGGGTCCAATATTGTTTCAGAAGCTTCAAATGATACTGATTTGTTGATCAAGATTCCAGCCCCCCTGGCCCTACTCCGAAAGGTTGAATGGAACACTTGTCCAACCCAGCTTCTTTTTAAACTCAAATGATCTGACCTGCGCATGTGCGTCTCAGTTAAGAAGGCTATATCCGTTTTTAAAAACTTAAGATGAGCAAGGACCTTGGTGCGTTTGATAGGATGATTTAGGCCTTTCACATTCCAATTAGTAAACTTAACTGACTGGCCACTCCTCCCAGGAGCCATATTTGAATTAGCCATATTTAATACTGGTAATATCCAGCAGACATAATCTGAGTTGCAGTAAATTAATTCTGTGACTCTGGTAGATGTCATGTTCGAAACAAAGTGTAACCACTAATGGACAAAATGAAAGACAAAAAAAACAACAAAATAAAAAAGAGACTTTAAGTACAATAACACCACCACCCCCACCCCCCAGCACTATCCCGAACACAGTGCATATCCCAAGAGCAAAACACTGCAAAATTCTAACTTGGGTCTCTAATTTAACCAAAAACTACCCAAAGCACAGCGAGCAATCACATTCAGAAATATATATACGGTGGTACCTCGGTTCTCAAACTCACTAGAACTCGAATTTCTTGAAAGTCGAACAAACCAGTTTGACCTAGAACTCGATCTGAATATCAGAAGTCGAACCATGAACACTGACCTAATATAAATTGTACGTGCCATGAGTCATACTACAATGCAATTCTTACTTGAATGCCTTCTTCCCAGACTGGATGATTAACCAAATAAAACAGCGCAACATTACAGTAATAATAAATAAACCACTAACTTACGTGTACTATTAGAGCATTTATGTCATTTATTTAAACTTTATTTTACCAGGTAAATTAACTGAAAACCACTTCTCACTGCTTTACGTGATATTCGGGAGAAATAGCAGATTACGCATCAGAACTGCCTAGGATACAAACGTCATGCATGTAACTAAACTCTTCAGCCAATAAGGGCAAAGGTGTGTCGTCACGGAGGCGGTTCCAGTTTGTGCAGCCGGGTGAGAGGTCGCAATGCATCTAATCGTAATGCATTGCGTCAGGATCAGAATGCGTTGCTTTAAGCCAGCGCTGTAAGCAAGTCGAACGCACCCAATGACCGGACTGGGGAAACAAAATTTACAAGCGGACTTAATACAGAGGACTAATGACAACAACCAGAAACAGCTGATCACATGGGGATCCCACACGAGCTTAACGAGGGGGCGTGGCACACGGAAGGAGCGGACGATCGGGGCAGGACAGGGGTAATGTTGGGATAATATCTTTATCGTTTTGGAAGTCATTAAGAAAAAAAATGCTCTTCTTGTTTTATCCTGTTCATTTTGTGTTGAAATGCTTAAAAACACACACACACACATATTTAGGTGTAATTTTGGGGGGCCGGGAACCAATTAATTGGTTTTCCATTATTTCTTATGGGAAAAATTAGATCAGAACTCAAACTTTTTAGGATTCGATCTGGAGTCCGGAACGGATTAAGTTCGAGAACCGAGATACCACTGTATAGTGCAAAATACCATGTATTTTGTAATGTCTCAAATGAAGTAGGCCTAAACTAATATTAGGCCACTAAACATAGTGTACTATCAAAGAGCAGCCCATTGGTTTTCAATTCAGTAGCCTAATGTGAAATACTATGGTTTAATGGTTTAAAATTATAGTAAACAAAAGCAGCTCAAGAAAATCAACTATTCATATGTTATAGCCCATTTATATGAGGAAGAGAACAAGAATTCCCGGCATGTTGAAAAAAGTGCCTACACCAAACCTTTCCATAGACTAATAAGAACCGAGAGAAAAAAGGGAAAATAAATGTCTTTCTCATAAATTGAGCAACATAGCACTGTCTGCATTTAGTAGGCTATAGACCTGGTTAATTCAACTTTGACACTGACGGTGAAATAAACCTGTACAGTTCGGTCACTTAAAAAACACTGACCGTTTTTGAAAGTTATGTCTGTACCTGATCATGATGGAGGAGAATGGTAGTCTTTATATACGAGATGGCCCGATGGGGATCGGTAAAGATTTTTTCCTCGCCATCAAATGTGATACGGAATGTAGCTGGATAACGGAGACCAAATTTCACATCCTTAGCAGTTCTAAAGCTGAAAATTCTGATTATTAGGTAGCTGATTATGAGAAAGACCTTGGTGTGTATGTTGATGTTTCCATGTCTCATTCTCGCCAGTGCGGGGAAGCAATAAAAAAGGCCAATAGGATGTTGGGGTATATCTCCAGGTCAGAGCATGTGAGCGGAGTGGAGGGGTGAGAATTTCCGCTCCTCGCTCACGAGGCTGTTGGCTCCGCCCGCTCCTCCGCTCTAATTCGCTCCGCTCAACACCGCTCCTCGCTCCACTAAAATTTCCTCCCGCTCCAGTCAAATCGCTCCACGCTCGCTCCAATTTAAAAGAGGGACAAATAATCTGCATGCCTAACAACTGTCACCTTAAACCGATGCCTTATATCATAAAGAAATGTGAGCAACGGCACTCAGAAAAGAAAATATTTATTTTTAAACAACATATAGGCAACAACGGACAGGTTTGGCAATGGCATTCCACACAATATAGGCTTTAAAATAAAGGAATCAGTGGGCTTAATAGCCTAAAGAATATACAGGCTAAGCGCATCCACGTTTAAATTCCTGTTATTTTCTGTTGATGCTGCTGCTGCATCTATCTCTATAAAATAAAATTTCACTGACAGGGTTACGTAAATTTAAAAAATCCTGTTAAACCTAATTTGAATGACAAACAAATTTATTTGATTACCAAATTATAGGCTTTTATAATTTTATTTACTTTATAGACTTGATATGCTACAACCATATGAATTCTGGGAAGATTTGTACACGCCTCAGAGTCGTAGTGTGAGCGGTATCGGAGCGAAATTGGAGCGAGACAGAGCGACCGCTCCAGCCTTAATTAAAAAACCGCTCCGCGCTCTGACCAAATTCCGCCCGCTCCGCTCCTCGCTCACGCTCCACTGCACTCCGCTCACATGCTCTGCTCCAGGTTGTAACAATGTGATCATGTGACTCATGTTGTAGCACGGACTCTTTAGTAGGTGACACTGTTTTTAGGAAGGTAACATGGCTGTTCAGTAAACCGAATGTTATAACCGTCCTGGTAGTTGCCTGAGTTATTTATATATTCACTCTTGAGAATGGGACGAGTGAAACATGGTGGCAGCGGTGGGATTTCCTTTTTCTTTTTTCTTTTCTCTCTTCTCCCCGACCGCGACTAAGTTGAGTTTTAGTGCTTAGCCGTGCAGAGCAGAGTTAGCCGAAAAACAAAAACGTGCTTGTGAAGATACGAATCCTGAAGCGCTGATACGAGTCTCGTCGGACAAGATGGACGGCACACTCGGACTAAAACCACCGCCAACATTGACGCTGGACTCAAGCAATCTGGCAAAGACATGGAAGGCGTGGAAAGAGGAATTTCAGCTGTACCTGGATCTGACCCTGTCAGGGGCGTCGGAAAGCACGAAGGTAAAACTCTTTTATTACTTGGTAGGAGAAACAGGTAGAGAGTTATGCGAAACCTTACTGGGCTCATCAACGGAGGGCAGGACAGTGAAGTCACTAATAGAAGCTTTTGATCTACACTGCAACCCAAAATTAAATGAAACCGTTGAGAGATATCGTTTCTTTATGAGAAATCAAGGAACGGATGAAGGATTCGACAAGTATGTGACTGAACTGAAAATGCTTGCTAGCACATGTAATTTTGGCGACATAAAAGATTCTCTAATACGGGACAGGATTGTGTGCGGCACGAATAGCCCAAATCTGAGAGAGAGATTGTTGAGAGAGGAAAATTTGACTCTGCAAAAGTGTGTACAGGTTTGCAGGGCTGCTGAGTTGTCCAGAGAGAACAGCAAAACCATTGAGGGAAAAGTGGTGGAGGAAATTCATGTTTTAAAGCGGGTACAGGCACACAGGACAGGGAAAGATGACCAACAGAAAACGGTCATTAGTTGCAAATTCTGCGGGAAGACGCACGAAAGAGACAAACGGAAATGTCCAGCTTATGGGAAAACATGTCGGAAATGTGGCAAAGATAATCATTTCGCCGCCTTGTGCAAATTAAAACGTGAACAGGGAAAAGTTGTACACAATTTAATGGAAACTGGGAGTGAGCAATATGAGGATATATGGAGCGTCACGACGGCAGCTGTGAACAAAGTTACTAAGAGCCAAGATGGGAGGCCGTGTCAACTGTTCGCCGCTATGCTGCTCGAAAACAGTTTAGTCAAATTCCAGTTGGATTGCGGTGCAACGTGTAACATTATCCCAATAAATTTAGTAAATCCAGATGTACAAATACGGAAGACGGACCAAGTGCTTGTGATGTACAACAAAAGTACACTAAAGCCAGTAGGCAAATGCCATCTGAAATTGAGAAATCCGTGTAACAAAAAACTGTACAGACTGGAGTTTATGGTCGTTGATGCACACTCTGCAGTACCGTTACTAGGAAGCAGAGCAGTCCAGGGCATGAAGCTGGTTGAAGTACAATCGGAGAATATCCTGGAGGTGGATAATGTTATGACAAGGTTGGACAGTGATGACACGGTCGGGCAATGGACAGTGAAACAAATTACAGGAGAGTTCATTGACGTTTTCACAGGAGATGGCTGTCTACCAGGCCACTATAAGATAGAGATAGATAAGGGGGTGGAGCCAGTGAAACTGCCAAAACGGAGAGTACCAGTTGCAATGATGGGACCACTAAAGGAGGAGCTGAACAGTCTCCAGGAACGAGGTATAGTCACACCGGTAGAACGGAGCACGGACTGGATAAGCAGTCTGGTTGTCGTGAAGAAACCCAGCGGCAAGTTGAGGATCTGTATAGATCCTAGACCGTTGAACAAGGCTTTAAAAAGGAGCCACTTCCCTCTGCCCACAATTGAGGACATTTTACCTGAGCTGTCAAAGGCAAAAGTATTTACGGTCAGCGATGTAAAGAACGGTTTCTGGCATGTCCAATTGGACGATCCGTCGAGTTATCTTACAACGTTTGCAACGCCCTATGGGAGATACAGGTGGTTGAGAATGCCTATGGGAATAAGCCCAGCACCTGAGGTCTTCCAGAGAATGCTGAATCAGGCATTAGAAGGACTTCCAGGTGTACACATAATCGCAGATGATGTGTTGATAACGGGGGAAGGTGAGACACAGGAAATGGCGTGTAAGGACCATAATGACAAATTGAGATTGTTTTTAGGCAGATGCCGAGAGAAGAATATTAAGTTGAACGTCGACAAATTCAGACTTAGACAAAGTGAAGTGACATACATGGGACATTTGCTCACGTCGGAAGGCCTAAAAGTAGATCCAGAGAAAGTAAGGGCCATAAAGGAAATGCCAAGACCAACTGATGTGAAGGGTGTACAGAGAATTCTGGGCATGGTAAATTATCTGTCCAAGTTTTGCGGACACCTTTCAGATCACTGTGAAGTGCTCAGACAGCTGACACACAAGGACAGTTTGTGGGACTGGTCTGAGGTCCATGAAGAGGCCTTCGAGAACATAAGAGACCTCATAACCAAGGCACCGGTATTGCGCTACTACAGTCTCATGGAACAGCTGGTTCTACAGTGCGATGCCTCGGAAACAGGCCTTGGTGCAGCATTATTGCAAGGTGGAGAACCTCTTGCTTTTGGAAGCCGCTCACTGTCTCTGACTGAAAGGGGCTACGGCCAAATAGAAAAGGAGTGCCTAGCCATAGTGTACGGCATGGAGAAATTTCACCAGTACACATATGGACGACCGGTGATCATACAGTCTGACCATAAACCTCTCAAGAATATTGTCAAGAAGCCACTGCTGAGTGCACCCAGGAGGCTTCAAAGGATGTTAATGAGATTGCAGAAATATGACTTCACCATTACATATGTTCCAGGAAAGGAGATGCTGCTGGCTGATGCGTTGAGCCGAGCGTATCTGGAGGACACAGCACAGGAAGGATCTGTGGAAAAAGAGATCGAAAGTGTGAACATGATTCAATTCCTCCCAATATCGGAAGAGAGAATAAAGGCGATCAGAAGTGAAACGGACAAAGATGACACACTTCAGACGCTAATACAGACAATAAGAGACGGATGGCCAACAAACAAAAGAACTATACCAGGTACAATAGATCACTACTACTCAATCCAGGACGAACTGTCAATACAGGATGGTATTGTGTTCAGAGGGGAAAGAGTTGTGATACCAGATGCTCTCAGGACTGACATGATACAACGAGTTCACTCAGCACACCTGGGTATTGAAGGATGCTTGAGGAGAGCGAGAGAATGCCTCTATTGGCCTGGAATGAATGCGCAGATAAAGAGATACATAGAGAAGTGCGATCTGTGTAGAGCACTGGGAGTAAAACAACAGAAAGAATCACTCTGCCCACATGAAGTGCCTGAAAGACCATGGTCTAAAGTGGGCACTGATCTGTTTGTTTTCAATAACCGTGATTATCTGATCACTGTGGACTATTTTTCAAATTTCTGGGAGGTGGACTACTTGCAAGACACAAAGTCTTCCACTGTGATTAACAAGTTGAAAGCCCATTTTGCCAGGCAGGGCATACCGGACATTGTGTTTTCAGACAATGGGCCACAATATACGTCAACCGAATTTCAACATTTTAGTAGACGTTGGGAGTTCCAGCATAAAACGTCCTCACCTACTCACCCGCAGAGTAATGGGAAGGCGGAGTCGGCTGTCAAAACAGCAAAACGTCTGATGCAGAGAGCCAAGATAGCGGGACAAGATCCCTACCTTGCGATGTTGGATCACCGAAACACTCCGTCACAGGGTCTAAATGCAAGCCCTGCTCAGAGACTGCTAAGCAGGAGGACACGGACGCTACTCCCGACACACAACGATCTGTTGAAGCCGAAAGTGATAGACACAACACAGGGACTGAGACATAATCTACAACGACAAGCAATGTACTACAACAGACACGCGAAGGACATGACCACACTGAAGCCAGGGGACCACGTAAGAGTGCAACCGACACAGCCACAGAGGGTCTGGCAGGAAGCTACAGTTATAGAACCGGTCAACACCCGATCTTACAGGATTGAACTGGACTGTGGAGGTGTTCTGAGGAGGAACCGCAGGTACCTAAAGCACACGGGCCGTCGAGACCCGGTCATGGGACAAGAACAGTGTGCTGAGAGCACTAGCTCAAAGGATCCTGGTACGCCACCCAGTGGTGACACTAGAGATGCTGTTACTACCAGATCGGGGCGGATTTGTGCCAGGCCACAGTATTTGAAGGACTATGTTACATAAGTTATGTGTTGACTGTTGTTTGGTTTTGTAGTTTCTGACAGTGTACAGTATGTATACAAGTTGAGAAAAAAAAAAAAAAAAAAAGGAAGGATGTAACAATGTGATCATGTGACTCATGTTGTAGCACGGACTCTTTAGTAGGTGACACTGTTTTTAGGAAGGTAACATGGCTGTTCAGTAAACCGAATGTTATAACCGTCCTGGTAGTTGCCTGAGTTATTTATATATTCACTATTGAGAATGGGACGAGTGAAACACAGGTGTGTGGAGTTTAAGTCAAGGGAGGTAATGCTAAGATTATACAATTCCTTGGTGAGACCTCACCTAGAATATTGTGTGCAGGTTTGGTCACCATATCTTAAAAAGGACATTGCGGCCTTAGAAAAGGTGCAGCGTAGGGCCACAAGAATGATTCCTGGTCTTAGAGGAATGTCATACGAGGAAAGGTTAGTTGAGCTAAATCTGTTCAGCCTCAAGCAAAGGAGACTGAGGGGGGACATGATCCAGGTCTATAAGATTCTAACAGGTTTAGATGCTGTTCAACCGAATAGTTACTTCAGCATTAGTTCAAATACAAGAACTCGTGGCCATAGGTAGAAATTAGCGGGAGAACATTTTAAAACAAATTTGAGGAAGCACTTCTTTACACAGCGTGTAGTCAGAGTATGGAATAGTCTTCCTGATAACGTAGTGCAAGCTGAATCCTTGGGTTCCTTTAAATCAGAGCTAGATAAGATTTTAACAACTCTGAGCTATTAGTTAAGTTCTCCCCAAGCGAGCTCGATGGGCCGAATGGCCTCCTCTCTTTTGTATAGTTCTTATGTTCTTATGTACCAGTAGTTTGCTTTAAATTTACATGACAATTTTTTGCATATATTTTAAGGGGCCAGGCTGCAGCTGAGGGCAGCGTGTGGCTCAGCAGACTAAGTATCTGACCATATGATCCAAAGGTTCATATCCAGCCTCAGCTGAGTAACTCCATGTCTTTGGACTCTTGAGCAAAGCCCTTGATTCCCAATGGGGCAGAAAATGTGCATCAGGCTTGTGTGAGCAAAGACACTTACATCATGCCTGGTACCACTTTGTATCAGATGCTGATTATGGTCCTTTAATTGGCATTGGGGAAATTGGGGAAAGCATTTGGGTTTATTGTACTGATAAAAAAAGATTTACCCAAATTTCCCAAAATTTGCGAGTGCAAAAAATGTTGCCTTAATTAATATGAGTAAATCCTAGAGGATATTTTTTTCAGTGTGGTACACCCTCCATGCACAAGATGGCGCCTCTAATGTTCGAAATCTGTGTGGTGGGCGGGGGTACTTCCTGACCCTGATAGCGAGATGGAAGTAACGTTACCACTGGACCATGACTATCCTGTAACTCTTAATGCTTGAATTAAGACTTAATGCTGTAACTCCATGACTATCCTGCATCCGACTTGGCAGAAGAGAATTAAATTTTGAAGAAAAAAATTCAGGAGCTACAACTGCAGTCAAGATTTGGCCTAGAACATCTTGCCGGGTCTGATGAGGACATTCGTTTTTACACAAGGAAGGTCCATGTCCTGAAAAATCGTTTTGTTATCAAGACGTCCCTCATTGCATCGAATTAATGTATATTGTTAATATAAAGTTAAATTAACCCCAATGTAACTGTTTCATTGCTAGATTTGCATCATGTCAGCATAACTGCTTTGGCTCTCAGCGGAGGAGGACGCACTTCTCTCCCTCTCCCTCCCCTCATCTTCCCTGCTTTGCTCCTCTCGTCTCGTCTAGTCTACTGTCTTTTATTTTGAGAGACTCTCTCAGCCCTGCTCTCCAAACTAAGAAAAATCATGGATTTGATCAACTGGTCTCTCAGCGCAATTGACACCATCTTCTCGGGGGAACCTGACTGTCCTGCAGGAACGTACGCAGCTGGCTACACGATGGACGGATGGGAGAAGTGGAGGGTCGTGTGTCTGGCAGCTCTTTCTGAGGAGGAAAGGCACTCCTTCGACCATTAAGATAGCTCTCACCTTTCCTCAGCCCTTTTATACCAGAGATGGTTCTCAAGAAAGCTGGTTCTTTCATACCCTAACTGAAGACACCTTATTGATGCTCGAATATAAACATTTATAACAACAGCTTTTCAATATATTCCAACTTACATGAGCACAGTTCTTTGGGTATAAAGAGCTGAACTGGGGGGGGGACTTGCATAAAAAGAGAAAAGGCTATGTTGGTCTGAATCTTTCTCATATTGGTGGGTAAATCTGGGCTGGCTCTTCTGATCCTCATGACTTGTGCGCATATTAAAATGGGGCAGATGTTTGGAGGTGGAGACTCATTGACTTACCTTATGGTGTAAATTAAACACTATTAGAGTTAATAAAGATTAATACTTTAACTCAATTGTTCAAGTTGCTGCCAAAGCAAAACATCTGTGCAACCACTGTCCACTATTGAATTAAGTAAATCCAACATGTTCTTTTTTTCAGTGTACAGTATATGGAGCCCATCAAGGGCTCATCATTAGCAAGGTTATTATAGTTTTGCATTTTTAAATTCGTTTTTATTTTAATATCGTTTTCAAATTTGCTATGAATTTTAGTTTAGTTTTAGTTTGTTTCATTAATGGTTTTCTTAGTTTTCGTTTCGTTTTTATTTTGTGAAAACATTTCTATTTTATTTTTATATATTTAGTTTCAGTTTTAGTTTTAGTAATTATAGTTTGGCACAGTTAGCAGAACACTTCCAGTATGCAGACCAAAGACAGGTATTTATTTCAGCAACATTTAGTGTTTGCACAGTTGACATTTAACTGTGGTTAACTCTGAATAACAAAAATAACATAAGGGTTTAAGATACAAAAAAAGAACCAAACAAATTCAACTTAAAAGTATAAAAGAAAAGCATGAAAAAAAAATAGATGAATACATCATAACAATGAAATCCTGTAAAAAATGTAGTTTCCATTTTTACATGTACAGTATAACAGTATCAGTGTGACCACTGGTATATCAGTAAATATTTAAAGTCAGCTACAACAAAAACAACCTGCTGTAAAGTGAAATTAAGTAATGAACAGTTTGTGCATTGTGTTTGTATGTCTATAGTGTTCAATATTACTTAAGCAAGAACAGACTAGAACACAATCTTCCAAAGTTTCAAATGTGTATATGCACTTTTAATATTACTTGAACAGACTAGAACATTTTCTTCAAATAAGTCAAGTGTGTGTGTGAAGTGTTTGATTTTACTCAAGCACAAACAAACCAGAATAGAATCTTCAGAATCATCAAATGTGCTTTTCTTCATTAGATGTATTGTGGTTGGTATTTTCTGATTATATTTTAGTTACAGAATTTTCTGTTAACTTTTAAGAAGACTCTTTGCTCCAGGGAGGTGGTCATTCTGTTTCTCAGTCCAGATGAAAGCTGTCCACAAACAGAAAATATTCTTTCTACAAAGGCTTGAGATGCAGGGGCACATACCAAATCCATTGCAACAGGGGCAAGTTTTGGATACACAGTTATCCGTCCTTGCCAGTACTGTAGTGGCTTGAGTCCAGTGTTGTCATGCTTCACTTCATTTTGGTATTTTTGCATTTCATGCATTGCATTGCCAGAATTATTAACTGGATTCACCTGGTTAGTAGTACTGAAGATCTTTGTAGCGAGGAACGTGTATTTCTGAAGGGCTTTGTTGGTGCCTCCAGAAGTTGATGGTATTTCACATGCATCATATTCCATTGTGGCTGAAGTTTGGCTGTATCTTAAAGCTTGATCCAGGACAAACATCTCTGCTGCTCTCTTTAGATGCTGCATCTCTGGAGATGTAAGAGCTAGGGAGACCAATGGGTCCATAAGAGATGCTGCAGCTGCTGTTGGATCAAACTTTTCATGTGTGGGATCAAGTATGCCTGCAAAGCGCTGCCGCATCGACCTAAGGAGGACTTGAACGGTCTGTTTTTCCACTGTGGTAGCCTGCAGATGTGCTTCCAGATTGAGCAGGGATGGCACTACTTCAGATAGGGACTGGCTATCTGTCTGAAGCTGATCGGTGTGTGTAGCAAATGGTTCCAGTACTTTCAGGAGATTTTCTAGCTTTGCCCATTCACTGGTCAGGAGAGTGTCAATCCCAAGCTCTTGTAGGATTTCATTGAGGATAGGTCTGGTTTCAGTCAGTCGTTTGATCATGTCAAACGAACTATTCCACCATGTGGGGCAATCACGGATGAGTGTTCGTCCACACCTTAAAAAAAATGAATATAAAAATCATTTTCCGCTCTACAAACTATTGTTGTAGATGTCTTTTATATCAGATGCATATCAGTTATTGTATTAATAAAATAATGCATATATTTAATTTTTAAACTTTAAAATGATTTAAGTAAATTATGTAAATTCATGTTAAATGTTGTGTGTCTGTGTGTAAGATTTAACAACTATGGTTTGTGAGGACACTTAGATGTTACAAATGTAATTGCTAATAACTGCAATACCACCTGGATTTTGTCATCTCTAACAGTGGTCTGTTTTCGCAGTGATTGCAGAGAGTAAATATGGTCTATGGAGAGTCTTCATAATCATAATTTTTGAAATATAAAATATAAACCTTACCTTTGAATCATTCGTTCATTTGCCACTGAAGACTTCCGTACAGCATGAACAATTGCCCTTGCCTTGCTGAGAATGGTACTTGTGCTAGGAACTTTCAGTGCATCCTTAACTGCAAGTTGCAACGTGTGTGCCATGCATGGCATGCGTTGAAACTTCAAGTCCCCATCTTGAAAAAGGTCAGTCAAGGCTGTCATAAAAGAAAGTTAAACACATTTAAGGTCTATACTGTACATGTCAAGTCAAGTCACTATTATTTATATAGCACGTTTAACAATACAGATTTTGTCAAAGCAGTTTTACAGCATTAAATAGGAAAATAATGTGTCAATAATGCAAAAGGACAATAGTACACACTCAAAAGTATAGTAAACATATATTTTGTACATGCTGTTCTTTTCTAACCCTTACAGTTGTAATGTCACAATATAGCAATAAAGTTAATAAAAGTTGTTAAATAGTAACAAACTTACCTTGATCCTCATCAGTAGCACATTCATCCTCTGAGTCTGATTCAGATGTATCCAAGTCATCCAAAATATCATGCTGTGCCACTTCTGTGCTGTCCCTGTTTCTCTTTTTTAGAAGCTCCACAGCTTTAATCATGTTTGAGCCATTATCAGTTACAATGAGCAGTATCTTGCTCTCTGGAATATCCCATTCATTCAAGGTGCATTCCATGCAATTGGCTATTGTTTCTCCATTATGTGGATGACAAATGCGATGCAAATTTAGCAAAGCATGCTGTGATTGGTTCGAAGGCCAATGGTAAAAGCACGCAGAGATACCCAAAAATGAAGCGGTCAAACCTTTTTTGCTCCATCCGTCTACACATATAGTGACTTTGCGGCTCTCTCTCAGCATTTCTTTCACACGCCGAGTTGCGGTTTGCATTTTTAGTGCAATCAAGGAATTGATTCGTGCAGCGTTGGGGGTAATGAATCTTCGGTCTAGAGCAGCATTAAAAGTTTTGAAGGCTACCGAATCACAAAATCTAGTAGACATACCAGTTTCAACAAACAAATCTACAAGTGCGTTTTCACGTTTCTTATATTTATGTGAATTTGTTGGCCAAACCTCCGCTTTTTGTAAGCACGATGTCAGAGTCTGCTGCTTGCCAAGTTGAATTTGAGAGCTAGCACTCTCGCCGACTTTATCATCAGTAGTTTTCCTTTCTGAATCTTTTGCCATGAACGACTTGTATTCTTCCCGATGGTTAGTTTGGAGATGTACTTTAAGGTTTGTGGGGTTTTTACCCTTAATTTCAACACCACAGTTTGTGTTGTTGAACATAACAATGCATTTGCTTTTTCTAGTTTCTAAATTGAATTCGAAATAGTCCCAAACAGGACTCTGTCGTTTCCTACCGGCAGCCATCATTCATGTCCGTCTTCTTTATCTATCAGTTAACTAATCTCGCTGTCAGCCTCAGTTGCATCATTCGCCATCTACAGGTGATGCACAAATAAAGCAGCCTGTTGGTTTAAACTAAACAGACACACGTCCGATTTTCCGAAGTGGATGAACGCTTATTAATTACGAAAACGATTATTTATTTTTTGGCAATTATTATTTTATTTTAGTTATTTTTTTAATAGCTGTTGCTAGTTTCGTTTAGTTTTAGTTTTTCAGTTATTATGAATTTTTAATTTTATTTCAGTTTACGAAAATGTTTTTTAACCAATAGTTTTCGTCTTAGTTTCAGTTTTCGTTTACGAAAATAACCTTGGTCTCTCCTACATTCATCTTACCGTCCGTCCATGCCTACTTTAATGTAAAATCAGACAGATTGCTTAACTTGCAGCTGTCCAATTACGCGTTTTATTGTTGCAGATAATTAAGGTAGGTAATACAACGCTGAAGGTTAGATGTATAGTACGATTACATATGTACAACATGTGGTCATTTCAGTCAGACAAACGTTTAAAATGGAAAACGAGCTTTCCGTTTTTACCGGCAATTTCCATAGCACGTCTTAGTCGAAGTACTACAAGTCAGGTTACTGAATCGTGAAATGTGTCTGTACTGAAATGGATAAAACAAACATAATATCTTCAGTCATGTTTTCTTTTAGGACCACTACAAGAGGATTATCAGTATGAAGGTTTATCAATAAAAATAATTTATTAAAATAAATATTACAGGGCTCTCCCTGAAAATAAGATGCTCTTAGCTTCCAAAGCCAAGGACACATTCTAGTGATTTTCCAGGAGACTGGACCTAACTAACCTGGGGCCTTATGAAAAACAATCAATCAGTTCATGTTGAAGCTCGCAAGGTGTGGAGAACAAGAAACACAAGTAAGGGAGAAAGGCAAGGTGCAAAGCATACACAAGCAGTGTAACGACATATCAGTTACAATGTATGATTAAACATACATCATTCTCACAGTATGAATAGTGGCCCGTTGCTCCTACTATAGCCTCACGCCTCCAGGGTCATGGGTTCAATCTGCATCCCTGCTGTAATAAACAGTGACATTATTACAGTAACACACTGTTTATCAGTAAAATCGTACAGTACTGTAGAAAAAATGATTTCTGGGCAATATTTATGAGAACCTTGCCGATAAAATACTGTAATGTACTGTAATTCTGTACATGAACTGCAAAAAAATAAACTGTAGAATTTACTCAGATTGAATGATGTAACAATTTGCACTCACTTTTTTGGGTTTACTTTAAACCAGGGGTGGCCAATCTTATCCGCAAAGGGCCGGTGTGTATGCAGGTTTTTTGGATAACCTGTAGGTCAGCTGTTCAAACCCAGGTGTGAGGACTCTTCAGCCAATCAGTCCTCTAATTAATGTCCTAATTAGGGAGTTGCAGCAAAAACTTGCATACACACCGGCCCTTTGCGGATAAGATTGGCCACCTCTGCTTTAAACCCTTTTTAAGTAAAGTATACCCAATTCTAGGAAATATTTTAAATAAATGAAGCTAAAGTCTACCTACTATCTGTCAGGGTCAGCCCCTGCTGTGGTCCTACCGTGTCCCTTCCCCGTTTGACCAGCAGGCGTTGCTGGTCATCCTGTCCTTCATGTTTGTCTTTGAGTTTCCCCTGTTCTGTTGGTCTCGTGGCTCAACACCTTGAGCGTCCAGTTGTCTTTGTACCTTCTGTCCTGTGTTTGAATCCCACCTCCTGTTTTTGTATTTTGCTCCCTAGTGTTTCAGTTGAGTTTGTCTAGTTATTGTATTTGGTGATTTTGTATATGGGTTTTGGTTTTGTTCCTTCTGCCCCTGCTTGTGTCTTTACCTGTTTAAATTCCCTAGTGTTGGTTTCTGTTTCCCTGTGTCCCTGTTTAGTTCCTTTGAGTTTATTAGTTTCACCTGTGCCCTGTTTCCCTGGTCTTTGTTAATTAGTCTCACCTGTCCTGTGTTAGTCTCGTTACCCCTTTAGTATTTTAGTTCCTGCTTCTGTTTAGTTCCTCAGTGGTTCATTGTTTTTGTGTGATTTGTTGTTTGCGATGTTCAATGGTTTTGCTATTTTCAGTGTTTGATGTGTATTTGGTTTTTGTGATTTAGTCTTAGTTTATTCCCTTTAGTTTTTGACCCCTCGTGGTCCTTTTTGGTTTGTTTGGTTTTGTAGTTTTTTCTGTTTTATTTAATAAACCCTGTTTGTTTTTCTTTGAGCCGCAAGTGGGTCGTCCACCCTTTTTTGTGCCTGCACCATGCCTCGCTCCCGTGCCCGAGCCGCCCGCAACCTTGACACTATCACAGTACCATCCTATAATATTTACTCAAATCAATTAATATTTCAATATTAATATTAATTAATTTCAATATTAACAATTAATATTTCAAATCAAAATTTGTACTCACTCGTTTGGGTAAATTGGGGTATTATTTTTTATGAGTAAAATAAACCCAAGTTTATCAAATAACATACCTAATGTATTTAATGGGCCCTTTTCAGCATTCAACGCAAAGTGGTACCAGGTTTGAAACAAGGGTCTTTGCCAGCATGGCCTGATACAGTTTTCTGTCCCTTTGGGAGTAAAGGTCTTTGCTCGAGCTCATTATTGTGGCTATTCTGCCAAGACTGGGCTGTTCTGCAGCTGTGGTAGAGACTAATATCTGTGGCATTCCATTCTCAATTGTGGTGGGATTCTAAATATTATGTAAACATGGATATCCAAAAATTAAGCCTAATTAAAATCGAAATATTAAATGAGCAAAATTATTAAATTTGTTGTTCTATCCCAAGTCTTGATTAAAAAGCACTTCTCACTCGCTATGCTCACTTTGTTTTTGTTTGAGCTGGTTTCTCATGCATATAGGTCTCCCGTAGATGACGTCGCGCGTGCGACTGTCAGACAGACATCTGCCTGCCGCTGACAGGTTACTGTGAATTATTATTTCTGTTTTTACAATATAGATGTTAAAGCACTTGATTTTATTGGTAACGCAGCGGTAACGTAAAGTTACTTGAAATTGTAACAGTAATCTAATTATCAATTATCAAACGCGTTAAATTACTCTGTTATTAAAAAAGAATCAAATTCCAGTAAAACGTTACTATAAGTGACAATGTAAGAGACAATAAAAAGCAAATGTAACCATTATGTAAATATTTCAGATATTTTACTGAAAGGTATATCACAGGGTACAAAAAACAAACAGCACTGTTAACATGACAAAATACAAAACAGCATATGAAAGCTCACAGAGAAATGTCCAGTCAGGTGGCAGTCCAGGCTTTTGAGTTGAGTACAGACTTTCATTGTCCAGTTGCCCATGCCTTGACAAGCGACATTCTGTTGGTTTACCAAGAATTAACCCACACGGAACAACTGATCAATACTTCCACACACAGATAAGGGAATAACTTTCTCAAAAAGTTTGTTCACCTTAACTCTCCGGATACACTTTTCGACATGAACCCGCAAACGGCGATGGACTGTGTTTGTTCAACATCCTGTTTACTCATCTGAGTTTTCTTTGACAGGACAGCAGGCCGGTAAACCTTGCAGGGTACAAGAGTGTCCACAAGAAACCCCATGTCCACCATAATGCCCATGTCAGCTGTGCAGAACAAGAGATGATGGTGTTTGACAAAAGATTTCTGTACAGTCCAGCATCACTTGTGTGTTTGCATATGGGGAAAACTCTGGTGGTAATTGAGCTTGTATGGCTTCTTTTGGTAGCTACAGACAGATAGAACCAAGCAGGTGGTACCAAAAGTGTGTCCAGGTCGTTATAATTCTGCTGACAGTGGTGCGGTGGATACCAAAATGGTTGGCATGATCGCAGAGAGGCAGAGCCACGGAGAGATGCATTAGGAACAGAAGCAACTCGTCTATGGGCGCAAGTTTCTGTTAGAGATAAGAAAGAAAGTTAACTAAAATTAGCAAAAGTACTGCAAACGTACAATTAGTTTTACTGCTTATATAAAAGTATATTTACCACCTAAATGAAATAGTTAAAGATGAAACTTAAATGGCTTGGGGCTATATAACATGATTAATTGCAGCCTTTGTGATCACCTTTGCATTAGTTCATATTTCCATTAAGCACCAATAGGCTAAGCTTTCAGGCTAAAGTCTTATTTAGTGTAGTATGCATTAATCCACGAGACCCTGATAACACAGCTTAGCTGCACTGGCCCTGGTGACCCGCACCATCTTGGTCTTCAAGGCTGGCTGCACAAGTTGCCAAAAGGCCTGGAAGTGATGATGATGATGATGACGATGATGATGATGACGAAACCCTTTATTGCTGTTGCAATACACCATGTTACTAGTCACAAGTACAAGTGAAAATAACTGCCCATCAACCCGACCATACATATACACAAACATCACATTATAGGGGGTAGACAGGTCAGGAAGACAGGGGATATAGGAAGAACAGAGAAAACAGAATTACATGAGAAGAGAGGAGGAGAATTAAAACAGCCCCCAGACTGTACTCCAGTAGGGAGGACATTGTAGGAACAGAAAAAACACATAGAACATAAGAACATAAGAACTATACAAAAGAGAGGAGGCCATTCGGCCCATCGAGCTCGCTTGGGGAGAACTTAACTAATAGCTCAGAGTTGTTAAAATCTTATCTAGCTCTTATTTAAAGGAACCCAAGGATTCAGCTTGCACTACGTTATCAGGAAGACTATTCCATACTCTGACTACACGCTGTGTAAAGAAGTGCTTCCTTAAATCCAGTTTGAAATGTTCTCCTGCTAATTTCCACCTATGGCCACGAGTTCTTGTATTTGAACTAATGCTGAAGTAACTATTCGGTTGAACAGCATCCAAACCTGTTAGAATCTTATAGACATGGATCATGTCTCCTTTGCTTGAGGCTGAACAGATTTAGCTCAAATAACCTTTCCTCGTATGACATTCCTCTAAGACCAGGAATCATTCTTGTGGCCCTATGCTGCACCTTTTCTAAGGCCGCAATGTCCTTTTTAAGATATGGTGACCAAATCTGCACACAATATTCTAGGTGAGGTCTGACCAAGGAATTGTATAATCTTAGCATTACCTCCCTTGAAAGGTTACCCCCGAAATCACAGAATACACCTCAAATATTGAAGACCACAATGCAGTCATACTTGGACATGACCAAAAAGTGTGAAAGAGAGTAGCAGGTGCTTGTCTACATCTGTCACAAATAGGATTAACCCCCGGGTAAATCTTGGATAACTAAACCCCAGACATGTGAAGTCTATGTACAATCTTGAACTGAATGAGGCAGTGCCTCGCACAAATAGAGGAGGAGTGGATTCTTTGAAGTATGTTAGACCATTGACCATCATTAATAGTTGTACCCATATCCTTCTCCCAATTTACTTTTACTATTGTCAGTGAAGAACCTTCCATGTCAAATATATTTGTGTACAGCTTTGAGACGGTTCCCCTAACCTCTGGCTGAGTTTCTATGATTGAATCAAGAAATGATGTCTGAGGTACAGTAGTGAAGGAAAATGACTGACGTTATTCTGTGTGAAATGTCTAACTTGTAGGTATCTGAAAAAGTGATTTGCTGGCAGAGCAAACTCCTGTCTAACCTGATCAAATGACATGAAGACGCCATCCTTATATAACGTCTTAATATTCAACACTCCATTTTTAAACCATTGTCTGAATGCATTATCTAATAGAGAAGCTGGAAATAGCAGGTTGGCCATGACAGGGACGTAAACAGACATGGAGGCTAGGCCATAATGTTTACGAAATTGAGACCAGATCCTTAGTGCAGGGCTTAAAGTATTCCGGCACCGTGCCGGATCTCCGGCGTGCGGCCGTGAGGAAAAAAATAATAATATTTTAGAGCCTGCGCATGCGGTTTAATATTTTCGAGCCAATTTATTTCACCTACCAATCATATGAGAGGAACGCAGCTTTAACTAACGTTACAAGCCTATCAGAAGTAGAGAAGGGCGGGTCCTTGCAACACGGTATGATTGACACCCATACGTCAATGTCACGTTAGCGTTGTCGGAGAAAAAAAAATGGAGCGCAAGTTTATGAAGCCTGGGGATGATGTCCTAGCAATTTATAAAGGACTCAAAAATAAATGGCGCTGGGCGTGGATTGAAGAAAGTAGAGATGGCGAGCCTTTTGGCAGTTGGTTCGCTTTTTTGATAATGAAAGCAACAGAGTAATAACACAACATCTGGCAAGCAGAAAAGTCAACATTGCAAATGCCCCAAACCTTATGCTGGAACTTAAAGATGTCATGCAGACTTATGGTCTTGAGTGGAGACAAGTTACCAGCATCCTCCTTGACAACTGTGCAGTCATGAGAGGAAAAAAGTCTGGCCTTGAAACTCAAGCAAGGAAGGAGAACCCATACCTCCTTGATGTATCTGGAGACACCGTGCACATGGTTTCCAATGCTGCCAAGGCCCTCATGAGTCCGTTCAGCACAGAAGTGGAAAATTTCTGCTCCGATGTCTATTATGATATTGAGAAGTCACCAAAACAGAAGGAGATTTTCTCAGAGTTTCAGAGTCTGCTCCATCTTCCTTCCAAGAGCTTGATAAGACCTATTAGCAACAGATTTCTTCAGATGCTGGAGGTGTGCACCAGGCTGAATGAACTCATGGATGTACTGGTGGTGCATTATTACTATGTGCTGGATCCAAATGAAGAACACAAATACAGGTAATGCTAATCATTTTGTAGTATAAATTAAGTATTTTTTAATGTGCTGTCTCTGCAGTTAACTATTTTTATTGTATTATATTGCATGTAGAGTGATGTGCTAGTTTAGTGTTGTTAGGTTTTATGTAGGAATAAGCAATGAAAATAGCCACAGTGGTGTGTGTGTGTGTTTGTGTGATACAGAAGGCTTCTTAACGAAGTGCTGACGAGATATGCACTAACAGTTGAGGAAAAGACCAGAATAGAAATTCTTCAACAAGAACAAGCCACAACATCCCGAATGGGAACACAAGCCAACCTTGACCGGAAGGCACGAATCTCTGTGTTTGAGTTTGACCGATTCAAAGTCACGGTCGACATGTTCAGAGGTATCTTGTAGCAGGCTAACTTGTGTAGGCAAAAACTTTAGGCTAAATGTAATGAAAGTTAATAACAGTTGTTGTTTTTTACAAAGGGAACAGCCAGGTCTCTACTACAGCAATCATAACCAGCTTTAGAAGTTATGCAGAGTTATATAGAAGTGTTCAAATAAATAGCAGTTTATAGTTAAAAAAAAAGTGAATAAAGTGAAATTATTTTTAATCAGTATGTTATTTCCATATTTCAAATGTAATGGAAAGATTAGACATTCAATTCCAAGGCAAAAAATGTAAAATACTTTATTAAGTCTGCATTTTTTTTTACAGGAAATGAAGAAAAGGAATATTTATCTTAAGAAAAAAATATAGCAGTGTTGCGAATTTTTTCTTTTCTCTTCAGCCACAAACATTGACATACACTTAAAACATTTTAAAGATTTAACTGATAACATCTGATTATGATCTGATTAAAATCTGACAAAAACAATGATTATGCACCAAAATATTACTTCAGTAATTTAAAGTTAAGTTAAATCTTGAAAAAAAGACTTTCAACATTTCAGGGATTTTTAAAAAAAATGCAACATGAAAAACCAATGGCGCGCTTGCTGCACGTGGAGATGGTGGCCCTAGTTCGAGAGCTCCTCAGCAAATTTATGAAGCTGGAAGCCATCCCACTGAGTGCAAAGGATATCATCAAGGTTGATGTCCGGAGTAAAGATTTGCAACTATAAGACAAAAGGTTGTCTGTTGGAAGATACTGCTACTCTGCACTAAACAAGGCCCGTGTGGAGAGGAAGATATGGGTGAGAAACATTTACAACTCTCTCAGAGAAGGGTTCATGAAGTCATCAGAGTTCCTTCTCAAAAACCTTCCTCTGGACAACAAGATAATCACCTCACTTTCTGCACTCACTCCCTCTCTGATTCAAGATGACTCCATCTGTGGGGCTTTTATCACATTAGGAGAGGCCTTGCCTAATGTGGTCGCACCAGAAGAGATTGGTCAGGTGGAGGAAGAGATACGGGCGTACCAAATAGAGGTGGACCTGGTAACGTGTGCCCAGAACTACATTGAAGAGGAAGGCCGAGTTGATGTAGATTGGTGGAGCAGAGTTGTATCCATGAAAAATCCAGAGAGAGGTGTGAGATTTCCCATTCTGGGTCAGCTGGTCAAAGCACTACTTAGCATTTTCACAGGCCCCCTGGTTGAGGGATCATTTAATCTCATGGGTGATATTCTTGAAGCAGACAGATGCTCCATGAATGTGGAAACTTATGAGAGCCTTGCAATTGTAAAATCCACGATTAAAGCAAGGGAGTGGACAGCATCGACAATGACAATAGACCAGCCATTAAGGTGGTCTTGCCTGTCATCGTATCAAACATATCAAAAACATCTGCAGAAAAAGAAAGAGGCACAACAGGCACAAAAGAAGAAAAGGGTGAGTGAGGCAGCAAGGATTCGGCCATCACAGATGGCAAACAAACTCATACAGCAGGCCAGGAATATCGCTGGATCAGCCAAAGCCTCCTCTAGACGAGCCAAACACTCATCCTCCTCCACTGGACCATCCAAACCCTCACCAACCTCCTCTGGACCAGCCAGACCCTCACCAACCTCCACTGTACGATCCAGACCCTCACCAACCTCCACTGGACCATCCAGACCTTTTTCAACCTCCTCTGGACCAGCCAGACCCTCAGCCTCCTTCTCTGGACCATTCAGACCACAAGCAACCCGGCAGCAGGGAGCCCCCCCCCCCCCCCCCCAGGCGCAGACCGGGAGAGACCCACCCCACCACGCCCGATGAGACCCCAGCTAGCAGCCAAGGACGGGACAACCCCAGACCCCCCGGCAAACGGGGAGCCGGTCCAGCCAGGCGGGGTGACCCCCGCCCCCCGGCCACCCCAGGCCCCCCCCCAGGCGAGGCAGAGGCTCCCCCCACCGCCCCCCCCAAACCACCCCACAGTGTCCGAGGGCCCCGCACCGGAATCGCCAACGGCAGACAACGACCCACCCCCACCAGGCAACGGGCCCGGGCAGACCAAGCCCCCCAGCATGCGGGCGACCACCCGCCTGGGAGCCGGAGCAGCGGCCCCAGCAGATAGAGCCCACGCCCCCAAACCCACGCACCCCAGGCGGAACCCAGAGGCCCCACCCCCCGATCCCCCCCCAGCGCACCACCCACCCCGGGGGGGCAGAACCTCCCATCCCCCGCTCCGCCCCCAACAGGCCAGGCCAGCGGCCACCCAGAGACACTGACCACGCGCCCTCAGCCAAGAGAAACACCAGAGGACCCCAACAACCCAGCCCCCAACCCGGGACGGTGACGGCAAGGCCCCACCACCCGTGACGACATTACATTAAAAAATTAATTATTGGAGTCCAACTGTCTTCAACTGTCTTCATCGATCAAATGATTTTTCTTACAGGCAGACATCCTCTCCATGGAAACATAATCCAAGAGTAGATTTTTTAACAGATTTATGTTTAAATTCTCTTTTGACTTCCAGTTCAGGAGGATTGTTTTCTTAGCAACGGTTAGTACTGTGAGAAGCATGCAAGATTTATTCGTGTCCATATTAGTGTTAGTGAGGTCCCCAAGCAGGCAGAGTGAGGGGGAGGGTGGGATGGGATGCCCTAGGTGTGTAGATGAGTCTTCACAAATCCTTTGCCAGAATTCGTTGACCGGTGTGCAATACCAGAAAGCATGCAGGTAATTATCTGGTGCATCCTTCTTACAAGTTAGGCATATGTCAGTATCTCTGATACCCATCTGGAACATCCTCTGCCCTGTGTAGTGTGTTCTGTGTAAAATTTTGTACTGTAATAGCTGCAGGTTGGAGTTACTTGGCAGATGAAATTTAACACAGATAAATGTAAGGTAATCCATGCAGGGAACAGAAATATTCAGTACAGATATTTTATGGGTTCCACTGAAATAAAGGTAGCTGATTACGAGAAAGATCTCGGTATGTATGTTGATGCTTCCATGTCCCACTCTCGCCAATGTGGGGAAGCAATAAAAAAGGCGAACAGAATGTTGGGTTATATCTCTAGATGTGTGGAGTTTAAGTCAAGGGAGGTGATGTTACACTTATATAATTCCTTGGTAAGACCCCACCTAGAATACTGTGTGCAGGTTTGGTCACCATACCTCAAGAAGGACATTGCTGCCTTAGAAAAGGTGCAACGAAGAGCTACAAGAATGATTCCAGGTCTTAGAGGAATGTCTTACGAGGAGAGGTTAGCGGAACTGAATCTGTTCAGCCTTGAGCAAAGGAGACTAAGGGGGGATATGATTCAGGTCTATAAGATTCTAACGGGTCTGGATGCTGTTCAGCCAAATGACTATTTCAATATTAGTCTAAATACTAGAACTCGTGGCCATAAGTGGAAATTAGCGGGAGAACATTTTAAAACAAATTTGAGGAAGCACTTCTTTACACAGCGTGTAGTCAGAGTATGGAATAGTCTTCCTGCTATTGTAGTGGAAGCTAAAACCATGGGTTCCTTTAAATCAGAGCTAGATAAGATTTTAACAACTCTGAGATATTAGCTAAGTTCTCCCCAAACGAGCTTGATGGGCCGAATGGCCTCCTCTCGTTTGTAAATTTCTTATGTTCTTATGTTCTTATGTTCTGATTCATTCGAAAGGTATTCAAGCAAATTTGCCTCCAGAAGTTAGTGTCTGGATTGATGAGCAAATCCCTTTCCCATTTGTGGGTAGGGAGTGAGAGCGTTGTATCAGATTCTGCTAGATGCACGTAAATCCTAGACAGTAGTTTTTTAGTTGGAGTTATTAAAAAGTTTGCTATTTTTGGTGAAAGCTCCAGATCTAATTGCTTACGGCACCATCTATTATGTATTATTGATTTAAGTTGAAGATATTCTAAGTATTTGTTTTTCTCAATGTTATAAGTTTCTGTAATTTTGTCAAATGATATCATGCAATTGTCTTGGATTATATGTTCGAGGCGCTTGATTCCTTTATTATGCCAAGCCAGGAAGTTTATCACTTTTTTTATTTAACAGGATGTCAGGGTTGTTCCAGATGGGTGTCAGTTTGCATGGGACCAGTGAAATCTGGTTCATTCTATTTGGTTCACTGAGAACTATTTATAAGCTATCATCAGTCCAAGGAGTGACGCCGATGTTTCTGTTCTGCCTTATTTGCTGTATCTGTAGTTCCGCTTTTTGCCAGCAGGCTGCGCACAGACAGCGTTTCTGTGGGCAGCACATTGTATGTTGTTAGATTAGTATTTCATAACTGGACTGCAGGGCATTGCGTAAAATCATTTTCTGCAGTAAGTATTGGAGTGTTTATAAAGGATCTTTTTTTAAAAATAAATAAGTTTCTCACAAACACCTCCCTTCATGACTGACTGAAATATCAAGGATGAAAGTGATTAGGATCAGCTCAGAGAGCGCATGCCGAGCTGTTGCTAAAGTAGCAGCAGTCAACTTTAAACCAATGTTAAACAAATACTAGTTAATACTGAAAACAATCAGTCATTAAAATTAAACACTTGCTAAGCTGTGTTTCCTTTAACAATATAAATGTTATAGAAAAATGGAAACCCCACGCTCTCCGCGAATATTAATCACCAAGATTTATAAAAACCGCAACTGTACTGAAAAATAACGTTGCTTATGAATGTTGGCAAGTAAAAAAGTATTTGTACTTTGTGATCAAGTGCCATTCTTGGCACATCACACAACGACGAAATGTGTCCTCTGCATTTTAACCCATATGTCACATATTAGTGGGCGGCTATATTATTTAGCTTCATTCTTAAAATAATAATAACAAAACCATATGAAGCCAGGTCTATAAAGCTAAAGTACCATAATGATTTGAAGCTATTATAGAGCGTAATTTGTAAAGAGGGAGACATGAACCTTACAATAAGTGTGTGTATACCAAAGTGGGCAGCTGTCTCTTTAAGACGCTCCTGAGTGCCGAAAGGTAGGGTGGGAGTTTTTTTTCCGGCGGGTTTTTCTAGACGGAGGAAGGCGGGTAAAGAGAGCGGAAAGAAGAGTGAACGGCAACTTAGAGAAATAAACGTATATATCTACATATATATATATTTGTGTAGATATCAACGTTTAGAGCACTGTTTATTTTTTTTGGCCGAAGCATACAATTGCAGCAATTAGTGGATAGAAAGATTTTGGTGCAATTGCTCTCTTTTGGATATCCTGGTAGGTCAATTTACCTGTTTGGTTAAATGTTAAGGAAAATATAGATATAGGGATCATTAGTGTGAAGGAAAAACAGTCAGGATATGAATGTGAACCTTTGTTGATTGTGTGGTTGATTATTTTCTTTGCTAATGTATCATTTTTTGTAGTTGTATGTAAAATGCTAAAGCTACCTATAAGGCTACTTGCTAATTGATCGGAATACGTTGACTGTGATATGGTGTTATTCAGTTTAGCCACCCTGTTAGTACCATTGCAGGTTGAAATGTTTATAATGTGCATATATAAATATATACATGTATATGTGTATATTAATGTTATTCAGGAAATCTGTATAGTATGGCCTAATGTGGATCTGAGATTGCGCTGTATGTTAATGGATGATTGAAAAAAATATAATTTTGTGTGATGTTTAGGTAAGACATCTAACTCTCTGTACTTTGTGTGCAGACTGTTTTTTTTGGATTTGATTCCCTTCCGAATTCAGTATTTTTTCGACCAAGGAAGATCGCTTGTTTCACAGAGTCGCCCCCTCTGCGATGAACTGCGCAATGTAACAAGTTTTTTGCACCTGGAGATTTTTTTCTTTCCCAGCGCTTTGTGAAGACATCCTCAAGTGTTGCAACGGGGGTTACTATAAATGGCAACGCCCCTGCAAAGGTCGGGAGTGGCATCCACCTCCCCAGTGGACACGGGGATCACGGGGATCAGTGGGCGGCAGTTTGGGAGAAGATTGCAGCCCTCGAAGACGAGGTGGACCGTTTACGGTCCGAGATCTCCCAGCTTGCTGGTGCCCTGACTGACCCAAATATGCCCCGGGGCAGTTCGGAGACCACTGGGACTCCTCTTATAGTCCCCACTTCAGCTCCAAGCTGTTTCCCTCCCCCTCCTCCTCCTCCACCGCCTCCTCCTCCTCCGCCTGCTAATATCCAGGGCCCGAAGCAGAAGACGAGTCATCGTCAGGGAAGTGGCGCAGGACCCACCAATGGCCCCAACATGGTGGATGTTCTGGCGGAGCTGCCGCACATTAAACTGCGCCCAGTGCTGAGGTCGCCAGGTGGGACGCCAGTGACGAGGAGGGGACTGACGCAGGGGACGCCCATGCCCTCAGAGGACATTGCTGCCATCTTAGCAGAGGCTCTGAAGAAGAAGTTCAAGCAAAAGATCCACTCTGATGTAGAGGTCGACCGATATATCCGCCGGCCGATATATCGGGCCGATATTTAGCATTTTTTAATGTATCGGCATCGGCCGATATCCGAGTGCACGTCCCAGCAAACAAGGGACATCCAGAGGACGTCCTTAGGTCGTCCGCAATACGTCCCTTTTTTGGGGATGTCCTAAGGACGTCCTTAGGACGACCGTGTTATTATGAACACTAAAGAAATCCTTCAAAAGCAAGTTGTTGTGACAGTTTCCAGGAATAGCATTTTAAATAAATAATTTTATCTGAAGTACTTCCTTTTATTAATGTTCCATCAGGATGTCCAGAACTCGTCCTTTGAGGACGATTTCCGGACCAAAAGAGGACATCCTGAGGACGACCTAAGGACGACCGTGTTACTATGAACAATAAAGAAATCCTTCAAAAGCAAGTTATTGTGACAGCTTCCAGGAATAGCATTTTAAATAAATAATTTTATCTTAAGTACTTCCTTTTATTAATGTTCCATCAGGATGTCCAGAACTTGTCCTTTGAGGACGATTTCCGGACCAAAAGAGGACATCCTAAGGACGACCGTGTTACTATGAACAATAAAGAAATCCTTCAAAAGCAAGTTATTGTGACAGCTTCCAGGAATAGCATTTTAAATAAATAATTTTATCTGAAGTACTTCCTTTTATTAATGTTCCATCAGGATGTCCAAAACTCGTCCTTTGAGGACGATTTCCGGACCAAAAGAGGACATCCTGAGGACGACCTAAGGACGACCGTGTTACTATGAACAATAAAGAAATCCTTCAAAAGCAAGTTATTGTGACAGCTTCCAGAAATAGCATTTTAAATAAATAATTTTATCTGAAGTACTTCCTTTTATTAATGTTCCATCAGGATGTCCAAAACTCGTCCTTTGAGGACGTCCTAAGGATGACCCAAGGAAGTCCGTGTTACTATGAAAAATATAGTAACAAAAAGAGGTCGCACGGTTTTATGTAACGGTTTATTAACTTGATTTATTCTTTTTTTTTGTGGTCTAGCTCTCTAACAATTATAGAACTATAGGAGTGAAGCCCGTTCTTCTGTGCCACTATGAAAAATAAAGAAATCTTTCAGAAACAATTTATTATGACAGCCCGCAGGAACAGTATAAATATATAAAAACTGACTGGATATGCATGGCTGTCGAGTGAATTGCATGCTACATGCTAGTGAATTGCAGTCAGATTCAAACTTAGGCCAGCTGCGTTTTAGGATTGGTTGCTATGGAGACGCTTTTTGCGGCTCGCGCTCCCTCGCTCACCCTCACGCGCAGTTCAAAGCACTGTCACGGGTAAGACGCGACACTCTTCTTTGTGCATAAAACTTTAATAAAATCATATTAACGTGTATAAAGTCATAAAATACGATGGGTTGAAACACATTTAGGCGTAATCCTACATTATTTTTTAGTGTCATTGGTATTAAACCGATTAAATCAACATTTAAAATTCCTGTCAGAACGAGCTAAGGGTATCGCTATGAATTTTCTAGGAAGAGCTGAAGAGATATGTATCGCCTGTGCTGACATTCAGGTATGTTCACTAAAATTGTCAGTTTATCACACAGTATCAAAGTACGTGTTAATTGTTTATATTATTTATGTGTAAAGGAAAATATTGCTGTATTTTCTTACATAAGCTATAGCGTACTTTTGGTCATTCGAGTGCAACTTCCAAAGCAGGGCTCTTAAAGGAGACATCACCCGCTAATGCTACCGCTTAACCATGCAGCATTACAACTATGACCCGGTAACATATAATAAGAGAGGCAATTTAGTGTTTAAAAGCTTGTGTTCTACTTCAGGAGCCCACCAGAGGTACAATCCGAAGGTCACGGCCTCTGCAATTGAAGATGCTATTGCAGACTTATTACGGCGCACACCACACAGAGAAGGTGGAGATAAACACAAGGTAAACATTTAAATGACATTTCATATTCAGTGCACTTATCATTGCATGTCAACCTATTACTATTACTTTTTCAGTGAATTTTCTATTTGCATACAAATTGTATAATTGTATAAATTTGTAGACTTGTAAAGATAGTTGCCACATAATTATTTAGTTTTAATTAGCAGTAATGAAGTAATCAATGGATTGGGATCAAACATTCCATAAATGCTTTTGTTACAGGGCACAGGTTCTGAAGTAAGGACGCAATATCCGGCCATCGATACTGATGACTCAGAATGTTCACAAGAAGACCATTAAAATGTGTTGCCTTAATATTTATGTTCTATTTTTCTTAATGCCATTTGTTAAATTAGAAACTTAAAGAAAATTTCTAATGTTCTTACAATAAAAATATATATTTCAACGAATTTCAAAAAAAAATTTCAAAGAAGGTCAAAGCTGAAGGATATCCTGTGGCTGTCCTCTGGACATCCTAATGGAACATTAATAAATAGAGAAATACTTAAGACAAAATTATATCTATTTAAATGCTATTCCAGCAAGCTGTCATAATGAATTGTTTTTGAAGGATTTCATTACTTTTCATGAAAGAATGAATGAAAGTTACATTATATAGAACTATAGACACCCAAAGTGCTTTATAGATGCAATAGGGAGCCACTTCAGCCACCTCCACTGTGTAGCACCCACCTGGATGATGTGACATCAGCCGTTCTGCCCCATTACGCTCACCACACAGTAGCTAAGGTGGTGAAGGAGCAGGAGAGAATTTACCAGTTAGATAAAGGGGATGATTAGGAGGCCAGATTTGATAAGCCACCTTAGGTAAGATTTGATAAGGCAACAGTGGGCAATTTTAGCCAGAACATCAGGGTACCAACCCTACTGTTTGGAAAGATGCCCAGGGATCTTTTATAACCTGGGACAGTCAGGACCTCGGTTTTATGTCTATCTGAAGGACGGCAACACTTTACGGTACAGTGTCCCCATCACTGCACTGAGACATTGGGATCCACACAGACCACAGTATGGGGTAACCTGTTGGCCACAGCAGCACGTCAGTAACATGGTCATCCTAAGAATGTACCCAATAAAGGACATTGAGCTGGTCCTCCAAAGGACATCCACAGGCTGTCCCTTGTTTATGTCCCTAGTATTACTGGTAAAATGTCAAATATTATTTATTTAGAAAAAGGGATTTACGTGGGCTTAATGCCCATAATATGTTCACACAATATGTCCTTAAAATGTTCCCGGAAAGTCCATAATATGTTCTCGGAATGTCCATAACTGGTCCTGAAAATGTCCTTAAAAGGTCCATAACTGGTCCTCTAGACGTCCTTAGGACGTCCTTAAAAGTCATCCTAAGGACGTAAAAAAAACTTTCCATCAGGACGTCCTTTGAGGACAAGATCCGGACCAAAAGAGGACGTCCTATGGACGACTTGCTGTTTGCTGGGACTACGCCGATTTTCAGACAGGCACGTCTGCGGGCAGCCCAGTGTTATTGTTGCTGTGGAACACGTGACCCATGCTGCCTTGCGCAGGACCACAGCCAGAAGTTTTGGAAGAGTCCTGGGATAAAACGGTAAGGCTTAAATTCTGATCTTTCAATGACCTGTTTATTTAAGTAGTTTGCTATGAAATGTTCCTTTAAAAGAAACCGCGAATTACGCTATTGGGAACTGGGGTAATGATAATGAGCCTTCAACCAACTGTAGCTTACAGGTAACATTAAGGATCATTGATTCTAATAGAGTTCGTTTTGTGCGCTTATTGGTGGGCTCACAGACGTTTTTTAATCGTTAAAAATCATTTTAATTGTTAACATTTTAATTATTACCATATCAGCCCGATGTTATCAGTTATGTTTTTTTTCTTGTGTCGGAGAGTTTCACTCTGTGAGTGTGTGGGGCGGAGCAGGCAGCTCTCAAATACTGCAGCGTGTGTGAGAGTTGCATTACTCTGCCCTGATCACAGACAGCGCCGTCCTCGGAGACACAGAGCTGCTAAGAACAATGCATGGCGGAGAAAAGTGTTTGTTCGAAAGCGTGGTTACCATTTACTTGAGCTGATGCTGACAATGGTCCTTCTGTGCAACTTTTTTTCATTTGAGACCGGAGATTCAAACAATTTGTCAGACGTCTAGATAAAAAGTGCATGACTTTGCGCAGTTAGTTTCCTCATTAAACATGTCTATCCTTTATACGGGCTTATACGTAGACAACGTCACAATCACTAGGGGCTTATGTTGTCCTTGCATACAAGGCTGTGCAATACGACAGTTATTTTATTTTATTTTCCGGGATCACTAGATTCTGATTGTGAATTTGGCTTTAAGCTATGTTTGTTTTTTGTGTTTTTTTTTTTCTTCAAAATGTATTAGAGTGTAATTGTTTTAATGTGCATGGAATACTGGAATTGTAGAATTAATTGAAGATGAAGGTACTATAATAAAAATTCTAACCTTGCATTTATTCTTCTGTTTTAGTAATTGCTGTCTGATGGCTGAACAAAAATCTAATCCTGTATGGCAGCATTTCACAAAGCCAACACCAGGAAAAGCCAGGTGCAATATCTGCAGCAGACTGGTGAGCTTGGGAGCTGAAGAATGAGTTTGCTGCTAAAGAGATTCTAATGCTGCTATCTTTATTGTTTATAAGTTTAAGTTGTTTATAAGTTGTATTGTGTTTTTGTTATTTAAGTTTATATTTAAATTTACACAAGTCAGTATTCAATAAATGCTAAGTTGAGAAATTTTGTGTTTCGTTTGTTATTATTAATGTGATATTTTATCATGCAAATAGAGGGGAAAACGTCCAATTGTCGGCCAAAAAATATCGGCAGCATATATCGGCCATCAGCTGACCCTGACTCCTAAATATCGGCATCGGCTATTGAAAAACCCATATCGGTCGACCTCTACTCTGATGAGTAGGAGCAGCAGGCCTCTGAGCCCTTAAACTTTTTTTACTTAAATTTTTTATACTTATAACATTTTTATACTTATATCATTTTTATACTTATATCATTTTTATACTTATATACTTTATATACTTAAACTTTATATACTTATACTTTGTGTACTGATTCTATATACTTATTAATAAATAATATATTTATATCACTATTATTTTTAAAAGAGTTGCTGATTTTGTAATACTGCTGCAGCATTCTCCACATGCTAATCACTGCCCCACATCGAATTGGCACTTTGATCTGCCACATATCACTTCAGTACCCCCTGTTGAATGTTGCATCGTATGTTGTTAGATATCTCGTAGTAGTAAGTACTTCATTATTAGGCTGCACAATATTGGAAAAGATGTATTTCTGCAATGAGTATTGCAGTATTTATTTACATTTAAAATGCTTAAAACAAACCAATTTCTCACAAACACATCTATTCATGAGTGATTTAAACGGCAAAGATGAAAATGATTAGGATTAGCTCTTATGATTAGCTCTTGCCAAAATAGGGCTTGTAAACTTTTGTGGTAGTCAGAATTAACCCAAACAACTATGACTCTATAATCCTCTATAATCACACTCACTCTGTCACACTTGAATCAAACTCCAGACCTCGCATGTAATGTGTGGGGGAGGATTAGGTGGACTAATGAAATCGTGGTTCCGGATGAGGTAGTGTTCTCAGAAGAGTGCCGGTCAGAGCACTGGGATCACAGCCAAGGTGGGTTTAAGGTTTTTACTCGCAATTCTGTGGTTACAGCCCAGCAACTAACAATAGGCACCATCCAATCCAATATGTGGGCGTGGTTCTGAAATAAACCAATAAAGGGAATAACGACTGAACATTCTGGAAAAGGTAAGCGAATTATGGTAGTTTCAAATATGTCCACAAGATGGCACTGAAGGATTACCAGTAAACTATAATAAGTTGGAGGTGCTCCTTTAACTTGATTAATAGCAATAACAAATTATAATTACCACATACAAATGCTGACCCACGACAAATTGCTACATCAACGATAACAGGGCATGTAAATCCAACAAGCTGCCATATACGCAATCTAGTAACACTACACCGATACTGCGCATACAGAAAGAAATCAACTACATTAAAAGTATAGAAAACATTACTTACTGAACATCATACACGCACACCCGTAATCACGGACAGAAAATGAACTACCAAACAAGAGGGGCACATAAGAAAATAACTATGAAATGTCTCTGGAGCGCAGGTGAACTTCTGGAACTCTTGCTCTTTGGAGGCTGCGACCAGGCAAGCAGTGTGCCGTAAAACAATCCAGCGCTGCTGCAGACTGACGTAACTCCCAATTCCGCTTCCGTCTTAACATAATGAGCAAAGTTTTCTTCTTTATTCAGCAATCCAGCATAGTGTTCCAGCCACACTCGGGTACAATGCGCAATGCACCCCGCACCCAGAAATCAGCAGGTTAATATACTATAAGACGAATTCCCCTATATGGACTTCTAAGTCCCGATTGGTTACCAAACATCTGCAAACCAGGTTTCGACCATACAGCAAACATAATACGCCACTATTGGTCTACTTCAAGGATGTTGAGCTTCCAATCCTCGTTAGGCCTAGGCCTCCTATGAGTCCCACACATAAGCCTGTCTATCCAGCCTAGGAAGGAGGGCAAAAACCCTAAACATTAGGGAAATTCCACTCCCAACCCAGCAAAAAGGTGCAACCCCCCCTTCGGTGTCCATGGCTGGCTTGGCTCACAATGCTATCAGTAAGGGAAACCCCAACCCTATATTACCTAAATAAAGACTTCCGCGTAAACATATACAACCCTTATGGATACATAACTTGCTTGTGTGTTCAAATGCTACCATACAACAAACTGCATCTAGCATAGTATAGCAGCTACATTTCAAGGCTTCCTGCAGGTCCCCTTTCTCCCCCCGGCGATGTTCCCTTCAGCCCAGTTCTCCAAGGTCTGTGGCCTGCAAAGCTGGTTCCGTGCAGGTGGCTGTGAGTCAAGGACACACGGCACCATCCCCAAAACAACAAAACCTGAGACACAAGAACAATCCTACAATGCCTCCCAACCCTGGCCTACCATCACTTTAAATTTCCCTTCCACACTTTGAACTAATGTTAAACATATACTACATAATCCTGAAAAGGAGCGGTCACTAAAATTAAACAGCTCGCAGATCTTCACACTGCAAGAAATGCAAAGATGGAGAAAGCGAAGAACAGTGAGAGTACGCCACTGCCTATGGTGTCCTCGTCGACCCTTATGAAATGCCAGCAAACACATGGACAAGGGATCCCGATGCGCTACCTTGGCTTTCTTATGGGGACACTGTCAACCACCTAGTGTCTGTCATTAGAGCGTACACTTTTAAAGAGTTTAAAAACTACAAATCTCTTGAAGCGCACGAACAGTTCACAGCTGGCTGGGCACATTGTCATCGTTAAGGATTTTAGGCATGTTTATTTATATAGCACAATTCAGGCACAAGGCAATTCAAAGTGCTTTACAAAGACAAGGATACAATCAAATTAAAACTTCAAAATCACATTTCAAAGATAAGTGAAAAAGAAATAATAATGAAAATAAATAATTTTATTAATCAATTACAATGAACGCATAGATAATAATAAGAAAAAGCCAAAACAAATAAATAGGTAACTGAAAAGACGTCACATTTTAATGACAGAAAATGACTGGTGCTGCACTAGGAAACTCTGACCATGCAACAATTTATCTAATTCCAGCATACAGACAAAATCTGAAAACTGCTAAACCTGTCGTTACTAGAGTGAAACACTGGACATGTGGAGCTGTAGAGCAATTAAAATCATGCTTTGACTCGACAGACTGGAATGTTTTCAAAACTGCTACTAACAGCTTGGATGAATACACGGACACTGTAACATGGCACATAAGCTTCTGCGAGGACTCTCGCATTCCCAAAAAGTCTGTTGTCAGCTATAATAATGACGACCCATGGTTTACAACTGAACTCAGGCAGCTTCATAAAACAAAAGATGTAGCCTACAGGAGTGGTGACAAAAACCTGTTCAAATTCTACTGCGGGTTTGAAAAGCCACATTCGCGCATCATACAGCCCTCACCTTTTCAATGGCCTTCTTCACACCTGGGTACCTTCACACCTGACTTACCTGAACGGAGATGTACGGAGCAGACTCTCATATGCGCGGGGATGCTCTGGAATGCAAGGTCTTTACGCCCCACCGCTAGAAGCTACGCCATCCGACGCCATTTCGTCAACTCTTCCACTTTTGCCTTTTGTTTTTTCCAATCCGGAAAGGAGAAGAAACGTATACCGGTCCTGAAGACCGAAGAGAGACCCGAGTCGATATGGGGCCGCCGCTTAGCGGGTCGCCGTTAGCCGGGCCTCCGTGACGCCCCCGCTCGGAGTAGAATGCCCAGGGGCGTCGCAGCCACCGGCGTCCTCCCTGTCCTCCTGTCCTCTCAAAAAACAGCAATCATTTAAAAAAACATGAGGGAAAATTCAAAAGGCAAAGATGACGTCATGCCTTACCTCAGCACAGCTGCCCACCGCACAAACGACAGCGTGTCACCTTACTTTAAAAAAAAAAGAAAAACGGCGGGAAATGGGGGCCGCGCACGGACAGGGCCCCTCCCACACAGCACATGCGGCTAATTAACTGGCCATCCAGAGGCACTCAGTCTATTAGTCACCCATTCAGTTAGTCAGTTCTGCCTTTCAACAACAGGGGGCACTGCAATACCGGGTCGGTGCCTGGAGCAGACGGGGCAAGCTCCCTGTTCCAAAAATCTGTTTAATATGTGGTCCCCTCCATGGGGGACGTATCAAAATGACCTTTTCATACCAAAACAAAATGTAAATCAGCTCAAATACATGAATAATAAATATTATGCTTGTACTACTTACATTAAGACATAATCACAATCTATAAAGCTGAAACATTCCCACACTATGCAAATCATGCCAACACAGTACAATAAGACTTTCAAAGATAATATTAAACAAACAGAACTACCTGCAGAACTATTACCCATAAAACAGGAAAAGGGCAATAAGACCAGCAAATACAATTATACACCATTTAAACCTAATTAAAACTATATGGTCAATAAAACAATTAAAATGTCACCTTATATGCATGCTATTAAAAAGTTAAGACCTTTAACCCTCTGGAGTCGACGGCATCGTCGGCAATGCCGCGATCTTTCTCGTGTATTTCAGTTCATAACTCGCTGAAATCTTATTATAGAAACATGAAAAAAACGCTGACTAAATCTGTAATCTGCCTTCTTTTCAAAACGTCCATTGTCGGAAGTATTAAACTTTTAAAAATTAGGTTAAATCGGCAAAAGAGTAAACCATGTCACCTTACTTTGTTTTACCTGCATCGGGGGTGTGTAGTACCGCTGACACCCGAAGATCGCTATTCACATTCTAAATAGCCGCATTAGCGCGTATTCAGATCGCATTCGCATGGTAATTTGATGAACAGCGCAACGGTGGAACGCGATCCAGATACATCCCCTTCAGCGCCATAAAAGGGGGGTAGGGACGTGGCCAAGTGACAATGGCTCATTCATACACATGAAAGTTGCTACATATTCAATGAAAGGAGCCAGAAATAGTTACATGAGTTAGATTTTTCTTATTCATTTATCCAAATGAATATTGCAACTACACCATTTAGTCATCTTCATGTAGCCAAGACTTTGGTGATCAGATATCTGGGATCAAGACAAACTGCCAGCATTGCTTCCCAGATAGCAAAATCTTTCTGGCCCGGATGTGGCCCACATCACGCATAATCATCTGGCCCACATACCGCATGGAATGACGGCGATTGAGCGGACCGCTCTCGGTTGCCGCATCAGGTTAACATCTGGGCCAGAGCAGGGCCTTATGTTAGCCACGAGTGGCCAGGCTCTGTCTGAGATCTGGCCATATTATGGCCCATTACCAGTTTCTGAACCTCACAGATGTTAACCTCGTAAGAGCTACTTTTCAACAGGAACTGAATACAGTCCCTGATCAGGCTTCAAATGTGTTTAGAAACAACAAAAGTCCAATGTCTTAAAGGATTTTGAATTTGAGGAAAAAAACAAAAAACAAAAAAAAAACAAAACAACATCCGTGGATGTCTGGTGCTGGGTGGGTACTGTCGTTTTGAGGTGGACACACCCTTTACATTTACAGCATTTAGCAGACACTTGTATCCAGAATAACTGCCATTTTCAATTTGGGGTTAAGGGTCTTGCAAATGAATCCAGCTTCAGTTGTATAAATGCATGTTTATGGGCCCTTGAGTCATGAAAAATAATGAATGTAGTGAATTACTATATTCTCAAATTACTTTTTGTAGTTTTGTGAACAACATCATTTATTAAACAAACAAATCTGAATTGGCAGAATGAAAAATTAAAAATGAAAATAAACTATTATTTAATTCCTTGGAACAACAACCTGTGGAAAACTGTGAATTTTCAATATTTTCCTTGAGACTTGAATAATGTTAATATTGATGAATAAGTGCTACAGTGATCAACCAAAACAGTGCTCAGTAAAATCTTTACGTGCCATTAAATAAAATCCATACCAAATAAAACACACACACAGAAAATCAAAGCACACTTACCTAAAACCCGAAGTGTCCTCTGTGTGCTTCAGGAAAATGCATCACGTCAACCCTGTAGGATGGAGTGTCACCACCTAGACGTACCGGGGCAGCTTTCGCCTAGGATCAAGGCAGTTGGATGGATGTCAACTTACCTCTGGGGGTAGGTCGTTTAGGTAGATGGCTGCTTCCTTCAGGGGGCCTGGGGGTTTGGGTGAATGTCAGCTTACTTCTGTGACCAGGGTGTTTGGGTGGGAGCGAGCTTACCTCTGGGGTCAGGGGGTTGAGTTGAAAGCAGCTTGCCTCTGGGGTTGGAACATTTGGGTGGATGTGAGCTTACATGAGGGGCCTGCTTTTTTGGGTGGACAGCAGCTTGCCTCTGAGATCGTCTGCCGCCGCCCCCCAACTTTCACAGCCAGGACCTCCTCCCTTCCTTAAGGTACAGTAGAATATTTCAGACATCCCAACCTGCAAAAACTCAATTCAGGGAGGTGCCCCCAACCGCCCGACAAGGAGTGAGATGTAACTTCAACAAACTTGATTTCAGTTTAATTTCTTCATTAATTTCCTCTAGTCAGCGCACTAAATTACGAAGGTCAATATTATGTATTATTTTGACAATAATATAAGTAGATTATTTTACCATTTATGCAAATTCCTTAATTATATTCCATTGCTACTTTACAAAAGTCTTCAAGGAGTCTTTCATGACAGCATTGGCAACTAAGCAAGTGTCTAACTAGTGTAGACCTGAATAATACAGCACATGAAATGACACTTGTTAAACTGACCTCAACATGCATTTTACAGTCGCTTAAACTGTCATGAGCAATGCTGAAATCACTGTTGCTAACAGTACAGCACGCAACACTTTTCATCCTTATTAAACAAGGATACACTTTTGTGTAGTCTGAAGTGAAATACGTTTTATATTTCCGTTTTTTGGGGCACTCTCGCTCTGTCATGATGCTCCACTTAACCGATAACTTCGGTCCTCGAGAGGTTAAATAAAAGCCCGCCCGCATTGAAATCTGATTGGCTTATTTTGCTAAGTAAACCAATCAGGATGCTGTCTATCTAGCACGGGCTACAGGCACACACGCAGGGACCCACACATATGCACGTTCTCTCTCTTTCTCTCTCTCTCTCATTCCGTCGTACGCGCGCGTCTCTCAAGTGCGCGATGCACACACTACTGTCTCGCATGCATGCTCTTGTTTACTTGCTCTTCTTTCCGGGATATTTTATTCAATTTGCGGGTATCAGGGAGTCGCTGTCAATATGTGGGAGACTCCCGGAACTTCCGGGAGAGTCGGGATGTCTGGATAACTGCTTATTTGTACTATAATGATAGCTGTTAATTTTCAGGGAGCTGTGATGATATTAGAAATTGTGCAGGGTTATATAAGTACTGTGAAGCTGTCGTTATCCAGTTAAATGTTTAAAAATATTTATTATTTTATCATATTTTATGTATACTTTCAGCTTATTCACAGGTCTCTCCTACATTCATCTTACCGTCCGTCCATGCCTACTTTAGTGTAAAATCAGACAGATTGCTTAACTTGCAGCTGTCCAATTACGCGTACATATTTTATTGTTGCAGATAATTAAGGTAGGTAATACAACGCTGAAGGTTAGATGTATAGTACGATTACATATGTACAACATGTGGTCATTTCAGTCAGACAAACGTTTAAAATGGAAAACGAGCTTTCCGTTTTTACCGGCAATTTCCATAGCACGTCTTAGTCGAAGTACTACACTGCCATCTATTGGACAAGTCAGGTTACTGAATCGTGAAATGTGTCCGTACTAAAATGGATAATATCTTCAGTCATGTTTTCTTTTAGGACCACTACAAGAGGATTATCAGTATGAAAGTTTATCAATACAAATCATTTATTAAACTAAATATTACAGGGCTCTCCCTGAAAATAAGATGCTCTTAGCTTCCAAAGCCAAGGACACATTCTAGTGATTTTCCAGGAGACTGGACCTAACTAACCTGGGGCCTTATGAAAAACAATCAATCAGTTCATGTTGAAGCTCGCAAGGTGTGGAGAACAAGAAACACAAGTAAGGGAGAAAGGCAAGGTGCAAAGCATACACAAGCAGTGTAACGACATATCAGTTACAATGTATGATTAAACATACATCATTTCTCACAGTATGAATAGTGGCCCGTTGCTCCTACTATAGCCTCACGCCTCCAGGGTCATGGGTTCAATCTGCACCCCTGCTGTAATAAACAGTGAAGTTATTACAGTAACATGATGTTTATCAGTAAAATAGTACAATACTGTAGAAAAAATGATTTCTGGGCAATATTTATGAGAACCTTGCCGATAAAATACTGTAATGTACTGTAATTCTGTACATGAACTGCAAAAAAATAAACTGTAGAATTTACTCAGATTGAATGATGTAACAATTTGCACTCACTTTTTTGGGTTGACTTTAAACCAGGGGTGGCCAATCTTATCCGCAAAGGGCCGGTGTGTATGCAGGTTTTTTGGATAACCTGTAGGTCAGCTGTTCAAACCCAGGTGTGAGGACTCTTCAGCCAATCAGTCCTCTAATTAATGACCTAATTAGGGAGTTGCAGCAAAAACTTGCATACACACCGGCCCTTTGCGGATAAGATTGGCCACCTCTGCTTTAAACCCTTTTTAAGTAAAGTATACCCAATTCTAGGAAATATTTTAAATAAATGAAGCTAAAGTCTACCTACTACCTGTCAGGGTCAGCCCCTGCTGTGGTAATACCGTGTCCCTTCCCTGTTTGACCAGCAGGCGTTGCTGGTCATCCTGTCCTTCATGTTTGTCTTTGAGTTTTCCCTGTTCTGTTGGTCTCGTGGCTCAACACCTTGAGCGTCCGGTTGTCTTTGTACCTTCTGTCCTGTGTTTGAATCCCACCTCCTATTTTTGTATTTTGCTCCCTAGTGTTTCAGTTGAGTTTGTCTAGTTATTGTATTTGGTGATTTTGTATATGGGTTTTGGTTTTGTTCCTTCTGCCCCTGCTTGTGTCTTTACCTGTTTAAATTCCCTAGTGTTGGTTTCTGTTTCCCTGTGTCCCTGTTTAGTTCCTTTGAGTTTATTAGTTTCACCTGTGCCCTGTTTCCCTGGTCTTTGTTAATTAGTCTCACCTGTCCTGTGTTAGTCTCGTTACCCCTTTAGTATTTTAGTTCCTGCTTCTGTTTAGTTCCTCAGTGGTTCATTGTTTTTGTGTGATTTGTTGTTTGCGATGTTCAATGGTTTTGCTATTTTCAGTGTTTGATGTGTATTTGGTTTTTGTGATTTAGTCTTAGTTTATTCCCTTTAGTTTTTGACCCCTCGTGGTCCTTTTTGGTTTGTTTGGTTTTGTAGTTTTTTCTGTTTTATTTAATAAACCCTATTTGTTTTTCTTTGAGCCGCAAGTGGGTCGTCCACCCTTTTTTGTGCCTGCACCATGCCTCGCTCCCGTGCCCGAGCCGCCCGCAACCTTGACACTATCACAGTACCATCCTATAATATTTACTCAAATCAATTAATATTTCAATATTAATATTAATTAATTTCAATATTAACAATTAATATTTCAAATCAAAATTTGTACTCACTCGTTTGGGTAAATTGGGGTATTATTTTTTATGAGTAAAATAAACCCAAGTTTATCAAATAACATACCTAATGTATTTAATGGGCCCTTTTCAGCATTCAACGCAAAGTGGTACCAGGTTTGAAACAAGGGTCTTTGCCAGCATGGCCTGATACAGTTTTCTGTCCCTTTGGGAGTAAAGGTCTTTGCTCGAGCTCATTAATGTGGCTATTCTGCCAAGACTGGGCTGTTCTGCAGCTGTGGTAGAGACTAATATCTGTGGCATTCCATTCTCAATTGTGGTGGGATTCTAAATATTATGTAAACATGGATATCCAAAAATTAAGCCTAATTAAAATCGAAATATTAAATGAGCAAAATTATTAAATTTGTTGTTCTATCCCAAGTCTTGATTAAAAAGCACTTCTCACTCGCTATGCTCACTTTGTTTTTGTTTGAGCTGGTTTCTCATGCATGTAGGTCTCCCGTAGATGACGTCGCGCGTGCGACTGTCAGACAGACATCTGCCTGCCGCTGACAGGTTACTGTGAATTATTATTTCTGTTTTTACAATATAGATGTTAAAGCACTTGATTTTATTGGTAACGCAGCGGTAACATAAAGTTACTTGAAATTGTAACAGTAATCTCATTATCAATTTTAAAATTATAACGCGTTAAATTACTCCGTTACTAAAAACGAATCAAATTCCAGCAACACGTTACTATAAGTGACAATGTAAGAGACAATAAAAAGCAAATGTAACCATTATGTAAATATTTCAGATATTTTACTGAAAGGTATATCACAGGGTACAAAAAACAAACAGCACTGTTAACATGACAAAATACAAAACAGCATATGAAAGCTCACAGAGAAATGTCCAGTCAGGTGGCAGTCCAGGCTTTTGAGTTGAGTACAGACTTTCATTGTCCAGTTGCCCATGCCTTGACAAGCGACATTCTGTTGGTTTACCAAGAATGAACCCACACGGAACAACTGATCAATACTTCCACACACAGATAAGGGAATAACTTTCTCAAAAAGTTTGTTCACCTTAACTCTCCGGATACACGTTTCGACATGAACCCGCAAACGGGCGATGGACTGTGTTTGTTCAACATCCTGTTTACTCATCTGAGTTTTCTTTGACAGGACAGCAGGCCGGTAAACCTTGCAGGGTACAAGAGTGTGCACAAGAAACCCCATGTCCACCATAATGCCCATGTCAGCTGTGCAGAACAAGAGATGATGGTGTTTGACAAAAGATTTCTGTACAGTTCAGCATCACTTGTGTGTTTGCATATGGGGAAAACTCTGGTGGTAATTGAGCTTGTATGGCTTCTTTTGGTAGCTACAGACAGATAGAACCAAGCAGGTGGTACCAAAAGTGTGTCCAGGTCGTTATAATTCTGCTGACAGTGGTGCGGTGGATACCAAAATGGTTGGCATGATCGCAGAGAGGCAGAGCCACGGAGAGATGCATTAGGAACAGAAGCAACTCGTCTATGGGCGCAAGTTTCTGTTAGAGATAAGAAAGAAAGTTAACTAAAATTAGCAAAAGTACTGCAAACGTACAATTAGTTTTACTGCTTATATAAAAGTATATTTACCACCTAAATGAAATAGTTAAAGATGAAACTTAAATGGCTTGGGGCTATATAACATGATTAATTGCAGCCTTTGTGATCACCTTTGCATTAGTTCATATTTCCATTAAGCACCAATAGGCTAAGCTTTCAGGCTAAAGTCTTATTTAGTGTAGTATGCATTAATCCACGAGACCCTGATAACACAGCTTAGCTGCACTGGCCCTGGTGACCCGCACCATCTTGGTCTTCAAGGCTGGCTGCACAAGTTGCCAAAAGGCCTGGAAGTGATGATGATGATGGTGACGATGATGATGATGACGAAACCCTTTATTGCTGTTGCAATACACCATGTTACTAGTCACAAGTACAAGTGAAAATAACTGCCCATCAACCCGACCATACATATACACAAACATCACATTATAGGGGGTAGACAGGTCAGGAAGACAGGGGATATAGGAAGAACAGAGAAAACAGAATTACATGAGAAGAGAGGAGGAGAATTAAAACAGCCCCCAGACTGTACTCCAGTAGGGAGGACATTGTAGGAACAGAAAAAACACATAGAACATAAGAACATAAGAACTATACAAACGAGAGGAGGCCATTCGGCCCATCGAGCTCGCTTGGGAAGAACTTAACTAATAGCTCAGAGTTGTTAAAATCTTATCTAGCTCTGATTTAAAGGAACCCAAGGATTCAGCTTGCACTATGTTATCAGGAAGACTATTCCATACTCTGACTACACGCTGTGTAAAGAAGTGCTTCCTTAAATCCAGTTTGAAATGTTCTCCCGCTAATTTCCACCTATGGCCACGAGTTCTTGTATTTGAACTAATGCTGAAGTAACTATTCGGTTGAACAGCATCCAAACCTGTTAGAATCTTATAGATCTGGATCATGTCCCCCCTCAGTCTCCTTTGCTTGAGGCTGAACAGATTTAGCTCAAATAACCTTTCCTCGTATGACATTCCTCTAAGACCAGGAATCATTCTTGTGGCCCTATGCTGCACCTTTTCTAAGGCCGCAATGTCCTTTTTAAGATATGGTGACCAAACCTGCACACAATATTCTAGGTGAGGTCTGACCAAGGAATTGTATAATCTTAGCATTACCTCCCTTGAAAGGTTACCCCCGAAATCACAGAATACACCTCAAATATTGAAGACCACAATGCAGTCATACTTGGACATGACCAAAAATGTGAAAGAGAGTAGCAGGTGCTTGTCTACATCTGTCACAAATAGGATTAACCCCCGGGTAAATCTTGGATAACTTAACCCCAGACATGTGAAGTCTATGTACAATCTTGAACTGAATGAGGCAGTGCCTCGCACAAATAGAGGAGGAGTGGATTTTTGAAGTATTTTAGACCATTGATCATCATTAATAGTTGTACCCATATCCTTCTCCCAATTTACTTTTACTACTGTCAGTGAAGAACCTTCCATGTCAAATATATTTGTGTACAGCTTTGAGACGGTTCCCCTAACCTCTGGCTGAGTTTCTATGATTGAATCAAGAAATGATGTCTGAGGTAGTGAAGGAAAATGACTGACGTTATTCTGTGTGAAATGTCTAACTTGTAGGTATCTGAAAAAGTGATTTGCTGGCAGAGCAAACTCCTGTCTAACCTGATCAAATGACATGAAGACGCCATCCTTATATAACGTCTTAATATTCAACAATCCATTTTTAAACCATTGTCTGAATGCATTATCTAATAGAGAAGCTGGAAATAGCAGGTTGGCCATGACAGGGGCGTAAACAGACATGGAGGCTAGGCCATAATGTTTACGAAACTGAGACCAGATCCTTAGTGAATGAAGCACTACTGGATTCCGGCAGGTCTGAGGTGCATGTAAAGGAATAGATGAACACAAAAGAGCTGAAAGTGAGATTGGACCACAAGAAGTAGATTCGACTTGCAGCCAGCCTGGAAGATCAATAGAGGATGTGTCCCAACGCCAATACAGTAGGCATTTGATATTAGCAGCCCAATAATAAATTAGAAAACTTGGCAGAGCCATTCCTCCATATCTTTTAGGTCTTTGCAGAAACAACTTCCTGATTCTAGGTGTTTTATTATTCCAGATAAAAGTTGAAATAACTATCAAGTTTTGTAAAAAATGTTTTTGTACGAAAACAGGGAATACACTGAAATAAAAATAGGAACTTGGGAAGGATGTTCATTTTAATTATACTAATTCGCCCAGCTAATGATAATGGCAGTGTGGACCAGCGTGTAAGATCCTTTTGGGTGCGCTCCAGACGTGGGGTGAAATTGGCTTTCATAAGCTGAGAGTGGAACCTTGTGACACTTACACCCAGATAATTTAGTCTATTAGTAGTCACTTTAAATGGTGATGAATGAAACAAAATCTGCCTGCCAGCTGTATTGATGGGTAGGAGCTCACTTTTGCCAAGGTTGAGTTTATAGCCAGAGAAGCTACCAAAAACTTTGAGGGTAGTAAGAATATGTGGCATAGATGTAAGAGGATTAGACACAAAAAGAAGTACATCATCCGCATATAAAGAAATTTTGTGTTCCTTTTTTGATCTTAAAATCCCCTTCATATTATTATGGTGCCTAAAAGTGGCTGCAAGAGGTTCCATTATAAGTGCAAAAACCAATGGAGAAAGGGGACAACCTTGTCTAGTCCCACACTGAAGAGGGAAGTATGGTGAATAAGTGTCTGTCATTGGTTCTAACTGAAGCCAAAGGCGAGGTGTACAGCAATTTCACCCAAGAAATAAAAATACCCCCAAAGCCAAGCTGCTTCAGAACATAAAACAAATAGTTCCATTCAACATGATCAAAGGCTTTCTCAGCATCTGAAGATAGGAGTACCTCTGGGCACTTAGACAAAGATGATGTGTAAAGGATATTAAATACACGCCTAATATTTAAAAAACTGTCTATTTTTAATTAAACCAGTTTGATCAGATGACACAATGGAGGGTAATACAGATTCAAGACGGAGAGCCAACACCTAAGCCAGTATCTTAACATCAACATTAAGGAAACTAATTGGACAGTAGGAGGAGCAAGCGAGGGGATCCTTGCCCTTTTTCAGAAGTAAGGATATTGGTAAATGGACTGCATTTATATAGCGCTTTTTACCAAAGCGCTTTACAATGTACGCCTCACATTCACCCATTCACACCACACATTCACACACCGGTGGTGGAGGCTGCCATGCAAGGTGCCAACCAGCTCACCGGGAGCAATTTGGGGTTCAGTGTCTTGCTCAAGGACACTTCGATGGGGTCAGGAGGACCCGGGGCTCGAACCTACAACCCTCCGGTTGCCGAACGGTAGCACTACCGCCTGCACCACCATATTGATGCCTGACGTAGAGTTGGAGGCAGGCATTGGGACTTTAAGCTGTCATCAAATACATCCTTGAGTAAAGGGTTTAATTTTGCAGCAGACGTTTATAAAATTCTGTAGGAAAGCCATCTGGGTCTGGACATTTCCTACTCTGCATGCATGTGATAGCTTTATGAATTTCATGTAAGGAAATAGGATTCTCTTACATTCTCATCCACGGTGGGTATATTCAGGTCTTCAAAGAACCTATCCATTAAACTCAGATCAAAAGGGTGTTTAATACAAATTAAAATAGAAATCACTAAACTGCTTATTAATATCTAAGGGATCTGATAATAGTCCTGTGTCAGAATAAATCTGGGCAATTACTTGAGTACTAGATGTCTGTTTTAAACTACTGTATAAGCCAGAGCCCTGCTTGGTTTCTCCCCATACTCATAAGACATGTGTCTGGTTTTTAACAGAGCCCGTTCCGCCTGTCCAGTTGAGAGCAGATCAAATTCAGCCTGATACATCATCCCCCGTTTATATAGCTCTGGAGATGGACCAGTGGCATAGGCTTTGTCTACTCTAGAGATGAATTCCAAAAGTTATGTTTGCCTAGCTACCTGTGTTTTATGAACAGAGGCATTGTAGGAGATAATTTGGCCCCTCAGGTAAGCCTTGAGCGTCTCCCAAAGTAAGGAAGGCGAGGTCTCTTCATTTACATTAGTTTCTAAAAATATATCTATATGAGCATTTACGAAGGCAATAAATGATTCGTCTGACAAAAGAAGTGAAGTGAGCCTGCATCTGAATCTGCTAGGTCTATGATAGGGGAAGGTCAGGACCAGTGTTACAGGTGCATGATCTGATATTACTATACTGTTATAAACACATTCTTTTACCAATGGGAGTAGAGATGTATATATGTATAAAGAAATAATCTATACGTGAATAATAAAAAGAGTATTCCCTCTTTGTAGGATAAAGAAATCTCCATGGGTCAGACACCTTGCAAGATTGTAAAAAAGTCTCTATGCATTCAGCTGTTTCTGAAGCACCAATTGGGCGATTGGAGGATCTATCCAATACTGGGTTAATTACACAGTTACAGTCACCAGCTAAAATAAGCTCATGAGTGTCCAGGTATGGTACGGTCAATAGAAAATTGTTCATGAACTTAAAATCGTCCCAGTTTGGAGCATATACACAAGCTAATATCACAGGCAAACGGTACAGTTTACCCACCACAATAACAAAGCGGCCATTGGGGTCCAATATTGTTTCAGAAGCTTCAAATGATACTGATTTGTTGATCAAGATTCCAGCCCCCCTGGCCCTACTCCGAAAGGCTGAATGGAACACTTGTCCAACCCAGCTTCTTTTTAAACTCAAATGATTTGACCTGCGCATGTGCGTCTCAGTTAAGAAGGCTATATCCGTTTTTAAAAACTTAAGATGAGCAAGGACCTTGGTGCGTTTGATAGGATGATTTAGGCCTTTCACATTCCAATTAGTAAACTTAACTGACTGGCCACTCCTCCCAGGAGCCATATTTGAATTAGCCATATTTAATACTGGTAATATCCAGCAGACATAATCTGAGTTGCAGTAAGTTAATTCTGTGACTCTGGTAGATGTCATGTTCGAAACAAAGTGTAACCACTAATGGACAAAATGAAAGACAAAAAAACCAACAAAATAAAAAAGAGACTTTAAGTACAAAAACACCACCACCCCCACCCCCCAGCACTATCCCGAACACAGTGCATATCCCAAGAGCAAAACACTGCAAAATTCTAACTTGGGTCTCTAATTTAACCAAAAACTACCCAAAGCACAGCGAGCAATCACATTCAGAAATATATATACAGTGGTACCTCGGTTCTCAAACTCACTAGAACTCGAATTTCTTGAAAGTCGAACAAACCAGTTTGACCTAGAACTCGATCTGAATATCAGAAGTCGAACCATGAACACTGACCTAATATAAATTGTACGTGCCAGAAAATGAGTCATACTACAATGCAATTCTTACTTAAATGCCTTCTTCCCAGACTGGACGATTAACCAAATAAAACAGCGCAACATTACAGTAACAATAAATAAACCACTAACTTACGTGTACTATTACAGCATTTATGTCATTTATTTAAACTTTATTTTACCAGGTAAATTAACTGAAAACCACTTCTCACTGCTTTACGTGATATTCGGGAGAAATAGCAGATTACGCATCAGAACTGCCTAGGATACAAACGTCATGCATGTAACTAAACTCTTCAGCCAATAAGGGCAAAGGTGTGTCGTCACGGAGGCGGTTCCAGTTTGTGCAGCCGGGTGAGAGGTCGCAATGCATCTAATCGTAATGCATTGCGTCAGGATCAGAATGCGTTGCTTTAAGCCAGCGCTGTAAGCAAGTCGAACGCACCCAATGACCGGACTGGGGAAACAAAATTTACAAGCGGACTTAATACAGAGGACTAATGACAACAACCAGAAACAGCTGATCACATGGGGATCCCACACGAGCTTAACGAGGGGGCGTGGCACACGGAAGGAGCAGACGATCGGGGCAGGACAGGGGTAATGTTGGGATAATATCTTTATCGTTTTGGAAGTCATTAAGAAAAAAAATGCTCTTCTTGTTTTATCCTGTTCATTTTGTGTTGAAATGCTTAAAAACACACACACACACATATTTAGGTGTAATTTTGGTGGGCCGGGAACCAATTAATTGGTTTTCCATTATTTCTTATGGGAAAAATTAGATCAGAACTCAAACTTTTTAGGATTCGAGCTGGAGTCCGGAACGGATTAAGTTCGAGAACCGAGGTACCACTGTATAGTGCAAAATACCATGTATTTTGTAATGTCTCAAATGAAGTAGGCCTAAACTAATATTAGGCCACTAAACATAGTGTACTATCAAAGAGCAGCCCATTGGTTTTCAATTCAGTAGCCTAATGTGAAATACTATGGTTTAATGGTTTAAAATTATAGTAAACAAAAGCAGCTCAAGAAAATCAACTATTCATATGTTATAGCCCATTTATATGAGGAAGAGAACCAGAATTCCCGGCATGTTGAAAAAAGTGCCTACACCAAACCTTTCCATAGACTAATAAGAACCGAGAGAAAAAAGGGAAAATAAATGTCTTTCTCATAAATTGAGCAACATAGCACTATCTGCATTTAGTAGGCTATAGACCTGGTTAATTCAACTTTGACACTGACGGTGAAATAAACCTGTACAGTTTGGTCACTTAAAAAACACTGACCGTTTTTGAAAGTTATGTCTGTACCTGATCATGATGGAGGAGAATGGTAGTCTTTATATACGAGATGGCCCGATGGGGATCGGTAAAGGTTTTTTCCTCGCCATCAAATGTGATACGGAATGTAGCTGGATAACGGAGACCAAATTTCACATCCTAAACAGTTCTAAGGAGCTGCTTTGCTCTTTAAAGGCAGCTCGCTTCTTTGCTATCGCCAGAGTGAAGTCCGGAAAGATGTGCACACGCTTCTCCTTGTAAAACAGCTGCTTCTTCTGGCTGGAGAGGCGAAGGATGCGATCCTTCACGTCACCATAATGTACACGGATTATGAATGGTCTTGGCCTCTTCTCTTCCCACGGCCTCGGTGATAATGAACTGTGGCCCCGGTCCAGACATGGAGTTTCCTCCAGGTTCAGTATCTCCTTCAAAGCAGTTGCGCAGAATTGCCGCGGGTTGGTCCCCTCTTGGCCCTCCTCTATTCCAACAATGCATTTAGTTGTCAGGTTACACACATCTGACTGCAGTTTTTTCACGGCAGTTTCCAAAGTAAAGACTGTAGAGCTCCACACCGTGGTAGACTGCTCGAGGTCGTCCAAAAGCTTGGAATGCTGTGCATTAGCAGTCTGTAAGGAGCTAGCCGTAGAATGCAACTCTGGGCGGATAGAAGTTATTTCTTGCCAGAGGACAGCAGTTTGTGTATCTATTTTCGTGCCCAATAGTTCAATCGCTGTCATAATTTTCTCAACCGAATCCGAAGAAAGTTGCTGTGCATCGCCCTCAGTGTTAGCCTTCTTGCTAGCTGTAGCAGGTTTCTGTGAGCGACTAGCCATTTTTAAACGAGGAGGAAAACAAAACTTTTAAACGCGTTTTCTTGCTGCCTTAGTCCTTCAATTAGTGATGTTAAACTTTTCGGATAAATATTTATCTATCAATATGGCTTCTGCAAGTATGTAAATATAATGAAAATGAAATTGCTCACTGAGCTCCAGGACCTCACAGCCTCACGTGTCGAACGTCAACCGGAAGTCCCCATGCAATTGTTTCTTAAACATACCTTTACCTATCTTATCTTATCCTATGTTATCTTACGTTATGTGAAGTGTCGCTATTTACATCTGACAGATAGCCCATCTCCACAGCCATCTCCAGAACCCCAGGGATGTCACTCAGCTGGTCCAGCACATCACTAGGAAATTTGACCTCATCTTCATCAAGTCTCGGTCGCAGGGGCACCCTCATTATCCCCGTACGAATAGTGAGCCTCAGAGTTTCCATTCCTCTGTTGCTTACAGATGTGAGCTGAGCTCATGAAGTCGTTCCAGAACTGCTGGCACCAGTAATGAGCAGAGCACTTGGCATCATAGGTCATCATAGGTCAAAAAACGGTGAAGAAAGGTTATTTCAGCTTAATCTGTTCAGCCTCAAGCAAAGGAGACTGAGGGGGGACATGATCCAGGTCTATAAGATTCTAACAGGTTTGGATGCTGTTCAACCGAATAGTTACTTCAGCATTAGTTCAAATACAAGAACTCGTGGCCATAGGTGGAAATTAGCGGGAGAACATTTCAAACTGGATTTAAGGAAGCACTTCTTTACACAGCGTGTAGTCAGAGTATGGAATAGTCTTCCTGATAACGTAGTGCAAGCTGAATCCTTGGGTTCCTTTAAATCAGAGCTAGATAAGATTTTAACAACTCTGAGCTATTAGTTAAGTTCTCCCCAAGCGAGCTCGATGGGCCGAATGGCCTCCTCTCGTTTGTATAGTTCTTATGTTCTTATGTTCTTATGTTATCTTATTGTAGTTGCTTATATAGTAATGATTGAATTTTTCCATTTTTTCAATAACAAGAGAAGGGGACAAAAACGGTGGTGTTGGACCCATGACCAGCTGAGATGAGGGGGCCTGCACCAGAACGTGAGGCAGAGGGGTGGGATGAACTACGGCTGGAGCTGAAGATGGTTCTGGAGCTGGGCTAACTGGTGAGGCTACGCATGGGGATGAAGGAGGGGAGTCCATAAAAAGAGATGGAGAAGGAGGTAAAACAAAAGAGGATGGGACTGGTGAGGGAACTAAGAAGGAAGTTGATGATAAGGCTGGTGAGTAGGGCTCAGGGTGCGATGTTGCTGGGACTCGATGCAGGATGGTAGCGATCCCACATGGGTTGAATCGAAGGGGTTACTGGAGAATAGCAGCTTTTGTAAGTTCTTGGTATATGGCCCCCTTCCGTCCTTTAGGTTTCCTCCTTCGTCCTGATAAAAGAATGACGGTACAATTATGCAAAATAAAGTGTAAAAATACAAGAGTCAAATCAATTGATGGCTGTTAGTGACAGACAGACAGCACACTTGGCAGTCAGTACTGCACATTGAGAAAAATACTGCCGTCTCATTGTCTCATTGGAGACAGGAAACGAATGCTTGGGAGACTTACGCGCTGGTCTCGGATTGGGCCGCCTGCATTTCCGTTGGGGTACTTCACCTATAAAAACACACCAGTCAGTGCACAGATTGCCTGATATGCAGAACAGCATTTACTATAGAGAATGGCAACGCTGGAAAGGTTCATGTGCACCAAGGCTAGCAGCCCACTCAATCCAAATGCTGGCATCAAGAACTGACTATTGAATCAAATCATTTATATACAGTAAGTAAGTGAACTTTATTGTCATTCACTCCATACAACAGTACAACAACGGAAGCATAGCTGAACAAAATTGCATATCCCCAGGCTCAATGTGCAGACATAAAAAGATGCACATAGTCAACATAAGGATAACACAAAGCAAATTTCACTTCTTACACAGAAGTAATTAAGACTGTGTAAGACAGCATAAGGCAGCACAGGACAGACACTAAATATACAAACCAATATACATACCCAGCAGGCATCCAACATTGTCACAACGTTGAATGACAGTTGAAATCCTGTCTTTATGTTGACAACATTGTTTCAACATAAATATGATGTTGAGATTTCAATGCCTGCTGTGAGCAAGCAGGAACAGCATTGGCACTATGCTGATCTTGCGTCGAAATATAACAATATAATATATTTTTTTAAAAAGTTGAAAAAATCATTCTGGTAGCACTCTGCAAACATTTATTAATATTTTGGAGGTATATTTTTTTAAAATGCTGTAATCTCTCGGTTTGGACTGACCGCCGAACCGCCTTCGCGCATGCGCACTTCCTGCATTCTCCAACGGTCTCCTGCTTGAGCGCTGCTCTGGTTTTGCAAACACTTGGAAGCTGTCGAAGAGGTGGATCCTAGGCACAGGCAATCCAAAAGGTAAGCATAGGCAATCATGAAGTTGACCAACATCTAAAGTAAAAGTTATTAATGTTCATTCATTGATTTGTTATTTGTGAGGCCAATCGTTCACGCTCTTTTACACAGCCCCATATCTGCCCCATTTTAATATGCGCACAAGACGTCATGAGGATCAGAAGAGCCATCTCAGATTTACCCACCATCAAGAGAAAGACTCTGACCAAACAGGATCTTACAGCTTTTTCTTGTTTCATATTAAGGTTTTACTGGCTTGGTTCTGATTGATCTTGAAGAATAGAGAGCTGTGGTCTTATAGCATCTTGCTATTGAGTCAGAGAAAAAAACTCTTGGAGAAGTTTAGGGTATCTCTCCGGAGTAGTCTATATTTTAATGGCGTGGGGATATGTTTGATTGCCAGTCCTTCCCTTGGATGATTAACATATGTAGAAAGGTGTCAGGAAAGTTGTGATACTCTTTTTTTTGTGCAGCTCCTGGTACCACCTCCTCCGCAGTAGACCAGTGGTGCTGGATGTATATTTGCATAGCATGACACAGTACTGTTGTTGATTTAATAGATTTTTTTTTTTTTAATCCACCGCGATTGTGATGAATAAGGCAAGAACAAAAACCCCAGAAATGGCTCCTGCGTGCCAGCCAGGGACCAGGAGGGATGGTTTGGCCTCTATGGCTTAACAAGAGAAGGTATTGGCTGGGTGAAAAATGCTACAGAAAACCAATCATTTTGTTTCTTTTCTAAGCCTGGGCCCTCCAGGAAGATCATTTGGACATTATGTGCCTTGTCAATTGAGATTTCTTTGGGGATGCAGATATATAAGAACTACACTGCTCAGACAAATCAGCTTACACCAACACAGAAAAACACATATGGTAATTTAGTAAAGATTAATATCAGTGCCATACCATCCTCAATCGTGGTGGGTTTCTAAAAATTAAGCTTAATGAAAGTCTTAATATTAAATGAGCAAAGTGATTTGATTTGTTCCTCTATCGCAAGTTGTAGTCTAAAAGCAATGAGGCCACCACCCATTGTATCTGTTTTAGCGAAATACACTCCTTCAGTCATTAAGATAGCTCTCACCTTCTTTCAGCCCTGCTAAACAACTATGTTATGCAGTCTAACACAGATTAGCTTCATAGTCGGTGTTTGGTGCCATATATTTCACACACTTTTATACCACAGATGGTTCTCAGCACAGTTTGTTGGTTATTAAGAGCTGAACTGAAATGAAACTTGCATAAAAAGATAAAAGGCTATGTTGGTCTGAGTCTTTCTTATTATGGTGGGTTAGTAAAACACAGCAGCTGAATGCCCAAATGAGCTCAAATGAGAGACATTAAAATAGGGCAGATATGGGCCACCCATTTTGTACCTGTGTGCCACCCTTATGGGCTTGCAATCTGGAAAGAGGTGGAGACACATTGTCTTAACACTCTAGGTTGTAAATTGAACACTATAAGAGTTCATAAATATTAACACTGTACAAACAACAGTCACTGCACACTGAAAAGTGTTAAAGACAACACTGAATGGTGTGGACCCATATAGACACCATGCAGTGTTAATTTAACACTGGCACATTTGCTGTGCAGAGCAGGAGGTGATGGCAAACACAAAATGAATTCCAGTTAGGAAAAAACCCAAGTGTCTTTGATACAGCATATGTTAAATCTTAATTCTTCTTCTACAACCAAGATGAACATTTACATTTTTTTGGCAGTGTTAGTGGTACTGCACTATTTACATCATTTACTGCCTTAACTGTTGCACTGTTTACATTAACTAATTCTGTTTACATTTGTTGTATAAACAAAGTTGAATCTCAACATTGAATCAATATGGAAATATTATGTAAACCAACACTCTGATAACGGTTATTCAATGTTGAGAGACAACGTTGTAACAACATCTTTACAACAGAAAATGCCTGCTGGGGAACTATTACCCATAAAATAGGAAAAGGGCAATAAGACCAGCAAATACAATTATACACCATTTAAACCTAATTACAATTATATGGTCAATAAAACAATTAAAATGTCACCTTCTATGCATGCTATTAAAAAGTTAAGACCTCTAACCCTCTGGAGTCGACGGCATCGTCGGCAATGCCGCGATCTTTCTTGTGTATTTCAGTTCATAACTCGCTGAAATCTTATTATAGAAACATGAAAAAAAAATGCTGACTAAATCTGTAATCTGCATTCTTTTCAAAACGTCCATTGTCGGAAGTATTAAACTTTTAAAAATTAGGTTAAATCGGCAAAAAAGTAAACCATGTCACCTTACTTTGTTTTACCTGCTTCGGGGGCGTGTAGTACCGCTGTCACTCGAAGATCACTATTCACATTCTAAATAGCCGCATTAGCGCGTATTCAGATCGCATTCGCATGGTAATTTTTTTCTATTTTATTTTTTATTTTTTTTTAATAAATATTCCCTCCTCCACCCCCCCTCTGCGGAGGACTACTTTATTTGTATTTATTTATTTATTTTATTATTTATTTATTTTTAATTTTTATTTACTTCCTCGAAAGAAGGGGGGGGGAACAAAGGAGAAGAAGGGGGGAAGAGAGGGAGGGAGAGAGAGGGGAAAGAAAGGGAGAAAAGAAAAAAAACAAAACAGATAATCTGCTTCCATGTCTGCTAAAAAGAGAAAGACCATACTAATACGGTGTTTGACCCCCTTTCACCTTCAGAACTGCCTTAATTCTATGTGCCATTGATTCAACAAGGTGCTGAAAGCATTCTTTAGAAATGTTGGCCCATATTGATAGGATAGCATCTTGCAGTTGATGGAGATTTGTGGGATGCACATCCAGGGCATGAAGCTCCCATTCCACCACATCCCAAAGATGCTCTATTGGGTTGAGATCTGGTGACTGTGGGGGCCATATTAGTACAGTGAACTCATTGTCATGTTCAAGAAACCAATTTGAAATGATTCGAGCTTTGTGACATGATGCATTGTCCTGCTGGAAGTAGCCATCAGAGGATGGGTACATGGTGGTCATAAAGGGATGGACATGGTCAGAAACAATGCTCAGGTAGGCCGTGGCATTTAAACGATGCCCAATTGGCACTAAGGGGCCTAAAGTGTGCCAAGAAAACATCCCCCACACCATTACACCACCACCACCAGCCTGCACAGTGGTAACAAGGCATGATGGATCCATGTTCTCATTCTGTTTGTGCCAAATTCTGACTCTACCAATTGAATGTCTCAACAGAAATCGAGACTCATCACACCAGGCAACAATTTTTCCAGTAAACCCTAGAAATGGTTGTGCGTGAAAATCCCAGTAACTGAGCAGATTGTGAAATACTCAGACCGGCCCGTCTGGCACCAACAACCATGCCACGCTCAAAATTGCTTAAATCACCTTTCTTTCCCATTCTGACATTCAGATTGGAGTTCAGGAGATTGTCTTGACCAGGACCACACCCCTAAATGCATTGAAGCAACTGACATGTGATTGGTTGATTAGATAATTGCATTAATGAGAAATTGAACAGGTGTTCCTAATAATCCTTTAGGTGAGTGTATATGTAGCATACACACACGTGACCGTACCCTTATATATGTATATTTCAATTCCTAAATCTATAACATACCCTAAAAAGTCATAATAATAATGATATTGATCGCTCAACCATTCTTGTATGTATGTGCAAGTGCAGGTGTGACCTGATTTGTCATTGGATGTGCTGGCATATGATGCCGTCAGGGGAGGTGACAGCACCCCCCCCCCCCCCCCAGGCCCAAGGCGAGGGCAGGAGAACCAGGCAACCGAGGCCACCCTACCGCCTCCCTGGCACAAGGGCCCACAGCCACGCATCCCAGAGACAACCACCCGCCCAACCCGAGAGGGAGCCCGCGAGGGACTAAGGGGGCGCCAACCCCCGCACAGGGAGGCCCGCAGAGGGAGTACGGGCGGCGAGCCCCCCAGCCCCACTCGCAACCCCCCCACCGAGGCACGCGGGTCCAGGGCCAAAGGGCCCCACCAACCAGGACCAACCCCCCCCCCGGCGGACGGCCCCCCACACACCGGAGGGGCCCCAGCCCCCCCAGCCCGTCCCCCGGCAGGACGGGCCGCCGCCCACCGCAGCGACCCGGCACGCCTCCCCCCCAACACTGCAGGACGATCCAAGGGGGGCCCATACAAAGAACCCCCCCCCCCCACCCGGGAGCGGACCCGCGGCGACCGGCAGACCCCCCGCCCAGCCCAAACCGAACCCCGCAATCTGCCTAGCAGGGCCCAGAGCGTCCCAAGATTCCCCGGACCGCCCGCCAGGGCCCCACCACGGCGCAGCAGAGCCAAGCACCACCCGGCCCGCAGCCCAAGAGAGGAGGCCGCCCACACCCGCCAGGGCCGCCCGAACCCCCCCATGATGGGTCTTCCACCCGGCGGGCCACCCCCCCCGCAAAGGGCCAGAGACAGAGAGTTAGGGGGGGCTCCTCAGCCCCCATCCCCTCCCCGACCCATGTTGGTGTGAAGTGTGCATGTACATGTGTGAGAGAGTTGTGTGTTTATGTCTACAATGCATTAAAATTAGTGGGTGCAGTTCGGGTATGAGGGCTCCACCGCTGGCAGACGGCAGAGCCCCACCTGCCTCAACCCACCTCCTCAGCCCTAGTGTCATGTGGTGTCTAACATGCAAGTAAAAATTCTCGGCGCACCTCCCCACCGCCCCTCAAGGCCCTAGTGTTGTGTGAAATGTGATGTTGGGCCCAGGGGAGCAATAAGGGTGTGCCAGGAGTGGGCCCCCCCCCGACTGGAATCCCCGACTGGCCCCAATTAGTCCCCATCCCCGACCCCGCACAGCCGGCAGGGACGGCCAACCGAGGTGTTCAGGGGCGCCACAAGCAGCCCGGCAGTAGGGAACCGCCCCCCCCCCCCCCCCCCCCCAGGCGCAGACCGGGAGAGACCCACCCCACCACGCCCGATGAGACCCCAGCTAGCAGCCAAGGACGGGACAACCCCAGACCCCCCGGCAAACGGGGAGCCGGTCCAGCCAGGCGGGGTGAGGTCCCCAAGCAGGCAGAGTGAGGGGGAGGGTGGGATGGGATGCCCTAGGTGTGTAGATGAGTCTTCACAAATCCTTTGCCAGAATTCGTTGACCGGTGTGCAATACCAGAAAGCATGCAGGTAATTATCTGGTGCATCCTTCTTACAAGTTAGGCATATGTCAGTATCTCTGATCTGATCACCCATCTGGAACATCCTCTGCCCTGTGTAGTGTGTTCTGTGTAAAATTTTGTACTGTAATAGCTGCAGGTTGGAGTTCTGATTCATTCGAAAGGTATTCAAGCAAATTTGCCTCCAGAAGTTAGTGTCTGGATTGATGAGCAAATCCCTTTCCCATTTGTGGGTAGGGAGTGAGAGCGTTGTATCAGATTCTGCTAGATGCATGTAAATCCTAGACAGTAGTTTTTTAGTTGGAGTTATTAAAAAGTTTGCTATTTTTGGTGAAAGCTCCAGATCTAATTGCTTACGGCACCATCTATTATGTATTATTGATTTAAGTTGAAGATATTCTAAGTATTTGTTTTTCTCAATGTTATAAGTTTCTGTAATTTTGTCAAATGATATCATGCAATTGTCTTGGATTATATGTTCGAGGCGCTTGATTCCTTTATTATGCCAAGCCAGGAAGTTTATCACTTTTTTTATTTAACAGGATGTCAGGGTTGTTCCAGATGGGTGTCAGTTTGCATGGGACCAGTGAAATTTGGTTCATTCTATTTGGTTCACTGAGAACTATTTATAAGCTATCATCAGTCCAAGGAGTGACGCCGATGTTTCCGTTCTGCCTTATTTGCTGTAACTGTAGTTCCGCTTTTTGCCAGCAGGCTGCGCACAGACAGCGTTTCTGTGGGCAGCACATTGTATGTTGTTAGATTAGTATTTCATAACTGGACTGCAGGACATTGCGTAAAATCATTTTCTGCAGTAAGTATTGGAGTGTTTATCAAAGATCTTTTTTAAAAAATAAATAAATAAGTTTCTCACAAACACCTCCATTCATGACTGACTGAAATATCAAGGATGAAAGTGATTAGGATCAGCTCAGAGAGCGCATGCCGAGCTGCTGCTTAAGTAGCAGCAGTCAACTTTAAACCAATGTTAAACAAATACTAGTTAATACTGAAAACAATCAGTCATTAAAATTAAACAGCTTGCTAAGCTGTGTTTCCTTTAACAATATAAATGTTATAGATAAATGGAAACCCCACGCTCTCCGCGAATATTAATCACCAAGATTTATAAAAACCGCCACTGTACTGAAAAATAACGTTGCTTATGAATGTTGGCAAGTAAAAAAGTATTTGTACTTTGTGATCAAGTGCCATTCTTGGCACATCACACAACGACGAAATGTGTCCTCTGCATTTTAACCCATATGTGACATATTAGTGGGCGGCTATATTATTTAGCTTCATTCTTAAAATAATAATACTAATACCAAAAATAATAATAACAAAACCATATGAAGCCAGGTCTATAAAGCTAAAGTACCATAATGATTTGAAGCTATTATAGAGCGTAATTTGTAAAGAGGGAGACATGAACCTTACAATAAGTGTGTGTATACCAAAGTGGGCAGCTGTCTCTTTAAGACGTTCCTGAGTGCCGAAAGGTAGGGTGGGAGTTTTTTTTCCGGCGGGCTTTTCTAGACGGAGGAAGGCGGGTAAAGAGAGCGGAAAGAAGAGTGAACGGCAACTTAGAGAAATAAACGTATATATCTACATATATCTACATATCTACATATATATATATATTTGTGTAGATATCAACGTTTAGAGCACTGTTTATTTTTTTTGGCCGAAGCATACAATTGCAGCAATTAGTGGATAGAAAGATTTTGGTGCAATTGCTCTCTTTTGGATATCCTGGTAGGTCAATTTACCTGTTTGGTTAAATGTTAAGGAAAATATAGATATAGGGATCATTAGTGTGAAGGAAAAACAGTCAGGATATGAATGTGAACCTTTGTTGATTGTGTGGTTGATTATTTTCTTTGCTAATGTATCATTTTTTGTAGTTGTATGTAAAATGCTAAAGCTACCTATAAGGCTACTTGCTAATTGATCGGAATACGTTGACTGTGATATGGTGTTATTCAGTTTAGCCACCCTGTTAGTACCATTGCAGGTTTAAATGTTTATAATGTGCATATATAAATATATACATGTATATGTGTATATTAATGTTATTCAGGAAATCTGTATAGTATGGCCTAATGTGGATCTGAGATTGCGCTGTATGTTAATGGATGATGGAAAAAAATATAATTTTGTGTGATGTTTAAATAAGACATCTAACTCTCTGTACTTTGTGTGCAGACTGTTTTTTTTTGGATTTGATTCCGTTCTGAATTCAGTATTTTTTCGACCAAGGAAGATCGCTTGTTTCACAGAGTCGCCCCCTCTGCGTTGAACTGCGCAATGCAACAAGTTTTTTGCAACTGGAGATTTTTTTCTTTCCCAGCGCTTTGTGAAGACATCCTGAAGTGTTGCAACGGGGGTTGCTATAAATGGCAACACCTCTGCAAAGGTCGGGAGTGGCATCCACCTCCCCAGTGGACACGGGGATCACGGGGATCAGTGGGTGGCAGTTTGGGAGAAGATTGCAGCCCTCGAAGACGAGGTGGACCGTTTACGGTCTGAGATCTCCCAGCTTGCTGGTGCCCTGACTGACCCAAATATGCCCCGGAGCAGTTCGGAGACCACTGGGACTCTTATAGTCCCCACTTCAGCTCCAAGCTGTTTCCCACCCCCTCCTCCTCCACCGCCTCCTCCTCCTCCGCCTGCTAATATCCAGGGCCCGAAGCAGAAGACGAGTCATCGTCAGGGAAGTGGCGCAGGACCCACCAATGGCCCCAACATGGTGGATGTTCTGGCGGAGCTGCCGCACATTAAACTGCGCCCAGTGATGAGGTCGCCAGGTGGGACGCCAGTGACGAGGAGGGGACTGACGCAGGGGACGCCCATGCCCTCAGAGGACTTTGCTGCCATCTTAGCAGAGGCTCTGAAGAAGAAGTTCAAGCAACAGATCCACTCTGATGAGTAGGAGCAGCAGGCCTCTGAGCCCTTAAACTTTTTTTACTTAAACTTTTTTTACTTATAACATTTTTATACTTGTAACATTTTTAAACATAACATTTTTATACTTAAGATTTTTATACTTATATACTTTATATACTTAAACTTTATATACTTATACTTTGTGTACTGATTCTATATACTTATTAATAAATAATATATTTATATCACTATTATTTTTAAAAGAGTTGCTGATTTTGTAATACTGCTGCAGCATTCTCCACATGCTAATCACTGCCCCACATCGAATTGGCACTTTGATCTGCCACATATCACTTCACTACCCCCTGTTGAATGTTGTATCGTATGTTGTTAGATATCTCGTAGTAGTAAGTACTTCATTATTAGGCTGCACAATATTGGAAAAGATGTATTTCTGCAATGAGTATTGCAGTATTTATTTAAATTTAAAATGCTTAAAACAAACCAAATTCTCACAAACACATCTATTCATGAGTGATTTAAACGGCAAGGATGAAAATGATTAGGATTAGCTCTTGCTAAAATAGGGCTTGTAAACTTTTGTGGTAATCAGAATTAACCCAAACAACTATGACTCTATAATCCTCTATAATCACTCTCACTCTGTCACACTTGAATCAAACTCCAGACCTCGCATGTAATGTGTGGGGGAGGATTAGGTGGACTAATGAAATCGTGGTTCCGGATGAGGTAGTGTTCTCAGAAGAGTGCCGGTCAGAGCACTGGGATCACAGCCAAGGTGGGTTTAAGGTTTTTACTCGCAATTCTGTGGTTACAGCCCAGCAAGTAACAATAGGCACCATCCAATCCAATATGTGGGCGTGGTTCTGAAATAAACCAATAAAGGGAATAACGACTGAACATTCTGGAAAAGGTAAGCGAATTATGGTAGTTTCAAATATGTCCACAAGATGGCACTGAAGGATTACCAGTAAACTATATAATAAGTTGGAGGTGCTCCTTTAACTTGATTAATAGCAATAAGAAATTATAATTACCACATACAAATGCTGACCCACGACAAATTGCTACATCAACGATAACAGGGCATGTAAATCCAACAAGCTGCCATATACGCAATCTAGTAACACTACACCGATACTGCGCATACAGAAAGAAATCAACTACATTAAAAGTATAGAAAACATTACTTACTGAACATCATACACGCACACCCGTAATCACGGACAGAAAATGAACTACCAAACGAGAGGGGCACATAAGATAATAACTATGAAATGTCTCTGGAGCGCAGGTGAACTTCTGGAACTCTTGCTCTTTGGAGGCTGCGACCAGGCAAGCAGTGTGCCGTAAAACGATCCAGCGCTGCTGCAGACTGACGTAACTCCCAATTCCGCTTCCATCTTAACATAATGAGCAAAGTTTTCTTCTTTATTCAGCAATCCAGCATAGTGTTCCAGCCACACTCGGGTACAATGCGCAATGCACCCCGCACCCAGAAATCAGCAGGTTAATATACTATAAGACGAATTCCCCTATATGGACTTCTAAGTCCTGATTGGTTACCAAACATCTGCAAACCAGGTTTCGACCATACAACAAACATAATACGCCACTATTGGTCTACTTCAAGGATGTTGAGCTTCCAATCCTCGTTAGGCCTAGGCCTCCTATGAGTCCCACACATAAGCCTGTCTATCCAGCCTAGGAAGGAGGGCAAAAACCCTAAACATTAGGGAAATTCCACTCCCAACCCAGCAAAAAGGTGCAACCCCCCCTTCGGTGTCCATGGCTGGCATGGCTCACAATGCTATCAGTAAGGGAAACCCCAACCCTATATTACCTAAATAAAGACTTCCGCGTAAACATATACAACCCTTATGGATACATAACTTGCTTGTGTGTTCAAATGCTACCATACAACAAACTGCATCTAGCATAGTATAGCAGCTACATTTCAAGGCTTCCTGCAGGTCCCCTTTCTCCCCCGGCGATGTTCCCTTCAGCCCAGTTCTCCAAGGTCTGTGGCCTGCAAAGCTGGTTCCGTGCAGGTGGCTGTGAGTCAAGGACACACGGCACCATCCCCAAAACAACAAAACCTGAGACACAAGAACAATCCTACAATGCCTCCCAACCCTGGCCTACCATCACTTTAAATTTCCCTTCCACACTTTGAACTAATGTTAAACATATACTACATAATCCTGAAAAGGAGCGGTCACTAAAATTAAACAGCTCGCAGATCTTCACACTGCAAGAAATGCAAAGATGGAGAAAGCGAAGAACAGTGAGAGTACGCCACTGCCTATGGTGTCCTTGTCGACCCTTATGAAATGCCAGCAAACACATGGACAAGGGATCCCGATGCGCTACCTTGGCTTTCTTATGGGGACACTGTCAACCACCTAGTGTCTGTCATTAGTGCGTACACTTTTAAAGAGTTTAAAAACTACAAATCTCTTGAAGCGCACAAACAGTTCACAGCTGGCTGGGCACATTGTCATCGTCAAGGATTTTAGGCATGTTTATTTATATAGCACAATTCAGGCACAAGGCAATTCAAAGTGCTTTACAAAGACAAGGATACAATCACATTAAAACTTCAAAATCACATTTCAAAGATAAGTGAAAAAGAAATAATAATGAAAATAAATAATTTTATTAATCAATTACAATGAACACATAGATAATAATAAGAAAAAGCCAAAACAAATAAATAGGTAACTGAAAAGATGTCACATTTTAATGACAGAAAATGACTGGTGCTGCACTAGGAAACTCTGACCATGCAACAATTTATCTAATTCCAGCATACAGACAAAATCTGAAAACTGCTAAACCTGTCGTTACTAGAGTGAAACACTGGACATGCGGAGCTGTAGAGCAATTAAAATCATGCTTTGACTCGACAGACTGGAATGTTTTCAAAACTGCTACTAACAGCGTGGATGAATACACGGACACTGTAACATGGCACATAAGCTTCTGCGAGGACTCTCGCATTCCCAAAAAGTCTGTTGTCAGCTATAATAATGACGACCCATGGTTTACAACTGAACTCAGGCAGCTTCATAAAACAAAAGATGAAACCTACAGGAGTGGTGACAAAAACCTGTTCAAATTCTACTGCGGGTTTGAAAAGCCACATTCGCGCATCATACAGCCCTCACCTTTTCAATGGCCTTCTTCACACCTGGGTACCTTCCCAGGAGAATCAACGACAGAGATGTAAACAAGATCTTTAGGAGTCAGAATACAGGGAAAGCTCCTGGTCTCCCCAGCCACTCTGAAGCACTGTGCAGATCAACCATCACCTGTCTTCACAGATATTTTCAATTAGTCACTGGATCTTTGTATCTTAAATCATCCACAATAACACCTTTTCCAAAGAAACCCAGAGTCTCTTGCTTCAGTGACTACAGACCAGTGGCTCTCACATCAGTGGTAATGAAGGCTTTTGAGAGACTTGTGCTGTCATACCTTAAAACCATCACAGACCCATCGCTTGACCCTCTATAGCACAGGTGTCAAACTCCAGTCCTGGAGAGCAAGAGCCCTGCACATTTTTGGGTTTCCCCTCATTTAACACACCTGATTCAACTCCTTGTGCTAATTACCACACAGCTCTTGAGCTGAATCATTAGTGGTGGAACAGGGAAAGAACTAAGCTACACAGGGCTCTGGCCCCCCAGGACTGCAGTTTGACACCCCTGCTCTATAGTCTGCCTACAGAACCAACAGACCTGTGGACGATGCAGTTAACACTGGACTACATTTCTTGCTCCGACACTTGGAGTGCCCTGAGACATATGTTAGGATTCTGTTTGTGGACTTTAGCTTTGCATTTAATACTATTCTATCGGAGCTAATGCGGACTGAACTCTCACAACTGCCTGATCCAAAATAACATGTTATAACCACGATGGCCCAGTTTTACGCTACAATCATCGAGTCCATCCTTAGCTCCTCCATCACAGCCTGGTTTGGATCAGCCACTGAACGAGACAAGGCCAGACTGCAACACATCATCCACTCAGCAGAGCGAATAATCAGCAGTAACCTGCCTACCCTCCAGACACTGTACATCACCAGAACCAGGAAACGGGCATACAAAATCTTTGAGGACCCATCTCACCCTGCTCACCACGTCTTTAAAGCCTTACCCTCCAGGAGAAGACTCATGGCAATCAGAACCAAGACCACAAGACACGCCAAGAGCTTCTCCCCTCAGGCAGTCTCTCTCATTAACCAAGCCAGTCTCTGACTGGACGTTCAATTAATCGTCAGCTGCAGTGAAACCAGCATAACCAGTGAACAACTGATAAACTTCCTCTATGATTATATTCTGCACTCTTGCACATTATGCACACATACTGCAAACTCTGTATACATATTGCACTCTTGCACATATAGTTGACTTGGCTGCTACTTAATAACGGCACCATTTAAGAGCCCTTTAAATTATTATACCATTTATATAGTTTATATTCATACTACAATGATTACTATGTACACACACATATATAAATATCATAATACCATCATTACTGCCATTAATAAACTTAATTATCATATAATTATCATATTACCCAATTGCCAGTCTATTGTTTATTACCTTTCTGCATATGTCTTTGCTAAATGTGGTATGTTCTTTGTAATGTCATGTAAAAGCACCACCAAGGCAAATTCCTTGTATGGAAACATATCTGGATTCTGATTCTACATCCTTCATCAGTACTAGAAAACTTCCATCCAGCGTGGCATTTCACTTTGACGCTGTCACACTTTTCTGTGATCTAGCTCTTGTTTTGGTCGCCGACTATCATCCAACAAAAGGTTCATTTCAGCTCTCCTAATCTGACATAAACCACACTCACAAACACTTTCGGGTTACTGTGCCACCAGGAAGGGATGGACTCCGGTCGGGATGGGTTTCCAGCATTTCCTATCCTGGCTGTTCTCTTTAGGGACAAACACAGGAATGGAGTCTAGTGATCACACCGGAAGCTGACTTACCTGAACGGAGATGTACGGAGCAGACTCTCATATGCGCAGCGATGCTCTGGAATGCAAGGTCTTTACGCCCCACCGCTAGAAGCTACGCCATCCGACGCCATTTCGTCAACTATTCCACTTTTGCCTTTTTTTTTTTTCCAATCCGGAAAGGAGAAGAAATGTATACCGGTCCTGAAGACCGAAGAGAGACCCGAGTGGATATGGGGCCGCCGCTTAGCGGGTCGCCGTTAGCCGGGCCTCCGTGACGCCCCCGCTCGGAGTAGAATTCCCAGGGGCGTCGCAGCCACCGGCGTCCTCCCTGTCCTCCTGTCCTCTCAAAAAACAGCAATCATTTAAAAAAACATGAGGGAAAATTCAAAAGGCAAAGATGACGTCATGCCTTACCTCAGCACAGCTGCCCACCGCACAAACGACAGCGTGTCACCTTACTTTAAAAAAAAAAGAAAAACGGCGGGAAATGGGGGCCGCGCACGGACAGGGCCCCTCCCACACAGCACATGCGGCTAATTAGCTGGCCATCCAGAGGCACTCAGTCTATTAGTCACCCATTCAGTCAGTCAGTTCTGCCTTTCAACAACAGGGGGCACTGCAATATCGGGTCGGTGCCTGGAGCAGACGGGGCAAGCTCCCTGTTCCAAAAATCTGTTTAATATGTGGTCCCCTCCATGGGGGACGTATCAAAATGACCTTTTCATACCAAAACAAAATGTAAATCAGCTCAAATACATGAATAATAAATATTATGCTTGTACTACTTACATTAAGACATAATCACAATCTATAAAGCTGAAACATTCCCACACTATGCAAATCATGCCAACACAGTACAATAAGACTTTCAAAGATAATATTAAACAAATAGAACTACCTGCAGAACTATTACCCATAAAACAGGAAAAGGGCAATAAGACCAGCAAATACAATTATACACCATTTAAACCTAATTAAAACTATATGGTCAATAAAACAATTAAAATGTCACCTTATATGCATGCTATTAAAAAGTTAAGACCTTTAACCCTCTGGAGTCGACGGCATCGTCGGCAATGCCGCGATCTTTCTTGTGTATTTCAGTTCATAACTCGCTGAAATCTTATTATAGAAACATGAAAAAAACGCTGACTAAATCCGTAATCTGCCTTCTTTTCAAAACGTCCATTGTCGGAAGTATTAAACTTTTAAAAATTAGGTTAAATCGGCAAAAGAGTAAACCATGTCACCTTACTTTGTTTTACCTGCATCGGGGGCGTGTAGTACCGCTGTCACCCGAAGATCGCTATTCACATACTAAATAGCCACATTAGCGCGTATTCAGATCGCATTCGCATGGTAATTTGATGAACAACGCAACGGTGGAACGCGATCCAGATACATCCCCTTCAGCGCCATAAAAGGGGGGTAGGGACGTGGCCAAGTGACAATGGCTCATTCATACACATGAAAGTTGCTACATATTCAATGAAAGGAGCCAGAAATAGTTACATGAGTTAGATTTTTCTTATTCATTTATCCAAATGAATATTGCAACTACACCATTTAGTCATCTTCATGTAGCCAAGACTTTGGTGATCAGATATCTGGGATCAAGACAAACTGCCAGCATTGCTTCCCAGATAGCAAAATCTTTCTGGCCCGGATGTGGCCCACATCACGCATAATCATCTGGCCCACATACCGCATGGAATGACGGCGATTGAGCGGACCGCTCTCGGTTGCCGCATCAGGTTAACATCTGGGCCAGAGCAGGGCCTTATGTTAGCCACGAGTGGCCAGGCTCTGTCTGAGATCTGGCCATATTATGGCCCATTACCAGTTTCTGAACCTCACAGATGTTAACCTCGTAAGAGCTACTTTTCAACAGGAACTGAATACAGTCCCTGATCAGGCTTCAAATGTGTTTAGAAACAACAAAAGTCCAATGTCTTAAAGGATTTTGAATTTGAGGAAAAAAACAAAAAACAAAAAAAAAACAAAACAACATCCGTGGATGTCTGGTGCTGGGTGGGTACTGTCGTTTTGAGGTGGACACACCCTTTACATTTACAGCATTTAGCAGACACTTGTATCCAGAATAACTTCCATTTTCAATTTGGGGTTAAGGGTCTTGCAAATGAATCCAGCTTCAGTTGTATAAATGCATGTTTATGGGCCCTTGAGTCATGAAAAATAATGAATGTAGTGAATTACTATATTCTCAAATTACTTTTTGTAGTTTTGCGAACAACATCATTTATTAAACAAACAAATCTGAATTGGCAGAATGAAAAATTAAAAATGAAAATAAACTATTATTTAATTCCTTGGAACAACAACCTGTGGAAAACTGTGAATTTTCAATATTTTCCTTGAGACTTGAAGGAAGAGTCCGTAAACGGAAAATGTGCCAGTAATTTTCTGCCAGAACATTTTCCGTTTTTTGACTGATTTTTTTTTTTTACAGTGTATACCTTTTACCAGTGAGCCGCAAGCCATATAACAATTTTTTAATAAAGTATTTAACATGTGGTCCATCTCTGTTTTGTGACATTTGGGCCACATTTGTCTAATCACAAGTGGGCCACTTTTACGATACATCCGTTTGCCGGTGCCGGAACCAGGCCAGCAGTGCCACACATTTGCCCGAAGTGGCCCACATCCGCATGCTATCTGGGATACTATGTACTTTTATAATGTTTCTGCAAGTGTTCCAAACTGCATTTTGCAATGTCTATACTTTGAATGTCAAATTACAAACTTCACATAAATCTGACATATTTACAAAGTACACTAAGATTAAGATGAGTTTGTTGCCAAACCAAATAGGCTACAGTATATAAGAAATAATTTATTTGCCAGGAATTAAGTTTATGATATTGAATGTGAGCATGGCCCAGTTAGTGAAAGTGTGTCCCCTACCCCTAGACTCCAGAGGGTTAAAAAGGAACACATCTTCCAAGACTCTTTAGACTTCCAAGCTCTGCACAAGGGTCGGGCTAAAACGGCATCATACACCTTCCCAAAACACATACAATCAGTAAGCTTGGGAATGAAATAGGTTAATCGCACAATAAACAGCACAACAGATCAAATAAAATGCTAATAAATGTTAATAATGTTAATATTGATGAATAAGTGCTACAGTGATCAACCAAAACAGTGCTCAGTAAAATCTTTACGTGCCATTAAATAAAATCCATACCAAATAAAACACACACACAGAAAATCAAAGCACACTTACCTAAAACCCGAAGTGTCCTCTGTGTGCTTCAGGAAAATGCATCACGTCAACCCTGTAGGATGGAGTGTCACCACCTAGACGTACCGGGGCAGCTTTCGCCTAGGATCAAGGCAGTTGGATGGATGTCAACTTACCTCTGGGGGTAGGTCGTTTAGGTAGATGGCTGCTTCCTTCAGGGGGCTGGGGGTTTGGGTGAATGTCAGCTTACTTCTGTGACCAGGGTGTTTGGGTGGGAGCGAGCTTACCTCTGGGGTCAGGGGATTGAGTTGAAAGCAGCTTGCCTCTGGGGTTGGAACATTTGGTTGGATGTGAGCTTACATGAGGGGCCTGCTTTTTTGGGTGGACAGCAGCTTGCCTCTGAGATCGTCTGCCGCCGCCCCCCAACTTTCACAGCCAGGACCTCCTCCCTTCCTTAAGGTACAGTAGAATATTTCAGACATCCCAACCTGCAAAAACTCAATTCAGGGAGGTGCCCCCAACCGCCCGACAAGGAGTGAGATGTAACTTCAACAAACTTGATTTCAGTTTAATTTCTTCATTAATTTCCTCTAGTCAGCGCACTAAATTACAAAGGTCAATATTATGTATTATTTTGACAATAATATAAGTAGATTATTTTACCATTTATGCAAATTCCTTAATTATATTCCATTGCTATTTTACAAAAGTCTTCAAGGAGTCTGACAGCATTGGCAACTAACCAAGTGTCTAACTAGTGTAGACCTGAATAATACAGCACATGAAATGACACTTGTTAAACTCACCACAACATGCATTTTACAGTCGTTTAAACCGTCATGAGCAATGCTGAAATCACTGTTGCTAACAGTACAGCACGCAACACTGTCATTATTTTCATCCTTATTAAACAAGGATACACTTTTGTGTAGTCTGAAGTGAAATACGTTTTATATTTCCGTTTTTTGGGGCACTCTCGCTCTGTCATGATGCTCCACTTAACCGATAACTTCGGTCCTCGAGAGGTTAAATAAAAGCCCGCCCGCATTGAAATCTGATTGGCTTATTTTGCTAAGTAAACCAATCAGGATGCTGTCTATCTAGCACGGGCTACAGGCACAAACGCAGGGACCCACACATATGCACGTTCTCTCTCTTTCTCTCTCTCTCTCATTCCGTCGTACGCGCGCGTCTCTCAAGTGCGCGATGCTCACACTACTGTCTCGCATGCATGCTCTTGTTTACTTGCTCTTCTTTCCGGGATATTTTATTCAATTTGCGGGTATCAGGGAGTCGCTGTCAATATGTGGGAAACTCCCGGAACTTCCGGGAGAGTCGGGATGTCTGGATAACTGCTTATTTGTATAATGATAGCTGTTAATTTTCAGGGAGCTGTGATGATATTAGAAATTGTGCAGGGTTATATAAGTACTGTGAAGCTGTCGTTATCCAGTTAAATGTTTACAAATATTTATTATTTGATCATATTTTATGTATACTTTCAGCTTATTCACAGGTCTCTCCTACATTCATCTTACCGTCCGTCCATGCCTACTTTAATGTAAAATCAGACAGATTGCTTAACTTGCAGCTGTCCAATTACGCGTACATATTTTATTGTTGCAGATAATTAAGGTAGGTAATACAACGCTGAAGGTTAGATGTATAGTACGATTACATATGTACAACATGTGGTCATTTCAGTCAGACAAACGTTTAAAATGGAAAACGAGCTTTCCGTTTTTACCGGCAATTTCCATAGCACGTCTTAGTCGAAGTACTACACTGCCATCTATTGGACAAGTCAGGTTACTGAATCGTGAAATGTGTCTGTACTAAAATGGATAATATCTTCAGTCATGTTTTCTTTTAGGACCACTACAAGAGGATTATCAGTATGAAAGTTTATCAATACAAATCATTTATTAAACTAAATATTACAGGGCTCTCCCTGAAAATAAGATGCTCTTAGCTTCCAAAGCCAAGGACACATTCTAGTGATTTTCCAGGAGACTGGACCTAACTAACATGGGGCCTTATGAAAAACAATCAATCAGTTCATGTTGAAGCTCACAAGGTGTGGAGAACAAGAAACACAAGTAAGGGAGAAAGGCAAGGTGCAAAGCATACACAAGCAGTGTAACGACATATCAGTTACAATGTATGATTAAACATACATCATTTCTCACAGTATGAATAGTGGCCCGTTGCTCCTACTATAGCCTCACGCCTCCAGGGTCATGGGTTCAATCTGCACCCCTGCTGTAATAAACAGTGAAGTTATTACAGTAACATGATGTTTATCAGTAAAATAGTACAATACTGTAGAAAAAATGATTTCTGGGCAATATTTATGAGAACCTTGCCGATAAAATACTGTAATGTACTGTAATTCTGTACATGAACTTCAAAAAAATAAACTGTAGAATTTACTCAGATTGAATGATGTAACAATTTGCACTCACTTTTTTGGGTTGACTTTAAACCAGGGGTGGCCAATCTTATCCGCAAAGGGCCGGTGTGTATGCAGGTTTTTTGGATAACCTGTAGGTCAGCTGTTCAAACCCAGGTGTGAGGACTCTTCAGCCAATCAGTCCTCTAATTAATGACCTAATTAGGGAGTTGCAGCAAAAACTTGCATACACACCGGCCCTTTGCGGATAAGATTGGCCACCTCTGCTTTAAACCCATTTTAAGTAAAGTATACCCAATTCTAGGAAATATTTTAAATAAATGAAGCTAAAGTCTACCTACTATCTGTCAGGGTCAGCCCCTGCTGTGGTCCTACCGTGTCCCTTCCCCGTTTGACCAGCAGGCGTTGCTGGTCATCTTGTCCTTCATGTTTGTCTTTGAGTTTCCCCTGTGCTGTTGGTCTCGTGGCTCAACACCTTGAGCGTCCGGTTGTTTTTGTACTTTCTGTCCTGTGTTTGAATCCCACCTCCTGTTTTTGTATTTTGCTCCCTAGTGTTTCAGTTGAGTTTGTCTAGTTATTGTATTTGGTGATTTTGTATATGGGTTTTGGTTTTGTTCCTTCTGCCCCTGCTTGTGTCTTTACCTGTTTAAATTCCCTAGTGTTGGTTTCTGTTTCCCTGTGTCCCTGTTTAGTTCCTTTGAGTTTATTAGTTTCACCTGTGCCCTGTTTCCCTGGTCTTTGTTAATTAGTCTCACCTGTCCTGTGTTAGTCTCGTTACCCCTTTAGTATTTTAGTTCCTGCTTCTGTTTAGTTCCTCAGTGGTTCATTGTTTTTGTGTGATTTGTTGTTTGCGATGTTCAATGGTTTTGCTATTTTCAGTGTTTGATGTGTATTTGGTTTTTGTGATTTAGTCTTAGTTTATTCCCTTTAGTTTTTGACCCCTCGTGGTCCTTTTTGGTTTGTTTGGTTTTGTAGTTTTTTCTGTTTTATTTAATAAACCCTGTTTGTTTTTCTTTGAGCCGCAAGTGGGTCGTCCACCCTTTTTTGTGCCTGCACCATGCCTCGCTCCCGTGCCCGAGCCGCCCGCAACCTTGACACTATCACAGTACCATCCTATAATATTTACTCAAATCAATTAATATTTCAATATTAATATTAATTAATTTCAATTTTAACAATTAATATTTCAAATCAAAATTTGTACTCACTCGTTTGGGTAAATTGGGGTATTATTTTTTATGAGTAAAATAAACCCAAGTTTATCAAATAACATACCTAATGTATTTAATGGGCCCTTTTCAGCATTAAACGCAAAGTGGTACCAGGTTTGAAACAAGGGTCTTTGCCAGCATGGCCTGATACAGTTTTCTGTCCCTTTGGGAGTAAAGGTCTTTGCTCAAGAGCTCATTAATGTGGCTATTCTGCCAAGACTGGGCTGTTCTGCAGCTGTGGTATATTTCATCCACCGTCATGAAGGAAACTCTCCCAAATACTGACCTTGCAAGATGTTCTCTGTTGAGATAAAAAAAAAATGGAATAGTTGTGATTGCTCATGTAATGCTTTTTACGGGTGATGTATTTGTTAATGTAAGGCCATTTTGATTACCCACACTTGGCCTTGTAGCCTTATATTTGCAGAAAAGAGCCTGAGCAGTGATATTCTTTGCTGTGTGGGTCTTGGAACTGCCCACTCCCCTGTAGACCAATAGTGTTGGATGTATATTTGCATAGCATAACATGGTACTGCCTTTGATTTAGTAGATTTTTAATTCACTGTTATGATGTTGAATAGGACAAGTGCATAAATCCCCAAATATATTGGCTACCACAGCTAAAATGGATCTTGGTGGGATGTGTTGGTTTGTGCTCCATGGAGTGATCTTGGGTGGGAGGCTAAGATTGGATGTAGATAGAATAAAAAACCTCAATGTCTTCTAACATCCCCACCGTAAGAACACATTAAGTCCTGCTCATACTAATTCTGGTATCTAAACCATCAGCTTTTCAGGACTCTTTGGCAATTATACATCTCAAAACACACAAAGCCAACTGATACAGAGCAATCAGTTTAAACAACCAAAGGAATCCTGAAATAAAACAAGCGATATGTGGTGGAGACTAATATCTGTGGCATTCCATTCTCAATTGTGGTGGGATTCTAAATATTATGTAAACATGGATATCCAAAAATTAAGCCTAATTAAAATCAAAATATTAAATGAGCAAAATTATTAAATTTGTTGTTCTATCCCAAGTCTTGATTAAAAAGCACTTCTAACCTGCCGCTGACAGGTTACTGTGAATTATTATTTCTGTTTTTACAATATAGATGTTAAAGCACTTGATTTTATTGGTAACGCAGCGGTAACGTAAAGTTACTTGAAATTGTAACAGTAATCTAATTATCAATTATCAAACGCGTTAAATTACTCCGTTATTAAAAAAGAATCAAATTCCAGTAACACGTTACTATAAGTGACAATGTAAGAGACAATAAAAAGCAAATGTAACCATTATGAAAATATTTCAGATATTTTACTGAAAGGTATATCACAGGCCCTGGTGACCCGCACCATCTTGGTCTTCAAGGCTGGCTGCACAAGTTGCCAAAAGGCCTGGAAGTGATGATGATGATGGTGACGATGATGATGATGACGAAACCCTTTATTGCTGTTGCAATACACCATGTTACTAGTCACAAGTACAAGTGAAAATAACTGCCCATCAACCCGACCATACATATACACAAACATCACATTATAGGGGGTAGACAGGTCAGGAAGACAGGGGATATAGGAAGAACAGAGAAAACAGAATTACATGAGAAGAGAGGAGGAGAATTAAAACAGCCCCCAGACTGTACTCCAGTAGGGAGGACATTGTAGGAACAGAAAAAACACATAGAACATAAGAACATAAGAATTATACAAACGAGAGGAGGCCATTCGGCCCATCGAGCTCGCTTGGGGAGAACTTAACTAATAGCTCAGAGTTGTTAAAATCTTATCTAGCTCTGATTTAAAGGAACCCAAGGATTCAGCTTGCACTACGTTATCAGGAAGACTATTCCATACTCTGACTACACGCTGTGTAAAGAAGTGCTTCCTTAAATCCAGTTTGAAATGTTCTCCCGCTAATTTCCACCTATGGCCACGAGTTCTTGTATTTGAACTAATGCTGAAGTAACTATTCGGTTGAACAGCATCCAAACCTGTTAGAATCTTATAGACCTGGATCATGTCCCCCTTCAGTCTCCTTTGCTTGAGGCTGAACAGATTTAGCTCAAATAACCTTTCCTCCTATGACATTCCTCTAAGACCAGGAATCATTCTTGTGACCCTACGCTGCACCTTTTCTAAGGCCGCAATGTCCTTTTTAAGATATGGTGACCAAACCTGCACACAATATTCTAGGTGAGGTCTCACCAAGGAATTGTATAATCTTAGCATTACCTCCCTTGACTTAAACTCCACACACCTGGAGATATACCCCAACATCCTATTGGCCTTTTTTATTGCTTCCCCGCACTGGCGAGAATGAGACATGGAAGCATCAACATACACACCAACGTCTTTCTCATATTCAGCTACCTTTATTTTAGTAGGTCCCATAAAATACCTGTACTTTATATTTCTGCTCCCTACATGGAGTATCTTACATTTGTCTATGTTAAATTTCATCTGCCAGGTGTCGGCCCAGTCACTAATTAAATCAAGATCCCGCTGTAGCTGCTGAGCCGCTAGTTCAGTATCTGCTACACCATCCACCTTGGTGTCATCTGCAAATTTCACCAGTTTACTGTATACATTGGTGTCTATATCATTTATGTAAATTAGGAACAATAGTGGTCCTAAAATTGAACCCTGCGGTACCTCAGCAACATCAGTACATGGTCACTACACCTTACAACATAAAAAGTTGTGACTTGCAACAGGGGAGGGGAATGGGGAGGTGGAGGTAGTCCAGCATAGACAAACAGCCATCTGGTCCTGCAGCCATAGAGGCTGGTCACAGACCCCCCTGTTCAGGCTGAGGGTATGAAGCGGCGAATGCATGGGATGGGGGGAGGGTGCAGTGAGTGCATATCTGTACGTATGTATACTGTATGTGTGTGTGTATCCAGGTGTCCTTGGGATTGGGGGAGAGGAATCTTCGATAAACCAGGGCAATGCCTAATCCAATCAGCATCAGACCTGTAATCATGGTTCCGAATAGGTAGATAACATCACTGAGAAGCTCACGACTTTGCAAAGGATTTTGGATAGCGGAGACCAGCGTGGACATTAGAAGAGCTGTGAAATTACAGCTTCTCGCCCGGAAACCCAAACAACCCTATCCTATCTACTTTTGGCTCCCCCCTAATCAGCATTGGCCTTGGCCAAAGCCGCTGCTGAATTAACAACTCCCCCGGAAGAACAAGGCAGTGAGACTCTCTTGCATTCCTCTCCCCCAATCCCAAGGACACCTGGATACACACACACATACAGTATACATACGTACAGATATGCACTCACTGCACCCTCCCCCCATCCCATGCATTCGCCGCTTCATACCCTCAGCCTGAACAGGGGGGTCTGTGACCAGCCTCTATGGCTGCAGGACCGGATGGCTGTTTGTCTATGCTGGACTACCTCCACCTCCCCATTCCCCTCCCCTGTTGCAAGTCACAACTTTTTATGTTGTAAGGTGTAGTGACCATGTGCTGATGTTGCTGAGGTACCGCAGGGTTCAATTTTAGGACCACTATTGTTCAAATACAAGAACTCAGCATTAGTTCAAATACAAGAACTCGTGGACATAGGTGGAAATTAGCGGGAGAACATTTCAAACTGGATTTAAGGAAGCACTTCTTTACACAGCGTGTAGTCAGAGTATGGAATAGTCTTCCTTATAACGTAGTGCAAGCTGAATCCTTGGGTTCCTTTAAATCAGAGCTAGATAAGAATTTAACAACTCTGAGCTATTAGTTAAGTTCTCCCCAAGCGAGCTCGATGGGCCGAATGGCCTCCTCTCGTTTGTATAGTTCTTATGTTCTTATGCTCTATGTGTTTTTTCTGTTCCTACAATGTCCTCCCTACTGGAGTACAGTCTGGGGGCTGTTTTAATTCTCCTCCTCTCTTCTCATGTAATTCTGTTTTCTCTGTTCTTCCTATATCCCCTGTCTTCCTGACCTGTCTACCCCCTATAATGTGATGTTTGTGTATATGTATGGTCGGGTTGATGGGCAGTTATTTTCACTTGTACTTGTGACTAGTAACATGGTGTATTGCAACAGCAATAAAGGGTTTCGTCATCATCATCATCGTCATCATCATCATCATCACTTCCAGGCCTTTTGGCAACTTGTGCAGCCAGCCTTGAAGACCAAGATGGTGCGGGTCACCAGTGCCAGTGCAGCTAAGCTGTGTTATCAGGGTCTCGTGGATTAATGCATACTACACTAAATAAGACTTTAGCCTGAAAGCTTAGCCTATTGGTGCTTAATGGAAATATGAACTAATGCAAAGGTGATCACAAAGGCTGCAATTAATCATGTTATATAGCCCCAAGCCATTTAAGTTTCATCTTTAACTATTTCATTTAGGTGGTAAATATACTTTTATATAAGCAGTAAAACTAATTGTACGTTTGCAGTACTTTTGCTAATTTTAGTTAACTTTCTTTCTTATCTCTAACAGAAACTTGCGCCCATAGACGAGTTGCTTCTGTTCCTAATGCATCTCTCCGTGGCTCTGCCTCTCTGCGATCATGCCAACCATTTTGGTATCCACCGCACCACTGTCAGCAGAATTATAACGACCTGGACACACTTTTGGTACCACCTGCTTGGTTCTATCTGTCTGTAGCTAGCAAAAGAAGCCATACAAGCTCAATTACCACCAGAGTTTTCCCCATATGCAAACACACAAGTGATGCTGGACTGTACAGAAATCTTTTGTCAAACACCATCATCTCTTGTTCTGCACAGCTGACATGGGCATTATGGTGGACATGGGGTTTCTTGTGCACACTCTTGTACCCTGCAAGGTTTACCGGCCTGCTGTCCTGTCAAAGAAAACTCAGATGAGTAAACAGGATGTTGAACAAACACAGTCCATCGCCCGTTTGCGGGTTCATGTCGAAACGTGTATCCGGAGAGTTAAGGAGAACAAACTTTTTGAGAAAGTTATTCCCTTATCTGTGTGTGGAAGTATTGATCAGTTGTTCCGTGTGGGTTAATTCCTGGTAAACCAACAGAATGTCGCTTGTCAAGGCATGGGCAACTGGACAGTGAAAGTCTGTACTCAACTCAAAAGCCTGGACTGCCACCTGACTGGACATTTCTCTGTGAGCTTTCATATGCTGCTTTGTATTTTGTCATGTTAACAGTGCTGTTTGTTTTTTGTACCCTGTGATATACCTTTCAGTAAAATATCTGAAATATTTTCATAATGGTTACATTTGCTTTTTATTGTCTCTTACATTGTCACTTATAGTAACGTGTTACTGGAATTTGATTCTTTTTTAATAACGGAGTAATTTAACGCGTTTGATAATTGATAATTAGATTACTGTTACAATTTCAAGTAACTTTACGTTACCGCTGTGTTACCAATAAAATCAAGTGCTTTAACATCTATATTGTAAAAACAGAAATAATAATTCACAGTAACCTGTCAGCGGCAGGTTAGAAGTGCTTTTTAATCAAGACTTGGGATAGAACAACAAATTTAATAATTTTGCTCATTTAATATTTTGATTTTAATTAGGCTTAATTTTTGGATATCCATGTTTACATAATATTTAGAATCCCACCACAATTGAGAATGGAATGCCACAGATATTAGTCTCCACCACATATCGCTTGTTTTATTTCAGGATTCTTTTGGTTGTTTAAACTGATTGCTCTGTATCAGTTGGCTTTGTGTGTTTTGAGATGTATAATTGCCAAAGAGTCCTGAAAAGCTGATGGTTTAGATACCAGAATTAGTATGAGCAGGACTTAATGTGTTCTTACGGTGGGGATGTTAGAAGACATTGAGGTTTTTTATTCTATCTACATCCAATCTTAGCCTCCCACCCAAGATCACTCCATGGAGCACAAACCAACACATCCCACCAAGATCCATTTTAGCTGTGGTAGCCAATATATTTGGGGATTTATGCACTTGTCCTATTCAACATCATAACAGTGAATTAAAAATCTACTAAATCAAAGGCAGTACCATGTTATGCTATGCAAATATACATCCAACACTATTGGTCTACAGGGGAGTGGGCAGTTCCAAGACCCACACAGCAAAGAATATCACTGCTCAGGCTCTTTTCTGCAAATATAAGGCTACAAGGCCAAGTGTGGGTAATCAAAATGGCCTTACATTAACAAATACATCACCCGTAAAAAGCATTACATGAGCAATCACAACTATTCCATTTTTTTTTATCTCAACAGAGAACATCTTGCAAGGTCAGTATTTGGGAGAGTTTCCTTCATGACGGTGGATGAAATATACCACAGCTGCAGAACAGCCCAGTCTTGGCAGAATAGCCACATTAATGAGCTCTTGAGCAAAGACCTTTACTCCCAAAGGGACAGAAAACTGTATCAGGCCATGCTGGCAAAGACCCTTGTTTCAAACCTGGTACCACTTTGCGTTTAATGCTGAAAAGGGCCCATTAAATACATTAGGTATGTTATTTGATAAACTTGGGTTTATTTTACTCATAAAAAATAATACCCCAATTTACCCAAACGAGTGAGTACAAATTTTGATTTGAAATATTAATTGTTAAAATTGAAATTAATTAATATTAATATTGAAATATTAATTGATTTGAGTAAATATTATAGGATGGTACTGTGATAGTGTCAAGGTTGCGGGCGGCTCGGGCACGGGAGCGAGGCATGGTGCAGGCACAAAAAAGGGTGGACGACCCACTTGCGGCTCAAAGAAAAACAAACAGGGTTTATTAAATAAAACAGAAAAAACTACAAAACCAAACAAACCAAAAAGGACCACAAGGGGTCAAAAACTAAAGGGAATAAACTAAGACTAAATCACAAAAACCAAATACACATCAAACACTGAAAATAGCAAAACCATTGAACATCGCAAACAACAAATCACACAAAAACAATGAACCACTGAGGAACTAAACAGAAGCAGGAACTAAAATACTAAAGGGGTAACGAGACTAACACAGGACAGGTGAGACTAATTAACAAAGACCAGGGAAACAGGGCACAGGTGAAACTAATAAACTCAAAGGAACTAAACAGGGACACAGGGAAACAGAAACCAACACTAGGGAATTTAAACAGGTAAAGACACAAGCAGGGGCAGAAGGAACAAAACCAAAACCCATATACAAAATCACCAAATACAATAACTAGACAAACTCAACTGAAACACTAGGGAGCAAAATACAAAAACAGGAGGTGGGATTCAAACACAGGACAGAAAGTACAAAGACAACCGGACGCTCAAGGTGTTGAGCCACGAGACCAACAGCACAGGGAAAACTCAAAGACAAACATGAAGGACAAGATGACCAGCAACGCCTGCTGGTCAAACGGGGAAGGGACACGGTATTACCACAGCAGGGGCTGACCCTGACAGATAGTAGGTAGACTTTAGCTTCATTTATTTAAAATATTTCCTAGAATTGGGTATACTTTACTTAAAATGGGTTTAAAGCAGAGGTGGCCAATCTTATCCGCAAAGGGCCGGTGTGTATGCAAGTTTTTGCTGCAACTCCCTAATTAGGTCATTAATTAGAGGACTGATTGGCTGAAGAGTCCTCACACCTGGGTTTGAACAGCTGACCTACAGGTTATCCAAAAAACCTGCATACACACCGGCCCTTTGCGGATAAGATTGGCCACCCCTGGTTTAAAGTCAACCCAAAAAAGTGAGTGCAAATTGTTACATCATTCAATCTGAGTAAATTCTACAGTTTATTTTTTTGAAGTTCATGTACAGAATTACAGTACATTACAGTATTTTATCGGCAAGGTTCTCATAAATATTGCCCAGAAATCATTTTTTCTACAGTATTGTACTATTTTACTGATAAACATCATGTTACTGTAATAACTTCACTGTTTATTACAGCAGGGGTGCAGATTGAACCCATGACCCTGGAGGCGTGAGGCTATAGTAGGAGCAACGGGCCACTATTCATACTGTGAGAAATGATGTATGTTTAATCATACATTGTAACTGATATGTCGTTACACTGCTTGTGTATGCTTTGCACCTTGCCTTTCTCCCTTACTTGTGTTTCTTGTTCTCCACACCTTGTGAGCTTCAACATGAACTGATTGATTGTTTTTCATAAGGCCCCATGTTAGTTAGGTCCAGTCTCCTGGAAAATCACTAGAATGTGTCCTTGGCTTTGGAAGCTAAGAGCATCTTATTTTCAGGGAGAGCCCTGTAATATTTAGTTTAATAAATGATTTGTATTGATAAACTTTCATACTGATAATCCTCTTGTAGTGGTCCTAAAAGAAAACATGACTGAAGATATTATCCATTTTAGTACAGACACATTTCACGATTCAGTAACCTGACTTGTCCAATAGATGGCAGTGTAGTACTTCGACTAAGACGTGCTATGGAAATTGCCGGTAAAAACGGAAAGCTCGTTTTCCATTTTAAACGTTTGTCTGACTGAAATGACCACATGTTGTACATATGTAATCGTACTATACATCTAACCTTCAGCGTTGTATTACCTACCTTAATTATCTGCAACAATAAAATATGTACGCGTAATTGGACAGCTGCAAGTTAAGCAATCTGTCTGATTTTACATTAAAGTAGGCATGGACGGACGGTAAGATGAATGTAGGAGAGACCTGTGAATAAGCTGAAAGTATACATAAAATATGATCAAATAATAAATATTTGTAAACATTTAACTGGATAACGACAGCTTCACAGTACTTATATAACCCTGCACAATTTCTAATATCATCACAGCTCCCTGAAAATTAACAGCTATCATTATACAAATAAGCAGTTATCCAGACATCCCGACTCTCCCGGAAGTTCCGGGAGTTTCCCACATATTGACAGCGACTCCCTGATACCCGCAAATTGAATAAAATATCCCGGAAAGAAGAGCAAGTAAACAAGAGCATGCATGCGAGACAGTAGTGTGAGCATCGCGCACTTGAGAGACGCGCGCGTACGACGGAATGAGAGAGAGAGAGAAAGAGAGAGAACGTGCATATGTGTGGGTCCCTGCGTTTGTGCCTGTAGCCCGTGCTAGATAGACAGCATCCTGATTGGTTTACTTAGCAAAATAAGCCAATCAGATTTCAATGCGGGCGGGCTTTTATTTAACCTCTCGAGGACCGAAGTTATCGGTTAAGTGGAGCATCATGACAGAGCGAGAGTGCCCCAAAAAACGGAAATATAAAACGTATTTCACTTCAGACTACACAAAAGTGTATCCTTGTTTAATAAGGATGAAAATAATGACAGTGTTGCGTGCTGTACTGTTAGCAACAGTGATTTCAGCATTGCTCATGACGGTTTAAACGACTGTAAAATGCATGTTGAGGTCAGTTTAACAAGTGTCATTTCATGTGCTGTATTATTCAGGTCTACACTAGTTAGACACTTGGTTAGTTACCAATGCTGTCAGACTCCTTGAAGACTTTTGTAAAATAGCAATGGAATATAATTAAGGAATTTGCATAAATGGTAAAATAATCTACTTATATTATTGTCAAAATAATACATAATATTGACCTTTGTAATTTAGTGCGCTGACTAGAGGAAATTAATGAAGAAATTAAACTGAAATCAAGTTTGTTGAAGTTACATCTCACTCCTTGTCGGGCGGTTGGGGGCACCTCCCTGAATTGAGTTTTTGCAGGTTGGGATGTCTGAAATATTCTACTGTACCTTAAGGAAGGGAGGAGGTCCTGGTTGTGAAAGTTGGGGGGCGGCGGCAGACGATCTCAGAGGCAAGCTGCTGTCCACCCAAAAAAGCAGGCCCCTCATGTAAGCTCACATCCAACCAAATGTTCCAACCCCAGAGGCAAGCTGCTTTCAACTCAATCCCCTGACCCCAGAGGTAAGCTCGCTCCCACCCAAACACCCTGGTCACAGAAGTAAGCTGACATTCACCCAAACCCCCAGCCCCCTGAAGGAAGCAGCCATCTACTTAAACGACCTACCCCCAGAGGTAAGTTGACATCCATCCAACTGCCTTGATCCTAGGCGAAAGCTGCCCCGGTACGTCTAGGTGGTGACACTCCATCCTACAGGGTTGACGTGATGCACTTTCCTGAAGCACACAGAGGACACTTCGGGTTTTAGGTAAGTGTGCTTTGATTTTCTGTGTGTGTGTTTTATTTGGTATGGATTTTATTTAATGGCACGTAAAGATTTTACTGAGCACTGTTTTGGTTGATCACTGTAGCACTTATTCATCAATATTAACATTATTAACATTTATTAGCATTTTATTTGATCTGTTGTGCTGTTTATTGTGCGATTAACCTATTTCATTCCCAAGCTTACTGATTGTATGTGTTTTGGGAAGGTGTATGATGCCGTTTTAGCCCGACCCTTGTGCAGAGCTTGGAAGTCTAAAGAGTCTTGGAAGATGTGTTCCTTTTTAACCCTCTGGAGTCTAGGGGTAGGGGACACACTTTCACTAACTGGGCCATGCTCACATTCAATATCATAAACTTAATTCCTGGCAAATAAATTATTTCTTATATACTGTAGCCTATTTGGTTTGGCAACAAACTCATCTTAATCTTAGTGTACTTTGTAAATATGTCAGATTTATGTGAAGTTTGTAATTTGACATTCAAAGTATAGACATTGCAAAATGCAGTTTGGAACACTTGCAGAAACATTATAAAAGTACATAGTATCCCAGATAGCATGCGGATGTGGGCCACTTCGGGCAAATGTGTGGCACTGCTGGCCTGGTTCCGGCACCGGCAAACGGATGTATCGTAAAAGTGGCCCACTTGTGATTAGACAAATGTGGCCCAAATGTCACAAAACAGAGATGGACCACATGTTAAATACTTTATTAAAAAATTGTTATATGGCTTGCGGCTCACTGGTAAAAGGTATACACTGTAAAAAAAAAAAATCAGTCAAAAAACGGAAAATGTACTGGCAGAAAATTACTGGCACATTTTCCGTTTACGGACTCTTCCTTCAAGTCTCAAGGAAAATATTGAAAATTCACAGTTTTCCACAGGTTGTTGTTCCAAGGAATTAAATAATAGTTTATTTTCATTTTTAATTTTTCATTCTGCCAATTCAGATTTGTTTGTTTAATAAATGATGTTGTTCGCAAAACTACAAAAAGTAATTTGAGAATATAGTAATTCACTACATTCATTATTTTTCATGACTCAAGGGCCCATAAACATGCATTTATACAACTGAAGCTGGATTCATTTGCAAGACCCTTAACCCCAAATTGAAAATGGAAGTTATTCTGGATACAAGTGTCTGCTAAATGCTGTAAATGTAAAGGGTGTGTCCACCTCAAAACGACAGTACCCACTACCCACCCAGCACCAGACATCCACGGATGTTGTTTTGTTTTTTTTTTGTTTTTTGTTTTTTTCCTCAAATTCAAAATCCTTTAAGACATTGGACTTTTGTTGTTTCTAAACACATTTGAAGCCTGATCAGGGACTGTATTCAGTTCCTGTTGAAAAGTAGCTCTTACGAGGTTAACATCTGTGAGGTTCAGAAACTGGTAATGGGCCATAATATGGCCAGATCTCAGACAGAGCCTGGCCACTCGTGGCTAACATAAGGCCCTGCTCTGGCCCAGATGTTAACCTGATGCGGCAACCGAGAGCGGTCCGCTCAATCGCCGTCATTCCATGCGGTATGTGGGCCAGATGATTATGCGTGATGTGGGCCACATCCGGGCCAGAAAGATTTTGCTATCTGGGAAGCAATGCTGGCAGTTTGTCTTGATCCCAGATATCTGATCACCAAAGTCTTGGCTACATGAAGATGACTAAATGGTGTAGTTGCAATATTCATTTGGATAAATGAATAAGAAAAATCTAACTCATGTAACTATTTCTGGCTCCTTTCATTGAATATGTAGCAACTTTCATGTGTATGAATGAGCCATTGTCACTTGGCCACGTCCCTACCCCCCTTTTATGGTGCTGAAGGGGATGTATCTGGATCGCGTTCCACCGTTGCGTTGTTCATCAAATTACCATGCGAATGCGATCTGAATACGCGCTAATGCGGCTATTTAGAATGTGAATAGCGATCTTCGGGTGAGAGCGGTACTACACACCCCCGATGCAGGTAAAACAAAGTAAGGTGACATGGTTTACTCTTTTGCCGATTTAACCTAATTTTTAAAAGTTTAATACTTCCGACAATGGACGTTTTGAAAAGAAGGCAGATTACGGATTTAGTCAGCGTTTTTTTCATGTTTCTATAATAAGATTTCAGCGAGTTATGAACTGAAATACACGAGAAAGATACACGGCATTGCCAACGATGCCGTCGACTCCAGAGGGTTAGAGGTCTTAACTTTTTAATAGCATGCATATAAGGTGACATTTTAATTGTTTTATTGACCATATAGTTTTAATTAGGTTTAAATGGTGTATAATTGTATTTGCTGGTCTTATTGCCCTTTTCCTGTTTTATGGGTAATAGTTCTGCAGGTAGTTCTATTTGTTTAATATTATCTTTGAAAGTCTTATTGTACTGTGTTGGCATGATTTGCATAGTGTGGGAATGTTTCAGCCTTATAGATTGTGATTATGTCTTAATGTAAGTAGTACAAGCATAATATTTATTATTCATGTATTTGAGCTGATTTACATTTTGTTTTGGTATGAAAAGGTCATTTTGATACGTCCCCCATGGAGGGGACCACATATTAAACAGATTTTTGGAACAGGGAGCTTGCCCCGTCTGCTCCAGGCACCGACCCGGTATTGCAGTGCCCCCTGTTGTTGAAAGGCAGAACTGACTGACTGAATGGGTGACTAATAGACTGAGTGCCTCTGGATGGCCAGCTAATTAGCCGCATGTGCTGTGTGGGAGGGGCCCTGTCCGTGCGCGGCCTCCATTTCCCGCCGTTTTTCTTTTTTTTTTAAAGTAAGGTGACACGCTGTCGTTTGTGCGGTGGGCAGCTGTGCTGAGGTAAGGCATGACGTCATCTTTGCCTTTTGAATTTTCCCTCATGTTTTTTTAAATGATTGCTGTTTTTTGAGAGGACAGGAGGACAGGGAGGACGCCGGTGGCTGCGACGCCCCTGGGCATTCTACTCCGAGCGGGGGCGTCACGGAGGCCCGGCTAACGGCGACCCGCTAAGCGGCGGCCCCATATCCACTCGGGTCTCTCTTCGGTCTTCAGGACCGGTATACATTTCTTCTCCTTTCCGGATTGGAAAAAAAAAAAAGGCAAAAGTGGAATAGTTGACGAAATGGCGTCGGATGGCGTAGCTTCTAGCGGTGGGGCGTAAAGACCTTGCATTCCAGAGCATCCCCGCGCATATGAGAGTCTGCTCCGTACATCTCCGTTCAGGTAAGTCAGCTTCCGGTGTGATCACTAGACTCCATTCTTGTGTTTGTCCCTAAAGAGAACAGCCAGGATAGGAAATGCTGGAAACCCATCCCGACCGGAGTCCATCCCTTCCTGGTGGCACAGTAACCCGAAAGTGTTTGTGAGTGTGGTTTATGTCAGATTAGGAGAGCTGAAATGAACCTTTTGTTGGATGATAGTCGGCGACCAAAACAAGAGCTAGATCACAGAAAAGTGTGACAGCGTCAAAGTGAAATGCCACGCTGGATGGAAGTTTTCTAGTACTGATGAAGGATGTAGAATCAGAATCCAGATATGTTTCCATACAAGGAATTTGCCTTGGTGGTGCTTTTACATGACATTACAAAGAACATACCACATTTAGCAAAGACATATGCAGAAAGGTAATAAACAATAGACTGGCAATTGGGTAATATGATAATTATATGATAATTAAGTTTATTAATGGCAGTAATGATGGTATTATGATATTTATATATGTGTGTGTACATAGTAATCATTGTAGTATGAATATAAACTATATAAATGGTATAAGAATTTAAAGGGCTCTTAAATGGTGCCGTTATTAAGTAGCAGCCAAGTCAACTATATGTGCAAGAGTGCAATATGTATACAGAGTTTGCAGTATGTGTGCATAATGTACAAGAGTGCAGAATATAATCATAGAGGAAGTTTATCAGTTGTTCACTGGTTATGCTGGTTTCACTGCAGCTGACGATTAATTGAACGTCCAGTCAGAGACTGGCTTGGTTAATGAGAGAGACTACCTGAGGGGAGAAGCTCTTGGCGTGTCTTGTGGTCTTGGTTCTGATTGCCATGAGTCTTCTCCTGGAGGGTAAGGCTTTAAAGACGTGGTGAGCAGGGTGAGATGGGTCCTCAAAGATTTTGTATGCCCGTTTCCTGGTTCTGGTGATGTACAGTGTCTGGAGGGTAGGCAGGTTACTGCTGATTATTCGCTCTGCTGAGTGGATGATGTGTTGCAGTCTGGCCTTGTCTCGTTCAGTGGCTGATCCAAACCAGGCTGTGATGGAGGAGCTAAGGATGGACTCAATGATTGTAGCGTAAAACTGGGCCATCGTGGTTATAACATGTTATTTTGGATCAGGCAGTTGTGAGAGTTCAGTCCGCATTAGCTCCGATAGAATAGTATTAAATGCAAAGCTAAAGTCCACAAACAGAATCCTAACATATGTCTCAGGGCACTCCAAGTGTCGGAGCAAGAAATGTAGTCCAGTGTTAACTGCATCGTCCACAGGTCTGTTGGTTCTGTAGGCAGACTATAGAGCAGGGGTGTCAAACTGCAGTCCTGGGGGGCCAGAGCCCTGTGTAGCTTAGTTCTTTCCCTGTTCCACCACTAATGATTCAGCTCAAGAGCTGTGTGGTAATTAGCACAAGGAGTTGAATCAGGTGTGTTAAATGAGGGGAAACCCAAAAATGTGCAGGGCTCTTGCTCTCCAGGACTGGAGTTTGACACCTGTGCTATAGAGGGTCAAGCGATGGGTCTGTGATGGTTTTAAGGTATGACAGCACAAGTCTCTCAAAAGCCTTCATTACCACTGATGTGAGAGCCACTGGTCTGTAGTCACTGAAGCAAGAGACTCTGGGTTTCTTTGGAAAAGGTGTTATTGTGGATGATTTAAGATACAAAGATCCAGTGACTAATTGAAAATATCTGTGAAGACAGGTGATGGTTGATCTGCACAGTGCTTCAGAGTGGCTGGGGAGACCAGGAGCTTTCCCTGTATTCTGACTCCTAAAGATCTTGTTTACATCTCTGTCGTTGATTCTCCTGGGAAGGTGGCTGGACGTGGGGGGGGGGGGGGGGGGTGAAGGTACCCAGGTGTGAAGAAGGCCATTGAAAAGGTGAGGGCTGTATGATGCGCGAATGTGGCTTTTCAAACCCGCAGTAGAATTTGAACAGGTTTTTGTCACCACTCCTGTAGGCTACATCTTTTGTTTTAGGAAGCTGCCTGAGTTCAGTTGTAAACCATGGGTCGTCATTATTATAGCTGACAACAGACTTTTTGGGAATGCGAGAGTCCTCGCAGAAGCTTATGTGCCATGTTACAGTGTCCGTGTATTCATCCAAGCTGTTAGTAGCAGTTTTGAAAACATTCCAGTCTGTCGAGTCAAAGCATGATTTTAATTGCTCTACAGCTCCACATGTCCAGTGTTTCACTCTAGTAACGACAGGTTTAGCAGTTTTCAGATTTTGTCTGTATGCTGGAATTAGATAAATTGTTGCATGGTCAGAGTTTCCTAGTGCAGCACCAGTCATTTTCTGTCAATAAAATGTGACATCTTTTCAGTTACCTATTTATTTGTTTTGGCTTTTTCTTATTATTATCTATGTGTTCATTGTAATTGATTAATAAAATTATTTATTTTCATTATTATTTCTTTTTCACTTATCTTTGAAATGTGATTTTGAAGTTTTAATGTGATTGTATCCTTGTCTTTGTAAAGCACTTTGAATTGCCTTGTGCCTGAATTGTGCTATATAAATAAACATGCCTAAAATCCTTGACAATGACAATGTGTTCGTGCGCTTCAAGAGATTTGTAGTTTTTAAACTCTTTAAAAGTGTACGCACTAATGACAGACACTAGGTGGTTGACAGTGTCCCCATAAGAAAGCCAAGGTAGCGCATCGGGATCCCTTGTCCATGTGTTTGCTGGCATTTCATAAGGGTCGACGAGGACACCATAAACAGTGGCGTACTCTCACTGTTCTTCGCTTTCTCCATCTTTGCATTTCTTGCAGTGTGAAGATCTGCGAGCTGTTTAATTTTAGTGACCGCTCCTTTTCAGGATTATGTAGTATATGTTTAACATTAGTTCAAAGTGTGGAAGGGAAATTTAAAGTGATGGTAGGCCAGGGTTGGGAGGCATTGTAGGATTGTTCTTGTGTCTCAGGTTTTGTTGTTTTGGGGATGGTGTCGTGTGTCCTTGCCTCACAGCCACCTGCACGGAACCAGCTTTGCAGGCCACAGACCTTGGAGAACTGGGCTGAAGGGAACATCGCCGGGGGGAGAAAGGGGACCTGCAGGAAGCCTTGAAATGTAGCTGCTATACTATGCTAGATGCAGTTTGTTGTATGGTAGCATTTGAACACACAAGCAAGTTACTGTATGTACCCATAAGGGTTGTATATGTTTACGCTGAAGTCTTTATTTAGTCAATATAGGGTTGGGGTTTCCCTTACTGATAGCATTGTGAGCCATGCCAGCCATGGACACCGAAGGGGGGGTTGCACCTTTTTGCTGGGTTGGGAGTGGAATTTCCCTAATGTTTAGGGTTTTTGCCCTCCTTCCTAGGCTGGATAGACAGGCTTATGTGTGGGACTCATAGGAGGCCTAGGCCTAACGAGGATTGGAAGCTCAACATCCTTGAAGTAGACCAATAGTGGCGTATTATGTTTGTTGTATGGTCGAAACCTGGTTTGCAGATGTTTGGTAACCAATCGGGACTTAGAAGTCCATATAGGGGAATTCGTCTTATAGTATATTAACCTGCTGATTTCTGGGTGCGGGGTGCATTGCGCATTGTACCCAAGTGTGGCTGGAACACTATGCTGGATTGCTGAATAAAGAAGAAAACTTTGCTCATTATGTTAAGACGGAAGCGGAATTGGGAGTTACGTCAGTCTGCAGCAGCGCTGGATCGTTTTACGGCACACTGCTTGCCTGGTCGCAGCCTCCAAAGAGCAAGAGTTCCAGAAGTTCACCTGCGCTCCAGAGACATTTCATAGTTATCTTATGTGCCCCTCTCGTTTGGTAGTTCATTTTCTGTCCGTGATTACGGGTGTGCGTGTATGATGTTCAGTAAGTAATGTTTTCTATACTTTTAATGTAGTTGATTTCTTTCTGTATGCGCAGTATCGGTGTAGTGTTACTAGATTGCGTATATGGCAGCTTGTTGGATTTACATGCCCTGTTATCGTTGATGTAGCAATTTGTCGTGGGTCAGCATTTGTATGTGGTAATTATAATTTCTTATTGCTATTAATCAAGTTAAAGGAGCACCTCCAACTTATTATATAGTTTACTGGTAATCCTTCAGTGCCATCTTGTGGACATATTTGAAACTACCATAATTCGCTTACCTTTTCCAGAATGTTCAGTCGTTATTCCCTTTATTGGTTTATTTCAGAACCACGCCCACATATTGGATTGGATGGGGCCTATTGTTAGTTGCTGGGCTGTAACCACAGAATTGCGAGTAAAAACCTTAAACCCACCTTGGCTGTGATCCCAGTGCTCTGACCGGCACTCTTCTGAGAACACTACCTCATCCGGAACCACGATTTCATTAGTCCACCTAATCCTCCCCCACACATTACATGCGAGGTCTGGAGTTTGATTCAAGTGTGACAGAGTGAGAGTGATTATAGAGGATTATAGAGTCATAGTTCTTTGGGTTAATTCTGACTACCACAAAAGTTTACAAGCCCTATTTTGGCAAGAGCTAATCCTAATCATTTTCATCCTTGCCGTTTAAATCACTCATGAATAGATGTGTTTGTGAGAATTTGGTTTGTTTTAAGCATTTTAAATTAAAATAAATACTGCAATACTCATTGCAGAAATACATCTTTTCCAATATTGTGCAGCCTAATAATGAAGTACTTACTACTAGGAGATATCTAACAACATACGATGCAACATTCAACAGGGGGTAGTGAAGTGATATGTGGCAGATCAAAGTGCCAATTCGATGTGGGGCAGTGATTAGCATGTGGAGAATGCTGCAGCAGTATTACAAAATCAGCAACTCTTTTAAAAATAATAGTGATATAAATATATTATTTATTAATAAGTATATAGAATCAGTACACAAAGTATAAGTATATAAAGTTTAAGTATATAAAGTATATAAGTATAAAAATCTTAAGTATAAAAATGATATAAGTATAAAAAGTTTAAGTAAAAAAAGTTTAAGTAAAAAAAGTTTAAGGGCTCAGAGGCCTGCTGCTCCTACTCATCAGAGTGGATCTGTTGCTTGAACTTCTTCTTCAGAGCCTCTGCTAAGATGGCAGCAATGTCCTCTGAGGGCATGCGTCAGTCCCCTCCTCGTCACTGGCGTCCCACCTGGCGACCTCAGCACTGGGCGCAGTTTAATGTGCGGCAGCTCCGCCAGAACATCCACCATGTTGGGGCCATTGGTGGGTCCTGCGCCACTTCCCTGACGATGACTCGTCTTCTGCTTCGGGCCCTGGATATTAGCAGGCGGAGGAGGAGGAGGCGGTGGAGGAGGAGGAGGGGGTGGAGGAGGAGGAGGGGGTGGGAAACAGCTTGGAGCTGAAGTGGGGACTATAAGAGTCCCAGTGGTCTCCGAACTGCTCCGGGGCATATTTGGGTCAGTCAGGGCACCAGCAAGCTGGGAGATCTCGGACCGTAAACGGTCCACCTCGTCTTCGAGGGCTGCAATCTTCTCCCAAACTGCCACCCACTGATCCCCGTGATCCCCGTGTCCACTGGGGAGGTGGATGCCACTCCCGACCTTTGCAGGGGCGTTGCCATTTATAGCAACCCCCGTTGCAACACTTCAGGATGTCTTCACAAAGCGCTGGGAAAGAAAAAAATCTCCAGTTGCAAAAAACTTGTTGCATTGCGCAGTTCAACGCAGAGGGGGCGACTCTGTGAAACAAGCGATCTTCCTTGGTCGAAAAAATACTGAATTCGGAACGGAATCAAATCCAAAAAAAAACAGTCTGCACACAAAGTACAGAGAGTTAGATGTCTTATTTAAACATCACACAAAATTATATTTTTTTCCATCATCCATTAACATACAGCGCAATCTCAGATCCACATTAGGCCATACTATACAGATTTCCTGAATAACATTAATATACACATACATGTATATATTTATATATGCACATTATAAACATTTAAACCTGCAATGGTACTAACAGGGTGGCTAAACTGAATAACACCATATCACAGTCAACGTATTCCGATCAATTAGCAAGTAGCCTTATAGGTAGCTTTAGCATTTTACATACAACTACAAAAAATGATACATTAGCAAAGAAAATAATCAACCACACAATCAACAAAGGTTCACATTCATATCCTGACTGTTTTTCCTTCACACTAATGATCCCTATATCTATATTTTCCTTAACATTTAACCAAACAGGTAAATTGACCTACCAGGATATCCAAAAGAGAGCAATTGCACCAAAATCTTTCTATCCACTAATTGCTGCAATTGTATGCTTCGGCCAAAAAAAATAAACAGTGCTCTAAACGTTGATATCTACACAAATATATATACATATATGTAGATATATACGTTTATTTCTCTAAGTTGCCGTTCACTCTTCTTTCCGCTCTCTTTACCCGCCTTCCTCCGTCTAGAAAAACCCGCCGGAAAAAAAACTCCCACCCTACCTTTCGGCACTCAGGAACGTCTTAAAGAGACAGCTGCCCACTTTGGTATACACACACTTATTGTAAGGTTCATGTCTCCCTCTTTACAAATTACGCTCTATAATAGCTTCAAATCATTATGGTACTTTAGCTTTATAGACCTGGCTTCATATGGTTTTGTTATTATTATTTTTGGTATTAGTATTATTATTTTAAGAATGAAGCTAAATAATATAGCCGCCCACTAATATGTCACATATGGGTTAAAATGCAGAGGACACATTTCGTCGTTGTGTGATGTGCCAAGAATGGCACTTGATCACAAAGTACAAATACTTTTTTACTTGCCAACATTCATAAGCAACGTTATTTTTCAGTACAGTGGCGGTTTTTATAAATCTTGGTGATTAATATTCGCGGAGAGCGTGGGGTTTCCATTTATCTATAACATTTATATTGTTAAAGGAAACACAGCTTAGCAAGCTGTTTAATTTTAATGACTGATTGTTTTCAGTATTAACTAGTATTTGTTTAACATTGGTTTAAAGTTGACTGCTGCTACTTTAGCAGCAGCTCGGCATGCGCTCTCTGAGCTGATCCTAATCACTTTCATCCTTGATATTTCAGTCAGTCATGAATGGAGGTGTTTGTGAGAAACTTATTTATTTATTTTTTTAAAAAGATCCTTTATAAACACTCCAATACTTACTGCAGAAAATGATTTTACGCAATGTCCTGCAGTCCAGTTATGAAATACTAATCTAACAACATACAATGTGCTGCCCACAGAAACGCTGTCTGTGCGCAGCCTGCTGGCAAAAAGCGGAACTACAGTTACAGCAAATAAGGCAGAACGGAAACATCGGCGTCACTCCTTGGACTGATGATAGCTTATAAATAGTTCTCAGTGAACCAAATAGAATGAACCAAATTTCACTGGTCCCATGCAAACTGACACCCATCTGGAACAAACCTGACATCCTGTTAAATAAAAAAAGTGATAAACTTCCTGGCTTGGCATAATAAAGGAATCAAGCGCCTCGAACATATAATCCAAGACAATTGCATGATATCATTTGACAAAATTACAGAAACTTATAACATTGAGAAAAACAAATACTTAGAATATCTTCAACTTAAATCAATAATACATAATAGATGGTGCCGTAAGCAATTAGATCTGGAGCTTTCACCAAAAATAGCAAACTTTTTAATAACTCCAACTAAAAAACTACTGTCTAGGATTTACGTGCATCTAGCAGAATCTGATACAACGCTCTCACTCCCTACCCACAAATGGGAAAGGGATTTGCCTAACTCTGACATATGCCTAACTTGTAAGAAGGATGCACCAGATAATTACCTGCATGCTTTCTGGTATTGCACACCGGTCAACGAATTCTGGCAAAGGATTTGTGAAGACTCATCTACACACCTAGGGCATCCCATCCCACCCTCCCCCTCACTCTGCCTGCTTGGGGACCTCACCCCGCCTGGCTGGACCGGCTCCCCGTTTGCCGGGGGGTCTGGGGTTGTCCCGTCCTTGGCTGCTAGCTGGGGTCTCATCGGGCGTGGTGGGGTGGGTCTCTCCCTGTCTGCGCCTGGGGGGGGGGGGCGTTTCCCTACTGCCGGGCTGCTTGTGGCGCCCCTGAACACCTCGGTTGGCCGTCCCTGCCGGCTGTGCGGGGTCGGGGATGGGGACTAATTGGGGCCAGTCGGGGATCTGGCCCCAGTGTCGGGGGGGGGGGGGGGGGCCCACTCCTGGCACACCCTTATTGCTCCCCTGGGCCCAACATCACATTTCACACAACACTAGGGCCTTGAGGGGCGGTGGGGAGGTGCACCGAGACACTGCCCCTCAATTTTTACTTGCATGTTAGACACCACATGACACTAGGGCTGAGGAGGTGGGTTGAGGCAGGTGGGGCTCTGCCGTCTGCCAGCGGTGGAGCCCTCATACCCGAACTGCACCCACTAATTTTAATGCATTGTACATAAACACACAACTCTCTCACACATGTACATGCACACTTCACACCAACATGGGTCGGGGAGGGGATGGGGGCTGAGGAGCCCCCCCTAACTCTCTGTCTCTGGCCCTGTGCGGGGGGGGTGGCCCGCCGGGTGGAAGACCCATCATGGGGGGGTTCGGGCGGCCCTGGCGGGTGTGGGCAGCCTCCTCTCTTGGGCTGCGGGCCGGGTGGTGCTTGGCTCTGCTGCGCCGTGGTGGGGCCCTGGCGGGCGGTCCGGGGAATCTTGGGACGCTCTGGGCCCTGCTAGGCAGATTGCGGGGTTCGGTTTGGGCTGGGCGGGGGGTCTGCCGGTCGCCGCGGGTCCGCTCCCGGGTGGGGGGGGGGCTCTTTGTATGGGCCCCCCTTGGATCGTCCTGCAGTGTTGGGGGGGAGGCGTGCCGGGTCGCTGCGGTGGGCGGCGGCCCGTCCTGCCGGGGGACGGGCTGGGGCCCCTCCGGTGTGTGGGGGGCCGTCCGCCGGGGGGGGGGGGTTGGTCCTGGTTGGTGGGGCCCTTTGGCCCTGGACCCGCGTGCCTCGGTGGGGGGGTTGTGAGTGGGGCTGGGGGGCTCGCCGCCCGTCCTCCCTCTGCGGGCCTCCCTGTGCGGGGGTTGGCGCCCCCTTAGTCCCTCGCGGGCTCCCTCTCGGGTTGGGCGGGTGGTTGTCTCTGGGATGCGTGGCTGTGGGCCCTTGTGCCAGGGGGGCGGTAGGGTGGCCTCGGTTGCCTGGTTCTCCTGCCTTCGCCTTGGGCCTGGGGGGGGGGGGGGGTGCTGTCACCTCCCCTGACGGCATCATATGCCAGCACATCCAATGACAAATCAGGTCACACCTGCACTTGCACATACATACAAGAATGGTTGAGCGATCAATATCATTATTATTATGACTTTTTAGGGTATGTTATAGATTTAGGAATTGAAATATACATATATAAGGGTACGGTCACGTGTGTGTATGCTACATATACACTCACCTAAAGGATTATTAGGAACACCTGTTCAATTTCTCATTAATGCAATTATCTAATCAACCAATCACATGGCAGTTGCTTCAATGCATTTAGGGGTGTGGTCCTGGTCAAGACAATCTCCTGAACTCCAATCTGAATGTCAGAATGGGAAAGAAAAGTGATTTAAGCAATTTTGAGCGTGGCATGGTTGTTGGTGCCAGACGGGCCGGTCTGAGTATTTCACAATCTGCTCAGTTACTGGGATTTTCACGCACAACCATTTCTAGGGTTTACAAAGAATGGTGTGCAAAGGGAAAAACATCCAGTATGCGGCAGTCCTGTGGCCGAAAATGCCTTGTTGATGCTAGAGGTCAGAGGAGAATGGGCCGACTGATTCAAGCTGATAGAAGAGCAACTTTGACTGAAATAACCACTCGTTACAACCGAGGTATGCAGCAAAGCATTTGTGAAGCCACAACACGCACAACCTTCAGGCGGATGGGCTACAACAGCAGAAGACCCCACTGGGTACCACTCATCTCCCCTACAAATAGGAAGAAGAGGCTACAATTTGCACGAGCTCACCAAAATTGGACAGTTGAAGACTGGAAAAATGTTGCCTGGTTTGATGAATCTCGATTTCTGTTGAGACATTGAAATGGTAGAGTCAGAATTTGGCGTAAACAGAATGAGAACATGGATCCATCATGCCTTGTTACCACTGTGCAGGCTGGTGGTGGTGGTGTAATGGTGTGGGGCATGTTTTCTTGGCACACTTTAGGCCCCTTAGTGCCAATTGAGCATCGTTTAAATGCCACCGCCTACCTGAGCATTGTTTCTGACCATGTCCATCCCTTTATGACCACCATATACCCATCCTCTGATGGCTACTTCCAGCAGGATAATGCACAAAGCTCGAATCATTTCAAATTGGTTTCTTGAACATGACAATGAGTTCACTGTACTAAAATGGCCCCCACAGTCACCAGATCTCAACCCAATAGAGCATCTTTGGGATGTGGTGGAACGGGAGCTTCGTGCCCTGGATGTGCATCCCACAAATCTCCATCAACTGCAAGATGCTATCCTATCAATATGGGCCAACATTTCTAAAGAATGCTTTCAGCACCTTGTTGAATCAATGCCACGTAGAATTAAGGCAGTTCTGAAGGCGAAAGGGGGTCAAACACCGTATTAGTATGGTGTTCCTAATAATCCTTTAGGTGAGTGTATATAATGCCGATTTGTTACATTATTAATTATTATTATTACCACTGATGTTGTTATAATTTTTGTTGTTTGATGAGTGTTATGTTTCTTATGCTTGTTTGTATTCTGTATTCCCCTACACTTAATTTTTTTCCATCCCACCTACATTATTAGTGTTATTATTTCTGTATACCTTTTTTTTTTTTTTTTCTCCCCCTCTCCCCATAGTGATTGATGTCTGTTGTTATTGTTACGCTTGTTGTTTCTGTATCCCCCCCTGTTTTTCTTTTTTCTCTTCCTTTTTCCACGGTACCGGTGAGTTCGGAGCGGCCACACTCTTTGCTCTTGAATGTAATGTAAAATAAAGTTGTCCTCCGAAGAGGGGGGGTGGTGGTGGGCAATAAATAAATAAATAATAAATAAATAAATAGTTCTCAGTAATCGCTTGTGTGATTGTAAATGTGCTGTGTGTTATGTCATGTATAGTGGTTAACAGGGGTTAAAGTAAAAAAAAATCCTGAGCCTGAACTTTTTTTGGGGGGGGACTTTTTTATTGAAGGACTTACTTCAAATATTGACAATAATAACAAAAATAAAGTAAAAAAAAAAAACTGCTAAACAATAGCAAGTGCTTAAAGTGCTTAAAAAACAAGTGCTCAAAGTGCTAAAGAACTGAACTGCTAAACTGAAGATTAGAAGTGAAATCAAGGCCATTATCACTTATTTTTTCTTTTTTTCTGGGTTGTAAGCAAAGTCCTGCAAACTCTTTCTTTTTAAGACATTTGGACCAGAAGATGGAGCTGGTCCAGATGATGAGGATGAGGCTTTGGCTGGTCCAGAGGGAGGGAGAAAGAGTTTGGCTAGTCCAGAAGAGTCTGGTCCAGAAGATAAGGATGAGGCTTTGGCTGGTCCAGAGGATGAAGATGATGCTTTGGCTGGTCCTGAGGATGAAGATGAGGCTTTGGCTGGTCCAGAGGATGAAGATGAGGCTTTGGCTGGTCCAGAGGGAGAGCGAAAGAGTTTGGCTGGTCCATAGGAGGTTGAAAATGGTCTGAATGGTCCAGAGGAGGAGGCTGAGGGTCTGGCTGGTCCAGAGGAGGTTGAAAAAGGTCTGGATGGTCCAGTGGAGGTTGGTGAGGGTCTGGATCGTACAGTGGAGGTTGGTGAGGGTCTGGCTGGTCCAGAGGAGGTTGGTGAGGGTTTGGATGGTCCAGTGGAGGAGGATGAGTGTTTGGCTCGTCTAGAGGAGGCTTTGGCTGATCCAGCGATATTCCTGGCCTGCTGTATGAGTTTGTTTGCCATCTGTGATGGCCGAATCCTTGCTGCCTCACTCACCCTTTTCTTCTTTTGTGCCTGTTGTGCCTCTTTCTTTTTCTGCAGATGTTTTTGATATGTTTGATACGATGACAGGCAAGATCACCTTAATGGCTGGTCTATTGTCATTGTCGATGCTGTCCACTCCCTTGCTTTAATCGTGGATTTTACAATTGCAAGGCTCTCATAAGTTTCCACATTCATGGAGCATCTGTCTGCTTCAAGAATATCATCCATGAGATTAAATGATCCCTCAACCAGGGGGCCTGTGAAAATGCTAAGTAGTGCTTTGACCAGCTGACCCAGAATGGGAAATCTCACACCTCTCTCTGGATTTTTCATGGATACAACTCTGCTCCACCAATCTACATCAACTCGGCCTTCCTCTTCAATGTAGTTCTGGGCACACGTTACCAGGTCCACCTCTATTTGGTACGCCCGTATCTCTTCCTCTAGTTGACCAATCTCTTCTGGTGCGACCACATTAGGCAAGGCCTCTCCTAATGTGATAAAAGCCCCACAGATGGAGTCATCTTGAATCAGAGAGGGAGTGAGTGCAGAAAGTGAGGTGATTATCTTGTTGTCCAGAGGAAGGTTTTTGAGAAGGAACTCTGATGACTTCATGTATCCTTCTCTGAGAGAGTTGTAAATGTTTCTCACCCATATCAGCCTCTCCACACGGGCCTTGTTTAGTGCAGAGTATCTTCCAACAGACAACCTTTTGTCTTATAGTTGCAAATCTTTACTCCGGACATCAACCTTGATGATATCCTTTGCGCTCAGTGGGATGGCTTCCGGCTTCATAAATTTGCTGAGGAGCTCTCGAACTAGGGCCACCATCTCCACGTGCAGCAAGCGCGCCATTGGTTTTTCATGTTGCATTTTTTTTAAAAATCCCTGAAATGTTGAAAGTCTTTTTTTCAAGATTTAACTTAACTTTAAATTACTGAAGTAATATTTTGGTGCATAATCATTGTTTTTATCAGATCATAATCAGATGTTATCATCAGTTAAATCTTTAAAATGTTCTAAGTGTATGTCAATGTTTGTGGCTGAAGAGAAAAGAAAAAATTCGCAACACTGCTATATTTTTTTCATAAGATAAATATTCCTTTTCTTCATTTCCTGTTAAAAAAATTCAGACTTAATCAAGTATTTTACATTTTTTGCCTTGGAATTGAATGTCTAATCTTTCCATTACATGTGAAATATGGAAATAACATACTGATTAAAAATAATTTCACTTTATTCACTTTTTTTTTAACAATAAACTGCTATTTATTTGAACACTTCTATATAACTCTGCATAACTTCTAAAGCTGGTTATGATTGCTGTAGTAGAGACCTGGCTGTTCCCTTTGTAAAAAACAACAACTGTTATTAACTTTCATTACATTTAGCCTAAAGTTTTTGCCTACACAAGTTAGCCTGCTACAAGATACCTCTGAACATGTCGACCGTGACTTTGAATCGGTCAAACTCAAACACAGAGATTCGTGCCTTCCGGTCAAGGTTGGCTTGTGTTCCCATTCGGGATGTTGTGGCTTGTTCTTGTTGAAGAATTTCTATTCTGGTCTTTTCCTCAACTGTTAGTGCATATCTCGTCAGCACTTCGTTAAGAAGCCTTCTGTATCAGACAAACACACACACACACCACTGTGGCTATTTTCATTGCTTATTCCTACATAAAACCTAACAACACTAAACTAGCACATCACTCTACATGCAATATAATACAATAAAAATGGTTAACTGCAGAGACAGAACATTAAAAAATACTTAATTTATACTACAAAATGATTAGCATTACCTGTATTTGTGTTCTTCATTTGGATCCAGCACATAGTAATAATGCACCACCAGTACATCCATGAGTTCATTCAGCCTGGTGCACACCTCCAGCATCTGAAGAAATCTGTTGCTAATAGGTCTTATCAAGCTCTTGGAAGGAAGATGGAGCAGACTCTGAAACTCTGAGAAAATCTCCTTCTGTTTTGGTGACTTCTCAATATCATAATAGACATCGGAGCAGAAATTTTCCACTTCTGTGCTGAACGGACTCATGAGGGCCTTGGCAGCATTGGAAACCATGTGCACGGTGTCTCCAGATATGTCAAGGAGGTATGGGTTCGCCTTCCTTGCTTGAGTTTCAAGGCCAGACTTTTTTCCTCTCATGACTGCACAGTTGTCAAGGAGGATGCTGGTAACTTGTCTCCACTCAAGACCATAAGTCTGCATGACATCTTTAAGTTCCAGCATAAGGTTTGGGGCATTTGCAATGTTGACTTTTCTGCTTGCCAGATGTTGTGTTATTACTCTGTTGCTTTCATTATCAAAAAAGCGAACCAACTGCCAAAAGGCTCGCCATCTCTACTTTCTTCAATCCATGCCCAGCGCCATTTATTTTTGAGTCCTTTATCTATTGCTAGGACATCATCCCCAGGCTTCATAAACTTGCGCTCCATTTTTTTTTCTCCGACAACGCTAACGTGACATTGACGTATGGGTGTCAATCATACCGTGTTGCAAGGACCCGCCCTTCTCTACTTCTGATAGGCTTGTAACGTTAGTTAAAGCTGCGTTCCTCTCATATGATCGGTAGGTGAAATAAATTGGCTCGAAAATATTAAACCGCATGCGCAGGCTCTAAAATATTATTATTTTTTCCCCTCACGGCCGCACGCCGGAGATCCGGCACGGTGCCGGAATACTTTAAGCCCTGCACTAAGGATCTGGTCTCAATTTCGTAAACATTATGGCCTAGCCTCCATGTCTGTTTACGCCCCTGTCATGGCCAACCTGCTATTTCCAGCTTCTCTATTAGATAATGCATTCAGACAATGGTGTTGAATATTAAGACGTTATATAAGGATGGCGTCTTCATGTCATTTGATCAGGTTAGACAGGAGTTTGCTCTGCCAGCAAATCACTTTTTCAGATACCTACAAGTTAGACATTTCACACAGAATAACGTCAGTCATTTTCCTTCACTACTGTACCTCAGACATCATTTCTTGATTCAATCATAGAAACTCAGCCAGAGGTTAGGGGAACCGTCTCAAAGCTGTACACAAATATATTTGACATGGAAGGTTCTTCACTGACAATAGTAAAAGAAGGATATGGGTACAACTATTAATGATGGTCAATGGTCTAACATACTTCAAAGAATCCACTCCTCCTCTATTTGTGCGAGGCACTGCCTCATTCAGTTCAAGATTGTACATAGACTTCACATATCTGGGGTTTAGTTATCCAAGATTTACCCGGGGGTTAATCCTATTTGTGACAGATGTAGACAAGCACCTGCTACTCTCTTTCACACTTTTTGGTCATGTCCAAGTATGACTGCATTCTGGTCTTCAATATTTGAGGTGTATTCTGTGATTTCGGGGGTAACCTTTGACCTTTGTCCTTTTATCGGACTTTTTGGCGTACCATTGAATGATCTCCCATTACGAAAGACACAATTAAATTGTATAGCCTATTCCTCCCTTTTGGCTCGGCGACTCATTCTTTTAAATTGGAAAAATGAGAAACCCCCCCCTCCTTTGTTAGATGGATATGTGATGTCATGTTTTTCCTTAAGATTGAAAAGATTAGATATGCATTGCATGGATCAGTGGGAAAGTTTGATATGGTATGACATCCTTTTATTTCTCATATAGAACAGCTGACAATGCACCTTGACTCTGGATAATGTGTGATGTGTACAAAGTAACTGAGTGACTACTCTGGACCCTTTTTTTTTTGTCTTGTGGTGTTATGTTTATTTGTCTTAATGCTTGTATCTGTGGGGGGTTTTTGTATGTCTGAAAAAACCAATAAAAAAATACATCGACAAAAAAAGAAACAATTGCATAACATAGGATACGATAAAATCAAGATAGGATAGGTTAAAAGAAGAAGTTTAAGATAAGATTGTATAAGATAAAGGATAAGATTAAGATAATGATAAGTAGAGATAAGGTTAAGATAACATTATATAACATAACATAGGATACGATAAAATTAGGATAGGTTACGATAAGGTTAGAATAAGATTGTATAGCATAAAATAATATATAATAAGGATAGGATAGGTTGTTTAATATTAGATAACATAGGATATGATAAAATTAGGATAAGATTGTAAAAATCGAACGCGAGAAATCGTGAAATTTACGTGATGTCCCCTTGTCCGCAACTGAAAGCGAACACGGAAAAGTGAAGCATCAATTGGCCTTAAGTGTCACGCCAGATGCGTTAGTTGGCAACCCTGTTAAGCACCCTAGACCCCGTCCATGAAAGAATCATGATGGCCATTGAAAGGATGCAGGCAGACACTGCAAACAGTATTGAACGCCGGGTCCAGACCATTCAAAAAAATCCCCCTGGCCCGGCGTCCATGGAGAACATGTGTTTTGAGAAGCCCTGCAGGACAGTGCAAGAGCTTGAGGGATTCAAATTGCAGTTGGAGGGCCCAGAACAAAAACAAAAGATGGAATGATGATATGCTATATTGCTGTTTAAAAGGGTTTGTCTAATTGCAACACTAAGAATTGTTTTTAAGTATTTATCTTCATATGTTGTATAGATCCGTTTTTTTAGTCTGATGGGAGGCTGCAGCATTGGGGACGTTGTGAGGAGAATCCTCAGAAAGATAGCTACAGTACAAACGAGGTCTGCTCACGTTACAGCCTGAAAGGCCGAAAAGGAAAGCTGTCCTTCTTGGGAACAGCACTCCACCATGTTGTTTTAAATTACCTAGTATGTTAAACGGTTAGATTTCACAAAATGTTGTCCATTACATTGCATAGACCCATTATTTTATATTTATTAAATACTGCATTTTTTCTAGGAGCTTGTGCTGCACAATTTCCGAGGGTTAGCGAGAAGGACATTGAAAATTATATAGGGGATACCCTAAAACACGCACTTCACCGTGCAAAGATCCACCAAGTTTTTTTTGTTTTTCTTCGGAGCAGTTAACACTTAAAACTGCACTCCACATTGATGCCATTTTTAAATTCATAGTACCTGTATAATTAAATCGGACACGCCAAGGTCGTCACGCCCAGCTCGTCCGATCCTCGTGTGTGCCACGTCCCCTCATTACTCACGTGCACTACCCCGATTGTGATCACCTGTTTCCTGTTATTTCGGCTTGTCTTGTGTATTTCATTCCGCGTTCGAGTCTGTTTCCCCAGGTCTGTCATTGACGTTGTTAACCGAGTGCTCCCCTGTCTGCTTGTTCTCCATAATAAACCCCCTTGCCCTTGGATTGTGGTTTCCCTGATCCTGCTTTCCCGAAACCCACTCGCTCGCCCGTCACCCGGTCGTGACAAAGGTGCTGTAACATTGTAACATCTACATGACATCAAATTCAAGACAGTGACTGAGTTTTCTCTCAAACGTTTCTTTTTTATTGATAGTGTTTTTGGATGGTTGCAGCTCAGTTTGAGAAAAGAACATTTTAGATGTTACTACAGTGACTGAAATAATTGTTTCATGTAAATAATTTGTTTAAATAATTGTTTTACATAATCTGAGTCATTTTTGGTCCAAAACCAAAACATCTCTCTCTCTCTCTCTCTCTCTCGCTCGAATTATGAACAATAAAAGAAATAATAAGAACTGAAATGCATTGGATATAATTGTTTTATAGTGTAAACACGTTTTGGTATTGCATATATTAACCCTCTCAAGGCAGGCGTTGCTGATTTGCAACAGTTAAAAACTAAGTACCTTTTTACCCCACATACATATTTTATGAGTTTTTTTTACTCAGAAGTACCACTGCAGGACTTTGTCCTGTCATGTTACTAAAACTTAATTTGAGCCTGAAAGGGTTAAACTTTAAGTCACCTAAATGTTGTGCAAATGTCCCTGTAATGTTACTAAAGTTCTGCAAACGATCTGAGTTGTGCTGTACGAAAAATCCACCTCCGCATCATTGCGATGTTCGCATGCACAATATTACTCATCGGATTAGGTACTGTTTTGTGTCTGTTGTTGCAGCTCGGGGTAACACCACTAACCTATTTGTCACACTATGTTACACTCACCTAAAGGATTATTAGGAACACCTGTTCAATTTCTCATTAATGCAATTATCTAATCAACCAATCACATGGCAGTTGCTTCAATGCATTTATGGGTGTGGTCCTGGTCAAGACAATCTCCTGAACTCCAAACTGAATGTCAGAATGGGAAAGAAAGGTGATTTAAGCAATTTTGAGCGTGGCATGGTTGTTGGTGCCAGACGGGCCGGTCTGAGTATTTCACAATCTGCTCAGTTACTGGGATTTTCACGCACAACCATTTCTAGGGTTTACAAAGAATGGTGTGCAAAGGGAAAAACCAGTATGCGGCAGGCCTGTGGGCGAAAATGCCTTGTTGATGCTAGAGGTCAGAGAAGAATGGGCCGACTGATTCAAGCTGATAGAAGAGCAACTTTGACTGAAATAACCACTCGTTACAACCGAGGTATGCAGCAAAGCATTTGTGAAGCCACAACACACACAACCTTGAGGCGGATGGGTGTTCCTAATAATCCTTTAGGTGAGTGTAATTGGTAGATAATAACAAGTCCTATTTCATTGCAGGTTATTTCGGGTAATCTCTCCTTTTCTGTTGCATAAAAATCTCAGTATTACTCGTGGAAAGATCACATATAGCGATGTGATCATACAGCTCTAGCTTTGAGAAGGTGGTGCAAGGACTAAAAAATAACATTCTAGGTAGGTCCCCTAAAGGTTACTGTAATTGTCACCAAAAAAGAACATTAAAGTTTGGTGCCCGAAACGTTACCAACACGTCCTGAAAGTTCCCCGAATGTTCCCAAAATGATGTTCCCCGAACGTCTAAAGAACTCCACATCGTGACATCCCGGGAACATTCTGGGAAGGTTACACAGCGAAGTCCTTTACACCAATGGGTACGTTCTCTGAACGTACGAGGAACGTACAACTTGTGTTTGTCCCTAAACAGAACAGCCAGGATAGGAAATGCTGGAAACCCATCCCTTCCCGGTGGCACAGTAACCCGAAAGTGTTTGTGAGTGTGGTTTATGTCAGATTAGGAGAGCTGAAATGAACCTTTTGTTGGATGATAGTCGGCGACCAAAACAAGAGCTAGATCACAGAAAAGTGTTTCAAAAGCGACAGCGTCAAAGTGAAATGCAACGCTGGATGGAAGTTTTCTAGTCCTGATGAAGGATGTAGAATCAGAATCCAGATATGTTTCCATACAAGGAATTTGCCTTGGTGGTGCTTTTACATGACATTACAAAGAACATACCACATTTAGCAAAGACATATGCAGAAAGGTAATAAACAATAGACTGGCAATTGGGTAATATGATAATTATATGATAATTAAGTTTATTAATGGCAGTAATGATGGTATTATGATATTTATATATGTGTGTGTACATAGTAATAATTGTAGTATGAATATAAACTATATAAATGGTATAAGAATTTAAAGGGCTCTTAAATGGTGCCGTTATTAAGTAGCAGCCAAGTCAACTATATGTGCAAGAGTGCAATATGTATACAGAGTTTGCAGTATGTGTGCATAATGTGCAAGAGTGCAGAATATAATCATAGAGGAAGTTTATCAGTTGTTCACTGGTTATGCTGGTGGATATTTCACTGCAGCTGACGATTAATTGAACGTCCATTCAGAGACTGGTTTGGTTAATGAGAGAGACTACCTGAGGGGAGAAGCTCTTGGCGTGTCTTGTGGTCTTGGTTCTGATTGCCATGAGTCTTCTCCTGGAGGGTAAGGCTTGAAAGATGTGGTGAGCAGGGTGAGATGGGTCCTCAAAGATTTTTTATGCCCGTTTCCTGGTTCTGGTGATGTACAGTGTCTGGAGGGTAGGCAGGTTACTGCCGATTATTCGCTCTGCTGAGTGGATGATGTGTTGCAGTCTGGCCTTGTCTCGTTCAGTGGCTGATCCAAACCAGGCTGTGATGGAGGAGTTGAGGATGGACTCAATGATTGTAGCGTAAAACTGGGCCATCGTGGTTATAACATGTTATTTTGGATCAGGCAGTTGTGAGAGTTCAGTCCGCATTAGCTCCGATAGAATAGTATTAAATGCAAAGCTAAAGTCCACAAACAGAATCCTAACATATGTCTCAGGGCACTCCAAGTGTCGGAGCAAGAAATGGAGTCCAGTGTTAACTGCATCGTCCACAGGTCTGTTGGTTCTGTAGGCAGACTGTAGCCTGGGGTCAAGCGATGGGTCTGTGATGGTTTTAAGGTATGACAGCACAAGTCTCTCAAAAGCCTTCATTACCAGCGATGTGAGAGCCACCAGTCTGTAGTCACTGAGGCAAGAGACTCTGGGTTTCTTTGGAATAGGTGTTATTGTGGATGATTTAAGACACAAAGATCCAGTGACTGGTTGAAAATATCTGTGAAGACAGGTGACTGTTGATCTGCACAGTGCTTCAGAGTGGCGCGAAGTTAAAGCGATCAATATGCAACATTTAGACCACTATTATTTTCCTTTATTAGGCTATATATACAGGTTAGGTCAGGCTGGGGGACCATGCACTGATCGATGCAGCGCGTTTCGCCGCACCCGTGCACCACATGTCGAAACTCCTCGCGGACACACGGTCCAGTCCCACCCTCATTATAATTACTTTTATATGCAGTAATTGATAACTAGTCATTTTCGGTAACCTGCACAACGTACGCTGCAGGCTAGTAACGTTACCACCGTTGGTTGAATCCGAAATAGTTGTGGTGCTATATATATGACGTTAGATTAATTGTTACAGGGACTGTGATAAATGCGAATCGAGCCCCCTATTATGGTTGCGTTAAAAAAGTTAATATTTTTACTCAGATTTCTTCCATTTGTACGTGGTGTGCTTTTTATACTATGACAAGTTTTCCTAACATCAGATTTAAAAATTGAAAAATATAGCAACATATTGAATTGCAATCCCTGTATCTTGAAATGTGACGTTTTGCCAGACTCTCCGATACACAGCTCTATGGTCCATACAGAGGAGATGAAGAACATGCAGTTTGCTAAGTCACAAAGTTATCTTTTGTCATGTGACTATACCGTTACATACCTTAACGCAATTAAGATGTTTTCATGTGTTTCTAATGATACACACCATTCACTCACACATGCACACCTATGGGCAATTTAGCAACGTCAATTAGCCTCAGCATGTTTTTGGACTGTGGGGGGAAACCGGAGTACCCGGAGGAAACCCCACGACGACATGGGGAGAGCAAGCAAACTCCACACACATGTGACCCAGATGGAGACTCAAACCCAGGTCCCAGAGGTGCGAGGCAACAGTGCTAACCACTGCACCACCATGCCGCCCCTCTACTGTATAATAACAAGAATAAATTTACCATTATTTATTGTGTACTGCATTTATGTTTCCGGCTTACCTACAAACTCGACTTAAAGACAGACTTCAGGAATGGATCCCGTCTGTAAGCAGGACTTGCCTGTTTGTGAAATACCTCAGGAAATGTTGGCCGCTGGCGGGAAGAGCCGACAAAACGCTGCTAGTGCTAAAGTAAAGGCTTAATTACGGGTAAATAAAAATGCAAAGTAACGGCATTCATCAGACATACTTACCACAAACATATCTACCACAAAAATTTACAATAAATTATGAACTTCATTCTAAGCACTTTGGACACAAACCTCCTCAAAGAAGCGTTAACCGCAGACTGAGGAGAGAGTCCGGTGTCACCGCCGGTTTGGGGGAGACTACGGGAGCCGTCTAAGGACAATACCAACGGGTCTCAAAAAGGAAACGCGTACACTCAGCACATGCACAAAAAGAACAAACATGAAGGATGAAGAATGCATTTTAACCCTGTTACACTCTCACACAAACATAAAGAAATTTTTTTTTGAGGCGGCATCGTGGTGCAGAGGTTAGCACTGTTGCCTCGCATCTCTTGGACTTGGATTTGCGTCTCCTCCTGGGTCACATGTGTGTGGAGTTTGCTTGCTCTCCCTGTGTCGTCGTGGGGTTTCCTCCGGGTACTCAGGTTTCCCCCCACAGTCCAAAGACATGCTGAGGCTAATTGGAGTTACTAAATTGCCCATAGGTGTGCATGTGTGAGTGAATGGTGTGTGAGTGTGCCCTGCAATGGGCTGGCCCCCCATCCAGGGTTGTTCCCTGCCTCGTGCCCGTAGCTACCGGGATAGGCTCCGGACCCCCCGCGACCAAGAAGGATAAGTGGTTTGGAAAATGGATGGATGGATAGTGTTTTTGTTGATGTCTGTGTTGTTTTTCTTCTTTGGATGTTATCTAAAATAACAAAAACAGAAACTCACCGAAACACAAACATGGAAATCTGCATACAGTGCAAAAAACACACATCACAACAACTGTGTGAATACATTCATAAAGTAGTATTAATGGTATTATTAATAAAAACCTGCAAACACACTTACATTTCTGAAAGCCTGGTCTGGTCCTGCACTCTCCACCGTGGTCCACACTACAGGAGAAGCAGAATGACTTAGTACTGCTGTATCCATTTATTTATTGGTGCCCTTTCTTCACATACATGCACAAGTATCTGTACCAGACATACACGCTCTACTCACTTCAGCGTCTCCAGTTTACAGCTGGGATCCTCCAGTACAGCAGAGAGCAGCTTCACTCCTGAGTCTCCTGGGTGATTGTAGCTCAGATCCAGCTCCCTCAGGTGAGAGGGGTTTGACATCACAGCTGAAGCCAGGGAAGAACAGCCTTCTTCTGTGACTCTACAGCCTGACAGCCTGCAGAGAGATAGGCAAAAACTTTCAGATAAATAAGATCACCTCACCAGTACAAGTGTTACTTTTACATAAATGTGACTACCTTCATACAATGTGACTCCTTTCAGTAATTACAGTTAAAAGTGACCTCAGTATCCCCCGTTTACAGTGTGGAATACCCAGTAAGACTGACCACAGTATGTCTAGTTTACAGTGTGGAATACCCAGTAATACTGACTACAGCATATTCAGTTTACAGTGTGGAATACCCAGTAATACTGACCTCAGTATCTCCAGTTTACACTGTGAATCCCCCAGCCCAGCAGAGAGCAGCTTCACTCCTGAATCCTGCAGGTCATTGTCACTCAGGTCCAGCTCTCTCAGGTGTGAGGAGTTTGATCTGAGAGCTGCAGCCAATGTTTCACAGCATTTCTCTGTAAGTTCACACCTGTCAACCCTTAGGAAAACAAAACACTTTTAAAACCACTTTTTGCACTAGTGCACAGTATGTGAGTCATCACAGAAGACATTTTATAAAACAATTAATTTATTGTACAGCATATAAAAAGCACATTAACAGTCACCCCTGTTTTGAGTGGTGTCAATTATATTTTTATCTGTAACTTTTGTTAAACGCAGCATATTTAATTTCTAAACTGCAGCATTCCTTTCACCTTTCTTTGTCTATTAGCTTTGCTGACCAAAACAAACCATGTGCTAAGAATGACTGGCTTTCTGCTTTATTGCTTAATTATTTCTAACATGGTCTACAGCTGATAGGTTTGTGGGATATAAGGATGTAGGAGAAGAACAAAGAAGCTGTTTGTGTTTGACAAGTTTTCCTAACATCAGATTTAAAAATTGAAAAATATAGCAACATATTGAATTGCAATCCCTGTATCTTGAAACGTGACGTTTTGCCAGACTCTCCGATACACAGCTCTATGGTCCATACAGAGGAGATGAAGAACATGCAGTTTGCTAAATCACGAAGTTATCTTTTGTCATGTGACTATACCGTTACATACCTTAACGCAATTAAGATGTTTTCATGTGTTTCTAATGATACAATTACACCACTAGCCATGTAGAGGCATTAATCGGGGAATTCATTTATAAAGGCTTCATGTGACCGAAAAAGATGCCAAACATTCATAGGCACATTTGTAAGAGGATTTTGGGATTTATAATGAAAAACGTATGCTGGAAACAACTCGCACGTTTTGTGAACGAGGCTGAAGGGGCTGCAGTTTCGACAGAATCCTGTAGAGGGCACTGTGTATGCTAAATTGAAGGCTCCAGGAATGTTGTCGGCATTTCATTTCATTTCATGGTCACACGGCCATCGGCTCTGAAATTAAACTGTTCTTTTAAATAGAATTGTTTAAATTTGCAAACTGAATTGTATGCTGTGTTTGAATGTTCAGATATCATTAGATATTTCACTGCATACTTTTCAACTTAATGGCCTCTGAAATTGGTACTCTGTCACTAAGACGTACTACACAAACAAAGCATTTTCTGCCCAAGGTAAAGGCTTCTTATTCAGTTTCCCTACAGTGGATAGCTGGGGTCCGTGGGATGTTTGGATGTTAGTGTCAGGGCATTCTGGTAGAATGTGACCATTGGCAACAATGGGCTGGACAGCTCTGTGCTCATCTTGTCTCATGTGGGACTCCCACCATCACTGCCACTGAGCATCTCCTCTACAAGCAAACACTGGGGTGCCACCAAGACCAGCAGGCTGCTGGTGGCTCTGGGATGCAACCACTACTGAGGCCAGATGAGGGAGCCACTAATGATGGCTTGAAGACATATCAGTGTCAGAATGACATGTTTGAGATAAATGTAGAACTACAGGATAAATTTACAGTTAAACCGCCAGGTGTTTTCATAACAGCTCGCTTATAGTAACATTATCACTAGCATCCATTTCACTTGTTTGACGAGAGAGAACTGACAGACTTTTGTCTCTCATACGTTCCCTGTAATTATGCACTAAATAATGAATTGTCATGACCGTTATTTGATAATGTGTGTGGTTTTTATGTTGTTGTATGATAAAATCTTGTCGCCACGGTACTGACAGTAATTTTGTGTCACCAATTAGCTAGCATCGCTCACTTGGTAAGAGGCTGAAGCTAGGTTTGCCGCATAGCCTATGTGTCCATGGCTTGTAGTAAAATGGCACATGGGATAATGAATGGACATGATCGTTTTACATATTTGTGTGTATAGTTTTTTGTCATAACGTTAAAAAATCTTGTCAGTCCGTTTCTGACAAACTTGTGTTGATCAGTGACCTGAGCATCGCTCACATGGTAGACTATTATCTGTCTGAACAATTATAAATTGCACTGACCAGAAAAGCTTGAGTGTTGATAGCATCACAGGCAGAACCATAAATGATTTTTGGTAACATCTTTTTTTGTTTTAGTCATTTTTAAACACATTGACCATGCATTATAATGCATTCATGAAGCATTATAAACACGACTATATTTCTAAAAGGGCATAACACATTGCCATGTTTATTATGCACTATGACTGCCTGATGAAGCTCTCATCTATAATGCACTATAGATACCTTTGTAATGCAGTAGAAAGCTGTATTATTCCGACCATCATAATGCATTATGAGGGTATCTATAGTGCATTCCAGATGAGAGCTTCATAAATCATTCATAATGCATAATACACATGGGTATAATGTGTTATGCCTTTTGATAAATAATTATAGCCATGTTTCTAATACTTTACGGATTCATTATTATTAGTTATGAATGTGTTTATAAATTGCTAAAGCAATGGCTTTAAGTAGTGTTACCTGATTTTTGTTTACAAACGTAACATTTTTTGCTGAGGGGCTCTCTAACCCCAAAATGGCCTTAGATGAATTTGCAGAGACAGAATTCTTCCAGAAGGAGCGGGAGGCTGCCAAGAAAAGGGTGGAGAAGAGGATGGAGAAAAAGAGGAAAAGGCCAGACTCACGACAAGCAGATTCTGCCGCATGAACCTGAAACAGGGACCAAACAGCTAGCCTGCACAACCACACCGGCTTCCCTGGAATGGCAGGGAAATGCACTTACTGCCCATCTAAAGTGAACCGGAATGAGTTTCAGGCGTCTCCTTTGTTTAAGGCAGAGTGATAAAGATGGGTAAACTTAATAATATTAATTTAGTCATTTTAATGTAATATTTGAATGCAGGCCTTAAATGATCCATATTATTTCAATAAGGCCTCCCTTTCGGGGTATAGTCCATGCTGTTACGTTTGTGTAAAACAAACCAAACAAAGGACACGGCCGCATGACCCCGCGGCGCCGAACAAAGAAGCACTGTGGGACATACGGCGGCGTCCGAAACAGACTGAGGAAACGAGCACATCGCCCGCCCCTGCCCAGAGTCCCGCTCGCAAACGTCCAGTCTAAACTAGGTGACCTAAGAGCGAGGTTGGGGTTCCAGCGCGATGCAAGAAACTGCAATATATCACGTTTCACGGAAACGTGGCTGACCCCCCTGGTACTGGATCTAGTGGTGACTCCGTCGGACTCTTTCTCTCTTTTTCCTGTTTCATAACTGCTTGCTGTTGGTCATTTAGGACTTGCTCTTTGTCCATGAAACTATGTCACCACTATGCTTGCAAATTTAAGGATCTAGGAAATTAGCTTATATAATATAATATTATAATATAAATATAATTTTATATATATAATAATAATAATATACAGCTGCAGACTCTTAATGCCACTCTCAGGCCCCTTCCGTTTGGTGGACGCATGTGCAGAAAACAAAGAAACATGTACTTTATCAGTTTCACAAGTTTTCAAAGTAGAGTTGGATGGCACCTTTAACCTTAAAGGCCTGTATTTGCGGCAGAATGGTCATGCAATTTGGGTTTAACACCAAAAACATGTCCCTGTGCTTGCATCATTTAATGAATTGCCCCTCTATGTTTTTTGCATTGCACTTGAGAACTGAAGAAACCTTTAATTCAATGGCAAGTCCACTACAATTCTCTACATGTACATGAGTTTAACCAATCATTATTTAAGCTAATCAAATTTTGTTTCAAACTTCACAATGTTTTAAATAACCACACAGACACAAACCAAATGCAAAATAATCCACATTTATTTATATCTTAGTCTTATCTTATTCTATGTTACCTTACGTTATACAATCTTATCTTAACCTTATCTTAACTTACTCTATATTAGTCTTATCTTATTCTATGTTACCATATGTTATACAAAATCTTATCTTAACCTTATCTTAACTTACTCTATATTAGTCTTATCTTATTCTATGTTACCATATGTTATACAAAATCTTATCTTAACCTTATCTTAACTTACTCTATATTAGTCTTATCTTATTCTATGTTACCTTATGTTATACAAAATCTTATCTTAACCTATATTAGTCTTATCTTATTCTAATCTTATGTCATACAAACTTAGGATAAGTTAAGGTTAAGATAGTTTAACCTTAACTTATCCTAAGTACTTGTGAGATCTCTCACCTAATTATTTACAGGTTCTATAAAAAACTATTTACATCACACAGATAGCCCATCTCCACAGCCAACTCCAGGACCCCGGGGATGGCACTCAGCTGGTCCAGTGCATCATTAGGAAATATCACCTCAGCTTCATCAACCCAATTGTCAACATACGTGTAGTGAGCCTCTAGGTTATGGTCCCTCCCCTGCTTGCAGATGGAAATTGCATTTAAAAACTCACTCCAAAACTGAATACACCAATGGTAAGTTAAGCACTTGGCCTCATAGGTCATTTTAGGGTAGTTGCTAAGATAATAGTTATGCAACTTATTGAATCTTTCCATTTTTTCAAAAACAACAGAAGGGGACATAAATGGGGGTGTCGGACCCGTAACCAGCTGAGATGAGGGGTGCGCTGGAACCTGATACGGAGGGGTGGGATGAACCATGGCCGGAGCTGAAGATGGATGTGGGGCTGGGCTTACATGTGAGACTACGTGTGGTGACGGAGGAGGAGAGTCTGTAAAAAAAGATGGAGATGGAGAGGAGACAAAAGAGGATGGGATGGGTGACGGAACTAAGAATGAAGTGGAGGAGAAGGCCGGTGAGCAGGGCTCAGGCTCAGGCTCTGACATAGATGGAGCGCGACACAGGATGGTTGCAACCTCGTCGTCACTCTGGGTGAGATCCTCACACGGGATCTTCTCACCCACTTGGGTTGAGTCAAACGGGTTTCCCAATTTGCAGTTACTGAAGCGTACTAGATTCCGTAAATTTTTTGTAAATGGCCCCTTTTGTTTTTTACACCAATTTCTACGTCCTGACCGGCCTCCCGCCGTATTTCTACGGCGTCCTGAGCCCTGCTGACCCCTGCTGGTTGCCACCGGGGTGGGAGTAGACGAAGTGGCGGCAGACACGGTGATGGAGCTGGGTGCCGGCGGCCCAGTGCGGCATTTCCTCCGATGGCCTCCACCACTGGTGCTGGTTCGTCCTTTGGGGTTAAAAAGACAGGGGACAGCACATTTAAATAAAGTGAATCCTTATGTCACTCTACAACAAAACTACATCACATACATCACAGATATCACACTTGGCAGTCAGTATTGCACATTGAGAAAAATTCTGCCATCTTATTGGATACAGGAAACGCAAGCTTGGGAGACTTATGCGCTGGTCTTGAATCGGGCCGCCTGCGTTTCGACAGGGGAACTTGACTTATAAAAACACACCAGTTAGTGCACAGATTCCCTGATATGCAGAACAACAGCGAAAAACCACACTGGAAACTGATGTAACTTATGCATTATTACACCAATGTTGAAATGCTTTCCTCGCCCTAGTAGCATAAAAGCCAATCTAGTTTATTTATTTTTGTTTTGTTCAGGCTTTTTGACAAATGAAGGCCCTTTTTAGTAGGCCAGTGTCTAGTCAAAGGTGTAAACTTAAGAGGAAAATAAACTATTCTGACTGTGCCATTAATTCTCTTTTTTCCCAGTTACTTTGGCAATATTGTCTTTTTATTCAATTTTGATAGTAATTTGAAATGTTTTAATTTAAATTATATTTCCACAGCTAGTTCTGGCAATAGTTGAAGTTGTCATGAAAAATAATAACCCTGTACCATGCCTTGATCACTAACTGCTATTCTGCTACTGCTAACAGCATTGTAAGGAACTGTGGTTTTGATAGACATTTCACATAATTAAGTAATGATGTCTCAGCAACAACGTAAAAACCAAAGACCAAATTTTCTGGAGATGTTCATGACATTATTTGCTAGATTTATTTAAAAAATTGATCAATTTTGAAATACAGGTGTTTTGTTATTGAATTTTTAATACTTTAATAACCCATGGTAATTATTCGTATGGGGGTGGCATATTATTTGTTCAACCTATAGAGCTGGACAATAGCTTTAAAACAATATGAGGACCATTTCTGTGCAGCTTATATTATGGTAAATATAGCCAGTCAAAAAAAAAGAAGTTAAAACTTCATCCATCCACACATCACAGCGACAGATTTTACTGATTTCATTATACAATACAGCAGACATGCCGAAAAGAGCCCCGTATTTTTACTGCTTCATGGTAACAAATCACCGTTTGCCTAAAAGTCAACCATTTTATTATCTAGTATCCTAAGACATGTAGTTCCAAAATAAGACAGTTATCACAGACTGCAAGATTCAACAAGACCAGCCAACCCTATTCTGACTTTCATTCTTCGAGTGCTGAGCTATTCTGGGCATCACTGTGCCGTCCTTACCATGGCTAACTGAACCGGGGATGTCTTCCGGAGCAATCCGGACACTGACTGCCCCATTTGGCAGGAGCCAGTCGATTCTCCAGAGGCACACAGTGGCGTTCAGGGCAGACATCTCGATCACGTCTTGTCTCTCGCTGGGAAGCTGCACATCTGAGCTGCTTTGAATGTTCAAATCAAATTAACTCGAAGTGCAACTACAACTGTTATGATGCGGTTGCTATGGTACTGTGGCCAATTAGTGTCAGCGCGCTGCAAAGTCGTCAAACACTTTAACCAAATGACAACACACACGATGTACATTAACAAAAGCGCGGAAAAATAATAGGAGTACCGCAAATTTAGAAGACACGTTTAAAAAGAGAAAAGCGCTGCAGATCCGCTCACAACACAGTTGCTAAGTTTCCGGGTGACAAAGAAACCAATTGTGGCTGGGCTGTATATCGAATATGTTTACGCAATACAAATATATTATCAAAACAAGATGTAGAATGACACAATACAGGTCGTGTCTGTATAATTGATATTTATATATATATATATATATATATATATATATATATATATATATATATATATAAATACAATTTGATCGTTTGTTAAAATTATTAGGTCGCTATTACAGTATTTGAATACAATTTCTTCCTGGTAGCAAGTAACGCGAGAGCTGCGGTCGTGACCTTCCACAGACTCCCAGAATTCATAGCGACAATTAAGCGACCCATTCAGTTAGTGGAAGATTTGATGGAGGGGAATGAGCGGGAGACGTTCTTATCTCACTTGTGGTTTTGATTTACAACTGAATATTTAGCACAGTTGGAAATTTTGGTGTAGTGCTAATATTCCTAAGAATCTAGGGATATGTCGATACACTTATTGCGATGTTGTGTTTTTCGTACAGGTATCGGTTTTAATTAATAGTTTTCATGGAAAGGTTCCCGCGGTGGTTTATTTTCTGCTCTGTCTGACCCCCGGACAGTTAGGCAGCAGGGCTGTAATTAATCTTCAGCCATTTCACTCTTCCACTGTAGCAACGTCAACTGAAGAATTATGAACAATGATGGAGGCACATTCGCAGCTGTTCCGAGCTTTCCAATGTTTCTCTGACTATGTTTTACTGGTTTCTTTGCTTCCAGTACCAGTATTTTATTCATCTTTGTTCTTCTTTACTGTTGGTGAATATTTCTTTTATTTCATATTGTATTTTACTTGTGGTTTTATCCTTAACATGCTTGCTCCAAAGACATCTTATTGTATTTGCACAGTGACAGTAACGCTGTCTTATCTTGCGAGAGGAAGTAGCATAAGGCTGCACTGCTAACCTTAACATTAGCAAACCTAGCTACCTAGCAATGTTGGTAGTAACGCGTTACTGTAATTCCACTACTTTTGTCTGTAAGGAGTAATGTAACTAATTACCATTTCAAATTAAAAAACGCAAGGTACTGAAATTTCAACGGACTCGTTACCTTTGTCTTGCGTGAAAATATTAATGGATAAAGGCAGCATGTTCCCCTAATTTCCTGTTTATGATGTAACGCCATCCGACCTTACCGTGGCGCAATGAATGGGTGATATTATAGGTACGCTGATAGGTACAATTAGACAGTTGTATTGTCTGGCACTGTCACAGCAGCAACACTAAAGTAATATAACTACCATGCAGTTTGCTAAGTCACGAAGTTATCTTTTGTCATGTGACTATACCGGATGTTTTCATGTGTTTCTAATGATACAATTACACCACTAGCCACGTAGAGGCATTAATCGGGAATTCATTTATAAAGGCTTCATGTGACCGAAAAAGATGCCAAACATTCATAGGTACGTATCTAAGAGGATTTTGGGATTTATAAAGAAAACGTATGCTGAAAACAACTCGCACGTTTTGTGAACGAGGCTGAAGGGGGTGCGGTTTCGACAGAATCCTGTAGAGGGCACTGTGTATGCTAAATTGAAGGCTCCAGGAATGTTGTCGGCATTTCATTTCATTTCATGGTCACACGGCCATCGGCTCTGAAATTAAACTGTTCTTTTAAATAGAATTGTTTAAATTTGCAAACTGAATTGTATGCTGTGTTTGAATGTTCAGATATCATTAGATATTTCACTGCATATTTTTCAACTTAATGGCCTCTGAAATTGGTACTCTGTCACTAAGACGTACTACACAAACAAAGCATTTTCTGCCCAGTGTAAAGGCTTCTTATTCAGTTTCCCTACAGTGGATAGCTGGGGTCCGTGGGATGTTTGGATGTTAGTGTCAGGGCATTCTGGTAGAATGTGACCATTGGCAACAATGGGCTGGACAGCTCTGTGCTCATCTTGTCTCATCTGGGACTCCCACCATCACTGCCACTGAGCATCTCCTCTACAAGCAAACACTGGGGTGCCACCAAGACCAGCAGGCTGCTGGTGGCTCTGGGATGCAACCACTACTGAGGACAGATGAGGGAGCCACTAATGATGGCTTGAAGACATATCAGTGTCAGAATGACATGTTTGAGATAAATGTAGAACTACAGGATAAATTTACAGTTATACCGCCAGGTGTTTTCATAACAGCTCGCTTATACAGTAGTAACATTATCACTAGCATCCATTTCACTTGTTTGACGAGAGTGAACTGACAGACTTTTGTCTCTCATACGTTCCCTGTAATTATGCACTAAATAATGAATTGTCATGACCGTTATTTCATAATGTGTGTGGTTTTTATGTTGTTGTATGATAAAATCTTGTTGCCACGGTACTGACAGTAATTTTGTGTCACCAATTAGCTAGCATCGCTCACTTGGTAAGAGGCTGAAGCTAGGTTTGCCGCATAGCCTATGTGTCCATGGCTTGTAGTAAAATGGCACATGGGATAATGAATGGACATGATCGTTTTACATATTTGTGTGTATAGTTTTTTGTCATAACGTTAAAAAATCTTGTCAGTCCGTTTCTGACAAACTTGTGTTGATCAGTGACCTGAGCATCGCTCACATGGTAGACTATTATCTGTCTGAACAATTATAAATTGCACTGACCAGAAAAGCTTGAGTGTTGATAGCATCACAGGCAGAACCATAAATGATTTTTGGTAACATCTTTTTTTGTTTTAGTCATTTTTAAACACATTGACCATGCATTATAATGCATTCATGAAGCATTATAAACACGGCTATATTTCTAAAAGGGCATAACACATTGCCATGTTTATTATGCACTATGACTGCCTGATGAAGCTCTCATCTATAATGCACTATAGATACCTTTGTAATGCAGTAGAAAGCTATATTATTCCGACCATCATAATGCATTTTGAGGGTATCTATAGTGCATTGCAGATGAGACCTTCATAAATCATTCATAATGCATCATACACATGGGTATAATGTGTTATGCCTTTTGATAAATAATTATAGCCATGTTTCTAATACTTTATGGATTCATTATTAATAGTTATGAATGTGTTTATAAATTGCTAAAGCAATGGCCTTAAGTAGTGTTACCTGATTTTTGTTTACAAACGTAACATTTTTTGCTGAGGGGCTCTCTAACCCCAAAATGGCCTTAGATGAATTTGCAGAGACAGAATTCTTCCAGAAGGAGCTGGAGGCTGCCAAGAAACGGGTGGAGAAGAGGATGGAGAAAAAGAGGAAAAGGCCAGACTCACGACAAGCAGGCCGCCTTTGCAGATTCTGCCGCATGAACCTGAAACAGGGACCAAACAGCTAGCCTGCACATCCACACCGGCTTCCCTGGAGTGGCAGGGAAATGCACTTACTGCCCATCTAAAGTGTACTCTGTATACCGAGGAGATTCGGGCGTCTCCTTTGTTTAAGGCAGAGTGATAAAGATGGGTAAACTTAATAATTTTAATTTAGTCATTTTAATGTAATATTTGAATGCAGGCCTTAAATGATCCATATTATTTCAATAAGGCCTCCCTTTAGGAGTATAGTCCATGCTTTTACGTTTGTGTAAAACAAACCAAACAAAGGACACGACCGCATGACCTCGCGGCGCCGAACAAAGAAGCACTGTGGGACACACGCCGGCGTCCGAAACAGACTGAGGAAACGAGCACATCGCCCGCCCCTGCCCAGAGTCCCGCTCGCAAACGTCCAGTCTAAACTAGGTGACCTAAGAGCGAGGTTTGGGTTCCAGCGCGATGCAAGAAACTGCAATATATCACGTTTCACGGAAACGTGGCTGACCCCCCTGGTACTGGATCTAGTGGTGACTCCGTCGGACTCTTTCTCTCTTTTTCCTGTTTCATAACTGCTTGCTGTTGGTCATTTAGGACTTGCTCTTTGTCCATGAAACTATGTCACCACTATGCTTGCAAATTTAAGGATCTAGGAAATTAGCTTATATAATATAATATTATAATATAAATATAATTTTATATATATAATAATAATAATATACAGCTGCAGACTCTTAATGCCACTCTCAGGCCCTTTCCGTTTGGTGGACGCATGTGCAGAAAACAAAGAAATATGTACTTTATCAGTTTCACAAGTTTTCAAAGTAGAGTTGGATGGCACCTTTAACCTTAAAGGCCTGTATTTGTGGCAGAATGGTCATGCAATTTGGGTTTAACACCAAAATCATGTCCCTGTGCTTGCATCATTTAATGAATTGCCCCTCTATGTTTTTTGCATTACACTTGAGAACTGAAGAAACCTTTAATTCAATGGCAAGTCCACTACAATTCTCTACATGTACATGAGTTTAACCAATCATTATTTAAGCTAATCAAATTTTGTTTCAAACTTCACAATGTTTTAAATAACCACACAGACACAAACCAAATGCAAAATAATCCACATTTATTTATATCTTAGTCTTATCTTATTCTATGTTACCATATGTTATACAAAATCTTATCTTAACCTTATCTTAACTTACTCTATATTAGTCTTATCTTATTCTATGTTATCTTACGTTATACAATCTTATCTTAACCTTATCCTACACTGTAAAAAAAAATGTTCAGCCAACTCAAAAATTCAAGGCAACATGCTGCGATAACATTTTTGAGTTAAGCTAGCCAACTCAATTACAGAAGTTTAACAAACCTATAGACAGAGGTTCAGCTAACTTTGACTTCAGAGTTAAGGCAACACTGTAATACAAGTTAGATTAACCTAGGTACAAAGTTTCAATAAACTTGGATTGTTAAATTGTCAACACTATTTTGCAAGTTCGATTAACATAGGTACAGAGGTTTAGTCAACTTTGTTTGAGGAATCAAATTAAATACCTCCTGAGACCCAAGGAAAAAAGTGTCCTTCAATTGTAGGTTATTTGTCTTTGGAGGAAATAAGAGATCTTACAATTTAGATTTTTTCAAATTTATTCTTATTTTAATTTCACAGCATGTCCTCTTTAGTGCACAACAAGAATAAATACGTTTCCCAACATCAGTGAAAAAATAAATGCAAAAATACAATGTCCACTACAATGGACATAAATGAATAGGTCGGGTCTCAGGAGGTTAAATAAACCTGCCTTGTTTAGGTGACATTTTAAGAGTTAATGTTTTCATTAACTTTTTTAAATAGCAAGATTCAACTGTAATATTTCAAGTTGCCTTGTTTAGCGTAATAAAAACTTATATTACCATTAGAACTCACTGAAAAAAGTGTCACAAGTTTCACGTAGGATTGATGTATAATTTTCTTTAATGTGTTCAACTTTAATTTTTTAGTTGCCCCATTTTAATATGCGCACAAGAAGTCATGAAGATCAGAAGAGCCATCCCAGATTTACCCACCATCATGAGAAAGACTCTGACCAAAAAGGACCTTGCAGCTTTTTTTTTTCTTCTTATATTGAAGTTTTGCTGGCTCAGTTCTGACTGATCTTAGAGACTAGAGAGCTGTGGTCTTGGTGGTTTTATAGCATGTTGATATCAAGACAGATGAAAAACTCTAGGAAACGTACTGGGTGTGTCTCCCGAGTGATTTGTATTTTAATGTTGTAGTGGTGTATTTGATTGCAGGTCCCGCCCTTTGCTGATTAACATATTTAGAAAGGTTTCAGAACAGTTTCTGTGCAGCTCCTGGTACCACCCACTCCCCTTTAGACCAATGGTGCTGGATGTATATTTGTATAGTATGACACAGTACTGTCTTTGACTTAATATTTTTTTAATCCACCATGATTGTGATGAATAGGGCAAGAGAACAAAAACCACATACATGGTTTTAGTCTGCTTGCCAGTGAGTAGTTCAGATGGAGTATCCTCTATGGCTCAAAGAAAATGATATGGAAAATGATTTGCTTCGCTTTGATTCACAGCCAAGACCCTCTAGGAAATGCATCCAGACCATACAGTATGTACCTCCGTATTTGATATACTTTGAAAGAACGTGTTGCAAAGCACAACAAGATTTCTTAGGGGATGCATACACATAAGAATAACAGCACTTAGACCAATTAATATACATCAAACCAAAAGCAGTAAGCTGTCAAAGGTGGCAAAGACTAATATCAGTGCCATACCATCCTCAATTGTGGTGGGTTTCTAAAAATTAAGCTTAATGAAAATCTGAATATTAAATGAGCAGAATGATTTCATTGGTTTTCAATCCAAGTTGTGGTCTAAAGACAAAAGGTACTGTTTCTGGCCACTGTATCTTGTTTATAGCTATTTATGCAAGGATGCAACAATGTGTTGTAATAAAGTGGACTGTTGCAGTAAACTGGCTTTTGGGTTATTTAGTTCTTTCAAATTATATTTATTAGTTGAGAATGAGCAGTTTTATTGGTTTTAAGTGCAAAAATCTAATGTATTAGCTTGACTACTTTAAGTTGAACTGACTTGAAAAAATTATATTAACCAAACTTGAAAAAAGTTTGAAAAAATTAAGTAATATTTTAAGTTGATCCAATGTTTCCTTTTTAGCCTGTAGGTTCTAATAGTAATATGTTTTTAGTACTCTAAACAAGGCAACTTGAAATATTACAGTTGAATCTTGCTATTTAAAAAAGTTAATGAAAACAGTAACTCTTAAAATGTCACCTAAACAAGGCAGGTTTATTTAAATTTAACTTGACTCCTTCAACAAAGTTGAATAAACCTCTGAACCTATGTTAATAGAACTTGCAAAATAGTGTTGACAATTTAACAATCTAAGTTTATTGAAACTTTGTACCTAGGTTAATCTAACTTGTATTAGTGTTGCCTTAAGTCTTAAGTCAAAGTTAGCTGAACCTCTGTCTATAGGTTTGTTGAACTTTTGTAACTGAGTTGACTTAACTCAAAAATGTATTGCAGCATGTTGCCTTGAATTTTTGAGTTGACTGAACATTTTTTTTACAGTGTAGGTTAATCTAACTTGTATTAGTGTTGCTTTAACTCTTAAGTCAAAGTTAGCTGAACCTCTGTCTATAGGTAATTTGTTGAACTTTTGTAACTGAGTTGACTTAACTCAAAAATGTTATCGCAGCATTTTGCCTTGAATTTTTGAGTTGGCTGAACATTTTTTTTTTTTACAGTGTAGAACATACAATATGTGCTAGATGAGAGTGCAAGTGCCACTGGTGAGTTGAAGTTTGACGTCAACGTACAGATGGGTCACACAGAGGATTCTTCCCGCATCACCCAGCAAGGTGTCCCTATTGCTCACTATCGACAGTTACCGTACTTATGACCAGAGACCCACACAACAATTACGTTTCAAACATTTTCAGACAACTTCACATTATATGTGATCGTAGAGCTAAATTATTCCCTATTAGTTATGAAAGATTATACAATTTTTTACTTACACGGTGACTGTATACCCTTCTTAGAATGCATTTTCCACTATCGCTGACGTATTTACCCGGGACTAAGCTTCTAACTACAGCTCGTGAGTTGTTTGAAATACGCAACTTAAGGACAGTGTTTGCGAACGTTCCTTCGAACTATGGTTTTGGGAAACGCACCACAGAACGGAAAGGTTAAGGAAGAGCTTTTTCCCCCAGGTCATAATGCTCCTAAATCAGGACAATACTCAATTCCTCTAGGTAGGCTACTGCTTCACCCTGTCCAAATCATTGGCACATACCTCAGGCCTCTTCCACATTGCACTTATATACCTCTTACCTATCACTTATAGATTATGTACAGCTGAACATTTCATATATTTTTTATTTTATTATTTTTCTTATTTTTTCTATATTTTGTTACTCTCTTATCATGCACAGCTGCTCAGAGTGACCAGGGTTACATTCCACTACATGTTGTATGTGTACAACTGTGTACGTGACGAATAAACCTTTTGAATCTTGAATCTTCAATCTTGAATTTTCGTAAAGTACAAATTCCGACCTTCCTGGCAGTATATCACATGTCCCAGGGCAGGATTTCTACGTGCCACTTCCGTGGACTTTTAGTTTAAGATTATAGATAGCAGCTTCCACATGGTTACAGTGTACAGGGCGAAATGCACATTTAGAAATCCTGCGCTGGGAACTTCCATGCACTTTCGTATAGTACAAATTGCGAGCTTTCCCGCAATATATCACATGTCCCAGCGCAGGATTTCTACGTGCCACTTCCGTGGACTTTTAGTTTAAGATTATAGATAGCAGCTTCCACATGGTTACAGTGTACGGGGCGAAATGCACATTTAGAAATCCTGCGCTGGGAACTTCCATTCACTTTCGTATAGTACAAATTGCGAGCTTTCCGGCAATATATCACATGTCCCAGCGCAGGATTTCTACGTGCCACTTCCGTGGACTTTTAGTTTAAGATTATAGATAGCAGCTTCCACATGGTTACAGTGTACAGGGCGAAATGCACATTTAGAAATCCTGCGCTGGGAACTTCCATGCATTTCCGTATAGTAGACATTGCGAGCTTTCCGGCAATATATCACATGTCCCAGCGCAGGATTTCTATGTGCCACCTCCGTGGACTTTTAGTTTAAGATTATGGATGGCGGTGTCCACATGGTTACAGTGTACAGGGCGAAGCGCACATTTAGAAATCCTGTCCGGGAAGTTCCATGCATTTTCGTATAGTACAAATTGCGAGCTTTCCGGCAGTATATGACATGTCCCGGGACAGGATTTCTATGTTCCACTTCCGTGGACTTTTAGTTTAAGATTATGGATGGCGGTGTCTACATGGTTACAGTATACAGGGCGAAATGCACATTTAGAAATCCTGCGCTGGGACATGTGATATATTGCCGGAAAGCTCGCAATTTCTACTATACGGCAATGCATGAAAGTTCCCAGCGCAGGATTTCTAAATGTGCATTTCGCCCTGTATACTGTAACCATGGGGAAGCTGCCATCTATAATCTTAAACTAAAAGTCCACGGAAGTGGCACATAGAAATCCTGTCCCGGGACATGTCATATACTGCCGGAAAGCTCGCAATTTGTACTATACGAAAATGCATGGAACTTCCCGGACAGGATTTCTAAATGTGCACTTCGCCCTGTACACTGTAACCATGGGGAAGCTGCCATCTATAATCTTAAACTAAAAGTCCACGGAAGTGGCACATAGAAATCCTGCGCTGGGACATGTGATATATTGCCGGAAAGCTCGCAATGTGTACTATACGGAAATGCATGGAATTTCCCAGCGCAGGATTTCTAAATGTGCATTTCGCCCTGTACACTGTAACCATGTAGACACCGCCATCCATAATCTTAAACTAAAAGTCAGCGGAGGTGGCACATAGAAATCCTGTCCCGGGACATGTGATATATTGCCGGAAAGCTCGCAATTTGTACTATACGAAAATGCATGGAACTTCCCGGACAGGATTTCTAAATGTGCACTTCGCCCTGTACACTGTAACCATGTGGACGCTGCCATCTATAATCTTAAACTAAAAGTCCACGGAAGTGGCACATAGAAATCCTGCGCTGGGACATGTGATATATTGCCGGAAAGCTCGCAATGTGTACTATACGGAAATGCATGGAAGTTCCCAGCGCAGGATTTCTAAATGTGCATTTCGCCCTGTACACTGTAACCATGTGGACGCCACCATCTATAATCTTAAACTAAAAGTCCACGGAAGTGGCACATAGAAATCCGGCGCTGGGACATGTGATATATTGCCGGAAAGCTCGCAATTTGTACTATACGAAAATGCATGAAAGTTCCCAGCGCAGGATTTCTAAATGTGCATTTCGCCCTGTACACTGTAACCATGTGGACGCCACCATCTATAATCTTAAACTAAAAGTCCACGGAAGTGGCACATAGAAATCCGGCGCTGGGACATGTGATATATTGCCGGAAAGCTCGCAATTTGTACTATACGAAAATGCATGAAAGTTCCCAGCGCAGGATTTCTATGTGCCACTTCCGTGGACTTTTAGTTTAAGATTATAGATGGCAGCGTCCACATGGTTACAGTGTACAGGGCGAAGCGCACATTTAGAAATCCTGTCCGGGAAGTTCCATGCATTTTCGTATAGTACAAATTGCGAGCTTTCCGGCAATATATCACATGTCCCATCGCAGGATTTCTATGTTCCACTTCCGTGGACTTTTAGTTTAAGATTATGGATGGCGGTGTCTACATGGTTACAGTGTACAGGGCGAAATGCACATTTAGAAATCCTGCGCTGGGACATGTGATATATTGCCGGAAAGCTCGCAATTTCTACTATACGGAAATGCATGAAAGTTCCCAGCGCAGGATTTCTATGTGCCACTTCCGTGGACTTTTAGTTTAAGATTATAGATGGCGGTGTCCACATGGTTACAGTGTACAGGGCGAAGCGCACATTTAGAAATCCTGTCCGGGAAGTTCCATGCATTTTCGTATAGTACAAATTGCGAGCTTTCCGGCAATATATCACATGTCCCATCGCAGGATTTCTATGTGCCACTTCCGTGGACTTTTAGTTTAAGATTATGGATGGTGGTGTCTACATGGTTACAGTGTACAGGGCGAAATGCACATTTAGAAATCCTGCGCTGGGAACTTTCATGCATTTCCGTATAGTACACATTGCGAGCTTTCCGGCAATATATCACATGTCCCAGCGCAGGATTTCTATGTGCCACTTCCATGTTTCAATATAAGAGATGATTTGCAATATCCCTTTTCTTTTATTTATTTCGTGTATTAATTCTCATAAAATGGCTTGTAGAGTGGCAACCACGTTTCTAGGTAGATATTTCACAGGAGTGCTTTCAAGCTGTACAGTATAGCTGTACTTATATGCGAAAATTTAATCAGATAACACCAAAACAGTTCAATAGTGCTTGGATGTGAGATCTACAGAAATACAGAATTACAATAAAATAATGACATGTTTGGTGAAAGACATATTTATTTATTGATTTATTATGATTTATTTTATTCGTCAGGAACAGGCATCCATGAACAGTGACGTTGGTAGCCATGGACATCCACATATCTATCTGACGGGAAAAGAGAAGGAAAAAATGCAGATTATCCTCGACCAGAGAACGCTCAACAGATAACATATAGAACATTTTCACATGTTTAACAAATTAACAATGAAATTAATGTTAACATTAAGAACAATACGATTTCGGACATCCGTATTGTACTGGCTGCGCAGTTGCACCGCAATGCTGAGCTCCTCCTTTTGTTTACGTTCGGCGGAATCCGGCGGAATCCGCATTTTACCCTCACCCCCACCCCTGGCGGTCGCGCTACTTCTCCCAGCTGGTCAACTCACCGCTGAGCTGCTCCAGCTCCTGCTCCTCCGCAGGTTTCAGCAGCCGCTCACGGTCACGATGGTCCCGCTCCTGCTGCTTGTCAAGTCCCCGGCGCTCTGCAGCCAGCCGGGCCTCCCAGCTGCAGCACGTCTCCTCCCGCTCCAACAGAGCAGCCCCCGCCCGCTGCGGATTCTCCTCACTGACGAGCAGGGAGCTCTTGACGGCCGGTGAGTGGCAGGAGCGTCTTCAGGGCGCGCTGCGCAGGTCCGGTGCATCCTGGATCAGGGTTCCCACAATTCTGGCACAACCGACTGGCTAAGCTGTTTCTAGCGCCGAGGTGGTTAAAATGGTACGGTCCACATTAGCGGTGTCTGAAATTGTTTTACATAGAAATTTTCCTACAAGGTGATGTTAGCTTTTGTTTTTTTCTTTACAGCAAAAGAAAAGTTTTAAGACCCCCCAAACTGCTATTTTTGTCTCTTTGGGGGGGTCTGGGTCTTGACGGGGGTTACTGTACCCCCCAGTTCCCCCCGTAATTCGAACCATGTGTCTATGCTGCTGAAATGAGCCTTGCATATTGCGAGTTGGACCGAAATCATCTTAGTGAAGTTTAGTTTGGTATTTGTAAAGCTGGCCTATCCAGTCATGCAAAAGGTTAAACTTAATTAACTATATGCAGTGGTGTAAAATTCAGCTTTCTTACTTTTGACATGAATTAACTTACTTTAATTAATTAAGCTACATATCACCCATCCATGTTTCCTAGCATTTACAGCACTGGAATGAAAATGATGCAAAATTTAATTAAAGCACTGAACTGCTGTTGCCATCCCACCAACAGGGGGCAGGGCTGCCCTTCATCATATCAAGCAATGCAGTGTGAGGCTTCCTATGCATCTTGCTCCCTCCCTCTCCGCCTTGGCTTTGTTCAGCCATCTTACTTTGTGTTTCTGTGCCTATGTGCTTTGCTTGTTTCAACTGGTTTTAGGATCTAAACTGGTTAAAGACCATGGAGTGGCTGGTTAAGGAGGCTCACCAAAGCCTACACTGTCTGTAGTCTACACTGCCTACCCCTCACCCAACAAATCGTCAGTCTCATGACACCAGGCAGATAACATAAGAACATAAGAACTATACAAACGAGAGGAGGCCATTCGGCCCATCGAGCTCGCTTGGGGAGAACTTAACTAATAGCTCAGAGTTGTTAAAATCTTATCTAGCTCTGATTTAAAGGAACCCAAGGATTCAGCTTGCACTACGTTATCAGGAAGACTATTCCATACTCTGACTACACGCTGTGTAAAGAAGTGCTTCCTTAAATCCAGTTTGAAATGTTCTCCCGCTAATTTCCACCTATGGTACTGGAGTGTTAATACCAGAACATCCCGACTCCGGAACAGTCTGTACCCCCAGGCCAACAGAAGGATCAACTACTGCCACCCTCTGCCAGCTGTGCCCCCACCCCAGGCACTATGGTAATGGTCACCCAGCTCACTGCACTCTGCACCTTACATGCAGTTGCACCTGCTTTTTATACTGGACTGATAAGCACCAGTCACTTCATGCTGCAGTTTCTTCTTCCCTACGGTCCTCATATGCATGTATATTGTCATGTATAGGTTAAGTTTTCTGGACTGATAAGCAGCAGCCACTTTGCACTGCACATTCCGATTCCATACCCATATCTATAGTTTACATTGTTATGTATAGTTCCTGTATGTATGCATGTCTGTTTTACATTGGTAACTACGTATATTTCTTTATTCCATAAATTCTACAGAATAGTGGAATACCTGCATGGATTTAAATTCCCCGCTGCATTCCACTGTGCGTTTCTGTTTATCAGTGCCGTCCTTCCACGCACACGGACTCTGCCACGGGCATGTGCACACGTACGCCACACACTCACACACATCACGTACTTCACATACTCGCGTATCACATCTGCCATTTCCTACCTGCTTCACACCCCCATCAAGATTATCCATTGTTTGTTGCAGTTTCTGTTAAGCAAATATATGCTTTTTTATTAAACCAATCGCTGTTTTGTGTTCATTCAGGTAGGACAGAAGCCAGCATACTATCCAAAGAAGCCCCACAGCCTTCAGGTATATTTATGTTCATTGTTGAACTACTTATCTGATGGGATTTGGTGGGATATGAGACTGATTAAATTACCAGTATCACCCAGCATCAACACATCCCAGTTTGCTGTTTTGACCACTTTAAATCATGCATAAGATGTTGCTTGTTGGCCATAACTGATTACAGAAGCACATCACTTTGATGTGAACTAATGTGTAGCCAAACTGTTTTCCAGCAAGCTCACAGAATACTTTTTATTGCATAATTATTTTTATATTTGTTTTGAAGAATAAAATATAGTTATTAAGGAACTGTGTGTGGTTTATCTGTTAAACTGACCACTGAACTTTAACATAAACAGAGGAAACATCACATAATGCTATAATCACAATTAACACAAATGCTTCGTCAAGAACCCCTGGGTTACATCACAAGCGACTGTCTCTGTGAGTGAGTGGAGTCTTTGGCTCTGTAGCCCTTCGTGATGGTGTCTGTATCTCATGGCCTGCTGTTCCCTTGCACACTACTCTTCCAGTGTAGGTATTGAGGCACTGAGGTTGTCTGTCAGGTGGCTGAGGTGAGTAGAGTTGCACCACCTCTTCCAGTAGCTGCACCAGGACCCTCCCCGGTAGAGCTCAGCCTGGCAAATGGTCAGTATTAGGGTGTACTCACACTTGGCCCGGTTGCCTTATATAATGCCTGAGCATGATATAAGGCTTCAGGTGTTTCATTCAGACCCATTGCCAAAAGTGTATAAAATCAAGCACCTAGCCATGCAGTTGGGTTTACAATCATTTGTGAAAGAATGGGTCGTTCTGAAGATCTCAGTGAATTCTAGCCTGGTATTGTCATTGGATACCACCTTTGCAAAATGTCAGTTTGTGAAATTCCTTTCCTGCTATATATTCCACAGCCAACTGTACGTGGTATTATTGCAAAGTGAAAGTGTTTAGGAACAGAATCCCAGCGACAAAGTGTCAGGCCACGTGAAGTAACAGAGTGCTAAGGTGCATAGTGCATACAAATTGCTAATGGTTTGTCGACTCAATAACTTTCTCTGGCATTAACTCCTGCACAAAAACTGTGTACTGGGAGATTCTTGGAATGGGCTTCCATGGCCTTGCAAGCTTCACATCACCAGACACGATGCCAAGCATCGGATGGTGTGGCATAAAGCACACCACCACTGGGCTCTGGAGCAGTGGAAATGTGTTATGCGGAGTGACCAAATCGTGCTTCTCTGTCTGGCAGTCAGATGGACAAGTCTGGGTTTGGCAGATGCCATGAGAACGTTACCTGCCTGATTGCATTGTGTCACCTGTAAAGTTTGGTGGACGAAGGATAATGGTATGGGTAGGGTACCATATTTGGTGAGATGAAAAAGAGGACGTGTCCGGGGATGTTTTTCACGTTCACTGGCCAATCAGACAGCACTTCTTTTATAATAAGTGTTCCCTAATCATCTTGTAAAACGAAAATTCACGTCCGGTGAAGGCAGACTGTTGGGTTGAGATTGTGTATATATTATCACTCGTGTATTCTTATGAATGTATAACTTGTTTTATATGGCAACTGTGAAAGTGCTTAACAGTAATTTTCTATCACGTGCAGCAGACGAGCCCACCTCTGCTGTACGTTCTGTTGTTCCTATTTCCACTCCCACTTCCACATCCCATTCTATCCCACTCGAAATGTTGTTCACACCCACAATGTAACCTGATCACCTTAAAGTATAAATAAACCCTCTCGTGGTGCCACACCCTTGTAGCTACACTGCGGTGTGCACCCTTGCATGTAAAACAGCGCGTGTCTCATACTCTGTGGGCCAGCGGCCGGGGGGGGCTGATCACTCTCTCCGACACAGACACAGAAAATTTGAGTATATGTATATGGAAAGTATGTCTTTTTCAACAAAAGTTACAAAATGTTAAAAAAGCTAAACTTTTTTAAACCTAAAGCAAATAATGCAATTCACTATAATTTTTGGAAGTTGACTTCAGTCAATCATTCTTGAGCCAAGTAGGCCTGTATACACTGAATTTGACATGATATATTCTATCCTAATAAATATTAAAACAAAGTCTTAAGGGAATAAGCAGAGGATTAGTTTTAAAGAAGCAAAAAAATATGTAATAATAAAATAAATTCAAATATAGATTGAAGTGCCCAGAATTTGGAAGAGTTTATGGCCAAGGTGGGAGGGGTCGGCGATGATCTCGCCAGGTCGCCTTTTTGTTCTTGGGGCAGGTAGTGAATCACTGAGGTTGAGACTGCAGTCAATGAGCTTCTCTGCTGCTTGGACGATGCCCTGCAGTCCTTATACAAAATATTTAATATTAATTGTTGTGTCTATCATTAGGAAAACAGCGATACTGAATGGGGAGTCTTAAGTTCACCACTACATTTTAACACCACGTTCCAGATCTACAATAACATAACCTGAATGTATTATTTTACAAACGACCATTTCAACAGGGTGGCGCGGTGGTTAGTGCTACTGCCTCACAGCAAGAAGGTCCTGGGTTTGGTCCTGGGTCCTATCTGTGTAGAGTTTGCACGCTGTTTGTGTGGGTTTTCACTGGGGGCTCCAATTTCCTCTCACGGTCAAAAAATGTGCAGGATAGGTTAATTGATTAGTCTAAATTGGCCCTGTAGTGTGTGGGCGACTGCCCAGGGTTGGTCCCTGTCTGTGCTCATTGTTCCTGGGATAGGCTCCCTATGACCCTGGTTGGGATTAAGTGGTTTCAGAAGATGGATGGATGGACAACCATTCTGTTGAATATATTTCATTATTCTAATTTCAGTTCCAAAAATGACTTGACCTTAAGAAGAACAGTGTTCTTTACTTTTTAATCATTTTCCCACTTTTTGCTGCTGTTCTCTTTCAAGACGAAGGGAATAATGATAAACTGAGGTAAGCCTTCAGCAGCATTTACAGTAGTGTGGTGTCCAGCTAGCAGCATTTACCTGGTCACACTGTAATGGTGTCACGTCGAGGGCAAGGACAGAGGCGAAGACAGGCATGGAGGAAAACCAAAAGGGGCTTTATTAAAGAAAACTACACTACAGGAAGGGCAAAGGAAACAGACCACAAGGGGTCCAAACAGGGTAGGGAGGATCAGGCAAGAACACTAGACACAGGACACACTGGGGAGCACATGCAGGCAGCAACATCAATGACTGGACTGAGGATCGCAGGACTGAAGGACACTTTTTACAGGGCATGTGAGGGAGCAGATGGGACAGCGGGGAAGACAGCAGGCTATACGTACACTAAGATGGGAGACACAGTGGAAGAGGGCAGGACAAGACACCAGATGGGCACTGCTGCGGGACAAGGGTGCAGAGACCGAACACCACTAGGGGACGAGACAGACAAGGGTAGGCAGGGGCAACACCAGGACAGGGCACTCTGGGGGCAAGACGGGACACCACTAGGAGAACTGGGGCCAGACTAGGGACAACCAGGATGATAGAACGTACATCACACACCAGGACAGGTCCACAGACGAGTGATAACACGGGACAAGAAACATTTCGTGTGGGTTACAGGAGCTGGGGAAGACAAGACAGGCCGTTAACCATACAGAGGACACAAGCGGAGCAAGGAACTATATGGACTGCAGACCCGACAGGACAAGACCACACAGGAGTAAGGAAACGGATCACGATTGGGTTAGAGAGAACTAGGACCAGGACGACAACACAACAGAACACCATAGAGACACACTGGGTACACAGTAGGGCAAACATGATGCTCAGACAGGGGCACCGCACTAACAGGAACCAAACACGGGCAAGAAACCAGAAAAGACAGGGAACGCAGGGCACAACTGACACACAGACCAACACAGGGTGGACAGCTGAAGAAGACTGCAGGGCAGGAGGGCCCAGAGAAGCCGGAGCAGTGGCCACGGATGGTGGCTTTTCCCAAGGACAGTGGGCTGGAGACGTCTTGGACCTGGAGTGAAGACAGAAACAGAGGAAGGGAACAAGCAGAGGGTGTGGGGGGAACAAGACTGCAAGACAAGTTAAAGTTTATGGGAACACAGGTGACCTGTACAACATGCCCTTAATGAGGGATACGGTGCTTAATAAATAAACAATAAATAAAACACAAATACATAACAGGGCTAATCATCTTTATGTGTGTGCAGTTTAAACAATGAAATCAAATTAACTTACCTGGGGATTTTAGTAATTCTGGAATTCTGAAAAATAATACTTTAAAGAGCAGTTTACAAATCTACTTAGAAATATACATTATTCTCTTAATAAACGTTAAACATTATTATGAAACATTCCACATATACATCTAAAAATTTATCACACTTAATTCATTATCTTTGATACTCTTTCAATTATTTAATGTTCCCCAAACAGCAGCAGCAGAACCACAACTTCATCTTCTTCATATTTTAGCTCTTCTCTATATAAAGAGCTATACAAGCTCAACTTTAATATTAATTTCCCACCACTTCTACTTCTTCTATCTCTACCTGACCCACATCTATCTCTACACCGCCAGTTTCCTCCTGACCTCCTTCTCTATTTATAATCTCAACTAGTACATCACTTACTATTATTTCCAACATGGTTACATCACTCACCATGCCCACACCCTCAATAATTACCTCCCCTACTTCTACCCCCACAATCTCAACATTTACATCCCCAGATTTTACTTCTGCAAGCCCAAACTCACACACTTGGACTTGCACAGCCTCCACCTTCACATTTCCTTTCATATCCTCTGCCTTCAGGTAAATTTCCCCCCCCCCCTTAACCACCTTCACATTCACCCCCACCTCACCTTGCTTCCCCTTGCTTCCATTTTGCATTTTATTAATGCCTACATTCAGGTCTGCGGCCTCCACCTGTACACTGGAGGTCACCCCCACATGTTTCTCCCTCTCTGCCACCTCCACCTTTTCCCCACTAATCGCACCCTTTACCTCACCTATCCCCTGAGTGCTCCTATTCTTCCTGACCTTCTTCTTTTTCTGAAGGTAGTACGTCTTATAAATTTCCCACTCTTCAGATGTCAGGCCATAATTGTTATGAAGAGTCTCAGAGCCTTTCATGCTCACACCCTCCCTTACACCAGTCAGTCACACCTCCCAGTGCTCCCATAACCTCCCCAGCCTGGACAGTGGGGGGTGTTGCTGGTGAGTACTCCTCCAAACCTTCCTTATCTCGCCAGTCAATCACCTCGTCCCACAGGTCCCAGGCTCCCCAGTGCTGGTCGTTGGTCCAGGAAACAGCTCTCGCAATTCTCATTCTGGTGAATAAACAAGACATATAATTAACTAGCCATATGTGATACTCGCAAAGCCAAATCTGCACTGTATTATTTCAACTTCATTCCTAAATGCTATTCATCAAGAATGCCTATGGAAAGAGATGGAGCCTTCATTAGCTGCTCGTGGCGTCAAGTCTACTCCGGCAGTAACGGCCGAATTGCTAAAACTGCTTCACAATACAGCAGGGGCGTTGCTAGAGATTTTGGGCCCCATGAAAGCATATCATATTAGGCCCTCCAGTCCAAACCAATCCAGTAATTTTCCTAATTTTTTAGGGCCCCTGTCACTCAGGGGCCCTTGGAATCGTCCTAGCTTTCCTCCCCCTTACGGCGCCCCTGCAATACAGTAAAGCTTGTGAAATTATGACGCTGCTTCGATACGCTATAACATCGCCATGGTACCGAACCTAGCAAAAGGTTAATCTTACTTCAAGAACATGGGACATTTAAAAAGTAAACGTATAGGCGATCTTTGCAGAATAACATCTGAAGATGAAATGCATTATCACAGGCTGGATGAGTATAACCAATCATATCAACCATAAGTCTTATTGTTTTTAAGTTTAACACAAATATTTTCTCTTACCATTTAAATATAAACAATCATATTAATAATAATGGCCACAGCATCTACAGTTTAAATTACTAATTATAAATATATTTCAACGATATTGTGCCGCAATATTTGCATGTAGGACATAAAATCAAATATAAAATTAAATATGCTAACAAAACATAATTTGAAGAAATAGCAAGAAACATACGAAGAGATGCTGCTCACCTCTGCGCCATCTCTCTGTCAGAATGTTTGTGTTTAACCTGCAATGATTTTGTTTCTATGGAAACCACCGAGATATTTCATTGGTCGAAAAGTATGAAGATATGTACTGACATTATGTTCAACGAATGAAAACAGAATGAATTGTCAGGGAGGGACGAATTTGAAGCTGGTCCAATCAGAAGTAGTCTCTTTAGGTTGTGCTTACTGTAGCTGGGCGTGATTGGATATCTATCCGCCTTTCAAGCCCCCAAATCATGTATCTACTTGTCAATAGGTAACCACGCAGCTCTGTCTATAAAGTCTGTCTGTAATTTTCTTATGACATTATGTTTTTGCTAGGCAGCATTACGGTAATGCGTAATACCGCTGTATTGGGGGTGTACCGCCGCTGTATTTCCATAGCTGGTTGACGCAATTAGCATTTTAGCAGCATTGGTAGGGCGACGTCAACTCTCAACGAATTTCATAGGCAACATCTACAATTCAGGAACTAGTAGGTCTTAAGATAGTTGTTTACGCTTTTGAGAAAGAAGACTATAGTTCTTGTTATTCAAATTCAGTATCCTGGTGTTTTTAATTTCGAAGATATGTCATATACAAGTTTTTTGAGAGACAAAATTTTGGTTTGATTTCTATTTTATTTTATGTTAAATAAAGTTAATTTAAAACCATTTTACAATTAGTGCAGTGTTTCCTTTAGAATTAGTGCAGTGTCCTTAAAAACTGCATGTTCAAATGTTCAAACCTAAGGCCATGCCATAATAACTGCTTTGCAGATATTTCATTCAGGAATCTATAGAGGATATAGGTAAGCCAGTCTGTGTATGTGTGTTTGGGTGGATGGTAATGTATATATTATGTTGTGAGGACCAAATGTCCCCACAGTGTTATAAAAACATGTTATTTTGACTTTGTAGGGACATGTTTTTGGTGCCCAAATGAAAAAACTCAATTTTATAGAATTCTGTGAATGCAATCAAAGGAATTGTCAAAGTCTTGTATTTTGTTTGCTTACTTACTGTTACTTCTTGGTTACTACTATAGGGATTAAGGATTAAGGTTGCCATAGTTAGGATTGGGGTTATGCCCATACAAATGAATGGAGAATCCCCACAAATATTCAGATACCTAATCTCTCTCTCTCTCTCTCTCTCTGTGTGTGTGTGTGTGTGTGTGTGTGTGTGTGTGGTATGTCATGTTGGGATTACAGTTTTCTCCATGGAAATGAATGGAGAGTCCCCACAAATATATAATTACAAACATGTGTGTGTGTGTGTGTGTGTGTGTGTGTGTTGTGTGTGGTATCAGATCAGTCCCTGAGAGTTCAGTAGTCTGATGCCATGTTTCTGAGTCTGGGTGTGAAGGCCTGAATGCTTTTCCAGACGCTAGGAGTGTGAAAAGATAATGTGAGGGGTGGGTGGGGTCATCCACAAAGTTGGTGGCTTTGCAGATGGAGCGTATGATGTGAATGTCCATGACGGAGGGGAGAGAGACTCTAATGATCTTCTCGGCTATCCTCACTATCCGTGGATCTTGTGATCTGAGGCTTGGAAAAACATGTTGTGCTGCTCAACCTTGGCACAATGATATGGGTGAATCATGGACACAATAGAATTTGAGGGTGATTAGTCCATACAGGGACAGAATCATTCCATACCTCAATCACCTTGTACGTATGTCTGCTAGGTGGAGTTGCTCCTAACTGTGCGCAGTGGAGTTGAACAATCACAACTTCCCAGAATATTACAGTAACAGGAGGACAGTGAACAAGTCTTATTAATTATATGCTGTGTGGACGATGTAATCGTCCACGTGTTCACCTTAATACACAGGACATTTAAGCCATTGCAGAATCCAAACCCAGAAATGCAGCTCCCTCCACCAGCAACACCAATATAGAAACTGCCACAAAATCCATGCCCCCTGATAACCAGCCCCTTTTATTTCCACCACCGTCGTGGGGACCGTACTACAAAGAGTCAACGCAAGGTAAGCTACAAAGTGCAAACAAATTTACAACCTACCCTACATAGTGCCCTATGTTTACTTTGTCTGTACTATGAGTACAGTCTTTGCACCTTATCTGTTTGGCACTATATGTCGGTCATTCCTGTTATTCAGTGACTTTTCTGTCCTCATGGTTTACTTATATTTTCTCTAACATGAGTCACATATTTAAAGCAAATATATATTTAGGTCTTCGTTATCACGTAAACAGAGACAATACGTATTAAAAATTTAAAAACTTTTATTGATATACGCATTAAGGCTGCCATGATTAGTGGGCATAGTCGATGACATGTTCTTCTTCAATATCACTACGCAATTATTGAAGTAGCTATTCTCTAAAGCCCTGCAGTGACATGTAGTTTGTTATACTGTGTTTGTATGAAATGCCTTTTTATATATCATTATTGTTTCAGTTTATGCTGTAGCCATTTGTGCATGAATCTCCTTGCGTCAGAGGAAGTTGGGAGTGGGGTGTGACCTTTATGAAGCAGAATGAGACGAGATGAGTTGTAAAATAAATGGTTACGCTAACTGCAGAGAGACCTTTCTCATGCGGCCCTGCTCAATCTGTGTAGTCATACCATGGCAGTCAGTTAAACAGGGAGGTTTATCTGCAGTGTTGGATTGTCTCCTGGGAACCTGTACAGCCAGTGCTTGGAGTGTGATGTAGGACACAAAATCAGGACCGCCCACTTTTTACTCATTTTAATCTTAAAATATGGACAGTGTGAACTGGAACTTTGCCATTTTGCTCATATCACTTCCTCTGCCAGCACTTGCAGGATGGGCTTCCCCTTTCATTCTGGTTCCTCCCAAGGTTTCTTCCTTCTAGGGAGTTTTTCCTTGCCACTGGCTTGCTCTCTGTGGGCTTTGGGCAGGGATAAGGTAAAGTGCTTTGAGACAATGTAATGTTGTGAAAATGCGCGACACAAGTAATATTGAATTGAAATGAATCACACCAGCTAGTCTCAGCTGACAGCAGCTCTTACTTATCTGATAAGGGGGGGGGGGTATCACATACCTTCTGGTCAACGTCAAAAGAAATTTATATATAAAATAATATATTGCATATTGCTATAACACTCAGTAAATGGGACCTATTATGCTTTTCCCTTTCTATTAGTGTGTTACATGGCTTCAACTGCATGTAAACGGTCTGCAAAGTCTTTAGATGCAAAGTACATAGCAAAGGGAGTAACTCTCAGCACAGAAACCACTCATCTCTCATCTGCCTAAAACACCTCATTGGAATTCCAGCCCTTACTTCCATGACATGATGAGGTCACCTCATAACACAATCCTTATTGTCTGCCTACCTGCAAGGATCTGTCTGCAGACTGAAAGACAGGGGAATGAAGGGTAAACCGACCAATCAAACCACACTGGACTCATTGGGGGTGGGATTAGACAGAGGGCGAATAGACATGTGCATTATGAGAAAACAATATGTGCTTTTCGAACACTGAAGCATGCATACTCTATTCTAGTTGATCATAGATATAAAATTATAAACTGAAAGTGAGCATAATAATGCCCTTCAAGCAACAGTAGGCTGCTGTCCATGGTGCTGAAAACCTGGATTGGCAAATTTTACATGAAATTTTTTCACCTACGTGAACTGTAACCCTCTTATTTTGTTGCCAGTGATGCTCTGTGAAGTCATACAGAGGTGGGTATAGAAAGGATTACAGTGAGTAATAGGTGATTTAGATGAACTTTTTTTACATTTGACAACCAAAAGGCTTTGGACAATCAGTTCAACTTTGGACAATAGCACCTCCAAAAAGTTTCTCTGTCTCTCTTGCTAGTTATTTCTCTTTACCCCCCAGTCAAGGAGGAATCAAATGCAGAAGCACATTGTACAGTAGGAGATGTAAGGTGCAACACACATTAAAAGCTCTTTTTGTGTGAACATTATAAAACAGATTACAGTTTTTTTCAGTCGCTAACAAGCGTTTGTCCAAACAGTTGTCACATTTTCAAAACTCTAAACACAATTAGCACAGCATCGGTCTTTTGTGGCCATACCATTCACACATTTCATGTCGTTTTCACCCAATATGCAGTCAGTGAACACATTTCCACAATGCTTACATTTTCTTAACAGACAAGCTATACCTCCCAACAAAATTATGGACTGTTTTTGTAGTATTTACGAATGTTAACACACAACATCCCACAATAGCAAAAACAATATTCCAAACCTTAGATACAGTATAAAAACCTCTGCTTCTGCAATGATATCAGTTCAAAAACAATATCAATATCAAAAATATATCTCAGCTGATAATAAACAAACAATTGAATAATTGACACACAGCTGATTTATGCTGGGTAAATTGGGCCAACCACAGCTTATTCCATTCTGGCTTAGACTCAGTGGGGTTTATAAGGCAAGACTTTGAGGAGTGATGTTGATGAAAACATGTGGCCTAACCCTGAAGATCGCAGAGATTAGATGCAAATTTTTTGCCTTTTTTTTAGCCCCCCTCCCCCTCCCGGCCTTTTTATCTTGGCTTTTTGCTGTTGTTTTTTTGTTCAGAATGCTCTTGTGTGTTTCATGGATATTTTGTTCACTGTAAGCAATACTGTAAAACTTTTTCTGTTCTATCATACCGTGTTTCTACTGTACCTCCTGTAGTAAACAGTAAAGAAAAAAAAACTTTTTGCTTTTTGTTTGCTTTTTACTGGAATGCTTTTGAATGTGAACATTACTGTACATGTGGACATACAGTTACCAACCAAGACATTTCTGGTGTCAAAATGGTGGATTGCATGTTTTGCATGCAAATACCTGTAAAACTGAAACATAAAAGTCTATGCAGTTTTTGTAATGTCAATAATAGCCAGTATTTTGAAACCTGGTGTACTTTGATTGACTGCATGTGCCTTGTGAAGTGAAAACAAGTGTTATTCTTTGACAGAATAATTTCATTTTGAGTCAGATTTATAGTGCTTTTGTAAAGTTAGTGTGTGCAGAGAAAGATGTGTTCTATTTTGAAATGAAGAGTTAGTATATATTTAACAAAATGTATTTTTGAGAAGAAAATTATCCATTTGGCCAATTGTGTTTTGTAGGTGTGAGTCTGTGTTAAGAGTTTAGAAAAAGTATCTGAAGTATGGGTAAGCGCTTGTTAGCGATTGAAAAAAACTGTACTGCATTTTGCACCGAAAGTTTACAGTGTGAAGTGTTTGGAAAAAGTCATGGTATTGAGACAAGTGTAAAAATGATTGGAAAAAACTGTAATATTGACTTATGTAGCTGAATTTTGTTTATCCACTAGAGGGCAGTCACACACAGGAGCTAAGATAAGATAAGATAAGATAAGATAAGATAAGATAAGATAAGATAAGATAAGATAAGATAAGAAAGATATCCTTTATTAGTCCCACAAGTGGGAAATTTGCATTGTCACGGGAGAAAGTGGACAGTACAAGAATAAAGCAGCAAAAATGAAAAACAATAGGATAAAATCTATATATGTACAGAGTGGATATAAAAATATAAACATAAATATATGTACAACACTGTGGAATTGCACTCAAAGAAATATTGCACATAAGAAAACCCCATGGTGTATTGGATGTGTGTGTTTTGTTAGTCTGTATGTGTGTGTGTGTGTGTGTGTGTGTGTGTGTGGTCAGCTGCAAGGACTTTGTTATAGAGTTTGACAGCAGTTGGAAGGAAAGACCTTCTGAATCTCTCCTTCCCACATCGTGGATGCAGCAGCCGGCCACTAAAGGAGCTGCTCAGTGCTGTCAGAGTCTCCTGCATGGGGTGATAGATGTTATCCAACAGGGATGGCAGCTTAGCCACCATTCTCCTGTCACTCACACCCTCCACTGGGTCCAGAGGGCATCCTAGAACAGAGCTGGCCCTCCGGATCAGCCTGTTTAGTCTCTTCCTGTCCCCAGCAGAGATGCTGCTGCCCCAGCAGACCACACCGTCTAAACTAAACACACCGTCTAAACCAGGGGTGTCGGACTCCAGTCCTGGAGGTTGTATAGCTTAGTTCTTTCCCTGTTCCACTACAAATGATTCAGCAAAATGTACAGAGCACCCAATGTAGCTGCTGAGGAAAGCAGATTGTTATACAGTGATATTAGGATTATGAGCAATAAAAATGATGTGGTAGTTATGGGTGATTTTAATCTACCGGGGATGCAGTGGGACATTGTTGCTGGCTCTTCTGAAAATGAACTTGACATGGTGGAATTAGTACAGGATTGTTTTTTTACTCAGTTTGTTAACACCCCTACCAGGGGAGATGCCATTCTTGATCTTGTTTTGTCTAATAACCAGGACAGGATTGGTAAATTAGACGTTTTAGAACCACTTGACAGTAGCGATCATAACATGGTTAAATTTGAGGTTAAGTTTAATGCCCGAAGAGCAAAGTCCAAATCAAAAATATATAATGTTAGGAAGGCTAACTTCAATTGTATGAGATTAAAACTAGAAACTGTGAACTGGATGGAGTTAATTAACAAAACTGTTGAAGAGGCATGGGAATTTTTTAAAAGCACATTATTGCAAGTACAAGAGGACTTCATACCTGTTTCTAGCAAGAATAAATCTAGGAAATTGCAACCTAGGTGGTTTAATAGGGACATAAAGTATAAAGTAAGGAGGAAAAGGGCTTTGTTCCAGAGATGGAAAATAACTGATGATGACATAATAAAGCAAGAGTATCTAAATCTACAGGCTGAATTAAAAAATGACATTAGACGAGCTAAAAGGAATGTCGAAAGGAAGATCGCATTGGAGGCTAAGGATGACGTTAAAAGTTTCTTCCAGTATTTTAACTCTAAAAGAGCTCTAAAAGCTGAAATCACTAATCTGCAGGATAGTAAGGGTCTTATAATTGAAAACGACATTGACATAGTAAATGAGTTCAATGATAGTTTTGCACGGGTATTCACTGTTGAGGACACTAGTAACTTACCAGTTCTTATTACTAATCCAACATCGTCTATAACTAATATATATATAACTGAAGCTGATGTTTTGCAAAGCCTAGCTAAGCTCAAAATAAATAAATCACAGGGCCCTGATGGCATCTTACCTATAGTGTTAAAAGAGATGAGGGATATTATTTGCCGACCCTTAACATTACTGTTTCAAAAATCCTTATCTGAAGGTGTGGTACCTTCTGATTGGAAGCATGCCAACATAACGCCCATTTTCAAAAAAGGGGATAGAAGTAATTTGTCAAACTATAGGCCAATCAGTCTAACTTGTATAACTGGTAAAGTTATGGAGGCTATAATCAAAGAGAAAATGGTAGATTACCTGGACTCAAATAACATTTTGAGGGATAGCCAGCATGGATTTAGGAGAGGTAGATCCTGTTTAACAAATCTGTTGGAGTTTTTTGAGGAAGCTACTCAGGAAGTTGATGATAAGAAGGCCTATGATGTCATCTATTTAGATTTCCAAAAGGCTTTTGATGTTGTTCCCCACAAGAGGCTCTCACTTAAACTCAAAGCGACAGGTATTTTAGGAACTGTAGCGACTTGGATTGATAACTGGTTAACGGATAGGAAGCAGCGAGTAGTTATAAGAGGCTCGATGTCACAGTGGGCCTGCGTTCATAGTGGGGTACCGCAGGGTTCAATTTTAGGACCACTTTTGTTCCTTATTTACATAAATGATATAGACACCAATATATACAGTAAACTGGTGAAATTTGCAGATGACACCAAGGTGGGTGGTGTAGCAGATACTGGACTAGCGGCTCAGCAGCTACAGCGGGATCTTAATTTAATTAGTGACTGGGCTGACACCTGGCAGATGAAATTTAACATAGACAAATGTAAGGTACTCCATGTAGGGAGCAGAAATATAAAGTACAGGTATTTTATGGGACCAACTGAAATAAAGGTAGCTGATTATGAGAAAGACCTTGGTGTGTATGTTGATGCTTCCATGTCTCATTCTCGCCAGTGCGGGGAAGCAATAAAAAAGGCCAATAGGATGTTGGGGTATATCTCCAGGTGTGTGGAGTTTAAGTCAAGGGAGGTAATGCTAAGATTATACAATTCCTTGGTGAGACCTCACCTAGAATATTGTGTACAGGTTTGGTCACCATATCTTAAAAAGGACATAGCGGCCTTAGAAAAGGTGCAGCGTAGGGCCACAAGAATGATTCCTGGTCTTAGAGGAATGTCATATGAGGAAAGGTTATTTGAGCTAAATCTGTTCAGCCTCAAGCAAAGGAGACTGAGGGGGGACATGATCCAGGTCTATAAGATTCTAACAGGTTTGGATGCTGTTCAACCGAATAGTTACTTCAGCATTAGTTCAAATACAAGAACTCGTGGCCTTAGGTGGAAATTAGCGGGAGAACAATTCAAACTGGATTTAAGGAAGCACTTCTTTACACAGCGTGTAGTCAGAGTATGGAATAGTCTTCCTGATAACGTAGTGCAAGCTGAATCCTTGGGTTCCTTTAAATCAGAGCTAGATAAGATTTTAACAACTCTGAGCTATTAGTTAAGTTCTCCCCAAGCGAGCTCGATGGGCCGAATGGCCTCCTCTCGTTTGTATATTTCTTATGTTCTTATGTTCTTCAAGAACTGTGTGGTAATTAGCACATGGAGTTGAATCAGGTGTGTTAAATGAGGGGAAACCCAAAAATGTGCAGGGCTCTTGCTCTCCAGGACTGGAGTTTGACACCTGTGCTCTAAACCAACCATCTAAACCAAGGGATCTGATGCCTGATGTCAAGTCATTTATTTATAGAGCACATTTAAAAACAACAGGAGTTTATCCAAAGTGCTTCCCAGTCTAGAGAGAACTGATTAGCAAGTACTATATTGATGGTAAAATGTATAAATAAAATTACATGAAAGCATGCATATAAGAAATAAGAAAATAAAAATTTATGGAAATGTAGTACAATAAGTAACAGATGTAAAGAGTAAGAGGTTAATTAAAATTAAATGAAATGTGTCATTAAAAACTTCATGACAAAAACCATAGGAGAACCTGGAAAGCAAGAGAGAAGGTGGATCTTTAACTTAAGATTTATACTCTTCAATAGTAGTGCAGGGCTTAATGTGGAGACTATTCCAAAGTCAGGGGGCAGCTACAGAGAAAGACCGGGGGGGTTGAATATGGAAATAGCAGATCTGAAATGTATTGTGGGGCTAATCCACTGAGTGCTTTAAAAGCAAACAGCAAAGTTGTAAGGAATGCACTGCAGAGAGAGACCCTGGTATTCCAGTGAGGAATGAATACAGATAAAATAAAACCAAAATATGACACAGAAGGTGAGACTGAACTCAGACCTCAAGCTGATGAAGGAGGGATGTCTGCCTCTGAGCTGCACACTCAGCCCACTGAGCCACGCGGCGGCCTGACTAAGGCAACATCAGACAGGGAAAAGGCACAGAGTACAGGGCCAGACGGGCACCGACCCTGACAAGTAATATTACAGTGTCAAACTCATGATGATGAACCATGAAAACCTGGATATAACTGAGGAGGACCAGGGACCCCATTGTGTACGAAACATCATTGTTGTTGCATCACTTCCTGTGTGATGTGTAAAGTGACCCTTCCCTCTTTACTGTGACTGCTGTATGTGAGCATAGAGAAGACAGAGAAACAGTGAAGTTACGGAAAATTGGGACGTGAGTGTCAGTCTCCACAGATCTGAGGTCAGTGAGACACATAAAAAGGCTCCTCTGATGCTCCTCTTCATCCTCTGATGGGCCACCAGGTGAGAATCACTTACTTTAGGTTGGTCGTTATTTCACTTCCTGTTTATAATGACTAACAGCAGACATCCTAGGAAAATGTACAAATTCACTATAATTTGACAGCATGTAGTTCCGCCCTTAACTGTGTATGAGCCCTCTGATGGACGGGCATCTCCTATGGATTAATGTCAGGTACAGTAAGAGGTTATACTCAGAGTAAAGACGTCTGGGCTGACTGACTGATTTTAGAATTGACTGCAGTCTTTTCTGTGTCCACCATGTGGCAGTAATGCACAGAAATGTTCTAATTCTATCCTGTCTGAGTTGGGTGAAGTAAGATCTGTTTCGCTTCTGCTTATGCCCTCACCCCCCACAAAGCTCATTCTTCCTGGACCTCTCTAGCCATATCCTTAAACTCCATGATTATGAGTTCATTACAGGAACAGATGCTAATGTTGTCCATGACCCAGTCCTGGATAAATCCGATTCTCTCTTAGGTAGTCAGGTATCCCCTCTAGTCACCAGTATTGATCAGTGAAGTATCTATTGTTAGAAGCTCCTTTTCTATTTGAGCATATCCTTGCTAAGTTTGCATGAGTGCTCTGCTCCCAAAAGCCACTGGTTTTCTGCATTGTATCACAGCTGCACCCAAACTGGTGTCTGAAGCATCACACTGGAGAATCAAGTCTTCCTTGGGATCATAATATTTCAGTACCGGTGCATTCACAATGGACTCTCTAATTTTGGAGAATGCAGCATCCTGAATGTCTGTCCACTCCCACAAACTGCCTTTATGGGTCGGCTGTCGCAGAGGCTCACACTGGTCTGAACGGTGGCTGCAAAACTTGGCTAAGAAATTTACCATTTTTAGGAGTCTTTGCCCCCCTTAACATGTGTTGGGCATCTGCTGGATTGCTTTGCCTTTTTCTGGATCAAATTGAAGTCCATCCACTGTCAGTAAATATCCTATGAATGGAACAGCGTCTGTCTCACTCTTACTTTGCATTTAGCCTGATGTTTTACTCAGTACATCTGTCCATAAATTACGTCAGTCTTCTGTCAAGATCTTTCTCTGCCAGTTCCATTGTGTCTCCCTCACCTGTGATCGAAATGCCGTCTGTAATCACATGACCTCCCTCCAAGCCGTTCCAGGGCTCAGTCATCTTTGGAAAATCTCTGGAGCAGTGCTGATGCCCATAGGTATGCACAGCCGCCTGTACCTGCCACAAGGGGGCGAGAAAGTGGTCGGGTAGCTGAAGTTTTCCTCCAGCTTGACAGGCCAACAGGCATTTCTGATGTCACACACTGAAAAGCTTCTTTAGATCTAGCAAGATGTCATCAATGGTAGGGAGAGGAAAATGGTTCCTCTTCAGTGCTTTATTCAGTGGTTTAGGGTCTGTACACACGCTGAGCTCACCGTTTGGCTTCTTTGTGAGGACTAGGCTGCTGATCCACTCCATGCTTTTGTCCACAGGTGTTACTATTCCCCTCCTCTTTAGGTGAAGCAGCACTTCCTTTAAAGCAGACATGATGGAAAGCAGAACCTGTCTCTCTGATAGCTTGACTGGTGTTGCCCTCCTGTCTACTTCTATCTCATATTCTCCATCCAAGCAGCCATCGCCTTTGAAAACATCAGGATATGTAGCTTTAATGTGCTCCACTGTCCATGGCCCTTCTGTGGAATCTTCTGTCACAGCAATGTCTAGTGCCAGTATATTCTCTTACTGCACCTTCAACAGATTCATAGTCCATGAAGACTACATGATACCTTTTCATATTTCTAGGTTCTTCAGTACGTGTTTACATCAGACGAAGGGCTACAGTGTACTTTTGTTACACATTGCTAGTAACTGATTTGTCTTTTCAGTCAGAATGTCAGGAATTACTATGTGTACAGAAACAATATTGCAACTGGCCCCACAGTCTACACTAGTGGCCAAAACTGTGGAAACACGTAACATTTTTGGAATTCCGCTCTAAAATAGCTGTTAATTACTACAGGAATTTTGGTGGTAATGTCTATTAAAGAATGTTTACAAATATCATACATTGGATTAAATTAGTAACTGGAGCAGTTGAATAGTTCTGCAATCTAAGCAGGATGATCCCCAGACTCTGTGACACCCCTTGTGCTGGGATTCGTGTCCTTTGCTCCTGCAGGTGATCCAGTGGTGATGGGGTCAGAGCCCCAGTCCTTGGTATCTGTTTTGGCCCCAGCACCCAGCCTCCTGCCTTGGCCCAAGCCACTGGCCTGCACACCTCAGTGGATCGTCAACAGTCCACTAATTGATCCATGGAGCGATAGCGACTGGAGGAGCCCAAGGAAGAGGAAGACCTTTCTGGGCTTCTAGTAGTGACGCAGACAACCTGCCCTTACTGCTCCCTCTTGTTGCCGAGAAGGTTCGGCTCCCTGGAACTCAGCCAAGGCCACTCAACACATCACTTCTCTGCGACATGGTGCCTCGAAACTCTCCACAAATTCTTCCATTGACTCTCCAAAGCACACAGCTGCTTTGCTCCCTTTCACTGGACATTGAAAGAGGAGATGGCGGAAGGCAGCTGACCTGATATCACTGAACCCAGTTCAGGTAGTGCCCAGTCCCAGTGAAATTGCTGCAGCTTCGCCCTGTGGTTGAATGATTAGTTAAAATTTGTCTATTACTATTACTAATAAACTGGTGTTTGTTCATTACTGAACAGGTAATCAAAGTTCCCTTCAAATGACTCAATTTTTCTTGTACGTGATTGTGTAATCACCTGGGTTACCCCCTTAGATACTCCATACCATAATTATCGTCATCCTGACCTTCTGTAGGCATTAATCCCATGTCCATGGGCGTAAATTTCATTTAACAGTAGGGGGGGACAATAAATATAAAATTTCTCATGAGCAATTTTTGAAGGGGACACAAATAATACAGTCAAATTGTACTTATAAAGATATGTCCCCACAATGAAAAACTTTGCTTCTATCATTATCATTGTAGCATGGAGACTGCCTCATTATGGTTATTTTCAAAGGTTTTCTCAGGTTCAATGACAAAGCAGACTTTTCTTCAAAACTATTTATTGCATTGTTTATGTTGTTTACAGTCAAGCCATCAACATACAATAAAATTTAAACATGACTTTAAATGCATAATAGAAATTGATTATACAAAAAAATACAGTGGGGTCAGTTCAGACGTAGCACAGTGCTCATTTAGTAAATGCACAGCTAAACAATATGCTAATTGTGGCCGTTAATGTTAAGTTAACATTATGCCGAGTCGTCACAAATAAAACAATGCATGGGAAACGGCTTTGGCGTGTTAGTTGCAATGCACTATGCAACAAGCTATTGTAAACAAGCTAACGTTAACTAGATAAGTAATATTTTAATCGCTAATATAGCAGATTCATGGAAAATTACATCGGTAATCAGCATTTTTGCCGCAACTAATTTATGAATGAGTCTGCATCAACTACATTAAAGAGAATCGCTTTATTTAAAGTGAATAAAATACCCTACTTACTGGAGTTCAACATTAATTGAGCCACACACCTGACTCGTGCGTGTAGCTGAGGTGAACTGGGAAAGCAGGCAGTTGGCCAAACCACTGTGAGGAAGGGGAGGGGGAACTTAACTGTTTCTAAATGCATTTTTTGCATTTGTTTTTTTTTCTACTTACAGAATTATTTTAGATATACATACATATATTTTTCACAATAGATAGTGCGATTTTTTTTATATATATTTTTTTTTTGGGGGGGACAACCCTCGGATAGGGGGGGACATGTCCCCTCCGTCCCCCCCGGGATTTACCCGTCCCCCCATGCCCATGTCAGATGTCTGCACAGCTATTCCCTTCCATTCTCTCACACAAAGTGCATCACAGAGCCTCTTTTATTCAAACCATGGCTCCCTTGTTTAATACTACAAATTCTATTGTCATCATAAGCAAATATATATGCCTTGTGCATAGTAAATCTTTTAGTGTCCTAGCAGCATAAAGAAAAATTATGATGCATTTTATTATAAGTTTTACGCTGTATATAGTAATAATAATAGAATGACTTGCTGAAGTATTTGGTGCTAAATATTCAGCCTTGTGGTTTTCTCACTTCCTGTTTAAAGTGTCCACTCCCCTTTCACTCTGCCTGCTGTGTGTGAGAATAGAAACGACAGAGACAGTGAAGGTCCAGAGGATAAGGAAGTGAGGGTCAGTTTTCCTCAGATCTGGGCTCAGTGACACACACACGTATGGATCCTCTGATGCTCCTGTTTCTTCTCATTGCTGGGCTCACAGGTGAGTGTTTCTCATTACAGTGGTACTGAGTAGAGATCTCTCTCCTGCTCCTCACACACTGTCAGCTGCAGTTTGGAGATCATGATGGAGATCTGCTGCTACTGTACATCAGAAGAAATTACCCCGGCTAGATTCTGGAAACATTTGCAGAGGCTGCATTGAGTATCATACTCTATGAAGTTGTAGATAGTATTTGGATTCTCACAGGTTTTTATATCACTTATATTATTATGTAATATTTAAAAAGCTTTAACAAAAATATTTTACCAATAAACTGGCAATTACTTCATACATGTACAGTATTTTGTGTTTTGTGTCAAGACCAGCACATAAGTCTCCAAAGCTTGCGTTTCCTGTATCCAATAAGATGGCAGAATTTTTCTCAATGTGCAATACTGACTGCCAAGTGTGATATCTGTGATGTATGTGATGTAGTTTTGTTGTAGAGTGACATAAGGATTCACTTTATTTAAATGTGCTGTCCCCTGTCTTTTTAACCCCAAAGGACGAACCAGCACCAGTGGTGGAGGCCATCGGAGGAAATGCCGCACTGGGCCGCCGGCACCCAGCTCCATCACCGTGTCTGCCGCCACTTCGTCTGCTCCCTCCCCGGTGGCAACCAGCAGGGGTCAGCAGGGCTCAGGACGCCGTAGAAATACGGCGGGAGGCCGGTCAGGACGTAGAAATTGGTGTAAAAAACAAAAGGGGCCATTTACAAAAAATTTACAGAATCTAGTACGCTTCAGTAACTGCAAATTGGGAAACCCGTTTGACTCAACCCAAGTGGGTGAGAAGATCCCGTGTGAGGATCTCACCCAGAGTGACGACGAGGTTGCAACCATCCTGTGTCGCACTCCATCTATGTCAGAGCCTGAGCCTGAGCCCTGCTCACCGGCCTTCTCCTCCACTTCATTCTTAGTTCCGTCACCCATCCCATCCTCTTTTGTCTCCTCTCCATCTCCATCTTTTTTTACAGACTCTCCTCCTCCGTCACCACACGTAGTCTCACATGTAAGCCCAGCCCCACATCCATCTTCAGCTCCGGCCATGGTTCATCCCACCCCTCCGTATCAGGTTCCAGCGCACCCCTCATCTCAGCTGGTTACGGGTCCGACACCCCCATTTATGTCCCCTTCTGTTGTTTTTGAAAAAATGGAAAGATTCAATAAGTTGCATAACTATTATCTTAGCAACTACCCTAAAATGACCTATGAGGCCAAGTGCTTAACTTACCATTGGTGTATTCAGTTTTGGAGTGAGTTTTTAAATGCAATTTCCATCTGCAAGCAGGGGAGGGACCAAAACCTAGAGGCTCACTACACGTATGTTGACAATTGGGTTGATGAAGCTGAGGTGATATTTCCTAATGATGCGCTGGACCAGCTGAGTGCCATCCCCGGGGTCCTGGAGTTGGCTGTGGAGATGGGCTATCTGTGTGATGTAAATAGTTTTTTATAGAACCTGTAAATAATTAGGTGAGAGATCTCACAAGTACTTAGGATAAGTTAAGGTTAAACTATCTTAACCTTAACTTATCCTAAGTTTGTATGACATAAGATTAGAATAAGATAAGACTAATATAGGTTAAGATAAGATTTTGTATAACATAAGGTAACATAGAATAAGATAAGACTAATATAGAGTAAGATGAGGTTAAGATAAGATTGTATAACGTAAGGTAACATAGAATAAGATAAGACTAATATAGAGTAAGTTAAGATAAGGTTAAGATAAGATTTTGTATAACATATGGTAACATAGAATTAGATAAGACTAAGATATAAATAAATGTGGATTATTTTGCATTTGGTTTGTGTCTGTGTGGTTATTTAAAACATTGTGAAGTTTGAAACAAAATTTGATTAGCTTAAATAATGATTGGTTAAACTCATGTACATGTAGAGAATTGTAGTGGACTTGCCATTGAATTAAAGGTTTCTTCAGTTCTCAAGTGCAATGCAAAAAACATAGAGGGGCAATTCATTAAATGATGCAAGCACAGGGACATGATTTTGGTGTTAAACCCAAATTGCATGACCATTCTGCCGCAAATACAGGCCTTTAAGGTTAAAGGTGCCATCCAACTCTACTTTGAAAACTTGTGAAACTGATAAAGTACATGTTTCTTTGTTTTCTGCACATGTGTCCACCAAACGGAAGGGGCCTGAGAGTGGCATTAAGAGTCTGCAGCTGTATATTATTATTATATATATAAAATTATATTTATATTATAATATTATATTATATAAGCTAATTTCCTAGATCCTTAAATTTGCAAGCATAGTGGTGACATAGTTTCATGGACAAAGAGCAAGTCCTAAATGACCAACAGCAAGCAGTTATGAAACAGGAAAAAGAGAGAAAGAGTCCGACGGAGTCACCACTTATAGATCCAGTACCAGGGGGGTCAGCCACGTTTCCGTGAAATATTTTGCAGTTTCTTGCATCGCGCTGGAACCCCAACCTCGCTCTTAGGTCACCTAGTTTAGACTGGACGTCTAAACTAACCAAGTGAGCGATGCTAGCTAATTGGTGACACAAAATTACTGTCAGTACCGTGCCGACAAGACCATAAAAACAACATAAAAACCACACACATTATCAAATAACAGTCATGACAATTCATTATTTAGTGCATAATTACATGCAGGGAACGTATGAGAGACAAAAGTCTGTCAGTTTTCTCTCGTCAAACAAGTGAAATGGATGCTAGTGATAATGTTACTATAAGCGAGCTGTTATGAAAACACCTGGCGGTATAACTGTAAATTTATCCTGTAGTTCTACATTTATCTCAAACATGTCATTCTGACACTGATATGTCTTCAAGCCATCATTAGTGGCTCCCTCATCTGGCCTCAGTAGTGGTTGCATCCCAGAGCCACCAGCAGCCTGCTGGTCTTGGTGGCACCCCAGTGTTTGCTTGTAGAGGAGATGCTCAGTGGCAGTGATGGTGGGAGTCCCAGATGAGACAAGATGAGCACAGAGCTGTCCAGCCCATTGTTGCCAATGGTCACATTCTACTAGAATGCCCTGACACTAACATCCAAACATCCCACGGACCCCAGCTATCCACTGTAGGGAAACTGAATAAGAAGCCTTTACCTTGGGCAGAAAATGCTTTGTTTGTGTAGTACGTCTTAGTGACAGAGTACCAATTTCAGAGGCCATTAAGCTGAAAAATCTGCAGTGAAATATCTAATGATATCTGAACATTCAAACACAGCATACAATTCAGTTTGCAAATTTAAACAATTCTATTTAAAAGAACAGTTTAATTTCAGAGCCAATGGCCGTGTGACCATGAAATGAAATGAAATGCCGACAACATTCCTGGAGCCTTCAATTTAGCATACACAGTGCCCTCTACAGCATTCTGTCGAAACCGCATCCCCTTCTACGGTGTTCATTTTAGGACATCCTCAGGTCTTGTGAAAAAATCCGTCAGACTTCAGACAAAACGGCATCAGACATCGAACTCAGACAAAACGGACTCGGGTGTCAGGAAAAAAACCGTCAGACTTCAGACAAAACGGCATCAGACATCGGACTCAGACAAAACGGACCTCGGGTGTCAGGAAAAAAACCGTCAGACTTCAGACTAGTTATCAATTACTGCATATAAAAGTAATTATAATGAGGGTGGGACTGGACCGTGTGTCCGTGAGGAGTTTCGACGTGTGGTGCACGGGTGCGGCGAAACGCGCTGCATCGATCAGCGCATGCTCCACCTGCCTGACCTAACCTGTATATATAGCCTAATAAAGGAAAATAATAGTGGTCTAGATGTTGCATATTGATCGCTTTACCATCGGGGGAATATGGGCTCAAATGTTCGGTGGTGATGTTTCTGCAACACAGAGATGTTTGCCGATGGATTTTCAAGTACCGCGGAGACATAGTGCCAATGCATGTGTGCTCTCTGGATAGTTATATTACTTTAGTGTTGCTGCTGTGACAGTGCCAGACAATACAACTGTCTAATTGTACCTATCAGCGTACCTATAATATCACCCATTCATTGCGCCACGGTAAGGTCGGATGGCGTTACATCATAAACAGGAAATTAGGGGAACATGCTGCCTTTATCCATTAATATTTTCACGCAAGACAAAGGTAACGAGTCCGTTGAAATTTCAGTACTTTGCGTTTTTTAATTTGAAATGGTAATTAGTTACTTTACTCCTTACAGACAAAAGTAGTGGAATTACAGTAACGCGTTACTACCAACATTGCTAGTTAGTGTGGGATTCAATAGAATTATAAAGAACATACAATGAATAGAGGAAAAGGAGAATATAGCTTAAAGCAGGGCATGATGAAAGGGGGGGGGGGGGTTGATTCTAGAAAATGCAGTTAACTGAAACAAGAACTGACTGGCGCCGGCAGGGCAGGGGGACCTAATCGGAACAGATAGAGGGAGCGACAGAAAACGTCAGCGGCCCCTTTATCTTTTAGCCTTCCAGAAGGACAAGTACTAACCGACTAACTAGAGCAAATGTCAAACATGTGGTTGTCACGTAGACGGAAGGTACTGTACCGAGAGAGGGGGGAGATGCCCAAAGGGCTTTAAAAGGGAAACAGCTGATACATATGGCAGAGCTTCCTCTTGTACATGCCGAATGTATGTCAGATGGTCGCTCCCGGATTGCAATCTGTCAGAGAATAAACTGGTGACCTGCAACTTCTCCACGTGTCAGCTGTGAATCTCTTGACCCGGTGGAGACGGCGTACTCCAACACTCCCCAGCCACTCTGAATCACTGTGCAGATCAACAGTCACCTGTCTTCACAGATATTTTCAACCAGTCACTGGATCTTTGTGTCTTAAATCATCCACAATAACACCTTTTCCAAAGAAACCCAGAGTCTCTTGCCTCAGTGACTACAGACTGGTGGCTCTCATATTGGTGGTAATGAAGGCTTTTGGGAGACTTGTGCTGTCATACCTTAAAACCATCACAGACCCATCGCTTGACCCCAGGCTACAGTCAGCCTACAAAACCAACAGACCTGTGGACGATGCCGTTAACACTGGACTCCATTTCTTGCTCCGACACTTGGAGCGCCCTGAGACATATGTTAGGATTCTGTTTGTGGACTTTAGCTTTGCATTTAATACTATTCTATCAGAGCTAATGCGGACTGAACTCTCACAACTGTCCGTGCCTGATCCAAAATAACATGTTATAACCACGATGGCCCAGTTTTACACTACAATCATTGAGTCCATCCTCACCTCCTCCATCACAGCCTGGTTTGGATCAGCCACTGAACGAGACAAGGCCAGACTGCAACACATCATCCACTCAGCAGAGAGAATAATCGGCAGTAACCTGCCTACCCTCCAGACACTGTACATCACCAGAACCAGGAAACGGGCATACAAAATCTTTGAGGACCCATCTCACCCTGCTCACCACATCTTTCAAGCCTTACCCTCCAGGAGAAGACTCATGGCAATCAGAACCAAGACCACAAGACACGCCAAGAGCTTCTTCCCTCAGGCAGTTTCTCTCATTAACCAAACCAGTCTCTGAATGGACATTCAATTAATCGTCAGCTGCAGTGAAATATCCACCAGCATAACCAGTGAACAACTGATAAACTTCCTCTATGATTATATTCTGCACTCTTGCACATTATGCACACATACTGCAAACTCTGTATACATATTGCACTCTTGCACATATAGTTGACTTGGCTGCTACTTAATAACGGCACAATTTAATGTGCTCACTATGCTACCTATAGCCCACTGTTATATTTCCTTATTTGGATTTATAACCCACAACAGGTTTATAGTATATATGTATACCTATAGGGTAGATGTGTTCTGTTAGCCCCACATGTAGGCATACTGTTTAAAAGCACATATATACTGTAGAAACAACCCATTACAACGTTTACTGTTTGATATCGACAACATGACAGAAACAGTAACACTAGGTTTAACATTTATGCTGAAGTGATTATAACACAGCAATACTGTCCGATAGTGGTGGGCGGATCGATCCAAGTATCGATAATATCGATAATAATGTTGGTATTTATATTGATCAATACCAGTTTAATAAGATCGATACTTCAGTTTCAATCTCTCTCCCGAATGCACTGCGGCTGTGTGTTCGCGCTGCTGCTCTCAATTGCCGCTCCCAGCTGTCACATTACTCAGCGGCGCCAGGCTAGCAAACATGCGCGGGCGCACACACACACACACACTATAATATTTCTAATAAAGTATTTTAATAGTGGGTCGCTGAGTCATGCTCGCAATAATTAATCATCAGATGCATGCGTTTATTACAATGGCACTACTACAACCCACACACCGGCACTGCTCACCATGCACGTCGCCCCGTTTACTCCTCATACACACGGTGGGCGCACGCACACATACACACACAATACACACAACAATAAACATTAACCACTATACATGACATAACACACAGGACATTTATAATCACACAAGCGATTACTGAGAACTATTTATAAGCTATCATCAGTCCAAGGAGTGACGCCGATGTTTCCGTTCTGCCTTATTTGCTGTAACTGTAGTTCCGCTTTTTGCCAGCAGGTTGCGCACAGACAGCGTTTCTGTGGACTGCATGCACATTGTATGTCGTTAGATTAGTATTTCATAACTGGACTGCAGGACATTGCGTAAAATCATTTTCTGCAGTAAGTATTGGAGTGTTTATAAAGGATCTTTTAAAAAAAATAAATAAATCAGTTTCTCACAAACACCTCCATTCATGACTGACTGAAATACAGTATCAAGGATGAAAGTGATTAGGATCAGCTCAGAGAGCGCATGCCGAGCTGTTGCTAAAGTACCAGCAGTCAACTTTAAACCAATGTTAAACAAATACTAGTTAATACTGAAAACAATCAGTCATTAAAATTAAACAGCTTGCTAAGCTGTGTTTCCTTTAACAATATAAATGTTATAGAAAAATGGAAACCCCACGCTCTCCGCGAATATTAATCACCAAGATTTATAAAAACCGCAACTGTACTGAAAAATAACGTTGCTTATGAATGTTGGCAAGTAAAAAAGTATTTGTACTTTGTGATCAAGTGCCATTCTTGGCACATCACACAACGACGAAATGTGTCCTCTGCATTTTAACCCATAAGTGACATATTAGTGGGCAGCTATATTATTTAGCTTCATTCTTAAAATAATAATACTAATGCCAATAATAATAATAACAAAACCAAATGTAGCCAGGTCTATAAAGCTACCATAAGGATTTGAAGCTATTATAGAGCGTAATTTGTAAAGAGGGAGACATGAACCTTACAATAAGTGTGTGTATACCAAAGTGGGCAGCTGTCTCTTTAAGACGTTCCTGAGTGCCGAAAGGTAGGCTGGGAGTTTTTTTTCCGGCGGGTTTTTCTAGACGGAGGAAGGCGGTTAAAGAGAGCGGAAAGAAGAGTGAACGGCAACTTAGAGAAATAAACGTATATATCTACATATATATATATATATATATTTGTGTAGATATCAACGTTTAGAGCACTGTTTATTTTTTTTGGCCGAAGCATACAATTGCAGCAATTAGTGGATAGAATGATTTTGGTGCAATTGCTCTCTTTTGAATATCCTGGTAGGTCAATTTTCCTGTTTTGTTAAATGTTAAGGAAAATATAGATGTAGGGATCATTAGTGTGAAGGAAAAACAGTCAGGATATGAATGTGAACCTTTGTTGATTGTGTGGTTGATTATTTTCTTCTTTGCTAATGTATCATTTTTTGTAGTTGTATGTAAAATGCTAAAGCTACCTATAAGGCTACTTGCTAATTAATCGGAATACGTTGACTGTGATATGGTGTTATTCAGTTTAGCCACCCTGTTTGTACCATTGCAGGTTGAAATGTTTATAATGTGCATATATAAATATATACATGTATATGTGTATATTAATGTTATTCAGGAAATCTGTATAGTATGGCCTAATGTGAATCTGAGATTGCGCTGTATGCTAATGGATGATGGAAAAAAATATAATTTTGTGTGATGTTTAAGTAAGACATCTAACTCTCTGTACTTTGTGTGCAGACTGTTTTTTTTGGATTTGATTCCCTTCCGAATTCAGTTTTTTTTCGACCAAGGAAGATCGCTTGTTTCACAGAGTCGCCCCCTCTGCGTTGAACTGCGCAATGTAACAAGTTTTTTGCAACTGGAGATTTTTTTCTTTCCCAGCGCTTTGTGAAGACATCCTCAAGTCCTATAAATGACAACACCCCTGCAAAGGTCGGGAGTGGCATCCACCTCCCCAGTGGACACGGGGATCACCAGCATGCTCCTGTTGCAGCAGAGGCAGGGTCCGAGTGGGCGGCAGTTTGGAAAAAGATTGCAGCCCTCGAAGACAAGGTGGGCCGTTTCTGGTCCGAGATCTCCATGCTTGCTGGTGCCCTGACTGACCCACATATATCCCGGAGCAGTTCGGAGACCACTGGGACTCCTTTTGTAGTCCCCACTTCAGCTCCAAGCTGTTTCCCGCCCCCTCCTCCTCCACCGCTGCCTCCTCCTCCTCCTCCACCGCCGCTGCCCCCTCCTCCGCCCCCTCCTCCTCCACCACCCCTCCTCCACCGCCCCTCCTCCTCCGCCACCTCCTCCACTGCCGCCTCCTCCACCTGATAGTATCCAGGGCCCCAAGCAGAGACATCGACAGGGAAGTGGCGCAGGACCCACCAAAGGCCCCAACATGGTGGATGTCCTGGCGGAGCTGCCCCGCATTAAACTGCACCCGGTGCTGAGGTCGCCAGGTGGGACGCCAGTGCCAAGGAGGGGACTGACACAGGGGACACCTCCTTCTCCTCCACCGCCGCAGCCTCCTCTTCCACCGCCGCCTCCTCCTCCGCCCGCCGCCCCCCTCCTACTCCACCGCCCCCTCCTCCTCCTAAACTGCCACCGCCTCCTCCACCACCGCCCCCTCCTCCTCCGTCCGCCGCCCCCTCCTCCTCCGTCCGCCGCCCCCTCCTCCTCAGTCAGCCGCCGCCCCCTCCTCCTCCACCGCCCGCCACCACCTCCTCCACCGCCCCTCCTCCTCCGCCGCCTCCACCCCCGCCTCCTCCTCCTCCACTGCCGTTTCCTCCACCTGCTAGTATCCAGGGCCCCAAGCAGAGACATCGACAGGGAAGTGGCGCAGGACCCACCAAAGGCCCCAACATGGTGGATGTCCTGGCGGAGCTGCCCCGCATTAAACTGCACCCGGTGCTGAGGTCGCCAGGTGGGACGCCAGTGCCAAGGAGGGGACTGACACTGGGGACACCTCCTTCTCCACCGCCGCCTCCTCCTCCACCACCGCCGCCTCCTCCTCCGCCCACCGCCCCCTCCTACTCCACCGCCCCTCCTCCTCCTAAACTGCCGCCGCCTCCTCCACCGCCCTCCTCCTCCACCGCCTCCTCCTCCACCGCCCCTCCTCCTCCACTGCCGCCACCACCGCCGCCTCCTCCTCCGCCCGCCGCCCCCTCCTCCTCCACTGCCGCCACCACCGCCGCCTCCTCCTCCGCCTGCCGCCCCTCCTCCTCCACCGCCCGCCCCCTTTTCCTCCACCGCCCCTCCGCCGCCTCCACCCCCGCCTGCACTGCCGCCTCCTCCACCTGCTAGTATCCAGGGCCCCAAGCAGGAGACAAGTCATCGTCAGGGAAGTGGCGCAGGACCCACCAAAGGCCCCAACATAGTGGATGTCCTGGCGGAGCTGCCCCGCATTAAACTGCACCCGGTGCTGAGGTCGCCAGGTGGGACGCCAGTGCCGAGGAGGGGACTGACACAGGGGACGCCCATGGCCTCAGAGGACGTTGCTGCCATCTTAGCAGAGGCTCTGAAGAAGAAATTGAAGCAACAAAACCACTCTGATGAGTAGGAGCAGCAGGCCTCTGAGCCCTTAAACTTTTTTTACTTAAACTTTTTTTATTTAAATTTTTTATACTTATAACATTTTTATACTTATAACATTTTTATACATATCATTTTTATACTTAAGATTTTTATACTTATATACTTTACATACTTAAACTTTATATACTTATACTTTATGTACTTATATGCTTTATATGCTTATATTTATATACTTATATTTTGTGTACTGATTCTATATACTTATGAATAAATAATATATTTATATCACTATTATTTTTAAAAGAGTTGCTGATTTTGTAATACTGCTGCAGCATTCTCCACATGCTAATCACGGCCCCACATCGAATTGGCACTTTGATCTGCCACATATCACTTCACTACCCCCTGTTGAATGTTGCATCTTATGTTGTTAGATATCTCGTAGTAGTAAGTACTTCATTATTAGGCTGCACAATATTGGAAAAGATGTATTTCTGCAATGAGTATTGCAGTATTTATTTAAATTCAAAATGCTTAAAACAAACCAATTTCTCACAAACACATCTGTTCATGAGTGATTTAAACAGCAAGGATGAAAATGATTAGGATTAGCTCTTATGATTAGCTCTTGCCAAAATAGGGCTTGTAAACTTTTGTGGTACTCAGAATTAACCCAAACAACTATGACTCTATAATCCTCTATAATCACTCTCACTCTGTCACACTTGAATCAAACTCCAGACCTCGCATGTAATGAGCAAAGTTTTCTTCTTTATTCAGCAATCCAGCATAGTGTTCCAGCCACACTCGGGTACAATGCGCAATGCACCCCGCACCCAGAAATCAGCAGGTTAATATACTATAAGACCTGTGGCGGACTTGGAGTGGAATTTCCCTGAAGCTCAGGGTTTTTGCCCTCCTTCCTAGGCTGGATGGAAAGGATTGTGTGTGGAACTCTTCAGAGTCCTAAAGGGGGGAGTGTGCGCTATGTTTGGGGAAGTATGCTGTACTTACATTCCCAACAACACAGCACCAGACGGCTCAGTGACCAGGGCACTCGAGGGTCTCCGGACCCTCTCCAAAACAATGCATGCACAATCCGGGATCAATAACATCTGGAATGCTTGGCTGACCTCAGCGTTCGGACAGTGGAAAGGCTTAATGGGCTCGCTTTTATTATCCTTTGCTACTTTTGCTGCGATTTTAGTCACTTGTGGGTGTTGTTGTATTCCCTGCCTGCGCGCACTGTCAGTTCGTCTCATCACTACCGTGATGACACCTATGCGCGGATGATGCCTCTCCTGCCTGTCGGGCCGGAGAGGGGCAAAGGTCATTTGGACAGCTTTGAACTACGACTCCCCCGCCAATAGGGTGATCTCCTTGCGGAGATCAAAAGGCGGAATGCAAAATTTCATAAATAAGGGAAAATATTACTAATCAGCATAATCAGGGTGATCTCCTGCGCGGAGATCAAAAGGGGGAATTGAGGGAATAATTAATAAAATAAAGGGAATGATTCTATAATGCTATAACTAATCAAAACGAGAACTGACTGGCGCGCCGGCAAGGCAAGGCTACCTAATCGGAACAGATAGGGGGGGCGACAGAGAATATCAGCGCCCCCTACTTATCTTTTAGCCTTCCAGAAGGACAACTACGAGCCGGCTGGAATCATACATGTGGTTGTCACGTACACGGAAGGTACCGAGAAAGGGGGGGGGGATGCCCAAAGGGCTTTAAAAGGGATACAGCTGATACATATGGCAGAGCCTCCTCCTGTACATGCTGAATGTATGTCAGACGGCCGCTCCCTGATTATAATCAGTCAAGACAATAAACCGGTGATTTGCAACTTCTCCCCGTGTCAGCTGTGAATCTCTTCTCATCCACGGACCCGGTGGAGACGCCGTGCTCCAACACTATCCAGCCTAGGAAGGAGGGCAGAAACCCTAAACATTATGGAAATTCCACTCCCAACCCAGCAAAAAGGTGCAATCCCCCCTTCGGTGTCCATGGCTGGCATGGCTCACAATGCTATCAGTAAGGGAAACCTCAACCCTATATTACCTAAATAAAGATTTCAGCGTAAACATATACAACCCTTATGGATACATAACTTGCTTGTGTGTTCAAATGCTACCATACAACAAACTGCGTCTAGCATAGTATAGCAGCTACATTTCAAGGCTTCCTGCAGGCCCCCTTTCTCCCCCCGGAGATGTTCCCTTCAGCCCAGTTCTCCAAGGTCTGTGGCCTGCAAAGCTGGTTCCGTGCAGGTGGCTGTGAGGCAAGGACACACGGCACCATCCCCAAAACAACATAACCTGAGACACAAGAACAATCCCACAATGCCTCCCAACCCTGGCCTACCATCACTTTAAATTTCCCTTCCACACTTTGAACTAATGTTAAACATATACGACATAATCCTGAAAAGGAGCGGTCACTAAAATTAAACAGCTCGCAGATCTTCACACTGCAAGAAATGCAAAGATAGAGAAAGCGAAGAACAGTGAGAGGACACCACTGTTTATGGTGTCCTCGTCGACCCTTATGAAATGCCAGCGAACACATGGACAAGGGATCCCGATGCGCTACCTTGGCTTTCTTATGGGGACACTGTCAACCACCTAGTTTCTGTCATTAGTGCGTACACTTTTAAAGAGTTTAAAAACTACAAATCTCTTGAAGCGCACGAACAGTTCACAGCCGGCTGGGCACATTGTCATCATCAATGATTTTAGGCATGTTTATTTATATAGCACAATTCAGGCACAAGGCAATTCAAAGTGCTTTACAAAGACAAGGATGCAATCAAATTAAAATGTCAAAATCACATTTCAAAGATAAGTGAAAAAGAAATAATAATGAAAATAAATAATTTTATTAATCAATTACAATGAACACATAGATAATAATAAGAAAAAGCCAAAAGAAATAAATAGGTAACTGAAAAGACGTCACATTTTAATGACAGAAAATGACTGGTGCTGCACTAGGAAACTCTGACCATGCAACAATTCATCTAATTCCAGCATACAGACAAAATCTGAAAACTGCTAAACCTGTCATTACTAGAGTGAAACACTGGAGATGTGGAGCTGTAGAGCAATTAAAATCATGCTTTGACTCGACAGACTGGAATGTTTTCAAAACTGCTACTAACAGCTTGGATGAATACACGGACACTGTAACATGGCACATAAGCTTCTGCGAGGACTCTCGCATTCCCAAAAAGTCTGTTGTCAGCTATAATAATGACGACCCATGGTTTACAACTGAACTCAGGCAGCTTCCTAAAACAAAAGATGAAGCCTACAGGAGTGGTGATACTATGGGTTCTACTGTGGGTTTGAAAAGCCACATTCATGCATCATACAGCCCTCACCTTTTCAATGGCCTTCTTCACACCTGGGTACCTTCACACCTCGCCCACACTCTCCCCAGCTCACCCCAAGCCCCCCCCCGCCACGTCCAGCCACCTCCCGAGGAGAATCAACGACAGAGATGTAAACAAGATCTTCCGGAGTCAGAATACAAGGAAAGCGACTCTGTCTTCCCAGCCACTCTGAAGCACTGTGTAGATCAACCATCACCTGTCTTCACAGATATTTTCAACCAGTCACTGGATCTTTGTGTCTTAAATCATCCACAATAACACCTTTTCCAAAGAAACCCAGAGTCTCTTGCCTCAGTGACTACAGACCAGTGGCTCTCACATCGGTGGTAATGAAAGCTTTTGAGAGACTTGTGCTGTCATACCTTAAATTCATCACAGACCCATCGCTTGACCCCAGGCTACAGTCTGCCTACAGAACCAACAGACCTGTGGACGATGCAGTTAACACTGGACTCCATTTCTTGCTCTGACACTTGGAGTGCCCTGAGACATATGTTAGAATTTTGTTTGTTTGTTTGAATTTTGTTTGTGGACTTTAGCTTTGCATTGAATACTATTGTATCGGCGCTAATGCGGACTGAACTCTCACAACTGTCCGTGCCTGATCCAAAATAACATGTTATAACCACGATGGCCCAGATTTACGCTGCAATAATTGAGTCCATCCTCACCTCCTCCAACACAGCCTGGTTTGGATCAGCCACTGAACGAGACAAGGCCAGACTGCAATACATCATCCGCTCAGCAGAGCGAATAATTGGCAGTAACCTGCCTACCCTCCAGACACTGTACATCACCAGAACCAGGAAACGGGCATACAAAATCTTTGAGGACCCATCTCACCCTGCTCACCACATCTTTCAAGCCTTACCCTCCAGGAGAAGACTCATGGCAATCAGAACCAAGACCACAAGACACGCCAAGAGCTTCTTCCCTCAGGCAGTTTCTCTCATTAACCAAACCAGTCTCTGAATGGACATTCAAATTAATCGTCAGCTGCAGTGAAATATCCACCAGCATAACCAGTGAACAACTGATAAACTTCCTCTATGATTATATTCTGCACTCTTGCACATTATGCACACATACTGCAAACTCTGTATACATATTGCACTCTTGCACATATAGTTGACTTGGCTGCTACTTAATAACGGCACAATTTAATGTGCTCACTATGCTACCTATAGCCCACTGTTATTTTTCCTTATTTGGCTTTATAACCCACAACAGGTTTATAGTATATATGTATACCTATAGGGTAGATGTGTTCTGTTAGCCCCACATGTAGGCATACTGTTTAAAAGCACATATATAGAAACAACCCATTACAACGTTTACTGTTTGATATCGACATGACAGAAACAGTAACACTAGGTTTAACATTTATGCTGAAGTGATTATAACACAGCAATACTGTCCGATAGTGGTGGGCGGATCGATCCAAGTATCGATAATAATGTTGGTATTTATATTGATCAATACCAGTTTAATGAGATCGATACTTCAGTTTCAATCTCTCTCCCGAATGCACTGCGGATGTGTGTTCGCGCTGCTGCTCTCATTGCCGCTCCCAGCTGTCACATGACTCAGCGGCGCCAGGCTAGCAAACATGCGCGGGCGCACACACACACACACACACTATAATATTTCTAATAAAGTATTTTAATAGTGGGTCGCTGAGTCATGCTCGCAATAATTAATCATCAGATGCATGCGTTTATTACAATGGCACTACTACAACCCACACACCGGCACTGCTCACCATGCACGTCGCCCCGTTTACTCCTCATACACACGGTGGGCGCACGCACACATACACACACAATACACACAACAATAAACATTAACCACTATACATGACATAACACACAGGACATTTATAATCACACAAGCGATTACTGAGAACTATTTATAAGCTATCATCAGTCCAAGGAGTGACGCCGATGTTTCCGTTCTGCCTTATTTGCTGTAACTGTAGTTCCGCTTTTTGCCAGCAGGTTGCGCACAGACAGCGTTTCTGTGGGCTGCATGTACATTGTATGTCGTTAGATTAGTATTTCATAACTGGACTGCAGGACATTGCGTAAAATCATTTTCTGCAGTAAGTATTGGAGTGTTTATAAAGGATCTTTTAAAATAAATAAATAAATCAGTTTCTCACAAACACCTCCATTCATGACTGACTGAAATACAGTATCAAGGATGAAAGTGATTAGGATCAGCTGAGAGCGCATGCCGAGCTGTTGCTAAAGTTGCAGCAGTCAACTTTAAACCAATGTTAAACAAATACTAGTTAATACTGAAAACAATCAGTCATTAAAATTAAATAGCTTGCTAAGCTGTGTTTCCTTTAACAATATAAATGTTATAGAAAAATGGAAACCCCACGCTCTCCGCGAATATTAATCACCAAGATTTATAAAAACCGCAACTGTACTGAAAAATAACGTTGCTTATGAATGTTGGCAAGTAAAAAAGTATTTGTACTTTGTGATCAAGTGCCATTCTTGGCACATCACACAACGACGAAATGTGTCCTCTGCATTTTAACCCATAAGTGACATATTAGTGGGCAGCTATATTATTTAGCTTCATTCTTAAAATAATAATACTAATACCAATAATAATAACAAAACCAAATGTAGCCAGGTCTATAAAGCTAAAGTACCATAATGATTTGAAGCTATTATAGAGCGTAATTTGTAAAGAGGGAGACATGAACCTTACAATAAGTGTGTGTATACCAAAGTGGGCAGCTGTCTCTTTAAGACGTTCCTGAGTGCCGAAAGGTAGGGTGGGAGTTTTTTTTCCGGCGGGTTTTTCTAGACGGAGGAAGGCGGGTAAAGAGAGCGGAAAGAAGAGTGAACGGCAACTTAGGGAAATAAACGTATATATCTACATATATATATATATTTGTGTAGATATCAACGTTTAGAGCACTGTTTATTTTTTTTGGCCGAAGCATACAATTGCAGCAATTAGTGGATAGAAAGATTTTGGTGCAATTGCTGTCTTTTGGATATCCTGGTAGGTCAATTTACCTGTTTGGTTAAATGTTAAGGAAAATATAGATATAGGGATCATTAGTGTGAAGGAAAAACAGTCAGGATATGAATGTGAACCTTTGTTGATTATTTTCTTTGCTAATGTATCATTTTTTATAGTTGTATGTAAAATGCTAAAGCTACCTATAAGGCTACTTGCTAATTGATCGGAATACGTTGACTGTGATATGGTGTTATTCAGTTTAGCCACCCTGTTAGTACCATTGCAGGTTGAAATGTTTATAATGTGCATATATAAATATATACATGTATATGTGTATATTAATGTTATACAGGAAATCTGTATAGTATGGCCTAATGTGGATCTGAGATTGCGCTGTATGTTAATGGATGATGGAGAAAAATATTATTTTGTGTGATGTTTAAGTAAGACATCTAACTCTCTGTACTTTGTGTGCAGACTGTTTTTTTTGGATTTGATTCCGTTCCGAATACAGTATTTTTTCGACCAAGGAAGATCGCTTGTTTCACAGAGTCGCCCCCTCTGCGTTGAACTGCGCAATGTAACAAGTTTTTTGCAACTGGAGATTTTTTTCTTTCCCAGCGCTTTGTGAAGACATCCTCAAGTGTTGCAACGGGGGTTGCTATAAATGGCAACGCCCCTGCAAATGTCGGGAGTGGCATCCACCTCCCCAGTGGACACGGGGATCACGGGGATCAGTGGGCGGCAGTTTGGGAGAAGATTGCAGCCCTCGAAGACGAGGTGGACCGTTTACGGTCCGAGATCTCCCAGCTTGCTGGTGCCCTGACTGACCCAAATATGCCCCGGAGCAGTTCGGAGACCACTGGGACTCCTCTTATAGTCCCCACTTCAGCTCCAAGCTGTTTCCCGCCCCCTCCTCCTCCTCCTCCTCCACCGCCTCCGCCTGCTAATATCCAGGGCCCGAAGCAGAAGACGAGTCATCGTCAGGGAAGTGGCGCAGGACCCACCAATGGCCCCAACATGGTGGATGTTCTGGCGGAGCTGGCGCACATTAAACTGCGCCCAGTGCTGAGGTCGCCAGGTGGGACGCCAGTGACGAGGAGGGGACTGACGCAGGGGACGCCCATGCCCTCAGAGGACATTGCTGCCATCTTAGCAGAGGCTCTGAAGAAGAAGTTCAAGTATCAGATCCACTCTGATGAGTAGGAGCAGCAGGCCTGAGCCCTTAAACTTTTTTTACTTAAACTTTTTTTTACTTAAATTTTTTATACTTATAACATTTTTATACTTATAACATTTTTAAACTTATAACATTTTTAAACTTATAACATTTTTATACTTAAGATTTTTATACTTATATACTTTATGTACTTAAACTTTATATACTTATACTTTGTGTACTGATTCTATATACTTATTAATAAATAATATATTTATATCACTATTATTTTTAAAAGAGTTGCTGATTTTGTAATACTGCTGCAGCATTCTCCACATGCTAATCACTGCCCCACATCGAATTGGCACTTTGATCTGCCACATATCACTTCACTACCCCCTGTTGAATGTTGCATCGTATGTTGTTAGATATCTCGTTGTAGTAAGTACTTCATTATTAGGCTGCACAATATTGGAAAAGATGTATTTCTGCAATGAGTATTGCAGTATTTATTTACATTTAAAATGCTTAAAACAAACCAATTTCTCACAAAGACATCTATTCATGAGTGATTTAAACGGCAAAGATGAAAATGATTAGGATTAGCTCTTATGATTAGCTCTTGCCAAAATAGGGCTTGTAAACTTTTGTGGTAGTCAGAATTAACCCAAACAACTATGACTCTATAATCCTCTATAATCACTCTCACTCTGTCACACTTGAATCAAACTCCAGACCTCGCATGTAATGTGTGGGGGAGGATTAGGTGGACTAATGAAATCGTGGTTCCGGATGAGGTAGTGTTCTCAGAAGAGTGCCGGTCAGAGCACTGGGATCACAGCCAAGGTGGGTTTAAGGTTTTTACTCGCAATTCTGTGGTTACAGCCCAGCAACTAACAATAGGCACCATCCAATCCAATATGTGGGCGTGGTTCTGAAATAAACCAATAAAGGGAATAACGACTGAACATTCTGGAAAAGGTAAGCGAATTATGGTAGTTTCAAATATGTCCACAAGATGGCACTGAAGGATTACCAGTAAACTATATAATAAGTTGGAGGTGCTCCTTTAACTTGATTAATAGCAATAACAAATTATAATTACCACATACAAATGCTGACCCACGACAAATTGCTACATCAACAATAACAGGGCATGTAAATCCAACAAGCTGCCATATACGCAATCTAGTAACACTACACCGATACTGCGCATACAGAAAGAAATCAACTACATTAAAAGTATAGAAAACATTACTTACTGAACATCATACACGCACACCCGTAATCACGGACAGAAAATGAACTACCAAACGAGAGGGGCACATAAGATAATAACTATGAAATGTCTCTGGAGCACAGGTGAACTTCTGGAACTCTTGCTCTTTGGAGGCTGCGACCAGGCAATCAGTGTGCCGTAAAACGATCCAGCGCTGCTGCAGACTGACGTAACTCCCAATTCCGCTTCCATCTTAACATAATGAGCAAAGTTTTCTTCTTTATTCAGCAATCCAGCATAGTGTTCCAGCCACACTCGGGTACAATGCGCAATGCACCCCGCACCCAGAAATCAGCAGGTTAATATACTATAAGACGAATTCCCCTATATGGACTTCTAAGTCCCGATTGGTTACCAAACATCTGCAAACCAGGTTTCGACCATACAACAAACATAATACGCCACTATTGGTCTACTTCAAGGATGTTGAGCTTCCAATCCTCGTTAGGCCTAGGCCTCCTATGAGTCCCACACATAAGCCTGTCTATCCAGCCTAGGAAGGAGGGCAAAAACCCTAAACATTAGGGAAATTCCACTCCCAACCCAGCAAAAAGGTGCAACCCCCCCTTCGGTGTCCATGGCTGGCATGGCTCACAATGCTATCAGTAAGCGAAACCCCAACCCTATATTACCTAAATAAAGACTTCAGCGTAAACATATACAACCCTTATGGATACATAACTTGCTTGTGTGTTCAAATGCTACCATACAACAAACTGCGTCTAGCATAGTATAGCAGCTACATTTCAAGGCTTCCTGCAGGTCCCCTTTCTCCCCCCGGCGATGTTCCCTTCAGCCCAGTTCTCCAAGGTCTGTGGCCTGCAAAGCTGGTTCCGTGCAGGTGGCTGCGAGGCAAGGACACACGGCACCATCCCCAAAACAACAAAACCTGAGACACAAGAACAATCCCACAATGCCTCCCAACCCTGGCCTACCATCACTTTAAATTTCCCTTCCACACTTTGAACTAATGTTAAACATATACTACATAATCCTGAAAAGGAGCGGTCACTAAAATTAAACAGCTCGCAGATCTTCACACTGCAAGAAATGCAAAGATGGAGAAAGCGAAGAACAGTGAGAGTACGCCACTGTCTATGGTGTCCTCGTCGACCCTCATGAAATGCCAGCAAACACATGGACAAGGGATCCCGATGCGCTACCTTGGCTTTCTTATGGGGACACTGTCAACCACCTAGTGTCTGTCATTAGTGCGTACACTTTTAAAGAGTTTAAAAACTACAAATCTCTTGAAGCGCATGAACAGTTCACAGCTGGCTGGGCACATTGTCATCGTCAAGGATTTTAGGCATGTTTATTTATATAGCACAATTCAGGCACAAGGCAATTCAAAGTGCTTTACAAAGACAAGGATACAATCACATTAAAACTTCAAAATCACATTTCAAAGATAAGTGAAAAAGAAATAATAATGAAAATAAATAATTTTATTAATCAATTACAATGAACACATAGATAATAATAAGAAAAAGCCAAAACAAATAAATAGGTAACTGAAAAGACGTCACATTTTAATGACAGAAAATGACTGGTGCTGCACTAGGAAACTCTGACCATGCAACAATTTATCTAATTCCAGCATACAGACAAAATCTGAAAACTGCTAAACCTGTCGTTACTAGAGTGAAACACTGGACATGTGGAGCTGTAGAGCAATTAAAATCATGCTTTGACTCGACAGACTGGAATGTTTTCAAAACTGCTATTAACAGCGTGGATGAATACACGGACACTGTAACATGGCACATAAGCTTCTGTGAGGACTCTCGCATTCCCAAAAAGTCTGTTGTCAGCTATAATAATGACGACCCATGGTTTACAACTGAACTCAGGCAGCTTCCTAAAACAAAAGATGTAGCCTACAGGAGTGGTGACAAAAACCTGTTCAAATTCTACTGCGGGTTTGAAAAGCCACATTCGCGCATCATACAGCCCTCACCTTTTCAATGGCCTTCTTCACACCTGGGTACCTTCACACCTCGCCCACACTCTCCCCAGCTCACGCCCCCCCCCCACGTCCAGCCACCTTCCCTGGAGAATCAACGACAGAGATGTAAACAAGATCTTTAGGAGTCAGAATACAGGGAAAGCTCCTGGTCTCCCCAGCCACTCTGAAGCACTGTGCAGATCAACCATCACCTGTCTTCACAGATATTTTCAATTAGTCACTGGATCTTTGTATCTTAAGTCATCCACAATAACACCTTTTCCAAAGAAACCCAGAGTCTCTTGCTTCAGTGACTACAGACCAGTGGCTCTCACATCAGTGGTAATGAAGGCTTTTGAGAGACTTGTGCTGTCATACCTTAAAACCATCACAGACCCATCGCTTGACCCTCTATAGCACAGGTGTCAAACTCCAGTCCTGGAGAGCAAGAGCCCTGCACATTTTTGGGTTTCCCCTCATTTAACACACCTGATTCAACTCCTTGTGCTAATTACCACACAGCTCTTGAGCTGAATCATTAGTGGTGGAACAGGGAAAGAACTAAGCTATACCGGGCTCTGGCCCCCCAGGACTGCAGTTTGACACCCCTGCTCTATAGTCTGCCTACAGAACCAACAGACCTGTGGACGATGCAGTTAACACTGGACTACATTTCTTGCTCCGACACTTGGAGTGCCCTGAGACATATGTTAGGATTCTGTTTGTGGACTTTAACTTTGCAAATTTATACTATTCTATCAGAGCTAATGCGGACTGAACTCTCACAACTGTCCGTGCCTGATCCAAAATAATATGTTATAACCACGATGGCCCAGTTTTACGCTACAATCATTGAGTCCATCCTTAGCTCCTCCATCACAGCCTGGTTTGGATCAGCCACTGAACGAGACAAGGCCAGACTGCAACACATCATCCACTCAGCAGAGCGAATAATCGGCAGTAACCTGCCTACCCTCCAGACACTGTACATCACCAGAACCAGGAAACGGGCATACAAAATCTTTGAGGACCCATCTCACCCTGCTCACCACATCTTTCAAGCCTTACCCTCCAGGAGTAGACTCATGGCAATCAGAACCAAGACCACAAGACATGCCAAGAGCTTCTCCCCTCAGGTAGTCTCTCTCATTAACCAAACCAGTCTCTGAATGGACGTTCAATTAATCGTCAGCTGCAGTGAAATATCCACCAGCATAACCAGTGAACAACTGATAAACTTCCTCTATGATTATATTCTGCACTCTTGCACATTATGCACACATACTGCAAACTCTGTATACATATTGCACTCTTGCACATATAGTTGACTTGGCTGCTACTTAATAACTGCACCATTTAAGAGCCCTTTAAATTATTATGCCATTTATATAGTTTATATTCATACTACAATGATTACTATGTACACACATATATAAATATCATAATACCATCATTACTGCCATTAATAAACTTAATTATCATATAATTATCATATTACCCAATTGCCAGTCTATTGTCTATTACCTTTCTGCATATGTCTTTGCTAAACGTGGTATGTTCTTTGTAATGTCATGTAAAAGCACCACCAAGGCAAATTCCTTGTATGGAAACATATCTGGATTCTGATTCTACATCCTTCATCAGGACTAGAAAACTTCCATCCAGCGTTGCATTTCACTTTGACACTGTCATTTTTGAAACACTTTTCTGTGATCTAGCTCTTGTTTTGGTCGCCGACTGTCATCCAACAAAAGGTTCATTTCAGCTCTCCTAATCTGACATAAACCACACTCACAAACACTTTCAGGTTACTGTGCCACCGGGAAGGGATGGACTCCGGTCGGGATGGGTTTCCAGCATTTCCTATCCTGGCTGTTCTCTTTAGGGACAAACACAAGAATGGAGTCTAGTGATCACACCGGAAGCTGACTTACCTGAACGGAGATGTATGGAGCAGACTCTCATATGCGCGGGGATGCTCTGGAATGCAAGGTCTTACGCCCCACCGCTGGAAGCTATGCCATCCGTCGCCATTTCGTCAACTCTTCCACTTTTGCTCCTTCCTGTCTTTTCCAATCTGGAAAGGAGAAGAAACGTATACCGGTCCTGAAGACCGAAGAGAGACCCGAGTCGATATGGGGCCGCCGCTTAGCGGGTCGCCGTTAGCCGGGCCTCCGTGACGCCCCCCGCTCGGAGTAGAATGCCCAGGGATGTCGCAGCCGCCAGCCTCGGGGCCCAGACTCCTCCCTGTCCTCCTGTCCTCTCAAAAAACAGCAATCATTTAAACAAACATGAGGGAAAATTCAAAAGGCAAAGATGGCGTCATTCCTTACCAAAACGACAGCGTGTCACCTTCCTTTAAAAAAAAAATAAAAGAGAAAAACAGCAGGAAACGGGGGCTGTGCACGGACAGGGCCCCTCCCTCACAGCACATGCAGCTAATTAGCTGGCCATCCAGAGGCACTCAGTCTATTAGTCACCCACTCAGTCAGTTCTGCCTTTCAACAACAGGGGGCAGTAGAGGTGCACCGTTCCCGGAAGCACTGCAATACCGGGTCGATGCGTGGAGCGGACGGGACAAGCCCCACTTCCGGCTCCCTGTTCCAAAAATCCATCTAATAAAAGGCTTCTCGGCCTTTTGGCTAAGATCAAGTGTAGTATCAGTTTAATATCTGATACGTCCCCCATGGAGGGGACCACATATTAAACGGACTGACTCAGACTGACTGACTGAGTGGGTGACTGAGTGAGACAGGGTCTGCTTATCGAACCGGAGCACCTGAAGTAAAATGGTGAAAAACAGAAATTATTCATATTAATTTTCGGGGCGTGAGATACCCCCTTGCTGACGAGATGTGATTACAGAAATGTATCATGACTGTGCAAAAGGGAATAAGGCACCTTTCATCCTGATTTTTTTTAAGTTTAAACACATGTGTGCTTCATATGTAACCGTGATACACGCGGAGCCCAGAGAAATTTGGTTTCCTACACACATGCAATAAGGTCTTTAATTGGGCAGAGTCCATGCCTTCTTCCTTTTTATTGGTTCCCCAGCATGTTGGGGAGCAAGGGACCCCACAATGACGATTGTCTGTACTTGTATTGACACTGATGTCTCCTAGCACCTTGCCCTGACCTCACCTGCATCATCTTATATATTTCCAGGGCCGGACTCTCAGCAGTTGGAGGGTAACACAAATACAAGCAAACATAACAAGCACACATCAGCTATAGGTTTGTGAGGTTAACCGCTATTGCTTCGATGTGTCATGATGATGGACATTCCTGTAGGCTGTAAACTCCTTGGTGATAGATGAGGTACCAGGGCAGGAAGGAGCCAGGGAGAGACTGAGGGCTAAAAGACAGTGAAGGAGAATTAAGAGTTCTTTGATGCTGAAAATTTTGGGTATGGGTTTGATTGGGTATTGGCCAAGTTGACTTCTGAGTAAGGAGTGGATCCTTTGCATGGCTTCTTGGGGTATTTCCTGCATTCTGCAGGCCATTCTGCACCTGGTGGCCATCCTCTTTTTCCCTTCCGGTGTTTCGTGTCTGTTTCTCATCCCAAACCTGGGGCTCCTCTTCAAGTTCATACCCATACGTGTCAGTGGTTCTCTGCATGACGTCTTCTACAATCTACCTGTCTCTTCCTCTCTTCTCTTCCACATGATTAACTCTTCTTTCATTTCATGGGTCGATAAATTTGGTGCATGAGTACAAATATCAATGCGCTATTTTGCCGTCCTCTGCAGAGCCAGGATCAGCGTATAATCTTGCCCGTGTGGTTTTATGAAGCTTTGAGTATAAATAAACATATATTTTTATTATTAACAACTGAACATCCATAATTGCCATGGAATTGCCATTTTGAGGTAAATTTGTAGTTTATTTGTAGTTCATTTTTGCTGGAAGGACCTTAAAACATTTAAATTCTATATGGAAAATGATCACTGCACACATCCAGTTGAAGCCCTTTCTGAAATTAGTCTGTTGCTGCCTTTCAGGTCCCCAAGCTGACGACAATGTCCCTAGGCGCCCTGGCCACCGCATAGTGGCGCCCCCCGGTGGCCGTTCCAACATCACCAGCCTTGGCTGAGCTATGGTCCTGTGTGTGTGTGTGTGTGTGGGGGGGGGGGGTTGACCTTTGAGTGACAGATCAGTGAGGAGAGTTGTGGGGTTCTTTTCTGTCTGTGTCCAGTTTTGTTTCACCGGCCAACTTTCCCAGTGTTTGAAAAAAAAAAGTATCCTTCCATCCAGCTGACAGGATGTGGTGACTGTAGCGTTATGTTATTTTTGTGTTTTGGGGATTTAACACGATCACATGTCTGTCCTATAACTAATGCAAGCATGGTGCTTCAATGGCCTCGCCCCCCCCTTTAGTGAACACAAACTAAAGTATATGAGTATTGTTTTGTAAATGGGCATGGTATTGTTGCACATCCTGAGTCTGATTGAATAGTTGGTTAGTTGCATGTAGATACACATATTTGACATCGATAAGTATTATTCGAATTTTACGTTGTCAGTACACGCCAGGGTTGATCACTTGCTTCCCACTGTGCAGCAGTGAACTTAAACGGGTTTACATTCACAAAATATAATGGGGGTCAGGAGATGGACCATGGCTGAGATCACCGTCGAGTCAGGTAGCAAAAATCACCAACTGTGACAGCAGCCCAGCAGCAGTGGCCAACATCATGCTGGGTCCTCGTTTAGGGTGGCCAGCAACATGCCTATCTGCCATATATGACAAACCACAAGATGGCACTGCTTGTGCATGCCTTTTGAAATGAACTGGAATGCCGCTAGCAGGCACGCAAGTTACTTCACAAGTTCTAGAGCACAGCAATGCGTTTTGACTTTCTGTTAGCTATGTACGCAGTGATGGACATAACTGGTTCACAAGTACGCATTAACCTTTAAAAGCGATACATGCAGCAATCGGTTGTACATTTTTTATGTGCATTTGCGCCAATATGACAAATTACCGTGCATTTTAACCTCTATTTTCCTTACTTCTTTATTTTACGTTTTCTCTGTTTCATTTCAGTCAGTCTAACATATTGGTACATGTTTATATCACTCTCTACGTGTAAAGGGAGCAGACACAGGAAAAATGTACTGAAGACCCTTGAAATGATATTTATTCCTGATGTGAAATTGCTGTTTTTGTTTTAGATTCCAAATTTAACCTTTTATTTAATTTATCCCTTTTTCCCAAATAAAACGATGCATTTAGTTATAATCTATATTATTTTGATTTGGGGTCAGAAGTTCCAAAATCACCAGGTAAGTTAATTGATTTTATGTGTTTTAACTCCTAGACAGATATAAATGAAAACTCTATTTTTAAATAATTTATTGTCCTTTTTTTTTTTAATTAAAAATTGGATCCCTCATGGACCAAGACTTCAAGGGCATTTGTACAATTCACCTGTAACTGGATCTGCAGTCTTTTTCTCCCCACACCCTCTGCTTGTTCCCTTCTTCTCTTTTGTCTTCACTCCAGGAGAGCTCCTCAGACATCTCCAGCCTGTAATTCCTGGGAAATGCCACCTGCCACTCACCCTTGGAGGCGTAGCCCATTCTCAGGATCTCATACGTCACCATTCATCACAGAGTCACAACGCCTGCAAACATCTGAATAAAAGTAAGAGCCCGTTTTTTGAAACTTACACATTAAATTTTCTTCTCTTTACCATTTTATTCTTTTAAGCTTCATTCTGTTTAATTACATTTAGTATGGATTAAGGCACAGGCGGCCCGGAGGACATGGAGTGGGACCCTCCAGTTCTTGCCCTGAGTCCCAGTCCGTGGTGTCAGCCCCGTGACCAGAGTTTCCCCAGCCGAGGAGGTTATCGCCGTGACAACGGCAGGGTCAACGGAAAACTGGTCGGGGGTTCGGCTCCAGGAGGAAAGATCTGGGGTATGCTACCCAGACTTACCGCCTGACCCCAGCTCGGTCCAAGGGGGTCTTTTCGGGGGACCCCATCCATTGGTTCCCGAAAGGAACCACCTGCGGTTTCCTCCGGCACTGGTACTGGCCTTTGCTTTTGTTCTGCAGGGTCCACGGTGTGGTCCGGTTCCTGTCCTGCCTGCTCCTCGATGCCCTCCGGCTCTGCCGACCCCTCGCCGTCTACCGATGCTGTTCTTCCCTCGGCTGGCGCAGACGAGAGGAGCTCGTCCTTCTACAGACCCAGACAGGACTCCGAAGGCCCCCCTGGCCGCGACCCTTCGGCGGCACCTCGGAGCTTGATCTGTAGTCTTGCTTCCCCGTGGCTCTCCCTGGTTTCACCTCTTAGCCCGATTTCACTCTTCCAGCCCCCACTCCAGTCACTCTTGCTTCCCACTTTAGGTTCCCCCTGACTCCCTCTCCTGGCCCTATTCTTGTTGCACATTGTTTGTCTGGTTGTGTCCTGCCCTGTCTGTCCTGTGCCACCTTTGGTCCTTTTGGTGCCCAATCCCTCCCTTTGTCTCCTTCTTCTGTTTCCTTTGTTGCCACTTGCCCACTGACACCCGCTGTTTGTCTTTTGGTCCCTAGTCTGCATCCCTGTCGGGTTACCTGGCCTGTCATGAGTTGTGTCCTGGCGGTTTGTCTCCCCTGCTGTCCTTGGTTTTGCCCTGGTCTGTGTGTCCCCTTAATGATACCTTTGCACCAGGAGGGCACAGGATTGGGGGGTGGGGGGGTGTTACTGTCATGGCCTGCCCGTCCTGTCAACCTTACTCTCCAGTTCTCCTCCCTGACGTGGCCCTAATGAGCCACGCTTGGTCTTTATTATGGCGCTTTTCCACTGCATAGTACGGCACGACACGGTTCAGTTCAGCTCACTTTTGAGGGGTTTTCCACTGGGAACAGTACCCGGTACCTGGTCCTTTTTTTAGTACCATCTCAGCCAAGGTTCCAAGCGCGCCGAACCGTTACCAAAAAGTGAAAACTCTCTTAGTTTTTTTAGCTGTGTTTTCTTTGGCTGCCATCAGCCTCTTTTAAAACAAACTCCTTCGCCTTGCTGTTAAAAACATCCACATGCCGAGAATGAAGAACACCATTCCGTCGATATGCTCCATTGTTGTGTGTTTGTTTGTGGCGCGTTTACGATGATGTCACGGCAGTAGAGGCGGCGCAACTATAACGACATGTGAATAATCCCGCCCACTCTAAAGCGGCACTAAACTGCAGTTGAAACGCAAACCGAGCCGAACTGAGCCAAACCAAGGTGAGCTGTACTGAACCGTGCTGTGCCGTACTATGCAGTGGAAAAGCGCCATTAGTCTCACCTCATGTTCCTGTCCTTCTGTCAGTCACTACCAGCTGCCTTGTGTTTTCCCATTCCTTAGTTTGGTAAAGTGCCCAGGCCAATGTTCTCCAGTTCTGTCCTTGTCTGTTTGCGTCTCTGTGCCCAAGCCTGCCTGCCAGAAAAGCTCCCCGCAAAGGGGGTTCTGCCCTACAGCTTGCATTTGGGTCCTACTTCCCACCGGTCATGTGACAGAGGAATACAAGGTTAGTGCCAGGCAGAAATTAATAGCCTATCTTTGATTTTGCATCCATTTGGTAACTTGTTGAAGTTATCTGATAGTTCTCTCGATTCCAAAGACATATGATTCTTGTGTGTGCATTATGCATATCCAAAGTTAACGCATGTTGTGTTTATCTTACGCCGTACATGACTCATTGTCGTTATGGACAGTAAGCACTTTATGTCAGTTATCCATTGCTCCTTTTTGTTATGCTATACAGCCGCTTTATACATGTGGAGACTTATATGCACACACATTTTTCAGATTCCACTAGTTTCACACATTTTACTGTCATCGTACTTCTCTTCTGATGCCATTTTATTTATTTGTTTGTTTATTTGTAACCTGGTAACTGCACACTGAATCTTCTTAAAAGCTTTTAAATTTACTGTACATGATTGTTAGCAAAATCAGAAATGTCAGTGTGGTAAGATCATGTACTTTATATAGTCAGTCAGTCAGTCAGTCAGTTCTGCCTTTCAACAACAGGGGGCAGTAGAGGTGCACCGTTCCCGGAAGCACATCAATACCGGGTCCATGCCTGGAGCGGACGGGGCAAGCCCCACTTCCGGCTCCCTGTTCCAAAAATCCGTTTAATATGTGGTCCCCTCCATAGGGGATGTATCAGATATTAAACTGATAAAACAGATTTTTTTTTCAGATCCAAATACTTTATTAAACAGTTCTGCACAATTATTTACATCGACACAAACACATTAAAACATATAATAGAAACTGCACTTAAAAAATTGGCACTGTCAACAAGGGAATTAAAAACAACATTTTCCTACTAAAACAATGATATTCAGAAATAGTCATAATATAACAGGCTGAAATTTTCCCATATCATATAAGTGAATGCCAATACAATAAGACATTACTAAAAATATTTTTAAATAGTATTAAACAAACTATCTGCAGAACCATTCACCATAAAATAAGCACAAAAAAAAGCAATAAAAGCAACCAATATATTTACACACCATTAAAATCTAAGTAAACACATATGGCCATTTATGCAATTAAAATGTCATCTCAAATGCATGCTTTTGATGCAAGATGAGCATCCTGGCTTCTTTTTACGAGCCCAAGTTATTTATGGCAAAATTAGGTTTTACAGGGGATCGGTAAATAGTGCAGTCTAGTAACATTCGGGGTGAATCATGGACAATTGATCTGAATTTCAGGACGATCAGTCCACACACGATCAGAATTAATCCACAATTACAACTTCCCAGAATATTATAGTAAAAGGATTAATTCCATGCCACGTGGGTGACGTAATCGTCCGTGAATTCATCCTAATACATGCCCCCATTGTTGTAAGTGGCGTATTCATCCCGCAACCTTCTCACCAGCTGCAGAATGGAGAATTTCTTCTCCATCCTGCGCTGCTTGCTATACTGCATGGAGAAGGTTTGGATCCTGTCCTTCACACTCTCCCACCATTCGGCCACAGAGGGGAAGGTAGGCTTGTCCTTCTGCCACTCGGAGAAGTGATCTAAAAAAAGGTGTCTAAAATCGCTCTCCTCCAGAATCTGCAGGTTAATTTTCCAATAGCCGCCCCCATATACAGGGGCGTCTATGGAGGCAGTGGCCTCCACTGCCAAGTGGTCAGTGGGCCACTGTGGGGAGAAGGACACCTTTTCAAAAACAACGGGGGGTGAAGCTAAAATGTAGTCGATGCGACTGCTGGCTCCGCGACTATTATGCCAGGTGAAGCCCAGCATGCTGGGGTTGCATGTTTTAAAACCATCCACAAGTTTAAAGGAACGAATAAAATGGCGAAAATGCCCTGAGCTGACATCTTCTCTACCCTCCAACGCGATGTTAAAGTCCCCTCCTAAAATCAAGTGTCGATCTGTGACACAGAACGGGGACAACTCCTCAGAGAGAGTTATACGGGACGAGGCTTCCACTGGAGCGTAGATGCATATGGCCCGCAGACGCTGTCCCCTCCATGTGGCGTCCACTCCCAAAACCCTGCCTTGAAGAACGGTAAATGAACTTACTTCCTCAAAGGCGCGGTCGCCAAAAAGAATCCCGACGCCTGAGGAGTGGACACCACCTACGCTCCAGTAGGATCTACCCCTCTTCCATTGTCGTGAAAAGAGAGCCTCGTCCCGCTGGTCCCGGAGGTGGACTTCCTGCAGAAAACAAATGCTGAAGGGGAAGATGCCAGCTGATTAAAAACCAACGTGCGTTTTAAAACGTTCCTCAAACCCCTGACATTCAAAGTGACAATATTAAAATTGGCCATGAAATATTAAAATGATCAAATACAATTAAAAACAACAAACTAATTAGACAAAATGTAGATATTAAAGGAATTCAAACAGAAAAAACAGACCATAAGATAAGCCTTTATGCAGATGACATATTACATTTTCTTAGGAATTCTCCAACCTCTCTTCTGAAGACAATATCACTTATAGATAAGTTCTCATCTATATCAGACTACTCCGTCAACTGGAGCAAATCAACAGTTTTGCCTTTGAATTGTAGTTTCCAAAACACAACTACTACTCCTTTAGTCAGGTAACCTTAGATACTTAGGCATAAATTTTTCCACCAGACTCTCAGATCTAGTACAGATGAATCATATTCCTTTGTTAAAAAAGGTGGAAGAGGATCTTGTGCAGTGGAAATCTCTACCTATATCACTCATTGGAAGAGTTGCCACCATTAAAATGATGGTCCTGCCTAAAATCAATTACTTGTTCTCAATGATCAATAATAAACTCTCTATGGCTTGGTTTAAATCACTAGACTCAAGCATCTTGTCATTTTTATTGAAGAACAAACCATCACGAATCAGCTTGAAAACTCTGCAAAAAGCCAAAGGTAATGGTGGTCTAGAACTACCAAGTTTCTATCACTACTTCTTAGCCAACAGACTGCAGTATATAACAAATTGGATCAAATCAAGCCCGGTAGATAGTCCATGGCTGGACTTAGAACAAGCAATCTGCGGAGAAGTAAAATTGTCTGATCTGCCTTTTATAAGATATGTGGAGGTGGAGACTCATTGATTTACCCTATGGTGTAAATTGAACACTATTACAGTTAATAAAGATTAATACTGTAAAAAGAACACTCACTGCACACTGTAAAGTGTTAAATGTATCACTGAATGGTGTGGACCCATATAGACACCATGCAGTGCTAATTTAACACTGGCACATTTGCTGTGTACATAAAATATCAAAATGTTGGGAACATGTGAATTATAATAATAACGCACAATGAATGAAAATATTTTGCAGAAAATAACGTAACTTGGATTTTGTCATTTTCTTCATTATTCATTTTGTATTCATTTGGGTTTAGAAATTGAAAATAAATCAGCTGTTGTCTAGAACTGAAACCATTGGAAAATGGGAGAGTTGTTTTGCTGCTCTAAATTATACTGATGGGAAAGAAAAATAAAAATACCATTGTAAAATTGTGTAATTGACACTCAAATATAATATTAACATGTAAAATGAAAATAACATGTAGTTTTTAAGTGACGAAATAGTATTGGAGGAAAAGTTATTGAATAGTGTTGGAATAAAGTGATAAAATCAAGAAGGAATAAAATGTTCCAAGAGCTCAAATTACTTTAACAAAACATGTTTCAATCACACTGTATAAACAGAAAGTACACAGGTTTATTGAATATGAATAAGTTATGTTAATTTAACTCAATTGTTCAAGTTGCTGCCAAAGCAAAACATCTGTGTGCAACCACTGTCCACTATTAAATTAAGTAAATCCAATTAAGTGTACCTCCAGTTTAACAAGGTTGTTAAGAACAATCTTTTATTAATATTTGACTTATCGCTGCTTAGTTCTGTTTACAATTGCTTGCTTTATTTTTTTGTTATAGAAAAATGGAGAAAAGTGTCATGGTTTTTGTCACAGCTGCTCATTTACACTTTGAGAAGTTTTACATAATCAAAGACTGAACAGTGTTTAACTTAGTGTTACTAATTCTGTTTTTTTAATGTAGTTTTACATGCATTTCAGTATCAATAAATGGTTAAAATGTGAAACAGTTGTCTTTTTTTACATTTGATCCATTGGGAGAATTGCATAAATATAATTTCTATAAATGCATTTTAAACATTTTGAATTTATTAATGAGTTTTATATAATCTTTATTAAAAATTTATACATAAATCTGGTTCATATGAATTTAAAACAAATTGTATGTATTGTAAATGCATAATCTTAGTTATTATCTATTTAAAAAACATTGGACATAACACAATTACATAAATCTCATTCGTAATTGTTTTATTTATATTAAACTGATGAATACACATTATATTACGTTTATTAATTTGCTTTCTTTAAAACTATGTAATCCAAATGCATGGAAATTTTATATGCAATTAAATTACATAAATCCTAAATATTAGGCCTAAATATTTTTTTGAGTGTACTATTTTACTGATAAACATCATGTTACTGTAATAACTTCACTGTTTATTACAGCAGGGGTGCAGATTGAACCCATGACCCTGGAGGTGTGAGGCTATAGTAGGAGCAACGGGCCACTATTCATACTGTGAGAAATGATGTATGTTTAATCATACATTGTAACTGATATGTCGTTACACTGCTTGTGTATGCTTTGCACCTTGCCTTTCTCCCTTACTTGTGTTTCTTGTTCTCCACACCTTGTGAGCTTCAACATGAACTGATTGATTGTTTTTCATAAGGCCCCAGGTTAGTTAGGTCCAGTCTCCTGGAAAAACACTAGAATGTGTCCTTGGCTTTGGAAGCTAAGAGCATCTTATTTTCAGGGAGAGCCCTGTAATATTTATTTTAATAAATTATTTTTATTGATAAACCTTCATACTGATAATCCTCTTGTAGTGGTCCTAACAGAAAACATGACTGAAGATATTATGTTTGTTTTATCCATTTCAGTACAGACACATTTCACGATTCAGTAACCTGACTTGTCCAATAGATGGCAGTGTAGTACTTCGACTAGGACGTGCTATGGAAATTGCCGGTAAAAGCTGGTTTTCCATTTTAAACGTTTGTCTGACTGAAATGACCACATGTTGTACATATGTAATCGTACTATACCTCTAACCTTCAGCGTTGTATTACCTACCTTAATTATCTGCGGCAATAAAATATGTACGCGTAATTGGGCAGCTGCAAGTTAAGCAATCTGTCTGATTTTACATTAAAGTAGGCTGTACTGTTTGCAACAGTGATTTCAGCATTGCCCATGACGGTTTAAACGATTGTAAAAGGCATGTTGAGGTGAGTTTAACAAGTGTCATTTCATGTGCTGTATTATTCAGGTCTACACTAGTTAGACACTTGGTTAGTTGCTAATGCTGTCATGAAAGACTTTTGTAAAGTAGCAATGGAATATAATTAAGGAATTTGCATAAATGGTAAAATAATCTACTTATATTATTGTCAAAATACATAATTTTGACCTTCGTAATTTAGTGCGCTGACTAGAGGAAATTAATGAACAAATTAAACTGTGAAATCAAGTTTGTTGAAGTTATCTCTCTCCTTGTCGGGGGTTGGGGGCACCTCCCTGAATTGAGTTTTTGCAGGTTGGGATGTCTGAATTCCCACCTTAGGGAAGGGGAGGGGGGGGGGTGCTGGCTGTGAAAGTTGGGGGGCGGCGACAGACGATCCGTAGCCACGCCCAACATACGATCTGTAGGCACGTGGTCACTTCCCTACGTTTGATTGCTTTTATTTCTGTGTGGACAGATTTCCAGGATGCTGCACATTATTCGGGGGTGTGAGGGAGCTGTGGTGCATTTGCGGGAGTCTTCCGGGAGAGGTGTGATGTCTACATAAGATTATGTTTTAAAATGCGATCCAGTTGTTTAAATGTTCTGCCACTACACATTTCTATGCAGGACATAATTCATGGACTCAAACAGAGCAGTAGCACCAAAATTTATTGGTTATTTTAAGAAAGCAAGATAAATTACTGCGCATATGATACAGTAAAATGAGGTCAGTAAGAGCTTTTTTTAACGTTAGTACTGCTAAATCTCACTATTGCGGCGCGTGTCAGTCAGACGTAACACGCGAGAGTATGACAGACTGCGGTCAACGACGTTGTGTGGCGCGAGCAGCACGTGGTTGTCAACGGCCAGAGTCCACACCCTTTTACTAAGGGAGATGTCCGACGTTTGAGCTCCGGCAAACAAAACCAAAACCGTATTTATTTTGATCATTTCTGCTTAGACTTTATTAAACTAATACATGTATGTTTCGTGGTAACTTATGTACTTATTGATGTAACTGAGTTTCGATAATTTAGAAGTTCATTGCGAATTTTTACCTGGTTAGCCAGTTCTTGCTAGTTGGCCCTAGCATTGCGTTGTGTTTTCGTTGGTGTGACTCTGGGTTTTTTGTCTGTTAATCTATTAATTACTACAGGGAAATTTACATCGTGTTTTATAGTGAGTGAGAAATACCTCTGTGTTAATATTTCGGGAAACTATTTTTCGGATTGTGTGATTTCCATACATGTATATTATATAGGCGTCACTTGGTTTACCATAACTTGGTGTTAACTGCAGATCTGATTAGTGATTCTGAAATTGCCCTGGTGTGCAGCACATGTCACACTGTCTTCTGATTACTGGTTGCATTAACAACATGTCACATTATATGTAAGTCACAATATTTTGTCTGTCAGGTATAGAAATAATAATAATTTTTGGATAAATTCAGTTAAACTAATCGATAGTTAGCTGTGATAAGCTGCCCTACACACAAACGCTCTGACCCCAGAGGTAAGCTGACATGTACCCAAACACAATGATCACAGAGTTAAGCTGTCATCTACTCAAATGCCCTAATTCCAGAGGTAAAGCTCCAATCCAACCAACTGCATCCAACCAAGCGCCTTGACCCCAGAGTTAAGATGACATAAACCCAAACACCCTGATAATAGAGGTAAGCTTTCATCCACTCAGACGCCTTGATCCCAGAGGTAAGCTGCCGTCCACCAAACGCCCTGGCCCTAGAGGTAAGCTCCCAAACACGCAACCGGCCCAACCACAGAGGTAAGCTGCTGTCCATCCAAGCACCCTGATCAGAGAGGCAAGCCGCTGTCCGCCAAAACACCCTGATCCCAGATGTAGGCTGCCATCCACTTAAACACATTGTTCCCAGTAATCAGCCATTCACCCAACCATGCTGATCCCAGAGGCAAGCTGCAGTCTACCCAAACACGCAGGCCCCTGAGGTAAGTTCACATCCATCCAACTGCCTTGATCCTAGGCGAAAGCTGCCCCGGTACGTCTAGGTGGTGACACTCCATCCTACAGGGTTGACATGATGCATTTTCCTGAAGCACACAGAGGACACTTCGGGTTTTAGGTAAGTGTGCTTTGTTTTTCTGTGCGTGTGTTTTATTTGGTATGGATTTTATTTATTGACATGTAAAGATTTTACTGAGCACTGTTTTGGTTGATCACTGTTAGCACTTATTCATCGATATTAACATTATTAATATTTATTAACATTTTGATCTGTTGTGCTGTTTATTGTGCGATTAACCTATTTTATTCCCAAGCTTACTGATTTTATGTGTTTTGGGAAGGTGTTTGATGCCGTTTTAGCCCGACCCTTGTGCAGAGCTTGGAAGTCATGCGGATGTGTTCCTTTTTTACCCTCTGGAGTCTAGGGGTAGGGGACACACTTTCACTAACTGGGGCATGGTCACACATTTCATTCAATATCAAAAACTTAATTCCTGGCAAATAAATTATTTCTTATATGTTTGGTTTGGCAACAAACTCATCTTAATCTTAGTGTACTTTGTAAATATGTTATGTGAAGTTTGTAATTTGACATTCAAAGTATAGACATGGCAAAATGCAGTTTGGAACACTTGCAGAAACATTATAAAACTACATTGTAAGCAATGATGGCAGTTTGTTTTGATCCCAGATATCTGATCACCAAAGTCTTGGCTACACAAAGATGACTAAATGGTGTAGTTGCAATATTCATCCATCCATCCATTTTCTCCCGCTTATCCGAGGTCGGGTCGCGGGGGCAGCAGTCTCAGCAGGGAATCCCAGACTTCCCTCTCCCCGGCCACTTCATCCAGCTCCTCTGGGGGAATCCCGAGGCGTTCCCAGGCCAGCCGAGAGACATAGTCCCTCCAGCGTGTCCTGGGTCTTCCCCGGGGCCTCCTCCCAGTGGGACATGCCCGGAATACCTCACCAGGGAGGCGTCCAGGAGGCATCCTAATCAGATGCCCGAGCCACCTCATCTGACTCCTCTCAATGCGGAGGAGCAGCGGCTCTACTCCGAGTCCCTCCCGAATGACCGAGCTCCTCACCCTATCTCTAAGGGAGAGCCCAGCCACCCTGCGGAGGAAACTCATTTCGGCCGCTTGCACTCGCGATCTCGTTCTTTCGGTCACTACCCATAGCTCGTGACCATAGGTGAGGGTAGGAACGTAGATCGACTGGTAAATCGAGAGCTTCGCCTTTTGGCTCAGCTCCTTCTTCACCATGACAGACCGATGCAGCGCCCGCATCACTGCGGACGCCGCACCGATCCGCCTGTCGACCTCTCGCTCCATCGTCCCCCCACTCGTGAACAAGACCCCGAGATACTTAAACTCCTCCACTTGCGGAAGGATCCCATCCCCGACCCGGAGAGAGCATTCTATTCTGGAGCATTCTTTGGATAAATAAATAAGAAAAACCTAACTCATGTAACTATTTCTGGCTCCTTTCATTGAATATGTAGCAACTTTCATGTGTATGAATGAGCCATTGTCACCTGGCCACATCCCTCCCCCCTTTTATGGCGCTGAAGGGGATGTATCTGGATCGCGTTTCACCGTTGCGCTGTTCATCAAATTACCATGCGAATGCGATCTGAATACGCGCTAATGTGGCTATTTAGAATGTGAATAGCAATCTTCGGGTGACAGTGGTACTACACACCCCCGATGCAGGTAAAACAAAGTAAGGTGACATGGTTTACTTTTTTGCCGATTTAAAAAGTTTAATACTTGCGACAATGAACGTTTTGAAAAGAATGCAGATTAAAGATTTAGTCAGCATTTTTTTTCATGTTTCTATAATAAGATTTCAGCGAGTTATGAGCTGAAATACACAAGAAAGATCGCGGCATTGCCGACGATGCCGTCGACTCCAGAGGGTTAGAGGTCTTAACTTTTTAATAGCATGCATATAAGGTGACATTTTAATTGTTTTATTGACCATATAATTGTAATTAGGTTTAAATGGTGTATAATTGTATTTGCTGGTCTTATTGCCCTTTTCCTGTTTTATTGGTAATAGTTCTGCAGGTAGTTCTGTTTGTTTAATAATATCTTTGAAAGTCTTATTGTACTGTGTTGGCATGGTTTGCATAGTGTAGGAATGTTTCAACCTCATAGATTGTGATTATGTGTTAATATAAGTAGTACAAGCATAATATTTATTATTCATGTATTTGAGCTGATTTACATTTTGTTTTGGTATGAAAAGGTTATTTTGATACGTCCCCCATGGAGGGGACCACATATTAAACAGATTTTTGGAACAGGGACCCGGAAGTGGGGCTTGCCCCGTCCGCTCCACGCATCGACCCGGTATTGCAGTGCTTCCAGGAACGGTGCACCTCTACTGCCCCCTGTTGTTGAAAGGCAGAACTGACTGAGTGGGTGACTAATAGACTGAGTGCCTCTGGATGGCCAGCTAATTAGCCGCATGTGCTGTGAGGGAGGGGCGTGGCCCCCGTTTCCTGCCGGTTTTCTTTTTCTTTTTCTTTTTTTAAAGTAAGGTGACACGCTGTTTGTGTGGTGGACAGCTGTGCCGAGGTAAGGCATGACGTCATCTTTGCCTTTTGAATTTTCCCTCATGTTTGTTTAAATGATTGCTGTTTCTTGAGAGGACGGGAGGACAGGGAGGAGCCCCTGGGCATTCTACTCCGAGCGGGGGCGTCACGGAGACCCGGCTAACGGCGACCCGCTAAGCGGCAGCCCCATATCGACTCGGGTCTCTCTTCATCCCGTATAAATCTTTCGGTTTTTACTAAAGATTTCCGTGGGGTATAGTCATAGTTGTTTGGGTTATTTCTGACTACCACAAAAGTTTACAAGCCCTATTTTGGCAAGAGCTAATCCTAATCATTTTCATCCTTGCCGTTTAACACTAGTTACTGAGCTAGTTACTGAGCTAGTTACTAGTTACTGAGCTTTTAATACTGAGCTTTTTATTTTCTGGTGAGAATTCCCTCGGCCCGACCTCGGGTGGAGAGGCCATTAGCTCCATTGTCCTCCTGCTTTTGTTGCGCAAAAACACTAGTTACCTGTGAACCCTGCCACATTTGCATTTCTTTACCGCCACTGCTGCTGGCAAGCTTGCCATATCTATACAAAATATCCCACACTCTGACTGACCCACAAATATGAAAGACACAATTTCACAAAATATAGAAACACAAGTGTTTTATTTGTCAAAAATAGACTGAAAACAGAATCAATAATAATAATAATAATAAAAGAAGTAAAAAAAAATTCTCAGTCCCTCAGTTCCTCTTCATCATCTCAGTGGTTTCATAGTCAGTGTTTGCAGCGTTTGCAGACCCAGTAACCTCTGTGCCTGCATTTGGCGCAGGTGAATTTGCAACACTTTGCGCAGAGATATCTGCTGCGATTCCTGTTGCAGCTCTCTTGTACCTGGCACTGAGTTGTCTGAACAGTTCCTGGCACAGCAGCAGCAAATGATGCAGCAGCTGCAAAAGCTTCCCTCTCTGCTTCCATTGCCTTTTGCAGCATGAATCGGTTACTGAGTTCCATGGCTAGAAGACTCAGAAATGATCTTCTTTTGCCTTTCCACCCTGTGCACGCCTTGTACAGAACATAGGCATTCACTGCCGCCAGGTCCAGCATGTTATAAAATACGGCTACTGGCCACCTGTGTGTTGCTGTTCGTACTGTATACTTGCGTGCCATCTGGTCCAACACATCTACACCACCCTGTAAAAGCAGAGAGAGAGAGAGAGACATAAGTATATTTTTTTCTACCCGATATAGGCCTGTATAGTACATATCAGGAAACATTGTAGCACTGGTATAAAATTATATGCACATTCACATACCTTCATATGGTTGTAGTCTGTTATCGTGTTGGGTTTCCTCTTTATACCATCCCCGATCATCACGTCTCGGTGCAAGGAACTCAGAAGACACACAGTTTTCTTTTTTTTTGGCGCGTAGATTGTCAAGGAGACACTGCCGCTTCTAAACACTGACGTGCAGAATTTCTCTCGGCCTGCAGTGTCCTTTGCCGATGGAGGAAGCTCATGACGAGCTTTATTCATCGTGCCCAGTAGTGTGGTTTTGCGCTGAAGCAGACTGTGTGACAACGACAGTGAGGTGAAGAAATTGTCTGTTGTGACATTTCTCCCGTCATCCAGAAATGGCTCCATCAGACTCATGACCACATTCTCTGCCAGCCTCTCCCCCTTCTGACGATTGGGGTCCTTTCCCAAGTAAGGGGATGCATTGCAGACGTATTTGGTCTCCAAATCCATCGCCATCCAGAACTTGATTCCAGATTTGTCCGGCTTGGATGCGATATACTGTGTGAATGGACAACGAACCTTGGTCGGGAACAGCTGCTCATCTACGGTGATGTGTTGTCCTGCAGTGAAACTCTCAATACAGTTCCTAGTGAAGCATTTCCAGATGTCCAAGATCGCCGCAAATCTGTCTGTTTTCACCCGTTCTGCCCTCGTGTCCTTGTCGTCAAATCGAAGGTGTTTCATGATGGAAAGGAATCTATCTCGGGACAACATGGCAAGCTTGCCAGCAGCAGTGAGGGTAAAGAAATGCAAATGTGGCAGGGTTCACAGGTAACTAGTGTTTTTGCACAACAAAAGCAGGAGGACAATGGAGCTAATGGCCTCTCAACCCGAGGTCGGGCCGAGGGGATTTTACGTAGATTTGCGTAGGTTTAGCAAACATAGTGTTAAATCACTCATGAATAGATGTGTTTGTGAGAAATTGGTTTGTTTTAAGCATTTTAAATTTAAATAAATACTGCAATACTCATTGCAGAAATACATCTTTTCCAATATTGTGCAGCCTAATAATGAAGTACTTACTACTAGGAGATATCTAACAACATACGATGCAACATTCAACAGGGGGTAGTGAAGTGATATGTGGCAGATCAAAGTGCCAATTCGATGTGGGGCCGTGATTAGCATGTGGAGAATGCTGCAGCAGTATTACAAAATCAGCAACTCTTTTAAAAATAATAGTGATACAAATATATTATTTATTAATAAGTATATAGAATCAGTACACAAAGTATAAGTATATAAATATAAGCATATAAAGTATATAAGTACATAAAGTATAAGTATATAAAGTTTAAGTATATAAAGTATATAAGTATAAAAATCTTAAGTATAAAAATGATATAAGTATAAAAATGTTATAAGTATAAAAAATTTAAGTAAAAAAAGTTTAAGGGCTCAGAGGCCTGCTGCTCCTACTCATCAGAGTGGTTCTATTGCTTGAATTTCTTCTTCAGAGCCTCTGCTAAAATGGCAGCAATGTCCTCTGAGGGCATGGGCGTCCCCTGCGTCAGTCCCCTCCTTGGCACTGGCGTCCCACCTGGCGACCTCAGCACCGGGCGCAGTTTAACGCAGGGCAGCTCCGCCAGGACATCCACCATGTTGGGGCCTTTGGTGGGTCCTGAGCCACTTCCCTGACGATGACTCGTCTTCTGCTTGGGGCCCTGGATACTAGCAGGTGGAGGAGGAGGAGGAGGCGGCGGTGGAGGAGGAGGAGGGGGTGGGAAACAGCTTGGAGCTGAAGTGGAGACTACAACAGGAGTCCCAGTGGTCTCCGAACTGCTCCGGGATATATGTGGGTCAGTCAGGGCACCAGCAAGCATGGAGATCTCAGACCGTAAACGGCCCACCTTGTCTTCGAGAGCTGCAATCTTCTTCCAAACTGCCGCCCACTCGGACCCTGCCTCTGCTGCAACAGGAGCATGCTGGTGATCCCCGTGTCCACTGGGGAGGTGGATGCCACTCCCGACCTTTGCAGGGGTTTTGCCATTTATAGCAACCCCCGTTGCAACAGTCAAGGATGGTGCAGTGGGCTTGCGCACACGAAAGCTGGAACGCTTAAAGCATCCCAGACAGGTGTGTAGAAAACCATGCAAGCGACTGAAAGGACCCTTTGCAGACGTTATTTAAAGCAATGGAACACAAACAGTAAATGAAGATCGCCCAAATCAAGACCGAGAGAAATAAAAATTACAGCTTCTGCTTCCAGATATACGTAGCAATAACCAATGAGCACGCAGAACCATTCGAGGTCAACTTAGCCGACCGTTTCACGTTCTAAAATTTACAGGGTACAGTGGTACCTCAGAAGTCAAATTTTATTTTTTTATTTTTTTTTCTCTCCCAAAATGGCGACGCGTGCACACACTGCGGCTTCTCTCTCTCCCGACTAAACAGTGTTTTTCGTCCTGGACGTTGCAGTGTTTCTGTACGCCTTTGTCGCGTTTATCTGTTCTTAAGCCCATATATAGCCAAACATTTTTGCTCAACATCGGCAGAAACAAACTTTTTAAGTTAGACTCTGTGGACGCCGAAGAGCTGAATGATCTGGGTCTGCTCCGCAGGCCTACTCAATCACCGACCCCCACTCCTGCACCTCGCCCAAAATGGAGGTGCCTCAAGTGGCGTGAGAGAAAGCAGAAGAGGGATAAGAGTGGAGATATCCGAGCTAGGCTGGTGGCTTGCCCACACAAACCCGCTATCCCCTCCATCGTTCTGGCCAACGTACGCTCATTGGATAAGAAACTGGAGTACATCCGACTACTATGTTCATCTCAGAGGAATGTAAAGGACTGTTGTGTTTTTTTGTTCACGGAAACATGGCTCAGTGACTGTGTCCCGGACCGCGGCATTCAGCTTGACCAGCTAACATGCTACCGTGCTGACAGAGTTGTCGTCGCGGGAGGTAAGACCCGCGGTGGCGAGCTTTGTGTTTACATCAATGACGCCTGGTGCTGCGATGCTGTTGCGGTCTGCAAATACTGTTCACCAGTGTTGGAGTTTATGGTTATTAAGTGCCGGCCGTTCTATCTACCGAGGGAATATACAGCTATACTGTTGTTTGCTGTGTATATCCCTCCCACCTCCAATGGCAGCAACAGGAGGGAGGCACTGAATGAACTGTACCAGCATGTATCAGTGAGCAGCAGACAGCCCACCCAGATGCTTTTCTCATCTTGGCTGGGGATTTCAATCATGCAGACTTAAAGAGTGTGTTTCCCAAAATACAGCAACACATAGACTTTCCTACACGGGGAAATAACACACTGGACCTTGTTTGCACCACCCAAAGAGGAGCTTACAAGGCTTTCCCCCTCCCCCAGCTCGGTGCCTCAAACCACATTACTGTCATGCTAATGCCTGCTTACAGACCGCTTGTTAAAGTCACCAAACCGGTTCGGAAGCAGATACAAGTGTGGCCGGAAGGGTCTTCAGAGGCTTTACAGGACTGCTTTAACACCACAGACTGGAGTATGTTTAAGCAGGCTGCCACATACGACAACACCACTGACCTCCAGGAGTACTCAGAGACTGTTACAGCCTACATTAACAAATCCACTGAGGCTCAGTAGGCACCCCAGCCCCCCACCGTTACATTGGAAGGAGCGGACCCGAGACCCCCGGCGACAACATCCCGGAGCAGTGCCGACGCCAAGAGCTAGCCCCCCTCCCCCCCCACCCCGAAGGGCAGCCCGTACTCAGTCACCCACTCATTCGACGACAAATAGCCCCCCCCCACCACCAGCCAGGGCAGACACCCAGACATCACAGGATGGCAGCCACAGCCCCCCCAGCTCCAAGAAGCCACTAGCCGCCCATAGCCCGGGGGCCCAACCCCACCACCCGCCAGAATCATGAGGAGACGAGACCACAGCCGACCACCCCCTCCTACATAATGGAATTGGCCAGAATGGACCAGAGAGAATCCAATTCGCCCAATTGTTTTTTTTGGAGGGAATTAGACATTCTCTCCAAACTTATGTGGTCTAGAATTAAATTTCTATACTGAGTAACACATAAATTATTTTTTGATTTCCAGTTCATGAAGATAGTTTTCTTTGCAATGCCTAAGGCAGTAAGGATCATGTGCACTTTATTTTCTTCCATATCTAATACACTTGCATCACCTAAAATGCACAATGTAGGTGAGGTTGGGATATAGCAATTAAACCAAATTCATAGATCTTCACATATCCTTTGCCAGAACTTCTGCACCGGTGTGCAGGACCATATGGCATGCATGTAGTTCTCTACAGAGTTACCTGAGCAGTGGGTGCATAGGTTTGAGTGTATAAGGCCCATTTGGAACATCCTTTGTCCTGTATAATGAGCTCTATGCAGAGTTTTGTATAGTATAAGCTGTAAGTTGGGGTTTTTAGTCATTTTGAAGGTGTTTAAACATATTTCTTTCCAAAAGTTTTGATCTGGATCGATGGATAGATCTTGCTCCCATTTTGAGGTTGGGAGGGAAATTGAGTCATCCATTTTTGACAATAACTTATACATTTTTTGCAATAATTTGGGGCTAGAAAGATTTAAAAATTCTAGCACCCATGGAGGTATTTCTAAGTTAAACTGATTAAGATTGAACCTTGCCTGAATTGCTGGTACTCAAGAAATTTACTGTTGCTAATTCCGTATTTTGAGACTAGTTCCTCGAATGAAATAAATTTTCCGTTTTGCATAACATGTTCAAGATTTCTAATCCCTTTATCATGCCATAAGGGAAAGCTCAATTTTATCTTTTTTCGGCAAATATCTGGATTGTTCCAAATGGGTGTTAATTTGCAGGGGATAAGTGGAGACCTAGTTATTTTTAAAAATTCCCACCAGGCTGTTAATGAGGTGTTAATACTAAGGCTCTTAAAACACTTATAAAAGGCAGATCAGACAATTTTACTTCTCCGCAGATTGCTTGTTCTAAGTCCAGCCATGGACTATCTACCGGGCTTGATTTGATCCAGTTTGTTATATACTGCAGTCTGTTGGCTAAGAAGTAGTGATAGAAACTTGGTAGTTCTAGACCACCATTACCTTTGGCTTTTTGCAGAGTTTTCAAGCTGATTCGTGATGGTTTGTTCTTCAATAAAAATGACAAGATGCTTGAGTCTAGTGATTTAAACCAAGCCATAGAGAGTTTATTATTGATCATTGAGAACAAGTAATTGATTTTAGGCAGGACCATCATTTTAATGGTGGCAACTCTTCCAATGAGTGATATAGGTAGAGATTTCCACTGCACAAGATCCTCTTCCACCTTTTTTAACAAAGGAATATGATTCATCTGTACTAGATCTGAGAGTCTGGTGGAAAAATTTATGCCTAAGTATCTAAGGTTACCTGACTGTAAAGGAGTAGTAGTTGTGTTTTGGAAACTACAATTCAAAGGCAAAACTGTTGATTTGCTCCAGTTGACGGAGTAGTCTGATATAGATGAGAACTTATCTATAAGTGATATTGTCTTCAGAAGAGAGGTTGGAGAATTCCTAAGAAAATGTAATACGTCATCTGCATAAAGGCTTATCTTATGGTCTGTTTTTTCTGTTTGAATTCCTTTAATATCTACATTTTGTCTAATTAGTTTGTTGTTTTTAATTGTATTTGATCATTTTAATATTTCATGGCCAATTTTAATATTGTCACTTTGAATGTCAGGGGTTTGAGGAACGTTTTAAAACGCACGTTGGTTTTTAATCAGCTGGCATCTTCCCCTTCAGCATTTGTTTTCTGCAGGAAGTCCACCTCCGGGACCAGCGGGACGAGGCTCTCTTTTCACGACAATGGAAGAGGGATAGATCCTACTGGAGCGTAGGTGGTGTCCACTCCTCAGGCGTCGGAATTCTTTTTGGCGACCGCGCCTTTGAGGAAGTAAGTTCATTTACCGCTCTTCAAGGCAGGGTTTTGGGAGTGGACGCCACATGGAGGGGACAGCGCCTCCGGGCCATATGCATCTACGCTCCAGTGGAGGCCTCGTCCCGTATAACTCTCTCTGAGGAGTTGTCCCCGTTGTGTGTCACAGATCGACACTTGATTTTAGGAGGGGACTTTAACATCGCGTTGGAGGGTAGAGAAGATGTCAGCTCAGGGCATTTTCGCCATTTTATTCATTCCTTTAAACTTGTGGATGGTTTTAAAACATGCAACCCCAGCATGCTGGGCTTCACCTGGCATAATAGTCGCGGAGCCAGCAGTCGCATCGACTACATTTTAGCTTCACCCCCCGTTGTTTTTGAAAAGGTGTCCCTCTCCCCACAGTGGCCCACTGACCACTTGGCAGTGGAGGCCACTGCCTCCATAGACGCCCCTGTATATGGGGGCGGCTATTGGAAAATGAACCTGCAGATTCTGGAGGAGAGCGATTTTAGACACCTTTTTTTAGATCACTTCTCCGAGTGGCAGAAGGACAAGCCTACCTTCCCCTCTGTGGCCGAATGGTGGGAGAGTGTGAAGGACAGGATCCAAACCTTCTCCATGCAGTATAGCAAGCAGCGCAGGATGGAGAAGAAATTCTCCATTCTGCAGCTGGAGAGAAGGTTGCGGGATGAATACGCCACTTACAACAATGGGGGCATGTATTAGGATGAATTCACGGACGATTACGTCACCCACGTGGCATGGAATTAATCCTTTTACTATAATATTCTGGGAAGTTGTAATTGTGGATTAATTCTGATCGTATGTGGACTGATCGTCCTGAAATTCAGATCAATCGTCCATGATTCACCCCGAATGTTACTAGACTGCACGAACATGTTATTTACCGATCCCCTGTAAAACCTAATTTTGCCATAAATAACTTGGGCTCATAAAAAGAAACCAGGATGCTCATCTTGCATCAAAAGCATGCATTTGAGATGACATTTTAATTGTAAAAGTGGCCATATGTGTTTACTTTACATTTTAATGGTGTGTAAATATATTGGTTGCTTTTATTGCTTTTTTTTTTGCTTATTTTATGGTGAATGGTTCTGCAGATAGTTTGTTTAATACTATTTTAAAATATTTTCAGTAATGTCTTATTGTATTGGCATTCACTTGTATGATGTGGGAAAATTTCAGCCTGTTATATTATGACTATTTCTGAATATCATTGTTTTAGTAGGAAAATGTTTTTAATTCCCTTGTTGACAGTGCCAATTTTTTAAGTGCAGTTTCTATTATATGTTTTAATGTGTTTGTGTCGATGTAAATAATTGTGCAGAACTGTTTAATAAAGTATTTGGATCTGAAAAAAAAAATCTGTTTTATCAGTTTAATATCTGATACGTCCCCTATGGAGGGGACCACATATTAAACGGATTTTTGGAACAGGGAGCCGGAAGTGGGGCTTGCCCCGTCCGCTCTACGCATGGACCCGGTATTGCTGTGCTTCCGGGAACGGTGCACCTCTACTGCCCCCTGTTGTTGAAAGGCAGAACTGACTGACTGACTGACTATATAAAGTACATGATCTTACCACACTGACATTTCTGATTTTGCTAACAATCATGTACAGTAAATTTAAAAGCTTTTTGTTTTGTCATAAATTATTTATGCTATTTTACAATGCAGATAAAGTATTCCTGTCGATACAAGGAGGATATATTTCTTTTCTCGATGGATGTCGTTTTGAACCTAAAGGTTGTTTTTTTGGAAGAGCAGTATATAGTTACTGCCTACATTTTTTGCTGTGCATGTGATTTTGATGAGAATATTACATTTTTATATCTCTGCGTAGATTTTTTCAGCAATAATTGAATCTATCCTTGTGTATTTAAGGTTTTGGTAATTCATGATTACCAAATAAGATTTGGTGTCATTGTACAAATATAAGAAGATTCAGTGTGCAGTTACCAGGTTACAAATAAACAAACAAATAAATAAAATGGCATCAGAAGAGAAGTACGATGACAGTAAAATGTGTGAAACTAATGGAATGTGAAAAATGTGTGTGCATATAAGTCTCCACATGTATAAAGCGGCTGTATAGCATAACGAAAAGGAGCAATGGATAACTGACATAAAGTGCTTACTGTCCATAACGACAATGAGTCATGTACGGCGTAAGATAAACACAACATGCGTTAACTTTGGATATGCATAATGCACACGCAAGAATCATATGTCTTTGGAATCGAAAGAACTATCAGATAACTTCAACAAGTTACCAAATGAATGCAAAATCAAAGATAGGCTATTAATTTCTGCCTGGCACTAACCTTGTATTCCTCTGTCACATGACCGGTGGGAAGTAGGACCCGAATGCAAGCTGTAGGGCAGAACCCCCTTTGCGGGGAGCTTTTCTGGCAGGCAGGCTTGGGCACAGAGACGCAAACAGACAAGGACAGAACTGGAGAACATTGGCCTGGGCACTTTACCAAACTAAGGAATGGGAAAACACAAGGCAGCTGGTAGTGACTGACAGAAGGACAGGAACATGAGGTGAGACTAATAAAGACCAAGCGTGGCTCATTAGGGCCACGTCAGGGAGGAGAACTGGAGAGTAAGGTTGACAGGACGGGCAGGCCATGACAGTAACACCCCCCAATCCTGTGCCCTCCTGGTGCAAAGGTATCATTAAGGGGACACACAGACCAGGGCAAAACCAAGGACAGCAGGGGAGACAAACCGCCAGGACACAACTCATGACAGGCCAGGTAACCCGACAGGGATGCAGACTAGGGACCAAAAGACAAACAGCGGGTGTCAGTGGGCAAGTGGCAACAAAGGAAACAGAAGAAGGAGACAAAGGGAGGGATTGGGCACCAAAAGGACCAAAGGTGGCACAGGACAGACAGGGCAGGACACAACCAGACAAACAATGTGCAACAAGAATAGGGCCAGGAGAGGGAGCCAGGGGGAACCTAAAGTGGGAAGCAAGAGTGACTGGAGTGGGGGCTGGAAGAGTGAAATCGGGCTAAGAGGTGAAACCAGGGAGAGCCACGGGGAAGCAAGACTACAGATCAAGCTCCGAGGTGCCGCAGAAGGGTCGCGGCCAGGGGGGCCTTCGGAGTCCTGTCTGGGTCTGTAGAAGGACGAGCTCCTCTCGTCTGCGCCAGCCGAGGGAAGAACAGCATCGGTAGACGGCGAGGGGTCGGCAGAGCCGGAGGGCATCGAGGAGCAGGCAGGACAGGAACCGGACCACACCGTGGACCCTGCAGAACAAAAGCAAAGGCCAGTACCAGTGCCGGAGGAAACCGCAGGTGGTTCCTTTCGGGAACCAATGGATGGGGTCCCCCGAAAAGACCCCCTTGGACCGAGCTGGGGTCAGGCGGTAAGTCTGGGTAGCATACCCCAGATCTTTCCTCCTGGAGCCGAACCCCCGACCAGTTTTCCGTTGACCCTGCCGTTGTCACGGCGATAACCTCCTCGGCTGGGGAAACTCTGGTCACGGGGCTGACACCACGGACTGGGACTCAGGGCAAGAACTGGAGGGTCCCACTCCATGTCCTCCGGGCCGCCTGTGCCTTAATCCATACTAAATGTAATTAAACAGAATGAAGCTTAAAAGAATAAAATGGTAAAGAGAGGAAAATTTAATGTGTAAGTTTCAAAAAACGGGCTCTTACTTTTATTCAGATGTTTGCAGGCGTTGTGACTCTGTGATGAATGGTGACGTATGAGATCCTGAGAATGGGCTACGCCTCCAAGGGTGAGTGGCAGGTGGCATTTCCCAGGAATTACAGGCTGGAGATGTCTGAGGAGCTCTCCTGGAGTGAAGACAAAAGAGAAGAAGGGAACAAGCAGAGGGTGTGGGGAGAAAAAGACTGCAGATCCAGTTACAGGTGAATTGTACAAATGCCCTTGAAGTCTTGGTCCATGAGGGATCCAATTTTTAATTAAAAAAAAAAAAAGGACAATAAATTATTTAAAAATAGAGTTTTCATTTATATCTGTCTAGGAGTTAAAACACATAAAATCAATTAACTTACCTGGTGATTTTGGAACTTCTGACCCCAAATCAAAATAATATAGATTATAACTAAATGCATCGTTTTATTTGGGAAAAAGGGATAAATTAAATAAAAGGTTAAATTTGGAATCTAAAACAAAAACAGCAATTTCACATCAGGAATAAATATCATTTCAAGGGTCTTCAGTACATTTTTCCTGTGTCTGCTCCCTTTACACGTAGAGAGTGATATAAACATGTACCAATATGTTAGACTGACTGAAATGAAACAGAGAAAACGTAAAATAAAGAAGTAAGGAAAATAGAGGTTAAAATGCACGGTAATTTGTCATATTGGCGCAAATGCACATAAAAAATGTACAACCGATTGCTGCATGTATCGCTTTTAAAGGTTAATGCGTACTTGTGAACCAGTTATGTCCATCACTGCGTACATAGCTAACAGAAAGTCAAAACGCATTGCTGTGCTCTAGAACTTGTGAAGTAACTTGCGTGCCTGCTAGCGGCATTCCAGTTCATTTCAAAAGGCATGCACAAGCAGTGCCATCTTGTGGTTTGTCATATATGGCAGATAGGCATGTTGCTGGCCACCCTAAACGAGGACCCAGCATGATGTTGGCCACTGCTGCTGGGCTGCTGTCACAGTTGGTGATTTTTGCTACCTGACTCGACGGTGATCTCAGCCATGGTCCATCTCCTGACCCCCATTATATTTTGTCACCATTTTGTCCCGTCCGCTCCACGCATCGACCCGGTATTGCAGTGCTTCCGGGAACGGTGCACCTCTACTGCCCCCTGTTGTTGAAAGGCAGAACTGACTGAGTGGGTGACTAATAGACTGAGTGCCTCTGGATGGCCAGCTAATTAGCTGCATGTGCTGTGAGGGAGGGGCCCTGTCCGTGCACAGCCCCCGTTTCCTGCTGTTTTTCTCTTTTATTTTTTTTTTAAAGGAAGGTGACACGCTGTCGTTTGTGCGGTGGGCAGCTGTGTTGAGGTAAGGAATGACGTCATCTTTGCCTTTTGAATTTTCCCTCATGTTTGTTTAAATGATTGCTGTTTTTTGAGAGGACAGGAGGACAGGGAGGAGTCTGGGCCCCGAGGCTGGCGGCTGCGACATCCCTGGGCATTCTACTCCGAGTGGGGGCGTCACGGAGGCCCGGCTAACGGCGACCCGCTAAGCGGCGGCCCCATATCGACTCGGGTCTCTCTTCGGTCTTCAGGACCGGTATACGTTTCTTCTCCTTTCCAGATTGGAAAAGACAGGAAGGAGCAAAAGTGGAAGAGTTGACGAAATGGCGACGGATGGCATAGCTTCCAGCGGTGGGGCGTAAGACCTTGCATTCCAGAGCATCCCCGCGCATATGAGAGTCTGCTCCGTACATCTCCATTCAGGTAAGTCAGCTTCCGGTGTGATCACTAGACTCCATTCTTGTGTTTGTCCCTAAAGAGAACAGCCAGGATAGGAAATGCTGGAAACCCATCCCGACCGGAGTCCATCCCTTCCCGGTGGCACAGTAACCCGAAAGTGTTTGTGAGTGTGGTTTATGTCAGATTAGGAGAGCTCAAATGAACCTTTTGTTGGATGATAGTCGGCGACCAAAACAAGAGCTAGATCACAGAAAAGTGTTTCAAAAACGACAGCGTCAAAGTGAAATGCAACGCTGGATGGAAGTTTTCTAGTCCTGATGAAGGATGTAGAATCAGAATCCAGATATGTTTCCATACAAGGAATTTGCCTTGGTGGTGCTTTTACATGACATTACAAAGAACATACCACATTTAGCAAAGACATATGCAGAAAGGTAATAGACAATAGACTGGCAATTGGGTAATATGATAATTATATGATAATTAAGTTTATTAATGGCAGTAATGATGGTATTATGATATTTATATATGTGTGTACATAGTAATCATTGTAGTATGAATATAAACTATATAAATGGTATAATAATTTAAAGGGCTCTTAAATGGTGCCGTTATTAAGTAGCAGCCAAGTCAACTATATGTGCAAGAGTGCAATATGTATACAGAGTTTGCAGTATGTGTGCATAATGTGCAAGAGTGCAGAATATAATCATAGAGGAAGTTTATCAGTTGTTTACTGGTTATGCTGGTGGATATTTCACTGCAGCTGACGATTAATTGAACGTCCAGTCAGAGACTGGCTTGGTTAATGAGAGAGACTGCCTAAGGGAAGAAGCTCTTGGCGTGCCTTGTGGTCTTGGTTCTGATTGCCATGAGTCTACTCCTGGAGGGTAAGGCTTGAAAGATGTGGTGAGCAGGGTGAGATGGGTCCTCAAAGATTTTGTATGCCCGTTTCCTGGTTCTGGTGATGTACAGTGTCTGGAGGGTAGGCAGGTTACTGCCGATTATTCGCTCTGCTGAGTGGATGATGTGTTGCAGTCTGGCCTTGTCTCGTTCAGTGGCTGATCCAAACCAGGCTGTGATGGAGGAGCTAAGGATGGACTCAATGATTGTAGCGTAAAACTGGGCCATCGTGGTTATAACATATTATTTTGGATCAGGCACGGACAGTTGTGAGAGTTCAGTCCGCATTAGCTCTGATAGAATAGTATAAATTTGCAAAGCTAAAGTCCACAAACAGAATCCTAACATATGTCTCAGGGCACTCCAAGTGTCGGAGCAAGAAATGTAGTCCAGTGTTAACTGCATCGTCCACAGGTCTGTTGGTTCTGTAGGCAGACTATAGAGCAGGGGTGTCAAACTGCAGTCCTGGGGGGCCAGAGCCCGGTATAGCTTAGTTCTTTCCCTGTTCCACCACTAATGATTCAGCTCAAGAGCTGTGTGGTAATTAGCACAAGGAGTTGAATCAGGTGTGTTAAATGAGGGGAAACCCAAAAATGTGCAGGGCTCTTGCTCTCCAGGACTGGAGTTTGACACCTGTGCTATAGAGGGTCAAGCGATGGGTCTGTGATGGTTTTAAGGTATGACAGCACAAGTCTCTCAAAAGCCTTCATTACCACTGATGTGAGAGCCACTGGTCTGTAGTCACTGAAGCAAGAGACTCTGGGTTTCTTTGGAAAAGGTGTTATTGTGGATGACTTAAGATACAAAGATCCAGTGACTAATTGAAAATATCTGTGAAGACAGGTGATGGTTGATCTGCACAGTGCTTCAGAGTGGCTGGGGAGACCAGGAGCTTTCCCTGTATTCTGACTCCTAAAGATCTTGTTTACATCTCTGTCGTTGATTCTCCTGGGAAGGTGGCTGGACGTGGGGGGGGGGCGTGAGCTGGGGAGAGTGTGGGCGAGGTGTGAAGGTACCCAGGTGTGAAGAAGGCCATTGAAAAGGTGAGGGCTGTATGATGCGCGAATGTGGCTTTTCAAACCCGCAGTAGAATTTGAACAGGTTTTTGTCACCACTCCTGTAGGCTACATCTTTTGTTTTATGAAGCTGCCTGAGTTCAGTTGTAAACCATGGGTCGTCATTATTATAGCTGACAACAGACTTTTTGGGAATGCGAGAGTCCTCGCAGAAGCTTATGTGCCATGTTACAGTGTCCGTGTATTCATCCACGCTGTTAATAGCAGTTTTGAAAACATTCCAGTCTGTCGAGTCAAAGCATGATTTTAATTGCTCTACAGCTCCACATGTCCAGTGTTTCACTCTAGTAACGACAGGTTTAGCAGTTTTCAGATTTTGTCTGTATGCTGGAATTAGATAAATTGTTGCATGGTCAGAGTTTCCTAGTGCAGCACCAGTCATTTTCTGTCATTAAAATGTGACGTCTTTTCAGTTACCTATTTATTTGTTTTGGCTTTTTCTTATTATTATCTGTGTGTTCATTGTAATTGATTAATAAAATTATTTATTTTCATTATTATTTCTTTTTCACTTATCTTTGAAATGTGATTTTGAAGTTTTAATGTGATTGTATCCTTGTCTTTGTAAAGCACTTTGAATTGCCTTGTGCCTGAATTGTGCTATATAAATAAACATGCCTAAAATCCTTGACGATGACAATGTGCCCAGCCAGCTGTGAACTGTTCATGCGCTTCAAGAGATTTGTAGTTTTTAAACTCTTTAAAAGTGTACGCACTAATGACAGACACTAGGTGGTTGACAGTGTCCCCATAAGAAAGCCAAGGTAGCGCATCGGGATCCCTTGTCCATGTGTTTGCTGGCATTTCATGAGGGTCGACGAGGACACCATAGACAGTGGCGTACTCTCACTGTTCTTCGCTTTCTCCATCTTTGCATTTCTTGCAGTGTGAAGATCTGCGAGCTGTTTAATTTTAGTGACCGCTCCTTTTCAGGATTATGTAGTATATGTTTAACATTAGTTCAAAGTGTGGAAGGGAAATTTAAAGTGATGGTAGGCCAGGGTTGGGAGGCATTGTGGGATTGTTCTTGTGTCTCAGGTTTTGTTGTTTTGGGGATGGTGCCGTGTGTCCTTGCCTCGCAGCCACCTGCATGGAACCAGCTTTGCAGGCCACAGACCTTGGAGAACTGGGCTGAAGGGAACATCGCCGGGGGGAGAAAGGGGACCTGCAGGAAGCCTTGAAATGTAGCTGCTATACTATGCTAGACGCAGTTTGTTGTATGGTAGCATTTGAACACACAAGCAAGTTATGTATCCATAAGGGTTGTATATGTTTACGCTGAAGTCTTTATTTAGGTAATATAGGGTTGGGGTTTCGCTTACTGATAGCATTGTGAGCCATGCCAGCCATGGACACCGAAGGGGGGGTTGCACCTTTTTGCTGGGTTGGGAGTGGAATTTCCCTAATGTTTAGGGTTTTTGCCCTCCTTCCTAGGCTGGATAGACAGGCTTATGTGTGGGACTCATAGGAGGCCTAGGCCTAACGAGGATTGGAAGCTCAACATCCTTGAAGTAGACCAATAGTGGCGTATTATGTTTGTTGTATGGTCGAAACCTGGTTTGCAGATGTTTGGTAACCAATCGGGACTTAGAAGTCCATATAGGGGAATTCGTCTTATAGTATATTAACCTGCTGATTTCTGGGTGCGGGGTGCATTGCGCATTGTACCCGAGTGTGGCTGGAACACTATGCTGGATTGCTGAATAAAGAAGAAAACTTTGCTCATTATGTTAAGACGGAAGCGGAATTGGGAGTTACGTCAGTCTGCAGCAGCGCTGGATCGTTTTACGGCACACTGCTTGCCTGGTCGCAGCCTCCAAAGAGCAAGAGTTCCAGAAGTTCACCTGCGCTCCAGAGACATTTCATAGTTATTATCTTATGTGCCCCTCTCGTTTGGTAGTTCATTTTCTGTCCGTGATTACGGGTGTGCGTGTATGATGTTCAGTAAGTAATGTTTTCTATACTTTTAATGTAGTTGATTTCTTTCTGTATGCGCAGTATCGGTGTAGTGTTGCTAGATTGCGTATATGGCAGCTTGTTGGATTTACATGCCCTGTTATCGTTGATGTAGCAATTTGTCGTGGGTCAGCATTTGTATGTGGTAATTATAATTTGTTATTGCTATTAATCAAGTTAAAGGAGCACCTCCAACTTATTATATAGTTTACTGGTAATCCTTCAGTGCCATCTTGTGGACATATTTGAAACTACCATAATTCGCTTACCTTTTCCAGAATGTTGTCGTTATTCCCTTTATTGGTTTATTTCAGAACCACGCCCACATATTGGATTGGATGGTGCCTATTGTTAGTTGCTGGGCTGTAACCACAGAATTGCGAGTAAAAACCTTAAACCCACCTTGGCTGTGATCCCAGTGCTCTGACCGGCACTCTTCTGAGAACACTACCTCATCCGGAACCACGATTTCATTAGTCCACCTAAACCTCCCCCACACATTACATGCGAGGTCTGGAGTTTGATTCAAGTGTGACAGAGTGAGAGTGATTATAGAGGATTATAGAGTCATAGTTGTTTGGGTTAATTCTGACTACCACAAAAGTTTACAAGCCCTCTTTTGGCAAGAGCTAATCATAAGAGCTAATCCTAATCATTTTCATCTTTGCCGTTTAAATCACTCATGAATAGATGTCTTTGTGAGAAATTGGTTTGTTTTAAGCATTTTAAATGTAAATAAATACTGCAATACTCATTGCAGAAATACATCTTTTCCAATATTGTGCAGCCTAATAATGAAGTACTTACTACTACGAGATATCTAACAACATACGATGCAACATTCAACAGGGGGTAGTGAAGTGATATGTGGCAGATCAAAGTGCCAATTCGATGTGGGGCAGTGATTAGCATGTGGAGAATGCTGCAGCAGTATTACAAAATCAGCAACTCTTTTAAAAATAATAGTGATATAAATATATTATTTATTAATAAGTATATAGAATCAGTACACAAAGTATAAGTATATAAAGTTTAAGTACATAAAGTATATAAGTATAAAAATCTTAAGTATAAAAATGTTATAAGTTTAAAAATGTTATAAGTATAAAAATGTTATAAGTATAAAAAATTTAAGTAAAAAAAAGTTTAAGTAAAAAAATTTAAGGGCTCAGGCCTGCTGCTCCTACTCATCAGAGTGGATCTGATACTTGAACTTCTTCTTCAGAGCCTCTGCTAAGATGGCAGCAATGTCCTCTGAGGGCATGGGCGTCCCCTGCGTCAGTCCCCTCCTCGTCACTGGCGTCCCACCTGGCGACCTCAGCACTGGGCGCAGTTTAATGTGCGCCAGCTCCGCCAGAACATCCACCATGTTGGGGCCATTGGTGGGTCCTGCGCCACTTCCCTGACAATGACTCGTCTTCTGCTTCGGGCCCTGGATATTAGCAGGCGGAGGCGGTGGAGGAGGAGGAGGAGGAGGAGGGGGCGGGAAACAGCTTGGAGCTGAAGTGGGGACTATAAGAGGAGTCCCAGTGGTCTCCGAACTGCTCCGGGGCATATTTGGGTCAGTCAGGGCACCAGCAAGCTGGGAGATCTCGGACCGTAAACGGTCCACCTCGTCTTCGAGGGCTGCAATCTTCTCCCAAACTGCCGCCCACTGATCCCCGTGTCCACTGGGGAGGTGGATGCCACTCCCGACATTTGCAGGGGCGTTGCCATTTATAGCAACCCCCGTTGCAACACTTGAGGATGTCTTCACAAAGCGCTGGGAAAGAAAAAAATCTCCAGTTGCAAAAAACTTGTTACATTGCGCAGTTCAACGCAGAGGGGGCGACTCTGTGAAACAAGCGATCTTCCTTGGTCGAAAAAATACTGTATTCGGAACGGAATCAAATCCAAAAAAAACAGTCTGCACACAAAGTACAGAGAGTTAGATGTCTTACTTAAACATCACACAAAATTATATTTTTCTCCATCATCCATTAACATACAGCGCAATCTCAGATCCACATTAGGCCATACTATACAGATTTCCTGTATAACATTAATATACGCATATACATGTATATATTTATATATGCACATTATAAACATTTCAACCTGCAATGGTACTAACAGGGTGGCTAAACTGAATAACACCATATCACAGTCAACGTATTCCGATCAATTAGCAAGTAGCCTTATAGGTAGCTTTAGCATTTTACATACAACTATAAAAAATGATACATTAGCAAAGAAAATAATCAACAAAGGTTCACATTCATATCCTGACTGTTTTTCCTTCACACTAATGATCCCTATATCTATATTTTCCTTAACATTTAACCAAACAGGTAAATTGACCTACCAGGATATCCAAAAGAGAGCAATTGCACCAAAATCTTTCTATCCACTAATTGCTGCAATTGTATGCTTCGGCCAAAAAAAATAAACAGTGCTCTAAACGTTGATATCTACACAAATATATATATATATATGTAGATATATACGTTTATTTCTCTAAGTTGCCGTTCACTCTTCTTTCCGCTCTCTTTACCCGCCTTTCTCCGTCTAGAAAAGCCCGCCGGAAAAAAAACTCCCACCCTACCTTTCGGCACTCAGGAACGTCTTAAAGAGACAGCTGCCCACTTTGGTATACACACACTTATTGTAAGGTTCATGTCTCCCTCTTTACAAATTACGCTCTATAATAGCTTCAAATCATTATGGTACTTTAGCTTTATAGACCTGGCTTCATATGGTTTTGTTATTATTATTTTTGGTATTAGTATTATTATTTTAAGAATGAAGCTAAATAATATAGCCGCCCACTAATATGTCACATATGGGTTAAAATGCAGAGGACACATTTCGTCGTTGTGTGATGTGCCAAGAATGGCACTTGATTACAAAGTACAAATACTTTTTTACTTGCCAACATTCATAAGCAACTTTATTTTTCAGTACAGTTGCGGTTTTTATAAATCTTGGTGATTAATATTCGCGGAGAGCGTGGGGTTTCCATTTTTCTATAACATTTATATTGTTAAAGGAAACACAGCTTAGCAAGCTGTTTAATTTTAATGACTGATTGTTTTCAGTATTAACTAGTATTTGTTTAACATTGGTTTAAAGTTGACTGCTGCTACTTTAGCAACAGCTCGGCATGCGCTCTCTGAGCTGATCCTAATCACTTTCATCCTTGATATTTCAGTCAGTCATGAATGGAGGTGTTTGTGAGAAACTTATTTATTTATTTTTTTAAAAAAGATCCTTTATAAACACTCCAATACTTACTGCAGAAAATGATTTTACGCAATGTCCTGCAGTCCAGTTATGAAATACTAATCTAAAAACATACAATGTGCTGCCCACAGAAACGCTGTCTGTGCGCAGCCTGCTGGCAAAAAGCGGAACTACAGTTACAGCTAATAAGGCAGAACGGAAACATCGGCGTCACTCCTTGGACTGATGATAGCTTATAAATAGTTCTCAGTGAACCAAATAGAATGAACCAAATTTCACTGGTCCCATGCAAACTGACACCCATCTGGAACAACCCTGACATCCTGTTAAATAAAAAAAGTGATAAACTTCCTGGCTTGGCATAATAAAGGAATCAAGCGCCTCGAACATATAATCCAAGACAATTGCATGATATCATTTGACAAAATTACAGAAACTTATAACATTGAGAAAAACAAATACTTAGAATATCTTCAACTTAAATCAATAATACATAATAGATGGTGCCGTAAGCAATTAGATCTGGAGCTTTCACCAAAAATAGCAAACTTTTTAATAACTCCAACTAAAAAACTACTGTCTAGGATTTACGTGCATCTAGCAGAATCTGATACAACGCTCTCACTCCCTACCCACAAATGGGAAAGGGATTTGCTCATCAATCCAGACACTAACTTCTGGAGGCAAATTTGCTTGAATACCTTTCGAATGAATCAGAACTCCAACCTGCAGCTATTACAGTACAAAATTTTACACAGAACACACTACACAGGGCAGAGGATGTTCCAGATGGGTATCAGAGATACTGACATATGCCTAACTTGTAAGAAGGATGCACCAGATAATTACCTGCATGCTTTCTGGTATTGCACACCGGTCAACGAATTCTGGCAAAGGATTTGTGAAGACTCATCTACACACCTAGGGCATCCCATCCCACCCTCCCCCTCACTCTGCCTGCTTGGGGACCTCACTAACACTAATATGGACACGAATAAATCTTGCATGCTTCTCACAGTACTAACCGTTGCTAAGAAAACAATCCTTCTGAACTGGAAGTCAAAAGAGAATTTAAACATAAATCTGTTCAAAAATCTACTCTTGGATTATGTTTCCATGGAGAGGATGTCTGCCTGTAAGAAAAATCATTTGATCGATGAAGACAGTTGAAGACAGTTGGACTCCAATAATTAATTTTTTAATGTAATGTCGTCACGGGTGGTGGGGCCTTGCCGTCACCGTCCCGGGTTGGAGGCTGGGTTGTTGGGGTCCTCTGGTGTTTCTCTTGGCTGAGGGCGCGTGGTCAGTGTCTCTGGGTGGCCGCTGGCCTGGCCTGTTGGGGGCGGAGCGGGGGATGGGAGGTTCTGCCCCCCCGGGGTGGGTGGCGCGCTGGGGGGGGATCGGAGGGTGGGGCCTCTGGGTTCCGCCTGGGCCGCTGCGCTGGGGTGTGTGGGTTTGGGGGCGTGGGCTCTATCTGCTGGGGCCGCTGCTCCGGCTCCCGGGCGGGTGGTCGCCCGCATGCTGGGGGGCCTGGTCTGCCCGGGCCCGTTGCCTGGTGGGGGTGGGTCGTTGTCTGCCGTTGGCGATTCCGGTGCGGGGCCCTCGGACACTGTGGGGTGGTTTGGGGGGGGAGGTGGGAGGAGCGTCTGCCTCGCCGGGGGGGGGGGGGCCTGGGGTGGCCGGGGGGCGGGGGTCACCCTGCCTGGCTGGACCGGCTCCCCGTTTGCCGGGGGGTCTGGGGTTGTCCTGTCCTTGGCTTCTAGCTGGGGTCTCATCGGGCGTGGTGGGGTGGGTCTCTCCCGGTCTGCGCCTGGGGGGGGGGCGGTTCCCTGCTGCCGGGCTGCTTGTGGCGCCCCTGAACACCTCGGTTGGCCATCCCTGCCGGCTGTGCGGGGTCGGGGATGGGGAGTAATTGGGGCCAGTCGGGGATCTGGCCCCGGTGCCGGGGGGGGGCCCACTCCTGGCACACCCTTATTGCTCCCCTGGGCCCAACATCACATTTCACACAACACTAGGGCCTTGAGGGGCGGTGGGGAGGTGCGCCGAGACACTGCCCCTCAATTTTTACTTGCATGTTAGACACCACATGACACTAGGGCTGAGGAGGTGGGTTGAGGCAGGTGGGGCTCTGCCGTCTGCCAGCGGTGGAGCCCTCATACCCGAACTGCACCCACTAATTTTAATGCATTGTAGACATAAACACACAACTCTCTCACACATGTACATGCACACTTCAGACCAACATGGGTCAGGGAGGGGATGGGGGCTGAGGAGCCCCCCCATAACTCTCTGTCTCTGTCTCTGGCCCTGACCCATCATGGGGGGGTTCGGGCGGCCCTGGCGGGTGTGGGGGCGGCCTCCTCTCTTGGGCCCTGTTAGGCGGATTGGGGGGTTCGGTTTGGGCTGGGCGGGGGGTCTGCCGCTCCCCGGTCGCCGCGGGTCCGCTCCCGGGTGGGGGGGGGTCTCTTTGTATGGGCCCCCCTTGGATCGTCCTGCAGTGTTGGGGGGGGAGGCGTGCCGGGTCGCTGCGGTGGGCGGCGGCCCGTCCTGCCGGGGGATGGGCTGGGGCCCCTCCGGTGTGTGGGCGGCCGTCCGCCGGGGGGGGGTGGGGTGGTCCTGGTTGGTGGGGCCCTTCGGCCCTGGACCCGCCTGCCTCGGTGGGGGGGTTGCGGGTGGGGCTGGGGGGCTCCCAAACATGCTACAATAACATCAGAACATAAAGTCATGGTGCCTTGGAAAAAAAATTAATAATGTGTATGACTCCCATGAGCTTGGAGGACCACATCCATACGTCTTGGCAATGACTGAAATAACTTGTTGATGAAGTCATCAGGAATGGCAAAGAAAGCAGTTTTGCAGGACTCCCAGGGTTCGTCTAGATTCTTTGGTTTCGTCTTCCAAGCCTCCTCCTTCATCTTACCCCAGACATGCTCAATAATGTTCATGTCTGGTGACTGGGCAGGCCAATCCTGGAGCACCTTGATCCTCTTCAGTTTCAGGAACTTCAATGTGGAGGCTGAAGTATGAGAAGGAGCGCCATCCTTCTGCAGAATTTGCCCTCTCTTGTGGTTTGGAATGTAATGGGCAGCAAGAATATCTTGATACTTCAGGCTGTTGATGTTGCCATCCACTCTGCAGATCTCTCGAACACCCCCATGGATGTAACCCCAAACCATGATTTTTCCTCCACCAAACTTGACTGTTTTCTGGGTGAATTTTGAGTTCATGCGGGTTCCAACAGGTCTTCTGCAGTATTTGCGGCATTTGGTATGTAGTTCAATGGATGATTCGTCAGAAAAATCAACCTTCTGCCACTTTGCCTCTGTCCATCCTTGCTGCAAGCTGTGGGCCTTGGCAAATTCAACATGCTTTTTTTGTTGTGTTCTTGTTAATGCTGGTTTCTGAGCACTAATTTGGCCATGGAGACCACTGCGTGCGAGAATTCGAGAAACTGTTCTTGTAGACACAGCGATTTCTGGTGACCAGTTCTGATGTAGCTCTGCTGCAGTTGAAAAAGGGTTGGCCCTGGACTTTCGAAGCAACAAACGGTCCTCTCAAAGAGTTGTCTTACGGGGTCTGCCTGACCTGGGCTTGTCATGAACATCACCAGTTTCTTCATATCTTTTTTTAATCCTCTCCACTTGACGTTTGAATACATTAACGATGTCTGCCACCTCAGCAGCAGACTTGGTCTGTGGTTGAATCTTTGGCATGTTGTCAGAAGTTAGGTTGCACTTCAAGTGAAGGTCTGGTGTGCTGGGGTTCTTTTTATACACACCTGGGATTATGTTAATTACAATATTTGTCACAGGTGAACCTCTAATTTGTGATTGGTTGAATAATTAAAAGACATGACAAGACTTTTGTCCTTGCAAAAACAGGTGTTATGGACTTTAACAAGCTGTGAACATCAGGACACTTTTTGACTGTTTCATTTTGTACCCAGTTATTAATGTGAAAGCCCTTGGCATTAAATTGATCCATTCATTGTAACAATTGATTGATTAGAAATAAAGTTATATGCCTTTTTAAGTTACTATGTCCTTAAGACTTTTGTCAATGACTGTACACTCACCTAAAGGATTATTAGGAACACCTGTTCAATTTCTCATTAATGCAATTATATAATCAACCAATCACATGTCAGTTGCTTCAATGCATTTAGGGGTGTGGTCCTGGTCAAGACAATCTCCTGAACGCCAATCTAAATGTCAGAATGGGAAAGAAAGGTGATTTAAGCAATTTTGAGCGTGGCATGGTTGTTGGTGCCAGACGGGCCGGTCTGAGTATTTCACAATCTGCTCAGTTACTGGGATTTTCACGCACAACCATTTCTAGGGTTTACAAAGAATGGTGTGCAAAGGGAAAAACATCCAGTATGCGGCAGCCCTGTGGGCGAAAATGCCTCGTTGATGCTAGAGGTCAGAGGAGAATGGGCCGACTGATTCAAGCTGATAGAAGAGCAACTTTGACTGAAATAACCACTCGTTACAACCGAGGTATGCAGCAAAGCATTTGTGAAGCCACAACACGCACAACCTTGAGGCGGATGGGCTACAACAGCAGAAGACCCCACCGGGTACCACTCATCTCCACTACAAATAGGAAAAAGAGGCTACAATTTGCACGAGCTCACCAAAATTGGACAGTTGAAGACTGGAAAAATGTTGCCTGGTTTGATGAATCTCGATTTCTGTTGAGACATTCAAATGGTAGAGTCAGAATTTGGCGTAAACAGAATGAGAACATGGATCCATCATGCCTTGTTACCACTGTGCAGGCTGGTGGTGGTGGTGTAATGGTGTGGGGGATGTTTTCTTGGCACACTTTAGGCCCCTTAGTGCCAATTGGGCATCGTTTAAATGCCACGGCCTACCTGAGCATTGTTTCTGACCATGTCCATCCCTTTATGACCACCATGTACCCATCCTCTGATGGCTACTTCCAGCAGGATAATGCACCATGTCACAAAGCTCGAATCATTTCAAATTGGTTTCTTGAACATGACAATGAGTTCACTGTACTAAAATGGCCCCCACAGTCACCAGATCTCAACCCAATAGAGCATCTTTGGGATGTGGTGGAACGGGAGCTTCGTGCCCTGGATGTACATCCCACAAATCTCCATCAACTGCAAGATGCTATCCTATCAATATGGGCCAACATTTCTAAAGAATGCTTTCAGCACCTTGTTGAATCAATGCCACGTAGAATTAAGGCAGTTCTGAAGGCGAAAGGGGGTCAAACACCGTATTAGTATGGTGTTCCTAATAATCCTTTAGGTGAGTGTATATAATGCCGATTTGTTACATTATTAATTATTATTATTACCACTGATGTTGTTATAATTTTTGTTGTTTGATGAGTGTTATGTTTCTTATGCTTGTTTGTATTCTGTATTCCCCTACACTTAATTTTGTTCCACCCCTACCTACATTTTTAGTGTTATTATTTCTGTATACCTTTTTTTTTTTTTCTCCCCCTGTCCCCATAGTGATTGATGTCTGTTGTTATTGTTACGCTTGTTGTTTCTGTATCCCCCCCTGTTTTTCTTTTTTTCTTTTTTCTCTTCCTTTTTCCATGGTACCGGTGAGTTCGGAGCAGCCACACTCTTTGCTCTTGAATGTAATGTAAAATAAAGTTGTCCTCCGAAGAGGGGGGGTGGTGGTGGGCAATAAAAAAAAAAAAAAAAAAAAAAAAACTGCCTAGGATACAAACGTCATGCATGTAACTAAACTCTTCAGCCAATAAGGGCAAAGGTGTGTCGTCACGGAGGCGGTTCCAGTTTGTGCAGCCGGGTGAGAGGTCGCAATGCATCTAATCGTAATGCATTGCGTCAGGATCAGAATGCGTTGCTTTAAGCCAGCGCTGTAAGCAAGTCGAACGCACCCAATGACCGGACTGGGGAAACAAAATTTACAAGCGGACTTAATACAGAGGACTAATGACAACAACCAGAAACAGCTGATCACATGGGGATCCCACACGAGCTTAACGAGGGGGCGTGGCACACGGAAGGAGCGGACGATCGGGGCAGGGCAGGGGTAATGTTGGGATAATATCTTTATCGTTTTGGAAGTCATTAAGAAAAAAAATGCTCTTCTTGTTTTATCCTGTTCATTTTGTGTTGAAATGCTTAAAAACACACACACACACATATTTAGGTGTAATTTTGGGGGGCCGGGAACCAATTAATTGGTTTTCCATTATTTCTTATGGGAAAAATTAGATCAGAACTCAAACTTTTTAGGATTCGATCTGGAGTCCGGAACGGATTAAGTTCGAGAACCGAGGTACCACAGTATAGTGCAAAATACCATGTATTTTGTAATGTCTCAAATGAAGTAGGCCTAAACTAATATTAGGCCACTAAACATAGTGTACTATCAAAGAGCAGCCCATTGGTTTTCAATTCAGTAGCCTAATGTGAAATACTATGGTTTAATGGTTTAAAATTATAGTAAACAAAAGCAGCTCAAGAAAATCAACTATTCATATGTTATAGCCCATTTATATGAGGAAGAGAACAAGAATTCCCGGCATGTTGAAAAAAGTGCCTACACCAAACCTTTCCATAGACTAATAAGAACCGAGAGAAAAAAGGGAAAATAAATGTCTTTCTCATAAATTGAGCAACATAGCACTATCTGCATTTAGTAGGCTATAGACCTGGTTAATTCAACTTTGACACTGACGGTGAAATAAACCTGTACAGTTTGGTCACTTAAAAAACACTGACCGTTTTTGAAAGTTATGTCTGTACCTGATCATGATGGAGGAGAATGGTAGTCTTTATATACGAGATGGCCCGATGGGGATCGGTAAAGGTTTTTTCCTCGCCATCAAATGTGAAACGGAATGTAGCTGGATAACGGAGACCAAATTTCACATCCTTAACAGTTCTAAGGAGCTGCTTTGCTCTTTAAAGGCAGCTCGCTTCTTTGCTATCGCCAGAGTGAAGTCCGGAAAGATGTGCACACGCTTCTCCTTGTAAAACAGCTGCTTCTTCTGGCTGGAGAGACGAAGGATGCGATCTTTCACGTCACCATGATGTACGCGGATTATGAATGGCCTCGGTCCTAATGAATGGTGGCCCCGGTCCAGACGTGGAGTTTCCTCCAGGTTCAGTATCTCCTTCAAAGCAGTTGCGCAGAATTGCCGCGGGTTGGTCCCCTCTTGGCCCTCCTCTATTCCAACAATGCATTTAGTTGTCAGGTTACACACATCTGACTGCAGTTTTTTCACGGCAGTTTCCAAAGTAAAGACTGTAGAGCTCCACACCGTGGTAGACTGCTCGAGGTCGTCCAAATGCTCGGAATGCTGTGCATTAGCAGTCTGTAAGGAGCTAGCCATAGAATGCAACTCTTGGCGGATAGAAGTTATTTCTTGTCAGAGGACAGCAGTTTGTGTATCTATTTTCGTGCCCAATAGTTCAATCGCTGTCATAATTTTCTCAACCGAATCCGAAGAAAGTTGCTGTGCATCACCCTCAGTGGTAGCCTTCTTGCTACTGTAGCTGTAGCAGGTTTCTGTGAGTGACTAGCCATTTTTAAACGAGGAGGAAAACAAAACTTTTAAACGCGTTTTCTTGCTGCCTTAGTCCTTCAATTAGTGATGTTAAACTTTTCGGATAAATATTTATCTATCAATATGGCTTCTGCAAGTATGTAAATATAATGAAAATGAAATTGCTCACTGAGCTCCAGGACCTCACAGCCTCACATGTCGAACGTCAACCGGAAGTCCCCATGCAATTGTTTCTTAAACATACCTTTACCTATCTTATCTTATCCTATGTTATCTTATGTTATGTGAAGTGTCGCTATTTACATCTGACAGATAGCCCATCTCCACAGCCATCTCCAGAACCCCAGGGATGTCACTCAGCTGGTCCAGCACATCACTAGGAAATTTGACCTCATCTTCATCAAGTCTCGGTCGCAGGGGCACCCTCATTATCCCCGTACGAATAGTGAGCCTCAGAGTTTCCATTCCTCTGTTGCTTGCAGATGTGAGCTGAGCTCATGAAGTCATTCCAGAACTCCTGGCACCAGTAATGAGCAGAGCACTTGGCATCATAGGTCATCTTATTGTAGTTGCTTATATAGTAATGACTGAATTTTTCCATTTTTTCAATAACAAGAGAAGGGGACAAAAACGGTGGTGTTGGACCCATGACCAGCTGAGATGAGGGGGCCTGCACCAGAACGTGAGGCAGAGGGGTGGGATGAACTACGGCTGGAGCTGAAGATGGTTCTGGAGCTGGGCTAACTGGTGAGGCTACGCATGGGGATGAAGGAGGGGAGTCCATAAAAAGAGATGGAGAAGGAGGTAAAACAAAAGAGGATGGGACTGGTGAGGGAACTAAGAAGGAAGTTGATGATAAGGCTGGTGAGTAGGGCTCAGGGTGCGACATAGTTGGGACTCGATGCAGGATGGTAGCGATCCCACATGGGTTGAATCGAAGGCAGCTTTTGTAAGTTCTTGGTATATGGCCCCCTTCCGTCCTTTAGGTTTCCTCCTTCGTCCTGATAAAAGAATGACGGTACAATTATGCAAAATAAAGTGTAAAAATACAAGAGTCAAATCAATTGATGGCTGTTAGTGACAGACAGACAGCACACTTGGCAGTCAGTACTGCACATTGAGAAAAATACTGCCGTCTCATTGTCTCATTGGAGACAGGAAACGAATGCTTGGGAGACTTACGCGCTGGTCTCGGATTGGGCCGCCTGCATTTCCGTTGGGGTACTTCACCTATAAAAACACACCAGTCAGTGCACAGATTGCCTGATATGCAGAACAGCATTTACTATAGAGAATGGCAACGCTGGAAAGGTTCATGTGCACCAAGGCTAGCAGCCCACTCAATCCAAATGCTGGCATCAAGAACTGACTATTGAATCAAATCATTTATATAAGTAAGTGAACTTTATTGTCATTCACTCCATACAACAGTACAACAACGGAAGCATAGCTGAACAAAATTGCATATCCCCAGGCTCAATGTGCAGACATAAAAAGATGCACATAGTCAACATAAGGATAACACAAAGCAAATTTCACTTCTTACACAGAAGTAATTAAGACTGTGTAAGACAGCATAAGGCAGCACAGGACAGACACTAAATATACAAACCAATATACATACCCAGCAGGCATCCGACATTGTCACAACGTTGAATGACAGTTGAAATCCTGTCTTTATGTTGACAACATTGTTTCAACATAAATATGATGTTGAGATTTCAATGCCTGCTGTGAGCAAGCAGGAACAGCATTGGCACTATGCTGATCTTGCGTCGAAATATAACAATATAATATATTTTTTTAAAAAGTTGAAAAAATCATTCTGGTAGCACTCTGCAAACATTTATTAATATTTTGGAGGTATATTTTTTTAAAATGCTGTAATCTCTCGGTTTGGACTGACCGCCGAACCGCCTTCGCGCATGCGCACTTCCTGCATTCTCCAACGGTCTCCCGCTTGAGCGCTGCTCTGGTTTTGCAAACACTTGGAAGCTGTCGAAGAGGTGGATCCTAGGCACAGGCAATCCAAAAGGTAAGCATAGGCAATCATGAAGTTGACCAACATCTAAAGTAAAAGTTATTAATGTTCATTCATTGATTTGTTATTTGTGAGGCCAATCGTTCACGCTCTTTTACACAGCCCCATATCTGCCCCATTTTAATATGCGCACAAGACGTCATGAGGATCAGAAGAGCCATCTCAGATTTACCCACCATCAAGAGAAAGACTCTGACCAAACAGGATCTTACAGCTTTTTCTTGTTTCATATTAAGGTTTTACTGGCTTGGTTCTGATTGATCTTGAAGAATAGAGAGCTGTGGTCTTATAGCATCTTGCTATTGAGTCAGAGAAAAAAACTCTTGGAGAAGTATAGGGTATCTCTCCGGAGTAGTCTATATTTTAATGGCGTGGGGATATGTTTGATTGCCAGTCCTTCCCTTGGATGATTAACATATGTAGAAAGGTGTCAGGAAAGTTGTGATACTCTTTTTTTTTGTGCAGCTCCTGGTACCACCTCCTCCGCAGTAGACCAGTGGTGCTGGATGTATATTTGCATAGCATGACACAGTACTGTTGTCGATTTAATAGATTTTTTTTTTTTTAATCCACCGCGATTGTGATGAATAAGGCAAGAACAAAAACCCCAGAAATGGCTCCTGCGTGCCAGCCAGGGACCAGGAGGGATGGTTTGGCCTCTATGGCTTAACAAGAGAAGGTATTGGCTGGGTGAAAAATGCTACAGAAAACCAATCATTTTGTTTCTTTTCTAAGCCTGGGCCCTCCAGGAAGATCATTTGGACATTATGTGCCTTGTCAATTGAGATTTCTTTGGGGATGCAGATATATAAGAACTACACTGCTCAGACAAATCAGCTTACACCAACACAGAAAAACACATATGGTAATTTAGTAAAGATTAATATCAGTGCCATACCATCCTCAATCGTGGTGGGTTTCTAAAAATTAAGCTTAATGAAAGTCTTAATATTAAATGAGCAAAGTGATTTGATTTGTTCCTCTATCGCAAGTTGTAGTCTAAAAGCAATGAGGCCACCACCCATTGTATCTGTTTTAGCGAAATACACTCCTTCAGTCATTAAGATAGCTCTCACCTTCTTTCAGCCCTGCTAAACAACTATGTTATGCAGTCTAACACAGATTAGCTTCATAGTCGGTGTTTGGTGCCATATATTTCACACACTTTTATACCACAGATGGTTCTCAGCACAGTTTGTTGGTTATTAAGAGCTGAACTGAAATGAAACTTGCATAAAAAGATAAAAGGCTATGTTGGTCTGAGTCTTTCTTATTATGGTGGGTTAGTAAAACACAGCAGCTGAATGCCCAAATGAGTTCAAATGAGAGACATTAAAATAGGGCAGATATGGGCCACCCATTTTGTACCTGTGTGCCACCCTTATGGGCTTGCAATCTGGAAAGAGGTGGAGACACATTGTCTTAACACTCTAGGTTGTAAATTGAACACTATAAGAGTTCATAAATATTAACACTGTACAAACAACAGTCACTGCACACTGAAAAGTGTTAAAGACAACACTGAATGGTGTGGACCCATATAGACACCATGCAGTGTTAATTTAACACTGGCACATTTGCTGTGCAGAGCAGGAGGTGATGGCAAACACAAAATGAATACCAGTTAGGAAAAAACCCAAGTGTCTTTGATACAGCATATGTTAAATCTTAATTCTTCTTCTACAACCAACATGAACATTTACATTTTTTTGGCAGTGTTAGTGGTACTGCACTATTCACATCATTTACTGCCTTAACTGTTGCACTGTTTACATTAACTAATTCTCTTTACATTTGTTGTATAAACAAAGTTGAATCTCAACATTGAATCAATATGGAAATATTATGTAAACCAACACTCTGATAACGGTTATTCAATGTTGAGAGACAACGTTGTAACAACATCTTTACAACAGAAAATGCCTGCTGGGGAACTATTACCCATAAAATAGGAAAAGGGCAATAAGACCAGCAAATACAATTATACACCATTTAAACCTAATTACAATTATATGGTCAATAAAACAATTAAAATGTCACCTTCTATGCATGCTATTAAAAAGTTAAGACCTTTAACCCTCTGGAGTCGACGGCATCGTCGGCAATGCCGCGATCTTTCTTGTGTATTTCAGTTCATAACTCGCTGAAATCTTATTATAGAAACATGAAAAAAAAATGCGGACTAAATCTGTAATCTGCATTCTTTTCAAAACGTCCATTGTCGGAAGTATTAAACTTTTAAAAATTAGGTTAAATCGGCAAAAAAGTAAACCATGTCACCTTACTTTGTTTTACCTGCTTCGGGGGCGTGTAGTACCGCTGTCACCCGAAGATCGCTATTCACATTCTAAATAGCCACATTAGCGCGTATTCAGATCGCATTCGCATGGTAATTTTTTTCTATTTTATTTTTTATTTTATTTTTTATAAATATTCCCTCCTCCACCCCCCCTCTGCGGAGGACTACTTTATTTGTATTTATTTATTTATTTTATTATTTATTTATTTTTTATTTTTATTTACTTCCTCGAAAGAAGGGGGGGGGGAACAAAGGAGAAGAAGGGGGGAAGAGAGGGAGGGAGAGAGAGGGGAAAGAAAGGGAGAAAAGAAAAAAAACAAAACAGATAATCTGCTTCCATGTCTGCTAAAAAGAGAAAGACAACATACACTCACCTAAAGGATTATTAGGAACACCATACTAATACGGTGTTTGACCCCCTTTCACCTTCAGAACTGCCTTAATTCTATGTGCCATTGATTCAACAAGGTGCTGAAAGCATTCTTTAGAAATGTTGGCCCATATTGATAGGATAGCATCTTGCAGTTGATGGAGATTTGTGGGATGCACATCCAGGGCATGAAGCTCCCATTCCACCACATCCCAAAGATGCTCTATTGGGTTGAGATCTGGTGACTGTGGGGGCCATATTAGTACAGTGAACTCATTGTCATGTTCAAGAAACCAATTTGAAATGATTCGAGCTTTGTGACATGATGCATTGTCCTGCTGGAAGTAGCCATCAGAGGATGGGTACATGGTGGTCATAAAGGGATGGACATGGTCAGAAACAATGCTCAGGTAGGCCGTGGCATTTAAACGATGCCCAATTGGCACTAAGGGGCCTAAAGTGTGCCAAGAAAACATCCCCCACACCATTACACCACCACCACCAGCCTGCACAGTGGTAACAAGGCATGATGGATCCATGTTCTCATTCTGTTTGTGCCAAATTCTGACTCTACCAATTGAATGTCTCAACAGAAATCGAGACTCATCACACCAGGCAACAATTTTTCCAGTAAACCCTAGAAATGGTTCTGCGTGAAAATCCCAGTAACTGAGCAGATTGTGAAATACTCAGACCGGCCCGTCTGGCACCAACAACCATGCCACGCTCAAAATTGCTTAAATCACCTTTCTTTCCCATTCTGACATTCAGATTGGAGTTCAGGAGATTGTCTTGACCAGGACCACACCCCTAAATGCATTGAAGCAACTGACATGTGATTGGTTGATTAGATAATTGCATTAATGAGAAATTGAACAGGTGTTCCTAATAATCCTTTAGGTGAGTGTATATGTAGCATACACACACGTGACCGTACCCTTATATATGTATATTTCAATTCCTAAATCTATAACATACCCTAAAAAGTCATAATAATAATGATATTGATCGCTCAACCATTCTTGTATGTATGTGCAAGTGCAGGTGTGACCTGATTTGTCATTGGATGTGCTGGCATATGATGCCGTCAGGGGAGGTGACAGCACCCCCCCCCCCCCCCCCCCCCCAGGCCCAAGGCGAAGGCAGGAGAACCAGGCAACCGAGGCCACCCTACCGCCTCCCTGGCACAAGGGCCCACAGCCACGCATCCCAGAGACAACCACCCGCCCAACCCGAGAGGGAGCCCGCGAGGGACTAAGGGGGCGCCAACCCCCGCACAGGGAGGCCCGCAGAGGGAGGACGGGCGGCGAGCCCCCCAGCCCCACTCGCAACCCCCCCACCGAGGCACGCGGGTCCAGGGCCAAAGGGCCCCACCAACCAGGACCAACCCCCCCCCCCGGCGGACGGCCCCCTACACACCGGAGGGGCCCCAGCCCCCCCAGCCCGTCCCCCGGCAGGACGGGCCGCCGCCCACCGCAGCGACCCGGCACGCCTCCCCCCCAACACTGCAGGACGATCCAAGGGGGGCCCATACAAAGAACCCCCCCCCCCCACCCGGGAGCGGACCCGCGGCGACCGGCAGACCCCCCGCCCAGCCCAAACCGAACCCCGCAATCTGCCTAGCAGGGCCCAGAGCGTCCCAAGATTCCCCGGACCGCCCGCCAGGGCCCCACCACGGCGCAGCAGAGCCAAGCACCACCCGGCCCGCAGCCCAAGAGAGGAGGCCGCCCACACCCGCCAGGGCCGCCCGAACCCCCCCATGATGGGTCTTCCACCCGGCGGGCCACCCCCCCCGCACAGGGCCAGAGACAGAGAGTTAGGGGGGGCTCCTCAGCCCCCATCCCCTCCCCGACCCATGTTGGTGTGAAGTGTGCATGTACATGTGTGAGAGAGTTGTGTGTTTAAGTCTACAATGCATTAAAATTAGTGGGTGCAGTTCGGGTATGAGGGCTCCACCGCTGGCAGACGGCAGAGCCCCACCTGCCTCAACCCACCTCCTCAGCCCTAGTGTCATGTGGTGTCTAACATGCAAGTAAAAATTCTCGGCGCACCTCCCCACCGCCCCTCAAGGCCCTAGTGTTGTGTGAAATGTGATGTTGGGCCCAGGGGAGCAATAAGGGTGTGCCAGGAGTGGGCCCCCCCCCGACTGGAATCCCCGACTGGCCCCAATTAGTCCCCATCCCCGACCCCGCACAGCCGGCAGGGACGGCCAACCGAGGTGTTCAGGGGCGCCACAAGCAGCCCGGCAGTAGGGAACCGCCCCCCCCCCCCCCCCCCCCCAGGCGCAGACCGGGAGAGACCCACCCCACCACGCCCGATGAGACCCCAGCTAGCAGCCAAGGACGGGACAACCCCAGACCCCCCGGCAAACGGGGAGCCGGTCCAGCCAGGCGGGGTGAGGTCCCCAAGCAGGCAGAGTGAGGGGGAGGGTGGGATGGGATGCCCTAGGTGTGTAGATGAGTCTTCACAAATCCTTTGCCAGAATTCGTTGACCGGTGTGCAATACCAGAAAGCATGCAGGTAATTATCTGGTGCATCCTTCTTACAAGTTAGGCATATGTCAGTATCTCTGATACCCATCTGGAACATCCTCTGCCCTGTGTAGTGTGTTCTGTGTAAAATTTTGTACTGTAATAGCTGCAGGTTGGAGTTCTGATTCATTCGAAAGGTATTCAAGCAAATTTGCCTCCAGAAGTTAGTGTCTGGATTGATGAGCAAATCCCTTTCCCATTTGTGGGTAGGGAGTGAGAGCGTTGTATCAGATTCTGCTAGATGCACGTAAATCCTAGACAGTAGTTTTTTAGTTGGAGTTATTAAAAAGTTTGCTATTTTTGGTGAAAGCTCCAGATCTAATTGCTTACGGCACCATCTATTATGTATTATTGATTTAAGTTGAAGATATTCTAAGTATTTGTTTTTCTCAATGTTATAAGTTTCTGTAATTTTGTCAAATGATATCATGCAATTGTCTTGGATTATATGTTCGAGGCGCTTGATTCCTTTATTATGCCAAGCCAGGAAGTTTATCACTTTTTTTATTTAACAGGATGTCAGGGTTGTTCCAGATGGGTGTCAGTTTGCATGGGACCAGTGAAATTTGGTTCATTCTATTTGGTTCACTGAGAACTATTTATAAGCTATCATCAGTCCAAGGAGTGACGCCGATGTTTCCGTTCTGCCTTATTAGCTGTAACTGTAGTTCCGCTTTTTGCCAGCAGGCTGCGCACAGACAGCGTTTCTGTGGGCAGCACATTGTATGTTTTTAGATTAGTATTTCATAACTGGACTGCAGGACATTGCGTAAAATCATTTTCTGCAGTAAGTATTGGAGTGTTTATAAAGGATCTTTTTAAAAAAATAAATAAATAAGTTTCTCACAAACACCTCCATTCATGACTGACTGAAATATCAAGGATGAAAGTGATTAGGATCAGCTCAGAGAGCGCATGCCGAGCTGCTGCTTAAGTAGCAGCAGTCAACTTTAAACCAATGTTAAACAAATACTAGTTAATACTGAAAACAATCAGTCATTAAAATTAAACAGCTTGCTAAGCTGTGTTTCCTTTAACAATATAAATGTTATAGATAAATGGAAACCCCACGCTCTCCGCGAATATTAATCACCAAGATTTATAAAAACCGCAACTGTACTGAAAAATAACGTTGCTTATGAATGTTGGCAAGTAAAAAAGTATTTGTACTTTGTGATCAAGTGCCATTCTTGGCACATCACACAACGACGAAATGTGTCCTCTGCATTTTAACCCATATGTGACATATTAGTGGGCGGCTATATTATTTAGCTTCATTCTTAAAATAATAATACTAATACCAAAAATAATAATAACAAAACCATATGAAGCCAGGTCTATAAAGCTAAAGTACCATAATGATTTGAAGCTATTATAGAGCGTAATTTGTAAAGAGGGAGACATGAACCTTACAATAAGTGTGTGTATACCAAAGTGGGCAGCTGTCTCTTTAAGACGTTCCTGAGTGCCGAAAGGTAGGGTGGGAGTTTTTTTTCCGGCGGGCTTTTCTAGACGGAGGAAGGCGGGTAAAGAGAGCGGAAAGAAGAGTGAACGGCAACTTAGAGAAATAAACGTATATATCTACATATATCTACATATCTACATATATATATATATATTTGTGTAGATATCAACGTTTAGAGCACTGTTTATTTTTTTTGGCCGAAGCATACAATTGCAGCAATTAGTGGATAGAAAGATTTTGGTGCAATTGCTCTCTTTTGGATATCCTGGTAGGTCAATTTACCTGTTTGGTTAAATGTTAAGGAAAATATAGATATAGGGATCATTAGTGTGAAGGAAAAACAGTCAGGATATGAATGTGAACCTTTGTTGATTGTGTGGTTGATTATTTTCTTTGCTAATGTATCATTTTTTGTAGTTGTATGTAAAATGCTAAAGCTACCTATAAGGCTACTTGCTAATTGATCGGAATACGTTGACTGTGATATGGTGTTATTCAGTTTAGCCACCCTGTTAGTACCATTGCAGGTTTAAATGTTTATAATGTGCATATATAAATATATACATGTATATGTGTATATTAATGTTATTCAGGAAATCTGTATAGTATGGCCTAATGTGGATCTGAGATTGCGCTGTATGTTAATGGATGATGGAAAAAAATATAATTTTGTGTGATGTTTAAATAAGACATCTAACTCTCTGTACTTTGTGTGCAGACTGTTTTTTTTTGGATTTGATTCCGTTCCGAATTCAGTATTTTTTCGACCAAGGAAGATCGCTTGTTTCACAGAGTCGCCCCCTCTGCGTTGAACTGCGCAATGCAACAAGTTTTTTGCAACTGGAGATTTTTTTCTTTCCCAGCGCTTTGTGAAGACATCCTGAAGTGTTGCAACGGGGGTTGCTATAAATGGCAACGCCTCTGCAAAGGTCGGGAGTGGCATCCACCTCCCCAGTGGACACGGGGATCACGGGGATCAGTGGGTGGCAGTTTGGGAGAAGATTGCAGCCCTCGAAGACGAGGTGGACCGTTTACGGTCTGAGATCTCCCAGCTTGCTGGTGCCCTGACTGACCCAAATATGCCCCGGAGCAGTTCGGAGACCACTGGGACTCTTATAGTCCCCACTTCAGCTCCAAGCTGTTTCCCACCCCCTCCTCCTCCTCCGCCTGCTAATATCCAGGGCCCGAAGCAGAAGACGAGTCATCGTCAGGGAAGTGGCGCAGGACCCACCAATGGCCCCAACATGGTGGATGTTCTGGCGGAGCTGCCGCACATTAAACTGCGCCCAGTGATGAGGTCGCCAGGTGGGACGCCAGTGACGAGGAGGGGACTGACGCAGGGGACGCCCATGCCCTCAGAGGACTTTGCTGCCATCTTAGCAGAGGCTCTGAAGAAGAAGTTCAAGCAACAGATCCACTCTGATGAGTAGGAGCAGCAGGCCTCTGAGCCCTTAAACTTTTTTTACTTATAACATTTTTATACTTGTAACATTTTTAAACATAACATTTTTATACTTATATCTTTTTTTATACTTAAGATTTTTATACTTATATACTTTATATACTTAAACTTTATATACTTATACTTTGTGTACTGATTCTATATACTTATTAATAAATAATATATTTATATCACTATTATTTTTAAAAGAGTTGCTGATTTTGTAATACTGCTGCAGCATTCTCCACATGCTAATCACTGCCCCACATCGAATTGGCACTTTGATCTGCCACATATCACTTCACTACCCCCTGTTGAATGTTGTATCGTATGTTGTTAGATATCTCGTAGTAGTAAGTACTTCATTATTAGGCTGCACAATATTGGAAAAGATGTATTTCTGCAATGAGTATTGCAGTATTTATTTAAATTTAAAATGCTTAAAACAAACCAAATTCTCACAAACACATCTATTCATGAGTGATTTAAACGGCAAGGATGAAAATGATTAGGATTAGCTCTTGCCAAAATAGGGCTTGTAAACTTTTGTGGTAGTCAGAATTAACCCAAAGAACTATGACTCTATAATCCTCTATAATCACTCTCACTCTGTCACACTTGAATCAAACTCCAGACCTCGCATGTAATGTGTGGGGGAGGATTAGGTGGACTAATGAAATCGTGGTTCCGGATGAGGTAGTGTTCTCAGAAGAGTGCCGGTCAGAGCACTGGGATCACAGCCAAGGTGGGTTTAAGGTTTTTACTCGCAATTCTGTAGTTACAGCCCAGCAACTAACAATAGGCACCATCCAATCCAATATGTGGGCGTGGTTCTGAAATAAACCAATAAAGGGAATAACGACTGAACATTCTGGAAAAGGTAAGCGAATTATGGTAGTTTCAAATATGTCCACAAGATGGCACTGAAGGATTACCAGTAAACTATATAATAAGTTGGAGGTGCTCCTTTAACTTGATTAATAGCAATAAGAAATTATAATTACCACATACAAATGCTGACCCACGACAAATTGCTACATCAACGATAACAGGGCATGTAAATCCAACAAGCTGCCATATACGCAATCTAGTAACACTACACCGATACTGCGCATACAGAAAGAAATCAACTACATTAAAAGTATAGAAAACATTACTTACTGAACATCATACACGCACACCCGTAATCACGGACAGAAAATGAACTACCAAACGAGAGGGGCACATAAGATAATAACTATGAAATGTCTCTGGAGCGCAGGTGAACTTCTGGAACTCTTGCTCTTTGGAGGCTGCGACCAGGCAAGCAGTGTGCCGTAAAACGATCCAGCGCTGCTGCAGACTGACGTAACTCCCAATTCTGCTTCCATCTTAACATAATGAGCAAAGTTTTCTTCTTTATTCAGCAATCCAGCATAGTGTTCCAGCCACACTCGGGTACAATGCGCAATGCACCCCGCACCCAGAAATCAGCAGGTTAATATACTATAAGACGAATTCCCCTATATGGACTTCTAAGTCCTGATTGGTTACCAAACATCTGCAAACCAGGTTTCGACCATACAACAAACATAATACGCCACTATTGGTCTACTTCAAGGATGTTGAGCTTCCAATCCTCGTTAGGCCTAGGCCTCCTATGAGTCCCACACATAAGCCTGTCTATCCAGCCTAGGAAGGAGGGCAAAAACCCTAAACATTAGGGAAATTCCACTCCCAACCCAGCAAAAAGGTGCAACCCCCCCTTCGGTGTCCATGGCTGGCATGGCTCACAATGCTATCAGTAAGGGAAACCCCAACCCTATATTACCTAAATAAAGACTTCCGCGTAAACATATACAACCCTTATGGATACATAACTTGCTTGTGTGTTCAAATGCTACCATACAACAAACTGCATCTAGCATAGTATAGCAGCTACATTTCAAGGCTTCCTGCAGGTCCCCTTTCTCCCCCGGCGATGTTCCCTTCAGCCCAGTTCTCCAAGGTCTGTGGCCTGCAAAGCTGGTTCCGTGCAGGTGGCTGTGAGTCAAGGACACACGGCACCATCCCCAAAACAACAAAACCTGAGACACAAGAACAATCCTACAATGCCTCCCAACCCTGGCCTACCATCACTTTAAATTTCCCTTCCACACTTTGAACTAATGTTAAACATATACTACATAATCCTGAAAAGGAGCGGTCACTAAAATTAAACAGCTCGCAGATCTTCACACTGCAAGAAATGCAAAGATGGAGAAAGCGAAGAACAGTGAGAGTACGCCACTGCCTATGGTGTCCTTGTCGACCCTTATGAAATGCCAGCAAACACATGGACAAGGGATCCCGATGCGCTACCTTGGCTTTCTTATGGGGACACTGTCAACCACCTAGTGTCTGTCATTAGTGCGTACACTTTTAAAGAGTTTAAAAACTACAAATCTCTTGAAGCGCATGAACAGTTCACAGCTGGCTGGGCACATTGTCATCGTCAAGGATTTTAGGCATGTTTATTTATATAGCACAATTCAGGCACAAGGCAATTCAAAGTGCTTTACAAAGACAAGGATACAATCACATTAAAACTTCAAAATCACATTTCAAAGATAAGTGAAAAAGAAATAATAATGAAAATAAATAATTTTATTAATCAATTACAATGAACACATAGATAATAATAAGAAAAAGCCAAAACAAATAAATAGGTAACTGAAAAGATGTCACATTTTAATGACAGAAAATGACTGGTGCTGCACTAGGAAACTCTGACCATGCAACAATTTATCTAATTCCAGCATACAGACAAAATCTGAAAACTGCTAAACCTGTCGTTACTAGAGTGAAACACTGGACATGCGGAGCTGTAGAGCAATTAAAATCATGCTTTGACTCGACAGACTGGAATGTTTTCAAAACTGCTACTAACAGCGTGGATGAATACACGGACACTGTAACATGACACATAAGCTTCTGCGAGGACTCTCGCATTCCCAAAAAGTCTGTTGTCAGCTATAATAATGACGACCCATGGTTTACAACTGAACTCAGGCAGCTTCATAAAACAAAAGATGAAGCCTACAGGAGTGGTGACAAAAACCTGTTCAAATTCTACTGCGGGTTTGAAAAGCCACATTCGCGCATCATACAGCCCTCACCTTTTCAATGGCCTTCTTCACACCTGGGTACCTTCACACCTCGCCCACACTATACCCAGCTCACCCCCCCCCCCCACGTCCAGCCACCTCCCCAGGAGAATCAACGACAGAGATGTAAACAAGATCTTCAGTAGCCAGAATACAAGGAAAGCTCCTGGTTCAGACTCTGTCTCCCCAGCCACTCTGAAGCACTGTGCAGATCAATAGTCACCTGTCTTCACAGATATTTTCAACCAGTCACTGAACCAGTCAGTAACTACAGACTGGTGGCTCTCACATCGGTGGTAATGAAGGCTTTTGAGAGACTTGTGCTGTCATACCTTAAAACCATCACAGACCTATCGCTTGACCCCAGGCTACAGTCTGCCTACAGAACCAACAGACCTGTGGACGATGCAGTTAACACTGGACTCCATTTCTTGCTCCGACACTTGGAGTGCCCTGAGACATATGTTAGGATTCTGTTTGTGGACTTTAGCTTTGCATTTAATACTATTCTATCGGAGCTAATGCGGAATGAACTCTCACAACTGTCCGTGCCTGATCCAAAATAACATGTTATAACCACGATGGCCCAGTTTTACGCTACAATCATTGAGTCCATCCTTAGCTCCTCCATCACAGCCTGGTTTGGATCAGCCACTGAACGAGACAAGGCCAGACTGCAACACATCATCCACTCAGCAGAGCGAATAATCGGCAGTAACCTGCCTACCCTCCAGACACTGTACATCACCAGAACCAGGAAACGGGCATACAAAATCTTTGAGGACCCATCTCACCCTGCTCACCACATCTTTCAAGCCTTACCCTCCAGGAGTAGACTCATGGCAATCAGAACCAAGACCACAAGACATGCCAAGAGCTTCTCCCCTCAGGTAGTCTCTCTCATTAACCAAACCAGTCTCTGAATGGACGTTCAATTAATCGTCAGCTGCAGTGAAATATCCACCAGCATAACCAGTGAACAACTGATAAACTTCCTCTATGATTATATTCTGCACTCTTGCACATTATGCACACATACTGCAAACTCTGTATACATATTGCACTCTTGCACATATAGTTGACTTGGCTGCTACTTAATAACGGCACCATTTAAGAGCCCTTTAAATTATTATACCATTTATATAGTTTATATTCATACTACAATGATTACTATGTACACACACATATATAAATATCATAATACCATCATTACTGCCATTAATAAACTTAATTATCATATAATTATCATATTACCCAATTGCCAGTCTATTGTTTATTACCTTTCTGCATATGTCTTTGCTAAATGTGGGTAACTCTCGCCAGTGTGGGGAAGCAATAAAAAAGGCCAACAGAATGTTGGGTTATATCTCTAGGTGTGTGGAGTTTAAGTCAAGGGAGGTGATGATACACTTATATAATTCCTTGGTAAGACCCCACCTAGAATACTGTGTGCAGGTTTGGTCACCATACCTCAAGAAGGACATTGCTGCCTTAGAAAAGGTGCAACGAAGAGCTACGAGAATGATTCCTGGTCTTAGAGGAATGTCTTATGAGGAGAGGTTAGCGGAACTGAATCTGTTTAGCCTTGAGCAAAGGAGACTAAGGGGGGATATGATTCAGGTCTATAAGATTCTAACGGGTCTGGATGCTCTTCAGCCAAATGACTATTTCAATATTATTCTAAATACTAGAACTCGTGGCCATAAGTGGAAATTAGCGGGAGAACATTTTAAAACAAATTTGAGGAAGCACTTCTTTACACAGCGTGTAGTTAGAGTATGGAATAGTCTTCCTGCTAGTGTAGCGGAAGCTAAAACCCTGGGTTCCTTTAAATCAGAGCTAGATAAGATTTTAACAACTCTGAGCTATTAGTTAAGTTCTCCCCAAACGAGCTTGATGGGCCGAATGGCCTCCTCTCGTTTGTAAATTTCTTATGTTCTTATGTTCTTTGTAATGTCATGTAAAAGCACCACCAAGGCAAATTCCTTGTATGGAAACATATCTGGATTCTGATTCTACATCCTTCATCAGTACTAGAAAACTTCCATCCAGCGTTGCATTTCACTTTGACGCTGTCACACTTTTCTGTGATCTAGCTCTTGTTTTGGTCGCCGACTATCATCCAACAAAAGGTTCATTTCAGCTCTCCTAATCTGACATAAACCACACTAACAAACACTTTCGGGTTACTGTGCCACCAGGAAGGGATGGACTCCGGTCGGGATGGGTTTCCAGCATTTCCTATCCTGGCTGTTCTCTTTAGGGACAAACACAAGAATGGAGTCTAGTGATCACACCGGAAGCTGACTTACCTGAACGGAGATGTACGGAGCAGACTCTCATATGCGCGGGGATGCTCTGGAATGCAAGGTCTTTACGCCCCACCGCTAGAAGCTACGCCATCCGACGCCATTTCGTCAACTATTCCACTTTTGCCTTTTTTTTTTTTCCAATCCGGAAAGGAGAAGAAATGTATACCGGTCCTGAAGACCGAAGAGAGACCCGAGTGGATATGGGGCCGCCGCTTAGCGGGTCGCCGTTAGCCGGGCCTCCGTGACGCCCCCGCTCGGAGTAGAATGCCCAGGGGCGTCGCAGCCACCGGCGTCCTCCCTGTCCTCCTGTCCTCTCAAAAAACAGCAATCATTTAAACAAACATGAGGGAAAATTCAAAAGGCAAAGATGACGTCATGCCTTACCTCAGCACAGCTGCCCACCGCACAAACGACAGCGTGTCACCTTACTTTAAAAAAAAAAGAAAAACGGCGGGAAATGGGGGCCGCGCACGGACAGGGCCCCTCCCACACAGCACATGCGGCTAATTAGCTGGCCATCCAGAGGCACTCAGTCTATTAGTCACCCATTCAGTCAGTCAGTTCTGCCTTTCAACAACAGGGGGCACTGCAATACCGGGTCGGTGCCTGGAGCAGACGGGGCAAGCTCCCTGTTCCAAAAATCTGTTTAATATGTGGTCCCCTCCATGGGGGACGTATCAAAATGACCTTTTCATACCAAAACAAAATGTAAATCAGCTCAAATACATGAATAATAAATATTATGCTTGTACTACTTACATTAACACATAATCACAATCTATAAGGCTGAAACATTCCCACACTATGCAAATCATGCCAACACAGTACAATAAGACTTTCAAAGATAATATTAAACAAATAGAACTACCTGCAGAACTATTACCCATAAAACAGGAAAAGGGCAATAAGACCAGCAAATACAATTATACACCATTTAAACCTAATTACAATTATATGGTCAATAAAACAATTAAAATGTCACCTTATATGCATGCTATTAAAAAGTTAAGACCTCTAACCCTCTGGAGTCGACGGCATCGTCGGCAATGCCGTGTATCTTTCTCGTGTATTTCAGTTCATAACTCACTGAAATCTTATTATAGAAACATGAAAAAAACGCTGACTAAATCCGTAATCTGCCTTCTTTTCAAAACGTCCATTGTCGGAAGTATTAAACTTTTAAAAATTAGGTTAAATCGGCAAAAGAGTAAACCATGTCACCTTACTTTGTTTTACCTGCATCGGGGGTGTGTAGTACCACTGTCACCCGAAGATCGCTATTCACATTCTAAATAGCCGCATTAGCGCGTATTCAGATCGCATTCGCATGGTAATTTGATGAACAACGCAACGGTGGAACGCGATCCAGATACATCCCCTTCAGCGCCATAAAAGGGGGGTAGGGACGTGGCCAAGTGACAATGGCTCATTCATACACATGAAAGTTGCTACATATTCAATGAAAGGAGCCAGAAATAGTTACATGAGTTAGATTTTTCTTATTCATTTATCCAAATGAATATTGCAACTACACCATTTAGTCATCTTCATGTAGCCAAGACTTTGGTGATCAGATATCTGGGATCAAGACAAACTGCCAGCATTGCTTCCCAGATAGCAAAATCTTTCTGGCCCGGATGTGGCCCACATCACGCATAATCATCTGGCCCACATACCGCATGGAATGACGGCGATTGAGCGGACCGCTCTCGGTTGCCGCATCAGGTTAACATCTGGGCCAGAGCAGGGCCTGATGTTAGCCACGAGTGGCCAGGCTCTGTCTGAGATCTGGCCATATTATGGCCCATTACCAGTTTCTGAACCTCACAGATGTTAACCTCGTAAGAGCTACTTTTCAACAGGAACTGAATACAGTCCCTGATCAGGCTTCAAATGTGTTTAGAAACAACAAAAGTCCAATGTCTTAAAGGATTTTGAATTTGAGGAAAAAAACAAAAAACAAAAAAAAAACAAAACAACATCCGTGGATGTCTGGTGCTGGGTGGGTAGTGGGTACTGTCGTTTTGAGGTGGACACACCCTTTACATTTACAGCATTTAGCAGACACTTGTATCCAGAATAACTTCCATTTTCAATTTGGGGTTAAGGGTCTTGCAAATGAATCCAGCTTCAGTTGTATAAATGCATGTTTATGGGCCCTTGAGTCATGAAAAATAATGAATGTAGTGAATTACTATATTCTCAAATTACTTTTTGTAGTTTTGCGAACAACATCATTTATTAAACAAACAAATCTGAATTGGCAGAATGAAAAATTAAAAATGAAAATAAACTATTATTTAATTCCTTGGAACAACAACCTGTGGAAAACTGTGAATTTTCAATATTTTCCTTGAGACTTGAAGGAAGAGTCCGTAAACGGAAAATGTGCCAGTAATTTTCTGCCAGTACATTTTCCGTTTTTTGACTGATTTTTTTTTTTTACAGTGTATACCTTTTACCAGTGAGCCGCAAGCCATATAACAATTTTTTAATAAAGTATTTAACATGTGGTCCATCTCTGTTTTGTGACATTTGGGCCACATTTGTCTAATCACAAGTGGGCCACTTTTACGATACATCCGTTTGCCGGTGCCGGAACCGGGCCAGCAGTGCCACACATTTGCCCGAAGTGGCCCACATCCGCATGCTATCTGGGATACTATGTACTTTTATAATGTTTCTGCAAGTGTTCCAAACTGCATTTTGCAATGTCTATACTTTGAATGTCAAATTACAAACTTCACATAAATCTGACATATTTACAAAGTACACTAAGATTAAGATGAGTTTGTTGCCAAACCAAATAGGCTACAGTATATAAGAAATAATTTATTTGCCAGGAATTAAGTTTATGATATTGAATGTGAGCATGGCCCAGTTAGTGAAAGTGTGTCCCCTACCCCTAGACTCCAGAGGGTTAAAAAGGAACACATCCGCAGACTTCCAAGCTCTGCACAAGGGTCGGGCTAAAACGGCATCATACACCTTCCCAAAACACATACAATCAGTAAGCTTGGGAATGAAATAGGTTAATCGCACAATAAACAGCACAACAGATCAAATAAAATGCTAATAAATGTTAATAATGTTAATATTGATGAATAAGTGCTACAGTGATCAACCAAAACAGTGCTCAGTAAAATCTTTACGTGCCATTAAATAAAATCCATACCAAATAAAACACACACACAGAAAATCAAAGCACACTTACCTAAAACCCGAAGTGTCCTCTGTGTGCTTCAGGAAAGTGCATCACGTCAACCCTGTAGGATGGAGTGTCACCACCTAGACGTACCGGGGCAGCTTTCGCCTAGGATCAAGGCAGTTGGATGGATGTCAACTTACCTCTGGGGGTAGGTCGTTTAGGTAGATGGCTGCTTCCTTCAGGGGGCTGGGGGTTTGGGTGAATGTCAGCTTACTTCTGTGATCAGGGTGTTTGGGTGGGAGCGAGCTTACCTCTGGGGTCAGGGGATTGAGTTGAAAGCAGCTTGCCTCTGGGGTTGGAACATTTGGTTGGATGTGAGCTTACATGAGGGGCCTGCTTTTTTGGGTGGACAGCAGCTTGCCTCTGAGATCGTCTGCCGCCGCCCCCCAACTTTCACAGCCAGGACCTCCTCCCTTCCTTAAGGTACAGTAGAATATTTCAGACATCCCAACCTGCAAAAACTCAATTCAGGGAGGTGCCCCCAACCGCCCGACAAGGAGTGAGATGTAACTTCAACAAACTTGATTTCAGTTTAATTTCTTCATTAATTTCCTCTAGTCAGCGCACTAAATTACAAAGGTCAATATTATGTATTATTTTGACAATAATATAAGTAGATTATTTTACCATTTATGCAAATTCCTTAATTATATTCCATTGCTATTTTACAAAAGTCTTCAAGGAGTCTGACAGCATTGGCAACTAACCAAGTGTCTAACTAGTGTAGACCTGAATAATACAGCACATGAAATGACACTTGTTAAACTGACCTCAACATGCATTTTACAGTCGTTTAAACCGTCATGAGCAATGCTGAAATCACTGTTGCTAACAGTACAGCACGCAACACTGTCATTATTTTCATCCTTATTAAACAAGGATACACTTTTGTGTAGTCTGAAGTGAAATACGTTTTATATTTCCGTTTTTTGGGGCACTCTCGCTCTGTCATGATGCTCCACTTAACCGATAACTTCGGTCCTCGAGAGGTTAAATAAAAGCCCGCCCGCATTGAAATCTGATTGGCTTATTTTGCTAAGTAAACCAATCAGGATGCTGTCTATCTAGCACGGGCTACAGGCACAAACGCAGGGACCCACACATATGCACGTTCTCTCTCTTTCTCTCTCTCTCTCATTCCGTCGTACGCGCGCGTCTCTCAAGTGCGCGATGCTCACACTACTGTCTCGCATGCATGCTCTTGTTTACTTGCTCTTCTTTCCGGGATATTTTATTCAATTTGCGGGTATCAGGGAGTCGCTGTCAATATGTGGGAAACTCCCGGAACTTCCGGGAGAGTCGGGATGTCTGGATAACTGCTTATTTGTACTATAATGATAGCTGTTAATTTTCAGGGAGCTGTGATGATATTAGAAATTGTGCAGGGTTATATAAGTACTGTGAAGCTGTCGTTATCCAGTTAAATGTTTACAAATATTTATTATTTTATCATATTTTATGTATACTTTCAGCTTATTCACAGGTCTCTCCTACATTCATCTTACCGTCCGTCCATGCCTACTTTAATGTAAAATCAGACAGATTGCTTAACTTGCAGCTGTCCAATTACGCGTACATATTTTATTGTTGCAGATAATTAAGGTAGGTAATACAACGCTGAAGGTTAGATGTATAGTACGATTACATATGTACAACATGTGGTCATTTCAGTCAGACAAACGTTTAAAATGGAAAACGAGCTTTCCGTTTTTACCGGCAATTTCCATAGCACGTCTTAGTCGAAGTACTACACTGCCATCTATTGGACAAGTCAGGTTACTGAATCGTGAAATGTGTCTGTACTAAAATGGATAATATCTTCAGTCATGTTTTCTTTTAGGACCACTACAAGAGGATTATCAGTATGAAAGTTTATCAATACAAATCATTTATTAAACTAAATATTACAGGGCTCTCCCTGAAAATAAGATGCTCTTAGCTTCCAAAGCCAAGGACACATTCTAGTGATTTTCCAGGAGACTGGACCTAACTAACATGGGGCCTTATGAAAAACAATCAATCAGTTCATGTTGAAGCTCACAAGGTGTGGAGAACAAGAAACACAAGTATGGGAGAAAGGCAAGGTGCAAAGCATACACAAGCAGTGTAACGACATATCAGTTACAATGTATGATTAAACATACATCATTTCTCACAGTATGAATAGTGGCCCGTTGCTCCTACTATAGCCTCACGCCTCCAGGGTCATGGGTTCAATCTGCACCCCTGCTGTAATAAACAGTGAAGTTATTACAGTAACATGATGTTTATCAGTAAAATAGTACAATACTGTAGAAAAAATGATTTCTGGGCAATATTTATGAGAACCTTGCCGATAAAATACTGTAATGTACTGTAATTCTGTACATGAACTTCAAAAAAATAAACTGTAGAATTTACTCAGATTGAATGATGTAACAATTTGCACTCACTTTTTTGGGTTGACTTTAAACCAGGGGTGGCCAATCTTATCCGCAAAGGGCCGGTGTGTATGCAGGTTTTTTGGATAACCTGTAGGTCAGCTGTTCAAACCCAGGTGTGAGGACTCTTCAGCCAATCAGTCCTCTAATTAATGACCTAATTAGGGAGTTGCAGCAAAAACTTGCATACACACCGGCCCTTTGCGGATAAGATTGGCCACCTCTGCTTTAAACCCATTTTAGTAAAGTATACCCAATTCTAGGAAATATTTTAAATAAATGAAGCTAAAGTCTACCTACTATCTCTCAGGGTCAGCCCCTGCTGTGGTCCTACCGTGTCCCTTCCCTGTTTGACCAGCAGGCGTTGCTGGTCATCTTGTCCTTCATGTTTGTCTTTGAGTTTCCCCTGTGCTGTTGGTCTCGTGGCTCAACACCTTGAGCGTCCGGTTGTCTTTGTACCTTCTGTCCTGTGTTTGAATCCCACCTCCTGTTTTTGTATTTTGCTCCCTAGTGTTTCAGTTGAGTTTGTCTAGTTATTGTATTTGGTGATTTTGTATATGGGTTTTGGTTTTGTTCCTTCTGCCCCTGCTTGTGTCTTTACCTGTTTAAATTCCCTAGTGTTGGTTTCTGTTTCCCTGTGTCCCTGTTTAGTTCCTTTGAGTTTATTAGTTTCACCTGTGCCCTGTTTCCCTGGTCTTTGTTAATTAGTCTCACCTGTCCTGTGTTAGTCTCGTTACCCCTTTAGTATTTTAGTTCCTGCTTCTGTTTAGTTCCTCAGTGGTTCATTGTTTTTGTGTGATTTGTTGTTTGCGATGTTCAATGGTTTTGCTATTTTCAGTGTTTGATGTGTATTTGGTTTTTGTGATTTAGTCTTAGTTTATTCCCTTTAGTTTTTGACCCCTCGTGGTCCTTTTTGGTTTGTTTGGTTTTGTAGTTTTTTCTGTTTTATTTAATAAACCCTGTTTGTTTTTCTTTGAGCCGCAAGTGGGTCGTCCACCCTTTTTTGTGCCTGCACCATGCCTCGCTCCCGTGCCCGAGCCGCCCGCAACCTTGACACTATCACAGTACCATCCTATAATATTTACTCAAATCAATTAATATTTCAATATTAATATTAATTAATTTCAATTTTAACAATTAATATTTCAAATCAAAATTTGTACTCACTCGTTTGGGTAAATTGGGGTATTATTTTTTATGAGTAAAATAAACCCAAGTTTATCAAATAACATACCTAATGTATTTAATGGGCCCTTTTCAGCATTAAACGCAAAGTGGTACCAGGTTTGAAACAAGGGTCTTTGCCAGCATGGCCTGATACAGTTTTCTGTCCCTTTGGGAGTAAAGGTCTTTGCTCAAGAGCTCATTAATGTGGCTATTCTGCCAAGACTGGGCTGTTCTGCAGCTGTGGTATATTTCATCCACCGTCATGAAGGAAACTCTCCCAAATACTGACCTTGCAAGATGTTCTCTGTTGAGATAAAAAAAAATGGAATAGTTGTGATTGCTCATGTAATGCTTTTTACGGGTGATGTATTTGTTAATGTAAGGCCATTTTGATTACCCACACTTGGCCTTGTAGCCTTATATTTGCAGAAAAGAGCCTGAGCAGTGATATTCTTTGCTGTGTGGGTCTTGGAACTGCCCACTCCCCTGTAGACCAATAGTGTTGGATGTATATTTGCATAGCATAACATGGTACTGCCTTTGATTTAGTAGATTTTTAATTCACTGTTATGATGTTGAATAGGACAAGTGCATAAATCCCCAAATATATTGGCTACCACAGCTAAAATGGATCTTGGTGGGATGTGTTGGTTTGTGCTCCATGGAGTGATCTTGGGTGGGAGACTAAGATTGGATGTAGATAGAATAAAAAACCTCAATGTCTTCTAACATCCCCACCGTAAGAACACATTAAGTCCTGCTCATACTAATTCTGGTATCTAAACCATCAGCTTTTCAGGACTCTTTGGCAATTATACATCTCAAAACACACAAAGCCAACTGATACAAAGCAATCAGTTTAAACAACCAAAGGAATCCTGAAATAAAACAAGCGATATGTGGTGGAGACTAATATCTGTGGCATTCCATTCTCAATTGTGGTGGGATTCTAAATATTATGTAAACATGGATATCCAAAAATTAAGCCTAATTAAAATCAAAATATTAAATGAGCAAAATTATTAAATTTGTTGTTCTATCCCAAGTCTTGATTAAAAAGCACTTCTAACCTGCCGCTGACAGGTTACTGTGAATTATTATTTCTGTTTTTACAATATAGATGTTAAAGCACTTGATTTTATTGGTAACACAGCGGTAACGTAAAGTTACTTGAAATTGTAACAGTAATCTAATTATCAATTATCAAACACGTTAAATTACTCCGTTATTAAAAAAGAATCAAATTCCAGTAACACGTTACTATAAGTGACAATGTAAGAGACAATAAAAAGCAAATGTAACCATTATGAAAATATTTCAGATATTTTACTGAAAGGTATATCACAGGGTACAAAAAACAAACAGCACTGTTAACATGACAAAATACAAAACAGCATATGAAAGCTCACAGAGAAATGTCCAGTCAGGTGGCAGTCCAGGCTTTTGAGTTGAGTACAGACTTTCACTGTCCAGTTGCCCATGCCTTGACAAGCGACATTCTGTTGGTTTACCAAGAATTAACCCACACGGAACAACTCATCAATACTTCCACACACAGATAAGGGAATAACTTTCTCAAAAAGTTTGTTCTCCTTAACTCTCCGGATACACGTTTCGACATGAACCCGCAAATGGGCGATGGACTGTGTTTGTTCAACATCTTGTTTACTCATC